>NC_142359.1:23900963-24513700 GCF_059441175.1 Urocampus carinirostris | reverse complement strand
TAGAATTTTGTTCCGAAGGGAATATCAGTTTATACATAGACATAATTTAGGTCCTACTGAAACCCCATAGTACATGCGCACATATACAACTGCACCTGACATCGACATAAGAGACGACCCTTGAAATATGAGCACAGCAAGTCCCGTCACATGCCCAGACGTCATGTCATTGTGCACTTAGACAGAAGACGGAAAAGTAGACGTCATTGTTCGCAACTACATATATTGTAAGTCACCTTCTCCCACATCGGCGGGACTCTGGCGTCGTACATGCAGTTGAAGGTCTCCTCTAAACTGGATGACATCACCACCAAGCCTTTGATGCCCTTCTCCAACTCCACTAACGATGACCTAAGACGAAAATGATCAGTGGCGATGGATCAAATTGTGTCCGGTGACACACATATTAAATACACAGCTTGCATATTTTTATCGTGATGGGAGGAGGATTTGAGATGTGGGGCAAATTGACAGTCAATTGAAATAGAAAACAAAGAAAGCATGATCGTATTATAGGGCGTGCCCAAGTAAAGAGTCTTTTGTGATATATTCTTTATGTATTAAGGGTCAAAAAACGGTTAAAATTACAGTAAAGGCTAAGTTTACACAATAAAAACGAGTCGTATTTGTCAAAAATATACAACTGATGCCAACTGCATACATTAGCATAACATTGGACACAACAGGAATTGAACCCAGATTGCATCATGGCGTGCACAGGATCTTATCCTCTAAACCACTAGGGATACAAACATCACAGGTATTCGGTCTTTTTTCATCATCACAATATTTTCAGTCACAGTACCAAAGTATTCATGTTATTATTCAGCCGGGCCGTGAGAATATGGTCAGAAATTTAACCGGTGGGAGGTACAGAAAATGTGCAAAGTCAAAGTAAAGATTCTTAACTGAATAACGATGAGTGCATTGTGGGAGGTAATCTGGGCGATCTGAACTGAATACGGAGAACAGCCTAGTGGGAAGTAATTCAGTCGTCCTAAGGTCATAAATAAATGCACGGCGACACGTATTCAAAATTGTCAAAAATTACTAGAACATTTTCTCTACCCTAGCATATGTGGTACTGTGACTAAAAATAGTGTGGCATAATGAAGAAAGACCTGATGCCTTTTCATATGAGTCTATGTCCCTTGTAGTCTAGTACATAGGATGTGGTGCTCCTCCCTGCAACAATCCTGGTTCAATTCCCGTTTCATTCAATGTTATGCAATTGTCAACAACCCAGTGGCCTAGTGGGTAGGATTCTGTACTCTTACCATGCTAGCCAGTTCGATCCCCGTTGCTGCAATTGTGGTCAGCGATCAATAAATGCAAAAATATGGTAACGATTCCAATTTTGTCTCCAGATAAGGCACACCATATTTTAAGGCGCACGTTCAAATTTGTTTTTTTGGATGCGCCATATATTCTGAAAAATAAGGGGAAGGAGGGGTTGTTGAAAGCAAAAAATGTATTATACTGCCTCCTAGTGGCCAAAGGCATCTCACCAACGGGAGCAGTTTTGATTGTTTTGCCTCAATGATTTTAGATAGATAGATAGATAGATAGATAGATAGATAGATAGATAGATAGATAGATAGATAGATAGATAGATAGATAGATAGATAGATAGATAGATAGATAGATAGATAGATAGATAGATAGATAGATAGATAGATAGATAGATAGATAGATACTTTATTCATCCCCAAAGGGAAATTCACTTTTCCAGCAGCATCCCTAAGCTGAGAACAATCGAAAATAACTGAGAACAATCGAAAATAACACGGGAGCTGCTGGAGTGGCTGCCATTCGTGACGGCGCCGGAGAAACGATTCAATTTGAATCATGTACAAACAAACAAACAATTGAATCATGTACAAGAAACGATTCAATCTGAATCATGTACAAACAAACAAACAATTGAATCATGTACAACAAACAAACAAAATATTTATGTTTCAATAAGTGGAGTGTTAATAAAATGGGGGGAAAATAATTTCTGATACTGATATAACCAGGTAAAACTAATATGTGCCTAATATCGAAATACTCAGATAAATTTAATGTTTTCTATATTGAAACATCTTGTCTTATCTTAAAACTGATAAAAGATTATAATATTGGCAGTTGATTCAGCAACATGTAAAAAACAATATCAAATCGAATAATAATCCTATTTAGTCAAACAAAAACAAATGGCATACAGTAAATACCAAACTTTTGGCATTAAAAAGCGGTAGGTTTTATCGCAAAATCGTGTTCTTGTTTAAAACCGGAAGTGGCAAACTTTTACCAAAACGGAACCTAATTTAAGATTGGAGTGGTTTATTCATACACATAGACTTTCAGCCTCGCTTCAAAATTAAGCAGCTGTAGACTGAAATACAAGTCTCAAGTCAAGAGACAAAATTTTGACTTGAATTCTAAAAAGCATTAGATCCTTAACAAAAAAATCAGTAAGTGTTTTTAAGGGTAGTGTTGGAAAGTATGAAATGATTTTTCCTGTTCCCACCAAATATTGTAAGCCTTTGTTTATCAAGTGGGTAATGTACAAAAAAGAGCCCGCGTTAATTAGAAGCCTTTATTTACTTTTTTTCAATTATTATACAAATTAAATACTATTTTATACAATACAATAAAGGGAAATCACCAATTACATGCCCAAGCATTCGTTTATTGAGGTATCATTTGCCGCCCTCTTTTGGGATTCTGACGTAACTGCAATTAGCCAACCAATATAGCCTCTCACTTCTTTTCTAAAACTAAATAATTACGCTACATGGCCAATCAGAACAGAAAAAAATCCATAACGCAGCGAGACCGTGAAAGGTAAACCGCGTAATAGCGAGGGATTACCCCGCCTTAATTTTTTCACGCCACATGAATCGAAACTGTAGCCTTTTGTTGAAGCCTTTTCAGTCCTAGTAGGTAGTTTGTTTGATACATTATAATATATTCTAACGAATAACGAAATTATTGTTTTTTTGTGTTTTATCTTTTTAGGAAGGTTTCTGGAAGAGATAAACACAATTTCCTGTCATCCCAAAGGAGGAAATTGCCTCTGTGTCCGATTTATCGAGACAAGAAGACCGAAACGGGAAAAAAATCCTACTTGATCATGCTCAGTAGGGAGTTGTATCTCTGGATCTCTTGCAGCAAAACCACATCAAGGGGTGAAGGATCCAGAAAGAGCGAACTGGCACCCTCATAGTCAATGATGGGCGGGATGGTCTGCCGAACGTCGGCTAATAGCTCTAAAACCTGGACAGAGAACAAATCTAACAGTGTAGACACCCAAAAATTTGAATACAGTAGTACCTTTTTGTACAAGCAACAAAATTTGCTCACTACACGTAGGAAAATCCAGTTCACGAGCAGTCCCTTGAGGCTACCACACTGACCCCCTGAGACCTCTTATTGCTCGCGACTGCTTACTGCCAGCATCAGCTGGGTTGTGCATTTTTGAGTGTACGTTTATTTTAAGTAACAGCAGCTTTAATTTTTAGTGTACAGTAAGTATTTGCGTCATTAACAGTCTCTCGATCCCATACCTGTCAACCTAAGCCAACAGCTCTTCTTATTCACACTAGAAGACAAACCATTTGGCTTTCCTACATCCATTCATTATATGCAACGCTTATCCTCAGTAGGGTCGCGGGGGCACTGGAGCCCATCCAAGCTATCTTCGGACAGTGGGCAGGGGACACCCTGAACCGGTTGCCTGCCAGTCGCAGAGCACACAGAGACAGATAACTCACTCGCTCATTCACACCTAGTGACAGTTTGGACCAGCCAATTAACTTGACATGCATGTTTTTGGAATGTGGGAGGAAACCGGAGTGCCTGGAGGAAACTGCTTTCCTACATAGAAAGCCCAAAGGACGGCCAGCTGACTGGATTAGTGTCACCATTATTCTGGAAATAAGGCAAACTTTGGCATGAACAACACATTTTTGCATGCTAATGTGAAGAAAATAATGTTTGGTGGAGGCGTTACCAGATTGTACTATTACTGCAGTTGTATTTTCGTGGTATTTTTGTAGTATTTCTGCAGTTTAATTATTGCAATATTTCTGTTGTATTTTTATAGGATAACTGTACGTTTTTTTGCAGTGTTTCTACAGTGTTTTTGTAGTATTTCCATAAGATATTTTTGTAGTATATCTGTAATATGTTTGTAGTATTACTGTAAAAATGTTTTACTACCACGCAGCACATTTCATTTGCTGCATTTACAGAACAATGCTGACAAGCTTGGCAGTTGAGTTCCTGGTTTTAAATAACAGCCTTTTGGCTGTCTGCTGGTCATTCTCGAGGGGTAATGAAATTCCTGGGACTTCCAGTGTTGGTGATTGTGAATATTCCTGATTAAGAAATAATAAACCCGAGAAACACAAGGCAGTACATATTTACTCATACTATGTAGAATATCGCAACAAGAGCGATAGCAATCTACGATGACCTTGTCAGCTGCTACCGGTGACAGAGACATTCCGGATTAGAGATTAAATCGGCAAAACGAGATCTGTCTATTATATACTATATTTTTCCCGTATAAAAATTGTATTACGGCGTACTCAATTTGATATAATTAAAAAAAAACATAACATACTATGAGGTATAAATTGAGAGGTATGTGAGCTTTCGCACTTCCTTGCAAACGTTCCCAGCACCTCCCTCGGCACTACACGCGAACTTTTGTTAAGGCGACTGCCTCTGGGGTAAATTGTCAGTATTAACTCGCGTTTTATTTCATTTATACCAGGGGAGTCAAACAGGCGGCCTGCGGGTCGGATCAAGCCCGCTAAGGGATAGAATCCGGCCCGCGAGACAATGTTCAGAAAAGTGCAAGAGAAAAACGAGCTGCACGTTGATATGTGTCCACTTGATGTTGCCAGACCCAGGTGCCCCTCACAAAGATGCTCTACTTGTATTTATTTGTCTCTCTCTTTCTCTCTGTGTGTCTTTTTACCTTCTTTGACCCTCTATGTCTCTTTCTCTCTGCGTGTCTTTTTACCTTCTTTGACCCTCTTTGTCTCTTTCTCTCTGTGTGTCTTTTTACCTTCTTTGACCCTCTTTGTCTCTTTCTCTCTGTGTGTCTTTTTACCTTCTTTTTCTCTTTCTTCCTCTCTCTATCTCTGTCTGTCTCTCTCTGTGTCCCCCTCTCTATCTCTGTCTGTCTCTCTCTGTGTCACCCTCTCTATCTCTGTTTGTCTCTCTCTCTGTTTGTCTCTCTCTGTGTCCCCCCCTCTCTCTCTGTCTGTCTCTCTCTGTCTGTCTCTCTCTCTGTCTCTCTATCTGTCTCTCTCTCTGTCCGTGTGTGTGTGTGTCCGTGTGTCCGTGTGTGCGTGTGTCCGTGTGTGTGTGTGTGTGTGTCTCTCTCTCTCTCTCTCTCACTCTCTCTCTCTCACTCTCTCTTACTTGCTCTCTCTTACTCGCTCTTATTTCTTTCTTTTTTTCTTTCTCTAATCTACTAATCTGGCCTCCGACAGAATTTTTGTTCCATCATGTGGCCCCCGAGTTAAAAGGAGTTTGATACCCTTGATTCATATCATGTTATTTATCTTATCACTGTATTTTATATCTTTAATTGCTATTTACATGTGGTTTAGTCATCAGAGAGATGTGTTTTATAGGTATATTGGGTTCACTTTGATGCTTTTGGGAGGTTTGGAACAAGCCAAATTGGTTTGAATTGTTTCCTAACGGAAGAATGTGCCAATTACACAAGCAGTTCCAGCTACGAGCATAATCCTAATCCATAAAGAGGACAGTACCACTGTATTTGACCACTTTGTTTTGTTAGGGCCATTTCAATTCATCACCTTGTCCTCACGACTTGGTCCAGACCCAGCTGAGCTGGTGCTGGTCACTTGGGGCTGTAGCGACAGAAGCGTGTCAAACAGGGCCCGGGTTTCCGCAATCTGGCTGGCGATGTCGGCGTTGGGGTGCTGGCCGAACAAGTCGGGGTGCTCGTGGGTAGGCAGCATGTTGATGAAGTCCTTGTAGGAAGACAGCGGTCCGTCGTGCGGGATGTAATATGCGGATAATGTTGACAACCTAGGGGGGATTGAGATAGGCAAATCAGCCATCCATCCATGATCTGCACCACTTATTCTTAGTAGGGTTGCGGGGGTCCTGGAGACCATCCCAGCTATCTTTGGGGCACTGGGCAGGGGACACCCTTATCTGGTTGCTAGCCAGTCACAGGGCACACGGAGACAGACAACTCACTCATTCACACCTAGGGACAATTTGGACCCGCCAATCAACCTGACATGCATGTTTTGGAATGTGGGAGTAAACCGGAGTGCCCAGGTGACACCCACGAAAGCATGGGGAGAACATGCAAACTCCGCACCACAAGGCTGGTAGCGTGATTCGAACCCATGACCTCAGAAGTGTGTCACAGATGCACTAACCACTCAGCTTCAAGGCCAATCGGTAGACTTAATTTACTGGCAGTTACTATAAAATTTATATATTGGGCATTCGGAAAAATTGATAAAATAGTTCAAAAAAATTCAAAGGGATTGTCCAAGAGACATTTACTTCCAGCACACAAGAAGAATAAGCTGCATGGCTTCAAACAATGACTTGTAGTTCTAAATATGTCCACCAGATGTCACCAAAGCCAAACACCACTTTACAAAGCACCCACTATATCTTCGTTTGCCGACTACTATTAACCAACCAGTGAACATTGAGAAACCCCAGCCTGAGGTTATTTTACTTAAAATCAGGAACATGTTCTTTACGGCAATAGGAAAAATATTTTTTTTTTTTAAATTAGCATCCGCGTGTCCTTTCTATAATCGATATAAAACATAACAGCAAAGTTTCCATCTTCAGATAAACATTTTCATTAAAAAATAAAATAAAAACGCAGAAGTATGTTTGAATCAATTATTTAAATTAGTGTTTCTATGCTATTCCCCGAGTTTAAAAAACTCTAGCGTCAAATAATTCAATAGTTGTTTTCCCTTTCTTTTCTTCCTTTTTTTACAAATGCACACTTGATAAATGCTACAATTGATTGAATGCGGACAAAAAACCCTCAATAATCTTTTATAAACAAATCTTACATTTTTGTATCATGGTTTAACTGTGAGCCTCCGAAAAGGCCCCCAGCACTCCAGCTAAGGCATACGTTTTATGCCATTAATTTACTAGTCCAGCCCTGTGTGAATGTTTTTCTACCATGTGGCCCCCCAAACTAAAATGAGATTGACACCCCTGATCTCAAGGAGTCAAAATCAACAATTTTTGTAGTTTTCATAGAAAATTCATTTGTAGTAATTTGCTGCAAACTGGTGTAGTAAACTTTTGCTAAGGTAAAAATACAAATAAAAACACATTTTCATGAACTTTGCGGCTGAACATTAGTGGAAATACACGCGACTCGTCACTAACTTGAAGTAAGGCTCAGTGACGGCAGCTTCACAGAAGTAGTCATTGATGTAAGTGGTGAGGAGACGTCTGTCCCAGTCGTCCGTCACGTGTCCTCCGTAGTTGACCTCGGCGATGAGATACTTGAGGGCGTCCCAAGGGATCTGCTCATACTCGTTCAGGTACAGGCTGAGAAGATTCTCGCTCACCTTCAGGAGGAATTAGAGCAGGTCATTAAATGGAGATGCTCACACTGTAAACATAATCAATTTAAGGTGGTCAGTTGTGAGTTGTTATCCTGTTTGCCTCATCTCTGAGAAGTGGCAACGTGTGAGCCTCAAAATAACTGTCAAATGACATCATGCTTTTGGGGAAGGACACTAAAAGTTAAGTCAGAGATTACAGCTGTCAGTTCCCACCGTGAAAAACAGTGAGGAAATGGAAGCCCACAGGCACAGTTTTAGTTAAGGTCCAGAGTGGCAGGCCCCAAAAAATCTCAAATAAGCAGAGACGAAGAATGGTAATCAAACTTAAGCCAAAGAACAGCTCCACAGATCTACAATGTGATCTTCCTACAGATGGTGTCACTGTGCATCATTTATTGATTCAGCACACTTTTGTTGAAGTCCTAATTGTACACCTTTTGTAAATCCTATAGACTTAATTTTCACTTTATTACATATTTCACAGAAATGAGTGACCACAACAATCAATGATTGGGAAATGACAATATTAAAAATGATCAGGGGATCCAAACTTTTTCAAAGGACTCTTTCTAAATTAGTTAACGTGTTTTTTTTTGTTTTTGTTTTTTACATTCTTAACATAAGAATATCTGGTTTAATTATTTTTTTTTTATGAAGAGGAGGTCAACCCACTTAAGATTTCTCCACAATAATGTGTTTCTGCAGCTGCATTGTCTAATCAAAGAAATCTGGTAAGTAGAAATCAAATTTTACTCCAAAAAGCAATACAAAATAATTTACAGCAAGCATTTGAAAAAAAAGACGTAAATAGCATCCAGCGGCACAGAAAGTAAATGAGAAATACTATACACATTAATTTTGAGTGAGAGGAGGAAAAACATGTTTTAGTTTGGACTGACAAATGATAATATGTGTGATTCATTTACCATTAATCATGAAATAAGAATGGAACAAAATATTTATACAAAATGTCTGCATGTGTATGTGGTACTGTATTTTCTAGACTATAAGGTAAAAGAACTTTCCAAAGAAACCATTGAAATTCCAGATATTCGAAAGTACACCTTTTAATCCAGTGTAATTTGTGTACGAGAAATTACGGTAAACAAAATTGGAAATGCATCCTTAAAGTGAAATGCTACTATATACGATTACCATTTATGAATAAATGTATGGTATTGGTTAAACCAGATTTCATATTGTTAGCTAATTTTCAATAAAATTTATGTTTTCATTTTTTCTGACTGTATTTGTTTTTAAAAGCAACCCTAACTCTTAAAGTACTTTATTTCATGCACCTTATAGTTCAGTACGCCTTATATATAAAAGCAGTTCACAATAGATTCCTTTTGAGAGTGCACTTTTTGATCCCGACGCTTTATATACCAGAAAAAGTATTCAATTTGATTTGAATGTACCTACTAAAGCGCTGTAGTAGGGTTCTTATCATTTGCCATGTCTTACTTCAAAGTCTGAATTGTTGAATCCATAGATGATGTTCCAGCCTAGCTGCAGAAATTTCTTCCTTTCCAGCAGAATGCTGTGAAAAAAGCAGAGCGAGAAGAGGAGCTTCCTGTAGAAGACGGGTTTAGCGCAGCGGGTGAACTGAGTCTCGGTCACCAGGTGATAAAGGCGCTTCATGTTGGCCCTCACGCCCTGTGGACAAAAAAGAAGAAAAATGGTGAGGAGCAAGCTCCGCGCCAGATGTCCGGCACTCGGGTTGGACCTTAGGTGGCTCCGTGGTCATCTTGATCCCCGATTGCAGGATATTAATGGGAAATTCCGGATGCGGCGAGGAGCTGAGCCACAGTCGGAAGTCCGTGTGGGGCTTCTGGACCTCTAGTTGCTCCACCAGCTTGTCCAGCTCAGGCATCCAGGACAGAGAAAGGTGACAGTTGGCCAGAAAGACCCAGTGTCCTGGAATGGATTCCAGCAAATCAATTAAGAAGAAGGGATCTCAGGATTAAACAGACCGACTCAAAGTGAAGATATGAGATTTATGTTTATACGAGAAGATACTGAAATCCCTTGTTTATCGCAGTTAGTGGGGACCAGAACCCCCTTGACATACTGTTGATCCCCGCTCGCAGCAATAGTTAACAAGGAATAATGGATCACAGTGGAACGACTGTTTATTTTTGGTGGAAAGATTGAGGAAAAAAACGACCCGCTACGAATAACGACAAATTTGCTCTCTCAGCCACTGCTTTCAGGAATTGTTGACTAGGCATAATGGATCACGCCCAAAACAGCGCAGTTCAGTCTAGGAAGGCCACAGGGACCCTGCTGGCCCTTTCTCTCAGTAATAGTCGACCAGGCAAAATGGATTGTGGCCAAAACCAAGCATTTCTTTAAAGGCTGGCCAGAACGCCACGCCTCTTCTGCCAGGCCCACTCGCAGCAATATGGGCTCAGGGACAATAGATAGCGGTGGCACAAGTGCTCATCATGTTAGGCGGAAGGGAGAGAAAAATAAAAGAGTTGCTGTGCATGACGCAAAAATGTTTTCTCATTCTCCGCTCTCAGTACTAGTCAACCTAAAGTAATGGACCTTGATTTAATTTTAGGTGGGCCGCAATGTCAAGCTTCACCGGCCCGAACTGGGAAAAAAAAGTAATCGGCTCGCTTCCAATCGACCAGAGATAATGGATGACGGCCACAACTGTGCATTTCATTTGAGGTGGGCTAGAACAGCACACTTCCTGACCAAAGTACCCTTTGTGAGGCCAGCTCACTGCCATATAGGGTCAAAGATAATGAAAAACGGCAGCACTAGTGCAGTTCATTTAAGGCGGATATAATGGCAAAAAAATAGTGTTGCCAGGCCCGACAAGAGTGCCTCCGCCGGCCGTTGCTCGCAGCAATATAGGATCGGAGATAATGGGTCATGGCCGCATGAGTGAAGTTCTCTTTTTAGTGGAAAGAACAGAAAAAAAAAAAAAAACGCCAGACCCAACAATGTTTTCAACCTACAATGCCAATCTGGTTCCAAAGCACTGGGAGATTACAGTAAATCCAAAATGTGATGTTCCAGACAAAATTCGAGACGTAGTATAGCCTCCAGGGCAGAGGACGATCGCAATCTACCACATGCAAGACACATCAACATATATGGTACAAATAAAAAATACTCAACATGATATATTTATAAATATATATGTATAGAAAGTCGATTACATTGACATGGCCATTTTATCAGTTATTCACATGCAGAAAACATGTGGGCACCCCTGTTCTACGGAGCGTTAATTGGGTTATAAGGATCTTGTTTCCCCAACTGACAAGTCTTGTTCATAAATCTGGCCCAAGAAAGTAGCAAGCGTTAAGATTAGTCTAGAAATTTTGGACTGGCGTGCGCAACACTTTTGGGAAAAACTAGCGTCAGTTGGGCTAGGTATCATCTTAACTTAAAAAAATTCCCACATGAGCTGAGTCAACATAGCTTTCTTTCCTCTCCAGCCAGGATGTCCCAATTTGCCGTGCATCAGGAAACACTACAAAAGAAAATACCCTTTCTAACGCCCTCTTCGATCATTTTCTTGGCAATGGGAGCTTGGCCTTGACCCAACGAAAGCGCGTGGAATAGTTTGCTCATGCCCGTCGTCTCAGCCAGTGTCAGCAAGGCTCCCGTGGGATCCACGCCAGGAGATAAGACAAAAACCAGAGGAGATAGGCATGTGGATTCGTCCACCACCTGGAGAGACAAGAGAAGGGCGAAAGTGATTGACAAGACATAGATAAACCCGATAAAAAGACAAAAACGCTTTTGTTACAGCTTTCATGTCGAGAACGGGAGGCTCCACAAAGCGAGGGCCCAGGTAGTTGACGATGAAGGTAGTGGCGCAGAACAGGACGCGGTCTGGCCGCAGCGAACGGACGATGAGCATCCTCTGGAGCTCGTTGCAGCTGTTCTCCCAGTCTCCTGCAGGTGGCGCACCAAGCCCAAACAAAAAATGACACAATCAGATTTTGTCGGCCATTTTATATTGAATACAAGTTATTTACTGTAATCTCTCTCTACTTTGCGCTCCATACATCGAGGCATCAGTGCAATGAAGGTTGAAAAATACTCCGCGATCAATTATCCCCAAACGCATTTTGCCGACGTGGGTGTTGGCAGAGCACAGTTTTGTCGGGCCCAGCAGCTCTTTTTTGGTCTTTACTGTATTTTCGCCTAAAGTGAACTGCACTCGTGCAGCTGAGATACAATATCCCTGATCTCATATTATTGAAGGAAGAGTCCAGCATAGCACAGTTTTTCAAGGCCTGGCAATTTTTTTTTTGCCATTATGTATTTCCGCCTAAAATAAACTGCACTCGTATGCCCGTGATCCGTTATCGCCAATGTCCTATTGCTGTGAGTTGGGACCGGCAGAAGGCACTTTTGTCGAGAGGCGTACCTGCCTAAAAGGAAATGCACTGTTGGGTCGCAATTCATTATTCTTAGTCGACTATTGCTAAGATCAGAGGCGGGCACAGAGCGCATTTTTTTCAGTTCAGGATACTGACGTGTGCCATTGTTGCCTGCCTTAAATAAACTGCAATGTTTTTTTCCACGATCCATTATCCCTAATCAACAATTGGTCAAACAAGGTTAAGGTTGGCTAATTTCCATCATGTCGGGCAGTTCTTTTTTTCCCGTTCTTTTCGCCTTAAATGAATAGTACCCATGCGGCCGCGGTAGATTATACCCGGTCCACTATTGCGGCGAGCGGGGGCTGACAGAGTGCATGTAAAAAATGGCAGGGGGCTACTTTGCAGAATTTTGCTTATCACAGGGCGGTTGGTCCATTTACAAACCTGGTAGTTGTGCCTTCTCGGGCTCTGCACTGGTGAACCAAAGCTTCCAGTCCCGCGGGTATTTTTCAAAGGAGGCCATGATGCCGTGGAAGTTCGGCAGCTTGTCCAATTCTGTGACATTGTCCCAGCTGGAGTCCACGAGCCAGTTGGCACATGGGTTTTCCATCTGAGCCCTCTTGTCAAGTACCTGCAAACACATAGCGGATCCGGACGTGATCCATGATGTTGAAACCAGACCACCTGAGGTTCATATTCTTACAATTCCGCCACGGAGGAAGAAGCTGTACTCGTCCATGTTGAGCGTGCCGGCGACCTCCAAGATTTTGGCACACATTTGGAAGCTAAAGAGGAGCTTGTGCATCTCAAACAGACCCCTGCACGCATACCTGCAAAGCGTGAAGAGAACCGTAGTCGGGTTTGAAAACGTTTTAAAACGTGCTTCAGAGGAGAGCTCATCCGACTACTTACTTGTACACCGCATAGGTGTGGTAATCGTTGAGGTTGATGATTCTTTCTTCCAGCTTTAGACTGCTCTTACTTTTCTCGATGCTTAGGTTGAACAGGTTGATATAGGCGTCCAATGAAAACTGGTACATGGGATCGATGCGGCCCATGTCATTCAGGATGAAAAACAAGATAGATGCCCGCTGAGCGCATGCACGGTAAGCCTGTCCAAAAGATTCCAAAGAAAAAGCTGGGTTATGTATGTGAATTGGATGCTTAGCTAGTTAGCTAGTTAGCTAGTTGGCGATCAACCCTCTCGGTCATGTGATGTGGAAGGTCACCAACTCTTCAGCAGAGGAACAAAAAAAGGACAGAAGATAGGCGTTACCATTCAGACAGAGGCATAATAATTATCTGAATAGTTGTTCTGAAGCCGACCCTTTTGCCCAACCCCAGGACAAACAAGGTCTTGGTGCAGTTTTTCTGCCCCTTTTCACATTGGCCTTTCCAGCATCAAAGGGACGATATGTTGGGGAGAGCCATGAACTCTCAATCCCTGGTTCCCGCAGACTTTCATACGAACAAGGACTTGATCCGTAACGTGGACCAGTCAAAGACTTTCCAACTCAAGCGTGGACCGGACTAGGAAAAGTCCGAAGCATCTAAATAAACTCGTGTGATTGGACAGCAACACTTTAGACCTTGGTTATTTTTTTCGATTAATCAAAGAGAGGAATATTGAGAAGAAAAACTGTCAATGTGAACTTTCACAGGAAATATCTGGAAAGAACGATATCACTTAACAGATATTGTGAGGTCCTAGTGTGCCGCAAAGGGACTGATTACCTTATTAGGCACACCTGGTTCTCATTAAAAAAACACTAGTATTTAAGGACAGCTTGGACAGACTTTTAGCGTCGGATCATTGACGTTCTTGCCCCTCCGCACCACTCTCCAAAAACCCTCGAAGCTTCCTTTATGATTAAGTACGACTTAGTATTTATCCAGACTTGCATTTTATGGACTGTGTTTTTGTTCACCGTTATTCAATTTCCTTCCTCTACAGAGCCTTTTTGTTACTTCCCTTTTCCCCATTAAAGACTGTCAATCTGACAAGTGTGCCCGCATTTTAATTCTCTTTGCATAAAATAACAGACATTAAATTACCGTTTAACCAATGGAGGTCACGTTGACCAATTGTCTAAATTTGGTGTTGGGTTAAGTTTGGACTTTACTTGTGATGAAATTGTTCTACAAATAAATCTTGGGCTGGACTAGTGGCATGGATGGGTTGAAAGTGTCTTTATTATTCATGCGATTGGTTGCCTTACTCCAAGACAAACCCCTTGGGCAAAACACTGAATCCCTAATGCCCCAAATAAGCAGGTCGGCGCCTTGCGTGGCGGCATGGCCGTTATTGGTGTGTAAGTGTGTGTGTGAATGGGTAAGTGTGAAGCACATTGTAAGGCGCTTTGGGAGGTCTTCGTTGACTTGAAAAGCGCTATATAACATTACCATTTACAAGAGCCGGTCGGGTGCAGTATTTGTGCCCCTTTTCACATAGACCTTCCTGATATCAGTGAGACATTGTCTCAGGATAAGCCATGAACTTGCAATCCCTGGTTCCCGGAGTCTTTCCAAATTGATCAAAAACTGGACCTCCCAATCACAGATTTCAAACTCGAGTTAGACTGGTCTCGTGGCATGGATGGATTGAAGCGTCTCAGAAAACCCTGGTGATTGGACAAGGATGCTTGAGAAAGACCTTGGTTGATGATTTGAAATCATCAAAAGGGGGAATAATGTTGAAAAAAAACACACCAACTCTGCGTTGAATGTTTTCATATAACAGACATAAAATTATTGTTAAACCAATGGAAGTCATGGAGCCAAATTGTAAATATTTGGCGTTGTGCTAAAATGATTTCCTGTGATGAACCCGTTATACAACCAGAACTTGTATAAATATTAACGTTCTACCAATAAATACCGCCTTTCCTTGTCACTAGTCTTCTCTTTTGTCTCTTTCATCAGTATTTAAGACAGAATATTCAACAGCATCAGCGCGTTACCTCTCGAGCGGTGTCGATCTTGACTTCCGTCACTTCGCTGCTCTCCAGCTGCTCGGAAACCTCCGTGGCCGTCACTTTGGACGTTTGCAAGGTGTTCACCAACTGCACGTCGTCCAGCAGGGAGCCGCTGGCCTCGTTCAGCAACCTGCGGGGGACAGGCAAAATACAGAAGCGCTCATGTAACATATAAAAAAATCTTTCCAGAAATGTAGGGGGGTCTCTTTTAACCTGAGAATCTCATCCTCCAGCTCCTGTAGGCTCCTCTTTCCTGAGGCAATGCTCATCACCAAGTTGTCCTTCTGTTCTTCCAGGTCTGGACGCTCCTTACGCACCACGATACCTAATAGTTGGGCTTCTAGACCCTGTCAGGGAACACAAATGCGCACACTTAAACTCCAATAACCTTCAGCAGTTGAAACCAGAGCTGGAAGATATTGAAAATGACATTTCACAATGGAAAATATGACTGGAATGAAATGGGCAGCACGGTGGTTAGCGCGTGTGCGGCACAGTTCTGAGGTCATGAGATCGAACCTCCTGCATGGAGTTTGCATGTTCTCCCTGTGCTTGTGTGGGTTTCCTCCGGGCACTCCGGTTTCCTCCCACAATCCAAAAACATGCATATTAGGTCCAAATTGTCCCTAGGTGTGAATAAGCGAGTTAGTTGTCTATCTCTGCCTGCCCTGCGACTGGCTGGCAATCAGTTCAGGGTGTCCCCTGTCCCCTTCCCACTACCCGAAGAGAGCTGGGATGGGCTCCAGCACCCCCGCGACCCTACTGAGGATAAGCGGTGCAGATAATGGATGGATGGATGGAAATGGAAGAGAATTTTCAGATTTGGAAATGTTTTGGCCAATATAATTTAAGAGTGCCATTTTCAGGTGGAAAGTGCTTCTTAGACAATGTTATAACTTTTTAAAAGGTGGGAGAAAAAGAAAAACTGTGAAAGAAGAGAAAAGAGAAGGACAAAAATGAAAAAAGGAGAAGAACAAAAAAGAGAAAGGAAGAAGAAGAAAGAGAAAAAAGACAAAAAAATGGGAAAAAAGGAAAAGAAACAAACAGGACAAAAAAATGAAAGCGACAAAGGGGAATTATGAAAAAAAGGAAAAAGGAAGAAGAAAAATAGAGAAGACAAGGACAAGATAAAATAAGAGAAAATCCAACAAGAAAAAAAGAGAAAAAAGAATAAACTGGGAGGAAATAAAATAGGGGAAAAGAAGATAAATGGGGGAAAAAACAAAAAGGCAGAAAAAGGGAAAACATACAGAGAAAAGGTAGCAAATATGAAAATATGGGGGAAAGAAACAAAAATGATAACAAAAATCTAATGGAAAAACAAAAGAATATAACAAAACTGCAAACAACACAGTAGCGATCTTTAACTTTAATCTAATTCTACGAATCACACATTCATAACAATGGATTAAGTGATTAAAAAAAGGGACAGACAAGTGAAGCTTCATAAAGCACTTGTGATATTGATTAATTCCACTAGATGACGCTCTTTGTACAAAGACGCCCTACAAATGCATTAATTTAGCCATTGGATTAAAATTGCTTGCTTTGTTTTCCATGTTGGTTGTGTCACGAGGCGTGGTGGCGAGGAAGGTGACCGGACCAGAACGGAGGCAGGAGGCATGAAGGGAGGACTCAAATGCGTTGACGATCCATAAGTTTTATTTAATAAAATAAAAGTCGCCCAATACTCCGGGGCAAAACAGAACAACACAGAGTTCCTCCAGCACGAACTCAACAGGACATGGCATAACAGACTAAAACATGACAAGGCATAACAGACTAAAACAGGACAAGCATAACAGACCGGGATTGTGTATAAGAGTAATGAACCAGCCACCGCAGAGCCCACAATGCAGCCTTAAATAGCAGACCCACAAGTAGTGGAACTGCTTTCAGCTGTTGCCCAGAGGGCGGGGCAGACTGGTCACCAAGGTGACCGTGACAGGTTGCTTTTAGTCATTTGCTATAAACTAATGTCGTAAACTACTGAAGATTTTAAGCATTTTCAAGCTCTTTAAAAGCCAAACATTAAAATTTGAGGAAGCAGAAATAAAAACAACAACATTGTACAAACCTGTTCCTTGACTGCAAAATTGACAATGGTGGTCTTTGTGGAAATCTCCGGGGTGTAGTGAGGGTTGGACAGTTTGGTGGTGATATAGAAACGGAACTCCGGACTGTACTCCAACTCCTTGTCGCCTATTTTCATAATTAACCTGCCACCTAGGAACAAAGTCTAAATTAATTCTACATAAAACACATTTTTCCTAGATGATACCATTTCAGCGTACATTAGCCAACTGGCTACTTCCTGGTTCACCCAAAAAGAAAGTGTACAATTTACTATTAGGGACACTCTCATGGCAATCTATCATGACAAAACTACTAAACAAATTCCACTTAAAGAAGAAGCCAAAGACAATACAGATCCTTGCATTTTTCTCACCTATTCGAGTCAAGGACTTGTTGAGAACTGGGTTAAGAGACGGGTCCAAGTCCTCCTGGACGTTTTGGAGCAAGACAGGATTTCCAAACTGAATGGAATTTTCCATGATCAGCATGTAATCCGGCATCTGAAAATCGATTAACTTTAAGCCCTGCACAAATTTACAAAGATGTAGTTAGTTGATGGTATATTCCCAAATTCAAGCTGTATTCTTCAAGAAACGAATCAATCGAGTTACTTTCATCATCTCCATTTTTTTGATCCACTTCAGAGCTTGACCTTGCGGATCCACCATCAGCGGCCATCTTAAAATAATCATAATACCGAAAAACTTTGTGAGATAACTTCTAGCTGCGATAACAGACACTTCAACCCCAAAATATCAAATTACGTGCGAATGCTTATACTGATACAAAGGCAAAGAAACAACATTCCATTATAGGACTATCTCAGAAAATTAGAATATTTTAGGATGATAAAAGTCTTTCAATATGTGAGTGGATTTTTAATGAATCCAGAATTTAAGACACTTGTTTGTTTTTCTGGGCTTCCCTGCTGAGGCTGCTGCCACCAAAAAGTACTGTGTCCTTTGACCAGAAATCCTTGCAATATGCAAAAGTCCACCAAGTAAAACCCCTGTTGTTTACATAAGCTCTGCCGCTTAAAGCAATAGTCGAGTTGGGATAATGGATCGCGGCTGCACGGGTGCTGTTCATCTCAGGTGGAAAGAACGGAAAAAAGAGCGGCCAAGCATGACAAAATTGCTCTCTCAGCGCCCCTGCGCTCAGCAAGGGTCGACTGGGGATAATGGATTGCGGCCACAACCACACATTTCATTTCAGACGGGCCGGAAAGGAATGGGATAACGGATTGCAGCAGCACTAGTACACTTCATTTTAAGTGTATATAACGGCTAACAATAACAGCTGCCAAAAGTGCAAAAGTGCACTCTGCTGCTCCTTAATCGTACATTGCTTAAAATGGATTGCAGCCAAAACAGTGCGATTCATTTTAGGCTGGCCACTATGGCACGCTTCAGCAGCCTGAACGTGATTTTTTTGAAACGCTCTGCTGGTCACTGCGATTGGGCATTATGGATCTCAGGCGCACAAGTGCAGCTCACTTTTCAGTGGATTCCAGCCAAAATGGTCCATTCATTTTGTGCAGGCCACAATGGCAGAGTTTAGTGAGCTAAATCAGGAAAAAACGCGCTCTGCCAGCAGCAACATGCGATTGGGCGTAAAGGATAGCAGCCGCACGAATGTAGTTCACTTTTAGGTGGATTGGAGCCAAAATGGTGCAGTTCATTTTAGGCAGTCCACAATGGCCTGCACTGGAAAAAAACACTGTACTGGTCTCTGCTAGCAGCAATATAAATTTGGGCATAACGGACCACGGCCGCACTGCAGTTCACTTTTTGGTGGACAGCACAGCCAAAAGGGAGCTAGCAGGCTCGACAAAATGCGCTCTGCCCACCCCCGCCGGCAGCGCCATGTCATTGAGATAATGGATCACAGAATTTTGAAAAACCAGCGATGCACTGAGTCCGCTAATTAGTCTCCTTTTTAAGATAGCACTGTAATAGGGTTAACGTTGACTCTATCGACACCACAAGTGTGTTTGGGTCCAGACCTGTTTCCGCGGGTAACGATGACACCGTTCTCAGTGGAGAACGCATCGGAGGGCAGGCCTTGAATGTTCCAATCCCTCACTGTGGTTGGGTTTGAAAGGAAAGTGGCAAAACTAAAGCCTGGAGTGCAGGGGATATTCTGATTCATGACCTAAAAAGACCAAACAGAATTGGCCACTCTCCTCCAAGCCGATATCTCCCCAATGCTTTTCTGTTTACCTCCTTGGTCCAGATTTCCAGCAGTTGCACTCTGTAGTCCGAAAGGAAGGGGCCCATGTAGGAGAGAAAGGACGCTGCTAGCAGACAGTCTCCGACCAGGAATCCCATGTTCTCTTGGAGCCCCTAAGACCACCAGATTAGGCCTAATATCACACTGATGGGGTGCAGTGTGCATCTTACCTTAACGGTCTGCTCCCAGCGGACGCCTTCCCCCGCCAGACCTTTCACCAGTTTGTCAGCTCGGTCCAGTTTCACTTCCATCTCGTCCGATCTCCTCTTGAGATCTTCCTTGGTGGCTACTTTTTCCCCGTACTGTTTGTTGAGCTGTGCCAGTTTGTCCCCGACCTGCGCACAAAATATTGTCAAGTTTTCTCTACGCGGGTGAGATAGGAATACATAAAAAATATATATATAAATACTCTAATTCCTAGCCTTTGTCAGTTCCTTTTTTTCATTCTGCACACCAAAAAGTGAACTGGAATTGCGTGATTGCAATCCATTATTCCCAATCCCATATTCCCATGCCATTCTGTCGCTATGAATGTGATCCATTATCCCCGGTGGACTATTGCTCAGAGCTGGGGCCGGGAGACCGAATTTGTGTCAATGCTTGGGGCTTTTTTTCCTGTTCAATCCGTGTGTGGCCGCAATCCTGTATCCCAGGAAGAATACCTGTTATAATGTTACTATTGAGCCTTTGCGATGAAGAATGCTTTTAATGCCAGGGATTTTTCTATTCTATGATCACCTTTGCATAATTTGTGTTGGTCTTTACTCATGATAGCACAGGACGCCAATCTTGTTGCTGTTCTTTGATGTCTACCCCCTTTAGGGTTGGTCTATTTAGTGTACCAATAACCTAGAAGATTTAAATAAAAAGAAAGGGTTTAGGGGGACCTTTAGAACACTTCTTTTGTTCTCCTTGCAAGCTCGAAATTCATTAGTGTCTTCTGTCTTTATTTTAGATGTCTGTTAACTATAAAATTAACAGTGGATCATTTGGGCCAGATATTGTACGTCTTGAAGGTTTTGTACAGTCCTCTCTTGTTGGCCTTCAAGCTAATAATTCATTGGCGTGCTCTCCTTTTTGGAGTGACTCTTAGACTATAAAGGCGGCACAGCGGATTAGTGTTTAGCGCAGCCGCCGCACAGTTCTGAGGTCATGGGATCGAATCCTCCTGTGTGGAGTTCGCATGTTCTCCCCGTGTTTGCTTTGGGTTTCTCCGGGCACTCCCCTTTCCTCCCATATTCAAAAAACATGCATGTCAGGTTCTTTAGCCGATCAAAATTGTCCCTATGTGCGAATGAGTGAGTGAGTTGCCTCTCCCTGTGTGCCCCAGCAACTGGCTGGCAACCAGTATGGCGTATTCCCTGCCCGAAGATAACTGGGACGGGCTCCAGCAGCCCGCGACCCTACTGAGGATAAGCAGTGCAGATGATGGATGGATGTTGGACTAGAAACGGAACAAATTTAGCTTTTTTTTTAAAATATCATTTTTTGTTTTCACTTCTAATTTCTAATTTGGTTGTTTTTAATACTCCATTCTTGTGTACCTCTTTAAGTTTGTTTTCGGAGTCTGCCAGTTCGCCTTGCTTGAGCGCGAGCTGGGCTTCGGCGGCATTCAGCAGCTCACGTTTTGGCTCCACGACCCTGAAGACGCATCCGTAGACCTGAAACCGTTAAGACTGGATTACCTCAGTCCCATAACTGTTATTGATAACGACGCCTGATGAAACAAAATTAAAACTCACCTCCATGGCTCTGACCCACATGCAAAGCGACTTGGCAGCCAAAGACACTTTCCCAATGATGTCCGGCTGGAAGTCGGGCTGCCTGCAGTAGTTGCCGATCCTCTTCAATACTCGGTCCGATATGTTTTCCTTGTCGAAGTTGATCAGCGTTTTGATGAAGTTGGCCTCACCTGTCATAAAACATCTTGAGAAAAAAACATTTGTGTATAGAAGATGACGTCACACTTCCTTTCCTTACCCAGCTGTCTTTTGGCTTCTGCCCAGGTGGGCTCCTTGTTGAGAAGCGTCATGACCGCCTGCATCACTCGCTCTACCAGAGCGGGAGGACGGCCATATGATTTGATTTCTGTCATGTCCTTTTTGTTCAGGGACTCGAGAGCCTGGTCACATTTGAAAGACGATTTGCACGATTTAGTGGGCTACATGCAGATTTTTTTCCCAAACCTTTGTGGCCTCGTCCAGAGCTGGTAGGGCTTCATCCAGTTCTCTCAACGCAGTCTGTGCCAACGCTTTGCATTGAGCCTCCTCTGCTGAGATCTTCTCCTTCTTGGCACTCACCGTCTAATCACCCGAAATACAAAAATTCATGATCTTGAGTCAACACAGGAGTATGTCTCGTGTCAAACCTGTGGCCCACAAGAGCTTAAAGTGCCTGAGCATATAAATTGGTTAAGCGGCAGTGGCTCAGGAGGTAGAGCGCTCGTCTTGGGATCAAGAGAATGCAGTTAAAATCCCGGACCCTCCGTGTTACATGTCGAAGTGTCCTTGGGTAAGACACTGAACCCCTAATACCCCCAATAAGCAGGCTGCAGGGCCGCCATTGGGAAATGTGAAGTACATTGTAAAGCACTTTGGGAAGTCTTCATTGACTTGAAAAGCGCTATATAAAAGCAGATCATTTCATTTCAAAAGTAGGACTACAACAGCGTATCGATAAAATCAATTAAAATCGATTATTGAAAGTGTTTGGCAAAGAATTTCATCACCGATTTGTTGTGCCGCACAATTTCCTCCTCACTCAGACGTTAATTCAATGCATTGAACGTCCTCTTGATCCAGGGACAAACTTGTAATAGAACTTTAGTCCGACAGAGGGCGCTTCGTGACCCTATTTTCATGCACAAGGTCATCTTGATCCAAATCCAAGTTTATCTAAATAACACTTCTCAGTCAGCGAAATGCAACTCAAAGTACTGTATTAAAACATTCATTGTACAATAAAATACAATCAACCGAAGTACTCGAATTCTCCTCTGATGTTTCCTCTTGTTTATGCACTCTATATATAAATATAGTCTTGCAATGCAATTATTTGTAAGTACTTTTGTTTATTTTTAGGCTTATTGACTAACACTTTAAAAATCGTTTCATACTATAGAATATTTTTCTATTTGTCTATATTTGAGGAAATTAAAAACGTGATTTTTTAAAAACATTTCCAAATCATTGATTAATTGAAAAATCTACCCATTCATCGATCATTACAATAATTGTTAGTTGCAGCCCTTATTAAAAGAGTGCTATAATTAAAATTTCCCACAATGCCTGTTAACTTCAACAGTGCTCGCCTATAACCGAGCATGGACCAGTACCGGGCAATGGGTCATATGACGACGGGCTGCACATAAAGAGAAGAGGTTTTATCATAATTTTTTGCTCATTATTTTGTTTTTTTGTTGACATTGCTACGGTCACCAGGAACCGGGAGTTTTAGGTGGTGCGTTCAATTCAAGTCAGTATGGCTCACACGGGCGGGCACAGTCGTCTATCCAGCCGACCGACTGTAGCGTTGGATGTGAGGGGTGGTTGATACTGGAAATTTCGGTATTGATCTGATATTAGCTAAACACAGGGTATTTTGGACTGATAACAATACAATATTTTCTGCTTGAAAATGTCATAAGCACTGGATAATTTCGTCTCTTTGTTTTAACTATAATAAATACAGCATAAAGATTAAAGACAATAAAAATGTTTTTTTTTAATTCAAATTATTACAATACAAACTTAAAAGGTGCATTTGGACCTTTCTTACTTGCTGAAGCCATCTTCTGGCTTGTATCATCATGGCAGCCTTTGTCGAGCTCCTTATGTTGCAAGTACGTTTATTTCTTTGTTTTCGTGCTACACTATCAAAAAACTGCGCGGCGAGCAGCCCCTTCCCACATTCCTTAGCCCAAACAGCTTTGATAAAAGTAAGATAAAGAAGATTGGAGAAGTGGGAAAAAAAACTATAAGGGCTCTTTAAACTCATTTGGAAATTGTTAACACATACTTAATATCGAAAATATTTCCTTTAACTTTTTAAGGACACCCAAAACAACACACCTCATCTTTAACAGTATAAAAGAATAAAATACTTCTACTACAGGAACTCATTCACAACGAAAAGACAAAAGAGTCGAACCCCAAAAAGCAGCAATGTAACGAAAATAGAAATACAGTACATAAATTATTTTGTAAATAAAAACTGTTTATAAATTACAGTACTTTTATTTGTTTTTAGAAATGTTCTTTTAACTCTACATTTTGTTTTTCAATCGTCCACAAAAATATATAATCAGAGGTAAAGTGTATCGTGTCCGGAATCAGTGCTTTTAGTAACAGTACTTTTATTTGTTAAAGAAATGTAGAAGCCTGTAGATTGGGTTTGTTCTTTGGTTTCAATGTATAATAGAGTGTATAATAAATAAATAAACAGGTTTCTGGGCCTTGAATATTGTGGGATGTTTTTGAAACCCAACGATCGCAAAACAAAACAAGGGAATACCGGTACTCGATTTTTTTTCTTGTTTTTGTTTTTCGTAGTTTTCATAGAAAATGCGTACTTCGTAATTTCAGCTTACCCAAGATTCATAGTATTTGGTAGCACTGGGAGAGAGATTGAGTTGAAAACGAGTAGGACGAGTAGGACAACCGTGGTCTATGTTGTCATACCTTCTGCTGCGAGTCAGCCTCCCTGGTCTGCTGCACAATGACAGTCAGGTACTCGTCGCACTCCTTCTGGTAGTCGGCTACTTGTTTGTTTGATTCCTCCAGTTGCACCGTCATGGCGGCCACCTTCTCGCCCGTGTCGCTGATCTTGAAAAGGCCGTTTTGCAGCTTATTGACCTGCTCCCCCAACTCTTGCCGCTTCTCTCCCAGAAGCCTGAGTCACCAAAGACAGAAATTCATCAGCAATGTAAGTAGGAAATCTGTCCGTCACGCCCCCTTCGTCAGCGTTTCCCAACTATGGATGCACCAATTGGTGTCGACAAAAATCGATAATAGGAACAGGTGGCAATGAACTCCATTGTCGACGACAACCCCTAGCAAAAAGTATGGAATCATCAGTCGAGGGCAAGCCCTCACTCAGAAATCTTATTCTGTAGAAAAAAACTCACAAACATGAAACAATCGTTAAGACAATGTGCAATATGTATTGGCATTCGGATACACTAAAAGAAACCAAGAAAAAAACATTGCACTAGTCAGTAAATGTTCTTTTTATACAGCAAGTGCAGGGAAATAAATATGAAATCACTCAACTCTGAGGAAAAAAAATTGGAATCAGTAAATTTTGAGTAGAAAATAGGGACACGCCCAGTCAATTTGCTTTCCTTAATTGGGCACCTGGCTTACATTAGGTCTGCTCGTTAGTCAGCAGTAAAAAACAGTGCAGTTATCACACCTTGGAGGGCTCCTGGACTAAGTGGATTGGCAAGAACCATGGCTCCAACAAGGGAGATGTCCCTTGAGACCAAAGACAGAATCGTCAGACTTCTTGAGGAAGGTAACTCTACTTGTATGGTTGCCAAAGATGTTGGCTGTTCACAGTCAGCTGTGTCGAAGATTTGGACAGCCTCGGAAGGTTGTTAAAGTCAAGCGTACTGGTAGGCCAAGGAAGATATGTAGGCGACAAGTAAAATAACTAAAGGCCATATTTCTTGAAAACAGAAAATGCACAAAAAACAAATTAAGAGAAAATGGGAGGAAGTTGGGGTCAATGTATGTGACAGAACTGTGCAAAATTGCCTAAAGGAAATTGGATTTTCCAATAGGAAAGCTAAAAGGAAACCATCGTTGACGCTTTAACGATAACGAGACTGCAATGAGCTAAGGAGAGGCAATCGTGAACTGTGGATGACTAAATGAAGGTTATCTCCAGTAATGAGTCACAAATCTGCATCGAACAAGGTGATGATGCTGGCACTTTTGTTTGGTGCTGTATTGGTGAGATTTACAAAGATGGCTGCCTAAAGAAGACGTCAAAATGACAGGCAAAGGCACTGGAGAGATGGCTGTGGTCAAATCTGCAATAAATGCACACGTTTACATTGACGTTTCGGACAGTTTTCTTATTTCTTCAAGTTATAAAATGTTTGGGGATGATGAACTCATTTTCCAAGATGACAATGCATCATGCCACAGAGCAAAAATTGTAAAAGCATTCCTTGGAGAAACAACAGGACTCTATCTTGACCAACTGCGAGCCGTGTTGAGTACTTTCTTCCGAGCGACATTTGAAACAACACCTACTTTTTATATCCAGTCACCAGCTCCAGGTAGTTGGTAGGCGTGACATAATTATGTCTTTTCAGCTCCAGCTTCATCCGTTCCGAGCAGTCCACCACAGACTGGTGCGTCATCACAAAGATGGAGGCCACTTTGGTCTTGCTCTGCATATAACACGGCGTCATTAATGAACTTGTTCGGCAAAATTACACGGAAACAGAAACGCTATTTGATATGTGTCTCACTCCCTCAGTGGATCCCAGCTCCAGTCCTTCCAAGTAACGCTCAGCAACTTCCAGTAGAGCATCTTTGGGCCATTCACAAAACCAGTCGATAGTGGTGCAGTTTACGAGTGCTGGGTACTGCAAAATACGGTTTCTGCGGGTAACAAAGTAGAAATCGAATAGAATTGTTAAATCACACGATATAAACTCAGTGAAATGAACCAACAGATATAAGATGTTAATGTGATAGTCAGAGAAAGCAATGTCAGAACCGAGAGATTCTCATAAAAACGTGTTGTGTGACAAAAATGATATGTGATTATTTTATCCATTTGATACTCATTTCTAATAACTTCTTTTCCGAAATATGTCATGGTGAAAATAGTTAAGATCAGGGGTCTCGAGCTCAATTTACCTGGCGGCCACCGAAATTAGGTTTTAATGAGGGTGGGCCAAATCGGATTCTCCGCAAAATATTCCACTGTTGTTGAAAGGTATTTTTAAATACGAAATGTGATTGAAAAATTACATTAACAAATGATATTAAAATCGATAAATTAATAATAATTTAATCCATTATCCGCTGGGGCTGCACTTAAAGGCACGGTGTGTATTATCCAGTGCCTCCTAATGGTAAATTTTAAGTAAACTTGGCAAAATACAAGAACTATCATATAAATGTGCATTTTTCTTAATTACTTGTAGGTCGAGATATGTGTATTGATTTGACATGAGGTTTACAGAGAGCTGACATGATTGTGCGCAATCTTGCTGCTACCGGTAACCCCAAAAACCTGTTTCTTTCTAACCAGTTCCTATGCTTTTTTCTTCATATTTAATTTTTCTTTTAAGCTCCTTTTTCTTTTATTTTGTCATTAACTTTATATCTCTTTTTAACATTTTTTGCCATTTTTTTCTAGCTGAAAAACAAACAAACAACCCTGCACAAATAATAATGATAATAATAATAATAAATAAGACAAATGGTGCTTTATGGTTATTTTGTGTCTTCATAGTTTGTGTTTTTGCGATTTTATAACATTCGTTTTCGGTTTCACAACAGATTACAGCGACACCTAATGGTAAAATTATACACAATGCGTTGCACGAGAGGAGGAATGAAACGAGAGAGAAGCCTGGACCGGCCCGAATCCGTACGTAACTTTTAACATTTTAATTGAGCAAAAGGAGGACTGAATATTTTGCGCAGATCCTCCACTGCGCGACACAAAGACAAAGAAACAAAGAACAATGACCCCTGGACAATTCAAAAAACAAGTCTGTGAGAGAGAAGCCCTGCCTGGCCCTTCCAAATATAATATTCAAATTTGGGTTTTCTTTGGTCTCGGTCTGTCAAATGAATCTAATTGGTCAGACTGGGTTGGTCTATGATACCCGTGGACCTGGGTCGGGTTGGATGTTTTTGACCCCGATCTTACCTCTTGCAGTAAATGAGATTAGATATGGGAAACTAACAACAGGAAAATTGATTTTGAGGGTACAAAGAACCATTTAAAGCCACTTGAAGTGGTTTTGGAATTATTTTAAAATCTGCATCAATACAAAGAGATTATAAAGATTATTTCTACTCTTTTTTTTTTAAATAGTATTGAATTTTCAAATTTTCTTTTCATAAAATTCGATAAATCTTCAGCTGTCCGTCTACAACGGGAGAAGGCAGTGCATTGATACCTAAAAGGGTCCCCGACTGGACTCATGCAGAGAACCACGTGCATGTTGCTTCGGACCCGCTCGATCAAAAAACTGAATAGGGAATTGGGCGTCTCCAACACGTTCTCCTTCCTGGCAGCGTCCGAAAGGGCGTTGCAAACCTCCACAAACTCGTCGGGTTTATAAAGGTTAGGGACTTCTCCGGAACTGAGGACGTTGTTGATGTCCTCCAGGAAAGACTCCACCACAATCTGAGTGTCGTTAAATAGGAAGACCGTCGGTTTGTTGTCCACGCCGGTCAGACGGTACAGCTTCTTAATGTCTGGGAGAAAATGGATAAGTATAGATAATTTCTTAATACTTATAGTTTTTTTTATATTCTACATTTGATGACATTTTCCATATTTTTCACTATATGTCCCGTTTTTTTACTACTTTTCAGTACTTTACGATACTTTTCTATCTTTTTCCATACTTTTCACTGTTTTTCCTACAGCCTTTCCGTATTTTTTCCATGCGTTATAATATTTACCTTACTATTCAGTATGTTTCATCATTTTTAGTTCACTTCGGTACTTTTTTCCCCGTTTCAGTATTTTTGCCATTTTTCCTTCTTTCAATTATTACTTTTTCCATTTGTTTCACTATTTTTCAGTACTTTTCACATAATTTTCACCATGGATTTAACCAGCCCGTTTTTGGGAGTGCTCAAGCAAAATCATAGCATGGTTAAAACCTCTGTTATGTAATAAGGGACATGAAAGGCTTAAATATGATAAGAAACGCCAGACAAGAAATAAAAAACGGTAAAATAGAACCAAAATGTGAACAACTCGGGCTCAGAAAAACTCCACTGCCTTGAAATGGTTCAGTCCATTTAATTCCTCGCCCAGCCCCCTCCACCCCCCTTGGCTAGTGTCACCTGCGGCATAGCGGCAGAGTCTGTGGAGGCTCCAGTGTATGCTCTTAACCTAAAATCGCCCTTGTTTATAATTATTTTTCAGTACTTTTCCCATACGTTTAATCGATCTATTATCTGCACCGCTTATACTCAGTAGGGTCTCGGGGATGCTGGAGCCCATCCGAGCTAGCTTCAGGTAGTGGGCAGGGGACACCCCAAATTGGTTAGACATTTGACTATCATTGACTTTTTTTTAACTCCCTTTCAGTAATTTTTCCATCCGTTTCATTACCTAGTTTTTCATCCTGTTCACAAATTTAGTTCCATTTGCATTCTGTTCAAAATGTTGACTACTTTTCAGTCCTTTTTTATTATTTTCACAATTTTTCCACTGCTTTTCAGTAGTATTTTGATACTTTTTACTTCTTCAGTACTTTTCATTCATTTCCAGTGCTATTTCAACCTGTTTCACCATTTCCATTATTTATCACTACTTTTCAGTGCCTTTTTCACTCTTCACTATTTTTTTTACTACTTCTCAGGGCCTTTTCCATTTGTTTCAAGATTCATCAACACCTTTTAGTACTTTCAGTCATTTTTCCTTACTTTTCTGTTTTTCAGTACTGCTCATTTCCATTCTTTCAACCATTTCTCATTAACTTTTTCATACATTTAATTAAATTGCACGACTTCCCCCATACCTTTAACTAGTTTTCAGTGCTTTTTCCTTGGGTGTCACTGTTTTTCAACAGTTCCCAGTACTTTCAGTACTTTTTCCACACTTATCACTGTGTATCAGTACTTTTTAATCCAATTTACTTGTTTCTCTTTTCAGTGCTTGTTTTGTACCTACCAATGTTTTTCACAAATGTTCTCTTTTTCACTTCTTTTTAGGACTTTTCAGTAATTTTGAATGTTGGTCAGCTACATTAATTACGACTAAGCTCACCTTCTCTGAATTCCATTTTTCTGTACTGTTTGGTGATCTCCACCTCGAAAACCTGGTACTCGCAGATGAACGCCGCCATCCTGGACAAGCTCTGTCGGCCCGAGCCTCCGATGCCCACTAGCAGCATGTTGCCCCTCGGTTGGCTGATCACGCGGACAACGCGGGTTACTGCAAAGGCGGAGGATAGCATGTTAGCAGGAAGCTAACACAGGTGAGAAATGGACTCACTGTGTTCAATGGCGTCCCTAAACAGCACAAGGTTCATGGGCACGACGCCAGGCGTTAGGTTGTATTCGTCCAGTTGGGTTTCCATGAACTTTTTCAGAGTCGCCATGTCCAAAAGGTCTTCATAAACTCCAGAATCGGTCAGGAAATCACCTGAGACAACAAATTGATTTCAGAGAAGGCTAGCAAAGGCCAAAACGTGACACGAAGGTTTATGTACCGAATACTGGGGGTTGCTTATCGGGGCAAATATTGTGGAAAACCAGGTCAAAGATGGAGCCCATTTTTTCCCCTACCAATGTGATAAAAGCATTTAAATCACTGCGGTCGATGAGTCGATCGGAGAAAACCCTGAAATTGGTTACCAGAACGAGAGTATCATACAGAGTTCTTCCAAACAAAGTCCAATGAAAAAAGATCGTTACCTGAAGCACTCGTGGATCCACAGTCTAACCATGCTTTGTTTACTATCTTGAAACTCTGGATCTGCTCTCAACAGACCCTGAAAAACCTTAAGTCCAAAGAAACAAACAGAAATAAATGAGCTGCTAACCTTGTACCATGCTGTCAAATCAGGCCTACCTTGGAGATGTCCCTGAGATTGAAGAGGTAGTGCGTCTTGGCCGGAGTGGGAAGGAAACGAGCCGTCACCGAATAATAAAGCTCCAAAGTAGCCTGGGTGAGGAGTTCTCCGACGGGCTTGAGGTCTTCCTTAAAAAGTTGAAGCTTCTGGTTGATCATGGTGCTAAAGATGCGTTTAATTTGGGAGTCCTGGAGGAAGAAGATCGGTTGATTTGGAGCAACATTGCAGACTTCATTGCGTTGGGAAGCGGGACCTACGTGAGGGAAGGTCATATTGATGAGGTTGAAGCGGCTTTGCAAGCGGTCGGAAATAATAGTCCTTCCTCCTCCTGGAGGACCCATGGAGGCCAGCAGGGACATGTTCTAGAAATTGCATAAAGCAATAACAGTAAAGTATGTAACGTTTTTAAATAGCAAAATGAGGCAACACACGCTCAATTAACGACCGATCATGACTCAGCTTCTAAAAACTGGTGAGCCATCTTTCGTCGCCACTTGAGCCTTCAGCATCTGTGATGTCATATTCACTGGAAACTACTTTTTAGAATATTTTCATTACATTTCAGTACCTTTCACTATTTATAGTATTCTTACCATACGTTTCAATATTTTTTTTACAATTTTTCAGTAATTAACTTTACTTTATTATACTCTTTTTGGTGCTTTTCTGTCATTCTTACATGTTTTGCTTTTTTTATCTACTTTTTGGTATTTAACTGTACTTTTTAAACCTTTTCAGTTCTTTTTCTTACTTTTCACAATTTGTTATTATTTTTAATGTATTTTTTTATGTTCCCATACTTTTCAATATGTTTAGGTACTTTTCAGTTTGTTTTCCATATGTTTTACTATTCTTCAGTACTCTCGGTATTTTGTCCATTTTTCCCTCCTTCATCTACTCTTTAGTAGTTTACTGTTCTTTCAAAGCTTTTCAGTACATTTCTATGTTCTACTATGTTTCAACATTCTCGGTATTTTTTTCCTTCCTGTTCACTAGTTTTCATTCTTTTTTATACTAGTCACTGTTTTTCACTGCTTTTCAGTACTTTTTCTATACTTTGTACTATTTTTCATTACTTTTGAGTACTTCTTTAACACTTTTAACTGTTTTCCCTTTTCAGTAGTTTACCATGCTTTTAAGTACTTTTTTATTCTCGTCAGTACATTTCCCTTGGATTTTACAGTTTGTCAAATAGATTTAGCATACATGCCCAACCTTTTGTATTAAATAGTGGTAGATGTCATTGCATACTCTACTTTTACTTGCGAAACAAAATTCGGTGCCAGAAAAATAAACATCACAAATGGCAACATTTTACCAGAAGGCAAAATGAATGTGATCGTTTGAGTAGTTTATTTATGCACAAAGACTTTAAAATAAAGCAGCCATAGACAAAAATATTAGTCACGAGTTTATCATTTTTTGTCGTAAGAAAATGTGGGAAAAAAAGCTGAATTGTAATGTAAGGGGAGAAAAGTGGTAGTTTAACCCATAACATGGTATGGTTTGTAAATAGACTAAGTGCCTTTGGTACTTTTTCCATACTTTTCACTGTTTTTTCCATAATATGTTTCCCTACTTTTTAGTTCTATAATGTACTTTTCAGAACTTGTCCAACCTTTTAGTACGTTTTCCATACTTTTTACTATTGTATATATTTTCAATATTTGATGGATAAAAAAGGATGGCCACACCTTCTGAATTCTGCATTACACATATATTAACAGAACGAACCATTACCGTCTTGTGGGTTTTCTTACCTTTACATACGTAGTGGTCTGTTTCTGACGGTCGAACCAGAAGCCGTAGTCAATCCAGAGACGAATCAGCTCCAGCGGAGGTTGTGAACCGAAAAGGTCGTGCGCCGGCATGTTGAGGTCGTCAAGGTAACAAAGCAGATCTTTACCCCCCACAGGTACGTACACACCTTTAGTCCTTTTCTCCAGGCGGCTTTCGATGATGGCCTGGATGTTGTTGGATGTGGTCTGAACACACACGGGAGACAGAAAGTCCTTAGACAATACTTTGACAAGGCCTCAAAAAAAAAAATCAGAGTATGATCATTCAAAAGTGTTTGGATCGTAATACCTTATTTTCTGGACTATAGGGCGAACAAAAAATCCAAATTGGCCAGAAATTTGAAAATGTGCACCTTATAAAGTGGATAAGATTGGTAATGCATACAGCAATTATACCTGTGTGTTACGACACAGGGTTTTGTGCAATAATGTCTAAATTGGAAAACAGTACTCACCATAATCCCAGAGCAATGTATGCAACAGGAATTGAACCTGTGTCACTGCGGTGAGAGCGCGGACACTTACTAGACCACTGGTGATACGGATAACATACAAAAAGGGCTCTAAGATTTTATCTTATTATCAAACTATATTTTACTCTCAATGCCAGAAACAAATGTTAGAGAATGGAGAAAACTGAAGATCCGTCCTGAAAGATATAAATAAATGCAAATTCCAATTTAGTATCAGTTACTTGTTTTCTTTACAGTGCTGTTTTGCATTTATTCATATTTCTCAGAACAACTTTCAGTTTTCTGTTTTTTTAACATTCATTTCTGGCACAGTTAGTAAATGTAGTATGATAATGAGATAAAATCTAATGGATTATTTACATGTCATCTGTATTAGTGGTGGTCTAGTGATGAGGTTTCTGTTTTCTTACTACCCCAAAGTGGGTTCGATTCTATTCCAAACAATAGTTTGCGATTTCGGTTAGCGACATATTGTCGACTGATCAATCATTGCACTAATATATACGGACGCTCCCTTAGTTATGACCATTCGATTTACGCAGTGACTTTCGGGTTGTCGAAAAATCTCCGGACATTGCTGTAAGTTAGATTTTGTATTTTTCCGTGTAAAGGACAATACTGTAGCGCTTCTTTCTGCCGCTACCGGTGTGTGGTGCTGTGAGAGGTCACCCAGCATCCATCCCGAAGAGGAAATCTGTCTTCTACTTCCTAGTTCGTGCGTAGACATACAGTACTACGTCTACTGTATCTAGCGCGCTAAGAACATTTTTATTGTTTAATATCTTGTGCATCCAATCAATATGGTTGGTGTAAAGTGGAAAGAAGAGGCAAGCAGTATCTTTTGAAACAAAAGTGGGATAAGAAAGCTTGATGCAGTTGAGAAAATGGTCGGAATGCTTTTTTCTGCCACTTTTTACCATGGAGGAGGACCTCTTGAAGCGCATCTTCCAAAAGTAAGCTAAACTCAACTTTATTTATCTTTATAGAGTATATATTTTTTATCAACATTCATTTCAGTTTCAAAACAATACAGGTTACTTATAAGAGCCTTACATAAAAATTCTATACAAAATATAGCACTGGAGCAACATACGAACAAATTCAACTTACGAACGATCGCCCGGAACTCATGCACAAGTAGGGCAACGTCTGTACTGTAGGGTTATAAAATGTGCAACGGTTGTACAGGAATAAGGTAGATCTTACTATGAATTTAACTTCAGGCACCTTATAATCCGGTGCACCATATAGTGCGAAAAATACGGTACAAACTAGTTGGAAAAATTTAGTCAAAAAAGTCAATGAATCACTTTCAAAGTACTGTAGAATGTTCGTGTTCTCCTGATTTGCTCGTTTTTGTGACAAGTTAAAGTTCAGTGAAATGTAAAAAAAAAATGCAACAAAATAATCACATAAAATTAAAGGGGCAGTGTGTATTATTCAGCGCATCCCAGTGATAAAAAAAATTTGAATCATTTTAATAAAACACATTGTTTTGAAAAAATAGCAAAACTGACAAGATTGTCCATCATCTTGATGAAACGGGTACCCAAAAAAACAAAAACCTTGCAAGGTAAATGAGGAGAAAAATGTTGCAGTATGGTCACTTTGAGTCTCCGTAGTTTGCATTCGTCAGTCTGCGTTTTGAGTGCTTGTTTTCAGTTGTATTTTACCATACAGTGACATCTAGTGATCAGATAATACACAATGTCCCTTTCAGTGTAATATAATCATTTCACAAAAAATATAAAGTATCTAGGTATTTGCTTTTTAACTTTCGTCATCAGATGACTCTGTTCATTTTAAGTATCGTTTTGCTGCTTTGTGCAAAAAAAGCAAACAAATCAAAGAAAAATGATAATTAAAATGAGCAGAACTCAAAGAGTAACAAACAAGTGAGTGAGTGAAAAACATTGAAAACAATATTTCAGAATGGATGAAGAAAATGATCACGATTTTATTTATTTTTTTAATTTAAAAGTGCCATTTTAAAGTCGAAAGTGACTCTTAGACAATGTTAAGCCGCAAATCAAAACTGCAGTTATTGCTGTCACGGAGTGTGGTCTGATTTATTTTTTTTTTTTTTCAATTTTCGTAGTTTTTACAGAAAATGCGTATTTTGTAATTTCTATAAACTGGCATGGTAAACTACAGAAGATTCTTAGGATTTGCTTGCCCTTTGTGAAAGATAGACTGAGTCAATACTACCTACACTTAATCTTTATCCTCTGTGAAGAGCCAATCATGGTACCAGAGTTACCAAACAATAAAAATCATTTTTCAGGATGGATAAAGAGAAGTTTCATGTTAAAATGCTATTTTTCCCTCATAGCATTTAACAGCGCTGTTATAATGTTGAAAGTGCTTGTCAGACAAGGTTACCATTTTAAAAAACTGCAAACAACAAAGCAGCTGTCATTAATAACAGTATTGTACGAAATAACATATAAACATAAATCAACATACAATATAAAAATGAACATTGCTAGATTTTTGTTTTCCAATTTTTGTAGTTTTTCATAGAAAACGTGTTTTTTGTTCGTCACAAATAGGCGTCATCAACTACGGAATATTCTTATTATTTGGTACAACTGGAGTAAAGTATTGAAGCACCAACCTGTGAAGACATATTGATGGTAAGTGTGGACCATTTACCGCTGTCCAGGCTATGCAAAACCCCGTGGACCACCGAGGTCTTACCGGTGCCGACCGGGCCAGTGAGCAGCACCGGGTACTGGGAATTCACCATTGCTGTCACTAAGAAGTTGTAGCGGACCGTATCCACAGTGGGAACCATGATCTTGTAGAACGGAGCGCTGAAAGAAGGTGGCTCAGATTTCTTTCTGTTTTTTTGTTCTCAGACTCCGCCGTTCAACTTACTTGGAGTTGTAGCGCCAGCCCTTTGGCAGTTTATTTTCAAACGGCGCCCAGGATTTGAGTTTCATGTCGACGTAGTACTCGTACACGGTGTCCTGAAGGATGGAGAACGGAAATTAAGACTAAAGGATGTCAGGGAACAATCGTCGGTTGGTTTTTGGCATTGTTTTGACGAGAAGTAAAGTCTCCTTTCCACCCTCTTGACCTGAGTCAACAAAACCTTTCATCCCCAGCCAGCGTGGATCATATATTTCTGGAGGGCATCTGACAATCTTTTGCCAGACATCACAATACACTACACTAGTCACTCTGAGTCATTAACGCTAGCTGGGTTAGCATTGGTGGCATGCGCTTCTTTCACTTTAAGAGCAATTATTGTGCAATGAAAAAAGCTGGGAACATTTAAAGGTAAACCTTTTAAATGACACTACTCGTGTAATTCCTAGCTACTTCACGATTGTACTTCATGGCCTCAATGCATCGTGGGTTGAAACATATCCTACAATCCATTACCCTTAATATCATATTGCTGCGATCCGGGGCTGCAGAGCGCATTTTTGCGGGGATGGCGGCTCATTTTTGTTGTTCTTTCCACTAAAAGTGAACCGTTCTAGTGCGGCCACGATCGTTTATCCTCGATCGGATATTGCTGCGAGGGAGGACCAACAGGGTGAACATTTTATGCCGATATTTCCGCAATCCATTATCCCCGCGTGACTATAGCTGAGAGCAGAGGGGCCAGTAAAGCGTTTTTTTTTTTTAATTCAGGCCGCCAAAGTGTGTCATTGTGTCCCATTTTCTGTTCTTTCCGCCTAAAATGATTGTTCACAAAGCGCATGATTAAACAGGGGTAGGGGCTACATTTTGGATTTTTACATTTTGCAACATGGTTCTGGTCCCCTTTAACTGTGGTTATTATAGGGATTATTCAGAAATGAGACTGGTCCCAAATAGTTGCATAAATCTGACACGTAATGATATTTTCCTCATGCTGTAAGACTGACCTTAATAGGAAAGGTGCCATCCAACTCCCGCAGAAAGTTATCCATCTTCTTGCGCCCGTCCTCGTTGACGGAAGCGCATATGGACCAGATGAGGCTGAAAACAAACCACAGTTCCACGACCCGACCCAGGTTCTCCGCGTCAGACATGTTCACCTGTTACGAGGCAACAAATAGGTTAGTGGGGCAATGCTTTCGAAACTAGCTCAAAAACCGCAAACCTTTTTCAAGGTCAACGCGTCGTAAAGGCGGCAGAGTGAGACGATGCCGTTGAGTTCGGTGACGGGAATCAACTCCTTGCAGTTTTTCTTTTTGAAAAGGAGCGTTTTCTCAATGAAGCTGTCAAACAAAGAGGTCAGGTGCGCCACCTCCGCCTGCGGACAGGAAATCCATCAGGATTCACTGTGTGTTGTGGTGGGGGTTTAGGCTCGAGACCTGTACCTTCTGACGCTTCTCAAGCCAGGACTTGACAAAAGGCTTCCAGCCCAGGTCCACGTAGTCGTTGTAGACCATCCCGCATCTTGATACGGTGGCAGGAGATGCCTGGGCCAGGTTTTCCACTTCGAACAGTAGCGACACCTGCTCGGGCATGGAAATTCGCTCGCCGTTGATGAGCGTGAGCACCTTGTTGTCGTCCATGACGGAGTTCATGCTCTCGATCCACAGCGTGTCCACTGGCCCGTCGAACACGATCCACTTCTCGTCCGGTTTGTCGTCTGCAAAAGGGGCGGCCCCATCATAATTGAATCTCCTACCAATGTTGGCTTTTCTTACCTGCGCAGGCAATTCTCATGACTGAAGACAGGACCCCATCGGACCATTCGTTAGTGGCCAGGTCATTTTCGCCATACAGTTCCCCGAGACTCATGGCTTTTGGGTTCAGAGGGTAATCCTATTAAACCACAATAGGAGAAATGAATGAATGAATGAATGAATGCATAAATGTATAAATGAATGAACACATAAATGAATGAATGAACGAACGAACGAACAAACGAATGTCCTTTCATTGACATTATCCAGTAGTAAAACAATATTGGAGGGCTTCTTAAAAGATAAAAATGTAAAAAAAACTATATATTATTGATACTGCATGTAATAAATATGTGTATATTCACAGTGGCAGTAGTACAGAACAATTGCATGTCGTATTTATTATGCTCAGAAATGTGGTGGATGGGATTTCAAGGTGGTAGTGACCTCTGGAAAGAAATGGTCATTCTGTTTGTTTTAGCACTTGAAAAACATTTAAAGTAAAAATAACTCGTTTGGGAGTCAAAAATGGTCCAACCCAATTGGTTTGATAAGACCTAGTGTCTTGTGTTGTTTTGCAGAAACATCCCTCACAAAATGCATTTTGTACAAGAGCGTTCTGTCACAAGAGTATTCTAAACAGTCTGGGTCATTTTGTTAAGAACAACTCCCAAAAATGGGTCAAATCAACCCATTTATTGGGTCTGTCCTTTTTTCAACCAAACTTGGGTTATTTTGAGAGAGGCATTTCTTTTACCACTTAAGTCTTAGACTGATTTCAGTAAACGTTATAAACTTCTCAGTACTCATTGACGTCAATATCAAGTTATATCTGTGTATTACTTGCCCTCATGTAGGTTTTAGATCATGGTGTCATAATAGTCTGTGGTTTGCAATAATTTGCGGTATGTGCAGCCCTTTGTGATTAGGGGCTAAACAAATAAACATGACCTGACTTGACTTGACTCAAGTTTGGGTCAAAAATGGGCAAACGCTATACACCAGTTGATTTTACAGTTTTTTCTGAATCGTTTTAGAAGAAAACAACATTTTTGGGCCGTTCTAAACAAAATGTCCCATACTGTTGAGTCGAAAATGAAGCAATTTTGTTTACTTTAATCAAAATGACTCTTGGGTTAAAACACCCCGAGTTTGGGTAAAAAAATACACCAACGTCCTGTAGTTTTGCAGACCACCACAAAAATTGTGTAATGTTTTAGTTTAGCAAAGGGAGTATATTTTCTTTGAAATAATAAATGGTGGGCAGCACGGCGGAGCAGTGGTTAGCGCTTTGAGACTCTTCGTGATTTAGGGCTATACAAATAAAAATGACTTGACTTGACTTGGCACAGTTCATGTCATGGGAACCTGTCGTGGGTTCAAATCCAGCTCCAGACTTCCTGTGCGGAGTTTGTATGTTCTCCCCGTGCTTGCGTGGGTTTCCTCCGGGCACTCCGGTTTCCTCCCACGTTCCAAAAACATGCATTTCAGGTGAATTGGCCGGGTCCAAATTGTCCCTAGGTGTGAATGAGCGAATGAGTTGTCTGTCCCTGTGTGCCCTGCAATTGGCTGGCAACCAGTTCAGGGTGTCCCCTGCCCACTGCCCGGAGATGGCTGGGATGGGCTCCAGCCCCCCCGCGACCCTAATGAGGATAAGCGGTACGGCTGATGAGATGAGATGAGATAATAAATGGTTCTTTTGATACTAAACAGTCTCGGTCACTTTGTGTAGAACAACCCAAACAATTGGGTTGTTGTGTGTAAAGCAACCCATAACATGAGTCGAATATGACAAAGTTTTGATTATTCACCCGCAAAAAGTGATACTGTATAGAATTTTTCTGTAAAATTGCAAAAAAATGTACGAAATCAGTTTACATTCTAACAACTGAAGCCATTGAGGAATTTGAAAATAAATTACCAAGACGAGCTCGTAACCAGGCACTTCCTTGTTGTGCATGGCTATGAGGGAACTTTTCAAGGTCTTCCAAGTGACGGTTTTTCCACAGCCGGTCTTGCCCACCAACATAGAGGAATGTCTGGAGTTTTTAGTCTCGAAGAGTTGGATGACTTTGGTCACTGTGAACGGAGTGACCTGAAGGCCCTTTTGACGAAGCTCCACCTGAATGGCTTCCTTGAGCTGAGTAGACAAAAAATGGCAGTATAAAACAAAACCAATTTGTATATATATCGTAGCTTACGGCGCCATAGTCGATAACGGGCGTCTCCACATCAGGGAACAAGTCCTGGATTATGCCAGTAAACAGCGGCAGGTCAGCTGATGTCAGTTTTGCGATATTCATATCTTTCATGGCCATGAGAAGGACCTGAAGATAGAAATTATATCAGGTTAAGTAGGGTGATATTAATGTCAAACAGTGGTGGGACGTGCATTTTACACCCAGGCTTTCAGGTGTGGGCCGTTCGGGGAGCTGGTAATGCGGACTGCGCAAGAGTTTGAGGCGGGAGGAACAGGAAAGGGCCAGTGCCGCGAGTCACATAAAGCCTGCTTCCTTCGTTCACTTTCAAGATCCGCTCATACAGACGTTTCGTTTGCGATTGACACAAGTGAGGGTGCTGTCAAATATAGGGCACACATTTTTCACGAATTAGCTCTCATCGCCTTTTCTTTCGGCGTTTCGTAGATACTATGTTTGGAATCGCTATCTAACAACATGGTAGTCGCTATTTACAATGCTGTCACGATCTGAAAAGATGTAACGTTAACAACTCGTAGGAGAGCAGAAAACTGAGCCGCGGAAAACTGAGCCGCTGAAAACAGCGTCAGGTGAGCGGGGACAGGCCTCCGTTGGCGTTCCACAGCCAAAGTCCGTCAATAACGGTAACCGAATTGTAACGGCAGAAAAACGAATTTGTTCGATTACCCCGTCACTGGTAACCGTTACGTAATGGCATTATTTATAACGACGTTGGGCCCAATACTGCTGACGACACATGTTGAAAAATGATCGTGACTTTTTCCATTTTATTGCCTTTTTTCTTGATAATAACAGCAACTACAAGAATGTTGGTGAAAAGGCGAAAAAAAAGAGGAAAACTGTGAAAAATAACGAAAAGAAATGATTGCCAAATGCAAGAACGCTGTCTGTGCCATCCAACTGCTGCAACAAATGCTTTAAAATTTTTTGATCATTTTAACCTTCTTAGGTTTCATCTTAATTTTCTACACATTTAATTAATAGTTTTTGTATTTGTTTGGATACACGTTTTATTTATATTTCATTAATGCCTATAAAACCTAAAAAAATTGACTTCCTATGGAAAAAACAAAACAATTTTTGTACTCAACCCCAAATTCGGTGGTGAAATACATTTCCTAGCCTGAATGGATTCTGCTCATGTCCAGAGGTATCACTGTAGTTGGAAAACACAGACATACAAAGTCTAAAAAACACACCTCTTCGCCAGGGACATTTGGGCAAACACGTCGCTTCTTCCCGGCATAGCGCAACAAAGAGGTGAGCGCACGTAGGCCAAAGTCATAGTGATCCTGTTTGGACAGCTGCTGCATGGCCAGCGAGTAAAGCGTGAACACCTTTTTAGCCAGTAACTGCGAACCCAAAAATGTTACCAAGTGGTGCTACTGCGGACGTTATCATTTGTGATTAACAATTTGTGTACCTTTTTCGATTACAGTACCTTGCAGTCATTAAAGCCCTCCCCAAACAATATGATCTCAGCAATGAGAGTCGAGTCTGGTACCACCATTGATATGGGTCGAAACATAGACTTCAGGTTATCTGGTAGCTCGGAACGACCAGCATAACCTAGGAGAGAAAAAAGAAACATAAAAAGCGTATTCGTAAGATCATTAAGATACAATTATTTTTTCATAAACACTCAAAATAAGATTGTAAGGAGAACAGGAGAGGAATGTACAAAACCCTCAAGGTGAACAATATCCAGCTTGAAGGACCAATATCTAGGTTCATAGTTAAATTAACACAATAAGGAGAGAATACATCAATGAATTTTGTGCTTGCAAAGAGAACAGGAAAGGACCATAAAAACCCTCAAGATGTAGAATATTCAGCTTGAAGGACCAAAAGTTAAGTTTAATGTTAAACAGAGACTCAAAATAAGGAAAGAAGACACCAATGAGTTTTTAGTTTGCAGGGAAACCAGGTGAAGACCATAGAAAACACTCAAGATGTACAATATCTGGCTTGAAGGACCATCCATTGGTCCATTATCTACACCACTTCTCCTCACTAGGGTTGCGGGGGTGCTGGAGCCCATCCTAGCCATCTTCAGGCAGTGGGCAAGGGACACCCTGAACGAGATGCCAGCAGAGCACACAGAAACATACAACTCACTTGCTCATTCACACCTTGGGTACAATTTGGACCAGCCAAATAACCTGAATGTGGGAGGAAACTGTAGTGCCCGGAGGAAACCTACACAGGAGAACTCTCAATCTCTGCAGAGGAAGGCTGCGGTAGAATTGAATCCTGGACCTCTGCCCCGTTAGACTGCGCGCTAAACATTTAGCTGCCGTGCCGCCCACTCACAGGACCAATTATCATGTAAATAGTTCAAATGAGAATAAAATTAAGGAAATAAGACACCAATGAATTTTTAGTTTGCAAAGAGAACATGAGAAGACCATACATAACACTCAAGATGTAAGATATCCGGTTCAAAGTCTATAGCTTAACAGAAAAAGAAAATAGGGAAAAAATACATCAATGAATTTCGAGTTTGCAATTAGAACAGGAGAAGACAATACAAAACCCTCAACATGTAATATTTCAACCTAGTATAAAGGTCCTCCCCAAGTCTTCTATTTTTATGAAAATCTCATCGGGTATAAAAAGCAAATCACCCCTTAAGGGTCTGGAAATCAAAGAACAGGAATATGATTGGCAAGTAGTGACAACAAGCAACAAAGCAAAAGCTCTCAATTATAGTAAAAACATCAAACAACAGTGTGGAATAATAGTCAAAATAACCCAACCCTGGCTTCTTAAGCAATCTTTTTTGCAGGTGTTTAGTAGTCAAAATAGAGCCACAGTCTTCATTGCAAGCAAGCAGAACAAAAATGACCATTAAATCACTTTTAAACTAAGTTTGACCAACCTGGATTCATTGTGATAAAAACTCCGCAGGACGCCACTAGGGCGATGTTGTGTTCCTCAAACTGGAACCTGGTCTGCAGCGCCGAGAGGGCAGATAAGATGGAGAGGATCTGCTGGGCCACCACCGACAGCACCTCAATGTTGATTCGGTTGAACTCGTCGAAGCAGCCCCACGCTCCCGTCTGGCAGAGAAGATGGACGAGGAACGAGTGGTTCAGTGACGGACTGAAATCCCGCTCCCTTTACGGCCAACGAACCTGCGCCAGGCCCGAGAACATGCGACCCATGGACTTGTAGTCCAGTCCTTCTGAGCAGTTGATGACGATCACGTACATCCCTAAACTTTTGCCCAGATCTTTGGTGGTTTCCGTCTTCCCGGTGCCGGCGGGCCCTTTTGGAGAGCCGCCTCGATGCAGGTGGAGCGCCGTGGTCAGGGTCATGTAACACCTTTGGGATGTTAGAGGTAATAGGTTTATAGTTTAGTAAACACTTAAAATAAAGGGAGGAGCCATCGATGAATTTTGAACTTTAAGGAGAACCGAGGAGGTGTATTCAAAAACCCTCAAATTGAAAACAATTGAATCCGTTCGAAAGGTCCTTCTCTCTGTGGTTACAAAATCAGATCTGCTCTAAAGGGTGTTGGAATCAAAGAAGAGCAATATGATTGCCGATAGTGACAATGATGCATAATAGTCAAAATCACAAACAACCCTAGCATCCCATTTCGTCTCGGGTGGTGGCGCGGATTGGTGCAGCGGCTAATGGTTCTTCAGGCTCGCTAGTTTTCTATATCTCACTTTCTTTGTTGGATACATGCTTGGGTAATTTATTACTCTTACTTAGGCCTGTCTCCAAACACTACCTTATAAATATTTTTGCCTATTTAGCCTGATGTTCTTTTTATCTTACTTTGCAATTTTACCCTGCAGGCCCATGACTATTGTTCAATACATGGTTATCAATGATAATAAAGTTATTTTATTTCATATGCAATCTCCTCTGCAGATGTCCAATTGTAAAGACAGAGGTACATTCTTTATTGCATACTTGTCAATTAGGTTTTTGCCGCATAATGAACAGTTTTTAAGACGTGCACGGCGAAGAAGGAAATCTGTCCCAACAAAGCCAAGACCAAATATACGCCCTTGAAAGAAAGTACGTAGTGTTGGTAAAAAAGAAATGAGTCAAAGCAAAAACAGAAGCAAAATTTGGACTCATTTTAATGATATTGATGACTCCAAAGCAGACTGCATTTTCTATTAGTGGCAATGAAAGTAGATTTAGTCCCTCAAAGCTGAGGCACTTCCGAGATGCCAATCTTCAGTAAACACTGCTAATCTTTTCCTTTTTGTTTTAAAAAATTGAATACATACGTTTTGCGTGTTTCAAGGGTTCTGTTCTAAAGTATTCAAAATGTTGTAGTTTACAGACACTCCCCTACTTACGACCATTCGACTTACGTAAAATAGTAGATACGAACATTTTTTTCGGGATGTCGAAAAATATCCAGACATTGCTGTAAGTTAGATTTTGTATTGTGTGCACCTTTTTCCGTGTACAGGACACTGTGGTGCTGTGGGAGCTCACCCAGCATCCACCCGGAAGAACAAATCCGCTTCTTCTTCCTAGTTCGTGTGTAAACATTCTATACTGTATGTCCAATTTGATCTCATTATCATACTATATTTTAATCACAATGCCAGAAACAAATGTTAGAGAATAGAGGAAATTAAAGTTTTGTCCTGAAAGATATGAATAAATGCAAATTCCAAATCATCAACAGGTACAAAAACTTGTTTCCTTCACTGTGCTGTTTTGCATTTATTTATATTTTTAAGGACAACTTTCTGTTTTCTCCATTCTTTCACATTCAGTTCTGGCACCGTTAGTAAATAGTGTGATAACGAGATGAAATCAAATGGATTATTTACATGTCCTCTGTATTCGTGGTGGTCTAATTGTAGGGTTTCGGTTTTCTTACTGCCGCAACGTTTTGAAATGAAAGTGGAATAAGAAAGTTTGATGCGTTTGAGAAAATGATCAGAAAGCTTCTTTTTGGCCACATTTTACCACAAAGGAGGACCTCTTAAAGCGTATCTTCCAAAAGTAAGTTAAACTCAACTTCATTTATCTTTATAGAGCATGTTATTTTATGAAGTGTTTATGTTTTCGTACAAAACAATACAGTTTACTTATACAAGCCTTAAACATACTAATATAAACCTTAAACATACGTTCCATGCAACTTACGAACAAATTCAACTTACGAACGATGGTCCGGAAGTAGGGCAGTGTCTGTATTTACAACACCCGGAGTTCATTTTTACGTATATTTTGTTGTTTTGCATTTCTAGCAAGAAATCTGTGTTGTCGTTTGGCTTTAAATCAGTTCAGTGTTTAAAAAAAACCCGAAATTGTTTTATATTTTATTATTTCTTTTTTTGTAGATCTGTGAATATTCTAATCTACATTTCTTGTGTTTTTCATGGATCCTGTGTTTTACTTTAAATTTGTCATTTGTAAAAAAGCCTTAAGTTATTTTTGTGTGTGATACTTTATTTGTCGCTGCACTAAAACGTAAATATTTTTCCACGAAAAAAACATTTGAAAAAATAATACATGGTGCAATATTTGTTTCTATTTTGTTAGGAAAAATACAAGAGTTTGTAGGGCCATGGAGACTTGGAGGTTGGTAGGTATGTTTTTGTAAGCAAGCATAAAAAACTCAGGAGTTATTCAAGCCATATCTATTTCTGAGGATCCAAGATGGCTACCTGTCAGTAAGTGGAGTGATGACAAGACGTCCAGAGTTTCCCAAGTACTCGTATCCATACTTAAAATGTGTATTGGTCTGTCGGATGATGCAGTTGTTCAAATCCTATGACAAGAGACAGAAATGTACCTAACCTGAATATACAATCTAGTTATTTTCATTTTCAGGACAAAATGTCCATTACCTTCTCCCAGTAGAGCCTGAGCTGACACAGCCACTCGAAGGCGTTGACGTCGTTGCATCCCGCCTTAGCTAGTTTGGCGATGACGTCCCGGGCGTGGACCTCCACCGTGACCAAGGCAACTATTTTCAAACGGAGCACTTTGGACAGGTTACTACGGATCATATCAGAATATCGTCTGAGCAGTGAAATCTGGGGAGAAAATTGGGAAAAGTTTGCAAATCGATTGAAGCGGAGGGTTGCAACAAAGCATTTTTTCATTATTCAATCAGTCAAGTCATTACTTTGATAATTATTAAGAAAAAAAATATGAAAATGATGTTACTGTGTTGCCCTTACAGCAACTATTTTTCTTTAATCAACAAGTTACTGTGTTTAAAAGGTAATGCACGGCTAAAAATGGATTTTAGTTCATTAAAAATTGTTCTAAATAAATATTTAGTGTTTATTTGAGCATTAAGATAAGGAGTGGAGCAAAATAATACTACTTCTGGTTCTGCCAGCTCAACACAAAAGGAGAATCAGACAATGGCTGGCAGGACTCTTGCATGTCCAATCCATCCTCATCCATGTAGGATTAACAAGGCAATGGCGTTTATATGATGTATAAACAACTCATCTTGTAAATGTCCATACAAATGTAAAGTTTATGCTTTTTATTTTTGTGAACTTATTGGCACATGGTCTCAATGCATTGTATTTTACTTTTGTTTTTTTCACTGTCCATAGTAGGAGTTCAAGCTTAAATTGCATTGCACTTCAACTGCGATTCTTCTTTGATGATTTAGCACGGAGTCATATTGATGACACTACAGTTACTATTAGATCATGTTTTAAGCCAGGCATTAATACCGGCTGGTCGGGTCCGGCTGGATTTTTTTTTAAGCCTTATCTTAACTCTATTTAGGGTGTATTGGAAAGCGTAAAATAAATACTTTTATTTCTTATTTGAAACAAGGTTCAGTGCTTGGAAGATCGGTAGTCAAACACCGGTCCCGAATAGATAATGGTCGCATACCAAGGTATCGCTGTATCATAATACACAAGTGCTGGTGTCAGGAAGAAATCTTTTTCTTTAAAAATGGTCACGTGTGACCCCGAAAACACCTTGTCTGAAATAACTTTAAAAATAATATCCAGAAATATTAAAAGATAGCTCATGGTCAATTTGACTGTCGTTTATTGGGATGAAAAAGCCTTTAGCTGTGGCACCCCAAACCACATTTGTGAAGCAGCAGGTCAAGCAGAAAAACTGAAAATAAAGAAAGTCACAGAGAGGCAGAAGAAAACCTGATACCTGTTTCTTCATCATGATTTTGAGAGGACCTTTGTCCTCCGTCTCCTTGCAAGTAGCGAGCGACTGGGTGACATCGGTCGTCCACTGGATCTGACTTGCGGTGATTAGCATCTGAAAACACATAAAGAGGGGTTTGTTTCAGAAAAACTTGATTTGATCCTTGATTTCTTATCAAGGGAAGGTCACACACCTGTCCTGGCCAATCCTTTGACCACTTGTCCCTCTGGTTTTTCATCTTCTTGAGTGCAACCAGGCAGTCGTGTAAGGAATTCTTTAGAGCGATGCGCATGGCCGCTTCAATATCGTTAAGCCAAATCTAAACAGAATACATTTCGTCAGTCCCTCGCTTTCAGATTTGCTGCTGTAGATTCATATACGTGACATCCCAACACGATCGCTATCTGGTATTCTTACTCTCAAACGCACTAAAGACATGTTGTCTGGCATGAAGGTTACAACTATTAACTTTGCTGAAAGGTTGGAGTTGAAGCCGTACTATCACAGATATCCACTCTTAGTACAGTGGTACCTTCTCATACGAGCTTAAAATGTTCCAGGATTGTGCTTGTAGCTCGAAATGCTCATATAAAGAGCACATATATGAAAGAAACAAAACTAATTAGTCCGTTCCCAAACTCCCAAAGGCGTCCAAGTTAACCCTAAATACCTATTAAATACATCTTCCCAATCACTACAAACACATTCAAATAGGCAGTCCGAAGTCAAAGTCAGAAGTTTGAACGTAGAGCGGATGTGAAACCGCAAAGCACTTTTTGGAAGGTTTTGTAGTGAGTGATGGAGTTTTGGCCAACCGCAATTGTTACTGTTCGAGTTTTAAAAGCACCGACCAATCAGAGCAACCCTAACAAAGCTCGCCACTTTTTCACAGTTTTGACACCCTCAGCTAAAACAGGCGACAGGGGACAGCCCTCAGATTCGCCCCCCACACTCACAAATATACACAACACTGCTACGACTATCTTGTACATGACTACTGCACCTCCACAGGCTTGTCTAAGGGTACTGCCTTGATGAAATCCACCATCTCTCCATCCGAGGAGAACATGGCATTAGCGTCCAACCTTCTGGACACCTGCATAAGACAAACAATGATAGTAAAAAACCTATAAGATCTTCTCAGCCTGTCACTTGCCTTCTCGGTGCGCAGGCTCTTGATGTTGTCGAAACACTTCTTGAGATGGGGCTGCATGGCCTCCGGGTTCTGCGACTGGCCCAGGATCTCCAGCACATCGTCGTTCGACAGGAAGTAAAAGCGTGGGAAGATCTGCCTTTTGGTCTCCAAATACATGTCCAGGGCCTTCTGGATCTCCTCCAGCTTGGTATTCATATGTGATAGTGTTTCCTGCAAACCTGACAAAAAGGTAAAAAATGGAATGGGTCTACTCTAATTCATAATTGATTCCGGTTAGTTGGGGCCAGAGCCTAACGCCATATGCGAAAATCTGCAAAGTAGCCCTCTCCCCTTATTTTTAACATGCGCTCTGCTAGCAATAGTTGACTCCAGCTCATGGAAATGGAATAAAATGGGACCAATAGAAACAAATTAGTGTTTATTGTAACCTCTCATTTATTGCGGACAATGGGGGCCAGACCCACCAGGATATCCAGAAATCTCCCCTGCTAGCCGCAGCAAATGTCGCCTGGAATAATGGATTGCGTCCACACGGGTGCCGTTCTTTATAGGCAGAAAACACAGAAAAAAAACTGCCACATATGACAAAAAAAAAATTCAGTCGACCGGGATAAAGGATAGCTGCCACAAACGTACAGTTGATTTTAGATGGGCCATAATGGCATGCTTCAGTGGCTTAAGCCGGAAAAAAAGGGCTCTTCTGGCCCCTGCTCTCAGCAATAGTCAACCGTGGATAATGGAACGTGGCAACAACCATGCATTTAATTTTGGGCAGGCCAGAATTGCACATATTACGAAAAAGTGCATCACTAGTTCGTCTCCTTCTAGAACCGGGGATAACATATTGCGGCCGCACGGATGCTGTTTGTTTTAAGTGAAAATAAAGAACCGCCACGCATGACACAAATTTGCTCTGTCGGCCCCCGCTGGCAACAATATTCGGCTAGGGATAATGGATTGTGACTAAAGTGGTGCAGCTCATTTTAGGTGAGCCACAACAGCATGCTTCAGTGGCCTTCAAATTTCTTTGAAGGCCACTGAAGCATGGCCTTTAAATTTATTTGAAGGCCACTGAAGCATGGCCTTCAAAGAAAGCAAAGGCACCCTGCAGGCCCCTGCTCTCAGCATTAGTTGACCTGGGATAAAGTATCGTTGCCACAACCATGCATATCATTTGAGGCAGGCCAAAACACAACACCTCCTGACAGAGTGTATTTTCCTGGTCCCTGCTCGCAGCATAATGGGATTTGGGATAATGGCTCACCGTTGCACGTGTAATGGTCTTTTTAGGAGAATATAATGAAAATAAAGAGCAACCAGCCTCGACCAAAGTGCGCTTGGCCAGTGCGATCGAGGATAATGGATCACGTCCGTACGAGTTCAGTTGAGTTTTTAGTGGACGGAACGGCAAAAAATAGCTGCAAGGACCGACAAAAAAGCGCTCTGCTGGCCATCACTCTCAGCAATAGTCAACCGATGATAATGGATTTTGGCAAGACGTAAAAAAAAAATCATTTTGAGATACCGGGATGGTGCGTCCCTTGGAGGGCGTTGTTGTTCTCATTGAGTCGAGTCATGATGATCTTCCAATTGCAGCTGATTTCTTCAAATTCTTTGCACTCTCGCGGCAGCTGCTCCCTGATATCTTTTCCTTGAAAAATATTCTGGAGGCATGAGAACAGAGACGTGAGGATGTGAAGAGAATGATGGCGGGAAGCCTCCTTTTGATACCTCCAGGTAGATCCACTGGCGTTGCACTGTGAGCACCATTTCGATGATTTCCATAACTTGGGAGAGTTGCCTTTCCCAGGTGTCCACTTCCTTGTCGAAAGCTTTGACAAAGCGGGACGCTTTCATGGTTGATAAAGACACTTGATTGTCTTCCAAGGCCTGGAAAACGTCTTCCGTACCCCTGCCAGATTCATTTTTTCATTTCATTTTTGCAAACCTTCCACATTTTAAATCTCACTTCTTGGTCTCACCGAAGACGGAAGTGACCTTTATCTTTATAGGGGATGATGTCCAGGCACATTTCTTCCCAGGTTTTGACAATCTCTTCCAAGCCCTTGATTTGAAAAACACTTTATCGACTGATCGATTGAAATCATCCCGTCTTTGATACAGACCTGTTCTATGGAGAGTTCCTTGCTAGCGGCTCCGGAGATCTCGCAGATCTTGTCGGCGTACTTGTCGAAACCCAGCGCTATGATCTTCTCCAAATTGAAATTGCTACTGGTGTGGTCGAAAGTGCTCTGCACCTCATTGCAGATCTGCTTCCAGTGTCTGAAAAATTGTGTCAGAGTTTATAAAATGAAAATGATGGGTAGCCTTTATCATTGATCATTGAGAGGCCAAGTATCGTGAGAAACATTCAAACTTAAGCCTCAGACAAGTTCCAAAAGACTTACAACAAATTGTTGATCCCAACAACAAAAGACTTAAGAAGGAAAGTCTTAAAAATGGTCAGATGCTCTCAACCTTTTTTTAGATTTTGATTTAATACCAAACTAAAAACAAATTTTACCTATCTCGCATGGCGGGGTTCCTCATGTCAGCAATTAGCGGGATGATTCTTCTGAATTGGTCCACCTTTTTTTTGGAGACATCCACAATTTCCCAGTTCTTGTCCTGGTAATAGTAAAAAGAAATACAGTTAAAATAGAGACATAGTCAATTCAGTAGCCGTTCTCTGATGTCTGACCTTGAGTTGTCTCTGGAGCTTATGGAGAGTTTTATAGATTTCCTGTGCCGTGTTCTCCATGTTCTCAGTCCGGAGCGTCACAAACTGGCCCCCCTTCCATTCGTTCCAGTTGGTGTCCCACTCCTTCGTCACCTCCCAGATCTGCTGCAAGAAGTCCATGTCCTGCGACAGCAAGAGTTCAAATCAGCAGCTTGCTTTCGTCACTAGTCTTGTGTAATTCTATTTGTCAAAATTGTCACGGTCGCCATGACGACCAGTATGCCACGCCCCCGAACTCAAGCTGAAGCAGATCAGCTGATTGCTGTTCTGCTATTTAAGGCTGGATTTTGGGTTTGGCAGGTGCTGGTTTACTACTCATTCTTCACAATCCCGGTCTGTTATGCCTTGTCCTGTTTTAGTCGGTTATGCCTTGTCCTGTTGAGTTCGCGCCGGAGGAACTCTGTGTTGTTCTGTTTTGCCCCGGAGTATTGGGCGACTTTCATTTTGTAAAATAAAACTTATGGATCGTCAACGCATTTGAGTTCTCCCTTCATGCCTCCTGCCTCTGTTCTGGTCCGGTCACCTTCCACGCCACCACGTCTCGTGACAGAATGAACCCGCCAACAAATAGAACTCAGCGAACGATCCCAGCGCGACTTGGGAGAGCTGGAGAGCGCAGTTCGGCAGGCGCCTACTGAGTTGGCCTTCCCTGCCCGTTCGAACCACGGCCCCGCCCGTCGTGGCCCTTGCTGTGCCTCGAATGGGGTCCCGGGAAGAATTGACGCCTGCCTGTTCGACTCTCATGCCTGCCTGCCCGACTCCCGTGCCGATTGCCTGCTATTCCGTCTCCCCTGCGTGCCAGCCCGACTCCGACTCTGCTGCCCGTCGGGCCGACTCCGACTCTGCTGCCCGTCGGGCCGACTCCGACTCTGCTGCCCGTCGGGCCGACTCCGACTCTGCTGCCCGTCGGGCCGACTCCGACTCCGCTGCCCGTCGGGCCGACTCCGACTCCGCTGCCCGTCGGGCCGACTCCGACTCTCTGCCCGTCGGGCCGACTCCGACTCCGCTGCCCGTCGGGCCGACTCCGACTCTGCTGCCCGTCGGGCCGACTCCGACTCCGCTGCCTGCCAGCCCGACTCCGCTCCTCCTGTTTTGACGGTTCTGATTTTGACTCTCTCATGTCTTGTCTGTTCTGATTTTGACTCTCTCATGTCTTGTCTGTTTTGATTTTGACCCTCTCATGTCTTGCCTGTTCTGATTCCGCCTGTCCTGTCTGAATCGCCACTTCTGAACCTGAACCCCTGAGCCTGACTCTTCTGAATCTGACCCCCCTGAGTGCGACTCTTCTGCATCGGCCTGTCCTGAGTGCGACTCTTCTGCATCGGCCTGTCCTGAGTGCGACTCTTCTGCATCGGCCTGTCCTGAGTGCGACTCTTCTGCATCGGCCTGTCCTGAGTGCGACTCTTCTGCATCGGCCTGTCCTGTTTATCTGTCCTGTTCTCGCCTGTCCTGTTTATCTGTCCTGTTCTCGCCTGTCCTGTTTATCTGTCCTGTTCTCGCCTGTCCTGTTTATCTGTCATCCCCTGTCCAGTTGGCCACCAGACCCCCCCCTGCCGAGCGCCGATTCCGATCCGCCCGACGCAGATGGCGCCTGCCTCTCCCCGTTCCTGCGTGTTCGGAGGAGGGAGCAGGGTTGCCCCAATCGCGATCGTCAACATTCCGGGGCGCGAGGTAGTAATTTTTTCTTTTTTGGGACCTCGGGAGCTGTCCCTTAAGAGGGGGGCTCTGTCACGGTCGCCATGACGACCAGTATGCCACGCCCCCGAACTCAAGCTGAAGCAGATCAGCTGATTGCTGTTCTGCTATTTAAGGCTGGATTTTGGGTTTGGCAGGTGCTGGTTTACTACTCATTCTTCACAATCCCGGTCTGTTATGCCTTGTCCTGTTTTAGTCGGTTATGCCTTGTCCTGTTGAGTTCGCGCCGGAGGAACTCTGTGTTGTTCTGTTTTGCCCCGGAGTATTGGGCGACTTTCATTTTGTAAAATAAAACTTATGGATCGTCAACGCATTTGAGTTCTCCCTTCATGCCTCCTGCCTCTGTTCTGGTCCGGTCACCTTCCACGCCACCACGTCTCGTGACAAAAATTGGGTATGTCGAACTGATTTTTGCTCAGGAACCACATTGTAAATATATGAAAAATAAATTAAAAATTTGGAAAAGTACAAAATAAAGTCAAAAAGTTTGAAAAGGTACTAAATAGTTTGAAAAGTACAAACAAAAAGACAAAAAGTGTGAAAAGGTACTAAATAGTTCGAAGTAGAAGCAACATCTTGGGCCTAGATTTGAGCAAAAAATCCGCTTACTTTTACTCAATTAATCATTTGGATGAGTACTTTTTACTTCTATTTGAGTGATATTATTCTGAAGAAACTGTACCTTTACTTGAGTAACACACCTTTCACTGAATCTCAGCGCCAGGCGGACTTCGGCGCAGAGGTGTGTGCTTCGGCGCTGCACTTCGGGGCCGCGTGTACTTTGGCATCGAAGTGCACACTTGATTTAAGGGATGGAGCTCGAAGTAAACCTGAAGCTGTACCACAAGTACTTCAGACGATAAAGGCAGTTCTGTGCCGAAGCGTACAGTTCAAAAGCAGCTTCAGGTTTACTTCTGGCCAGGTCCCTCAAAAATCAAGTTAATCGGTAGGGTTCTGGATTTTATACCCGTAGGCTGGGTTGATTAAGCTGGATTTTTTTTTAGGCCCGATCTTACCTCTAGTTGAAAAGTATGGAAAAAAAAAACCTAGTGAATAGTACTGTAAAGTATTACATAGTACTAAAAAGTAGAAAAAAACGGTACTGATAAGTGGTGAAAAAAATGTAAAATGGTACTAACGGTAAGCTTGAAAAATAACTTAATCGTCTGAAAAAGTACCAGAATGCAGAGTTGGGGGGTAACAGAATACATGTAATAGCTTTACAGAATTAGGATACAAAAAATAAGAAGTAGTAAAAAAAAAAAAAAAAAAGAAAAAGAAGTAAATAGTAGTAAAAGAACTGAAGGGTATGGAAGATTTATCAAAATGTAGTGAAAACATTTCAAATAGAACTGAACAGTATGAAAAAATAATTAACTGTATGGAACAGTACCAAAAGTGATGTAAATATACTGAAAATGATAAAAAGTAGTGTAAAAACTTAAATATCAACAAATGAAAATGTTACTGAAAAGCGTGAAAATGTTTTTAAAGTATTAAAAATATACTTAGTAGTATGAAAAAAGACTGACAATGTAAAAAATAATAATAATAGAAAATATTTTGAAAATGCACAAAAGGGTTGTAAAAAGTATGAAATCGAGCTAAAAAGAAAAAGATAGAAACGTACACAACTTAAAAATGTAAATAGCATGAAAAAGTACTGAAAAGTATGAGAGTATAAAAAGTATGGAGAAGCATGAAAGAAAGTACTGTACAGCATGGGAATTGACTGCGTGAAAACTTAAGCGACACCTGGTGGACGAATTTAAAAGTGGAGGTCTTTTTAGGGACATGATGTCCCTCATTTTTTTCCTGTGCTGATTTCAGCTTTGTCTCACTGATTCAACTCGTTTGCAGATCACATTCGGCTCGCAGTCCCTAAATGTGAACACCCTGGTCTCTATGTCTAACCTTCTCCAAGGCTTGGATGGTTTTGGAAGGCTCCTGGTCAATCTTGAAGAAGCTCAAGCCACCAAGAATGAAGTTCTCCTCTTCTTTTAGACCCTGAAGAATTTTGTTTTGCTCTGCTGTTATCTTGAGGGCCTCGTAAGTGGAAAAGGCAGGAGAGAATGGACCTGGACAAGCAAACAAGCTCTGTTATCACAATGACTTTTATCAGTACTGCAACACGTTATTAACAACATGGTGCATTACTCCAAGCTTACTCTACGCTACTTATTTGAAGCAGATAGTGAATTGTAGTGTCCTCTGATTGCTGAATACTCCTACTTCAAATCCGTGGTCACATACATCCCTTAGTCTCCCAACAGCATCAGCTGAAGTTGGGCATTTTTGAATTTACCTATATCTAAATGCAATTATGATGGAGCCATCTCAAGCACGGAGTGCAAGAACACTGAATTTCTCCTCATGGAGATATTCTCCCTACCATTTATATACTCGCATCTAAGCCAAATTTACAACTATTAAATGAAGTACTGAAATCAGGGGTCAGTTTATATACACATATATGGTTGTGTCTTATCAGTAGCTAATGGTAGCCAGAGTGTGGGGAAGGAGGGCATAGCTTATACAGCAAACACAAACTAACAGGAAATCAACGGGTCATACGTGAGCACATAATTTATGGTAAAAATGTTCTGAATTTTTGTCTTGTGACTTGTAAAATTAGTTTTGCCATACACCATGACCATAGAAAAAAAAAGAAAATTTCTTACACATTACCCAGAGATCGAGAAAAAATTAGTGTGGTTTGAAGCCTGAGAGACAAAATCAATATGGCTACATGTTCGTTTGCTAACTCTCAAGATCGCAGAAGCCAAGAAATATGAAAGTTTCACTGCTTACGCAGGTTGGTGTAGCCGTTTTCTTCTATTTCTTTATCACATGCGTGCAAAGGGAGGGTGGTGAAAATGTTTTAATTTGGCTTCTTAATATGTATGTTTGTTTGTCTGTATCCGTCAATTAGGTTACCAAAGATGTGAAAAATGCCAATAAATAGCTGACTTAGCACTTTTGGTTTTGATCACTCAGGATTTTTTATAAAGAGACATTACACTCTCCTAGACTAGAACGATATTGAATATAATCACCATTTTTACAGGCAGTCAAGCAGGTTGTCCTAGATGTGAAAAATTCCCATTTTTCACAAAAATACGTTTCACTCTCCCAGGCCAAAACATTATTTAATATCACCACCATATTTCACAAGCAGTCAGATATTACCCAAAATGTAAAAAATGACATAGAGAGTCTCAAAGAGCTTCACAGACCACAGACAATTGAAAACTACAGGCTATTATTGCACCATCCCCTGATCTGAAACCTACATGAGAGCAAGGAAAACTCAAAATCAAGAAATCTTTCTACTCTCTCAGAACAGAACAAGTTTGGCCAGGATCGCAATATTTTACAAGCAATGGGGTAGGTAATTCTAGAGGTGAAAGCCCCTGCCAAAATGGGAAATGCCACCCAAAAAATGCTTTATGGTTTATTATGTGTCTATTTTAAAGAGCTTTCAGGGGGTCTGCCATTATGTGATTTCAGTGTATAACGTAATTTGTAACTAGATAGTTAGCTTCAGAGTAGCGCGCTATTGAATTACTTTTGAAATCAAGTAAAAAGTAACTCGGGTTATCGCAAACGACAATCAGTGAAATATAAGAGGGAAGAAAACCTGTGGCGTTGAACTCCTGCACGGCACCGAGGATCCTCTCGGTGAGTTCGTCGGAGGAGCTGAGCAGGTTGCTCTTGAAGTTCTGCTTTTGGCCTTGCAGGATTGTGTCGCTTTCAGCAAGAACCTGCTGGAACCAATCCCACTTAGTGCCCAGAGATCCACGGAGGTCCTGCACCTAAATGGAGGAAACAGAAGAAGAAACCCAGTAACCTTAGAAAGGGACTGCTCTATTCAAATCGTGGCCGCTTCTTACAGTGGCTTGCGAAACTATTTGGCCCCCTTGAACTTTGTGACCTTTTGCCACATTTCAGACTTCAAACATAAAGATAAAACTGTAATTTCTTGTGAAGCATCAACAATAAGTGGGACACAATCATGAAGTGGAACACACTTTATTGGATATTTTAAACTTTTTTTACAAATAAAAAAAAAACGAAAAAGTGGGTGTGCAAAATTGTTCAGCCCTATTGAGTTAATATTTTGTAGCGCCACCTTTTGGTGCGATTACAGCTGCAAGTCGCTTGGGGTATGTCTCCATCAGTTTTGTACATCGAGAAACTGATATTTTCGCCCATTCCTCCTTGCAAAACAGCTCGAGCTCAGTGAGGTTGGATAGAAAGTGTTTGTGAACAGCAGTTTTCAGTTCTTTCCACAGATTCTCAATTGGATTGAGGTCTGGACTTTGACTTGGCCATTCTAACACCTTGATATATTTTTTGGTGAAGCATTCCATTGTAGCTTTTGCTTTATGTTTTGGAACATTGTCTTGTTGGAAGACAAATCTCCGTCCCAGTCTCACCTAACCTATATTTTATGTTGACAATATCTGTGTATTATTTTCCCTCATGTAGGTATTAGATCAGGGGATGCTGTCATAATAGTCTGTGGTTTGCAATAATCCGTGGTCTGTGCAGCCCTTTGAGACTCTTTGTGATTAAGGGCTATACAAATCAACATGACTTGACTTGACTTGACTTTGCTGTTAGATTTCATGACTATCATAGAATGGAGGTAAAACTTCTTTAAACTTCTGTAAAGACATCAGGGTACTACCTTTTAAATGTTGTATTTATCGTATTGCCTCAAACAGTGCGTCCATGACTAAGTAAAATAACAAAAAGCTAGGTTTCCTCAATGTTCTCTGGTTGATAAATGGTAATCTGCAAATACCGTTGCGAGTGATACCTGGCTTTAACGACATATTTAAAACTGCAAGCCTTTGTTTGATTTTTTTCCCTTGTGTTTCTGTCAGCGTTGTCTCATGGGCCACACAAAATGATGTGGCAGGCCACATTTGGCCTGCGGACCTCGACTTTGACACATATGATTTATTGAAAATATTTCTCTATTAGCGCCTTTTATTTCATAACGAATCGGCTATTGAATTTCTTGCGAGCTAATTTCAGATTCTTACCGTCTGATCCAGCGGGAAACCGTATTTGTCCAGAACATTAAACTGTTCATTGATCAGAACAATATCTGCTTCTGTCTTGGCCAAATTGTTCTGGAAGGACTCCAGGAGCCCCAAGCTCTCGCTCAGCTGCGCCAGAGTCGTGTTGGGTTCACTCAACCTTTAAACAGAAATCGAAAGAAGATTAAATCTAAAAGCTTCGAGGACACTTGGCGTTGAGTATTTAACACATTGGATCATTTTGGCGCTGGGTCTCCAAAATTCTCTGGTGTGCGGACACAGGGGGATATGGCGAGCTGCTCTTTTCCACAACTTTTGCGTTCAAAAAGAAAAAAAACACTGTGGTGACGTCTAAAAACAATTCAGAAGCCCTAGTGGAAAAAGTAGGTGATGTTTTCTCCAACATTCCTAAAAAAAAAAAATACGTGAGATCCATGTGAATGAATGCATGAGGTGAATGAATGGATGTTGAAAGGATGCTGTGGAAGAGGGAACCCCCTCCCAAGGCATTTAATTGTATAATTCATTTTATTTGATGTTATTTCATTCAAATGTTCACCTTTGTTTGTCAATGTTGTCTGGTTAGTTGCACTTTAATTGTATAGCACTTTTCATGCTCAGTAGCCTAGATGGTAAGGCGCCCGCTTTGAGACTGGGAGGTTCGGGTTCGCGCCCCGGCCGAGTCATTCCTAAGACTTAAAAAGTGGTCGGCGGCGCCCTCTGTTGGCTGCGGCTGCATCGGCTCGCTACAACGGGTCAGGTGCAATCGACATTTCGTTCTGTGTACATTGTTACACAGAATGACAATACAAGGAAATTATTATTATTATTATTATTATGTAGTTTTGCAAATTTTTTAGACATGGAGTCAGGTTTGTAGTCAGGCACCTGGGGCAGCTGTGGGGAGTCTTAAAGTGAAAGCCCTCTGGTCTGGGTGTGTGTTGCATTGAATAAGGAGACAAAGAGAGGTGCGAAGACACGAAAGTAAACAAAGCTGATGCGAATGAAAAAAATAAAAAGAGTGACAACCAACGCACACCGGACCTCATTATTGTCACTTGAAGTGTGCAATATGCATTATAGGAGACAAATGGGAGGTTGGACGCTGTTTTATTTAATATTTACGCACGATATTTCAACTTTTTCTCTGTTACGGTGGCAACAACAGATGACAACAGAAAAGATGACTTCTTACGTCTATGTTGCAATTAGGCACTATTCTCAACAGTACGCTTCAAGACGCTATTGTCCAACAAATCTAGGTCTTACGTCACTTTTTACACAACGCATCCCTCACTTTTCCTTTGGCACAGTAGTATATATGTGTGCTTGTCTTCGTCATTGCTATCCGACTACGCAGTAGTCGCCGTCTTGAATGGTCAAATGTTTAGAAAACACGTGACATAAACAACTTTGAGTAAAGCTGAGAACGGCTTAACGTGTGTGGGGGACATCTTTGGCTGACTGAGGACAGTACTAAATAAAGAAATGTATCAACATATGTTCATGTTGTTGTGCCTACCACAAGAGCGCCTCCTTTCAATAAATCCATCGGCCATTAGGCCACAGCGGCACAAGAGTGTGCTGTCAATATGGCTTCTAACAGGATATTGATCAACGATAAAAAAATACCCGGAACTTTAAGTACTTTTGCAACACCTCAGAAAAAGTATACAAAGTTTGCTTCTAATTGTCCTTTGCACACTATTGCCAGGATGTAGACTTTTGTCTATATCCCAACCGTGTCAAGAATATTATGCGATTAAAAAACTTAAGAGGAGCAGTTTATCTGTTACCTCCTCCAACCAACATTGTCATCAACTGAAATTCAACAACACAAGAGAGGAAAACTTCCTTCCTTCAACATGACTCACCGTTTGGCGTCGCGATCCATGGTGGCGTGCATCTCTTTGAGGGAGGAGCTAGCGATGCGCACCAGGAGCTGCATGAACTTGGTCTGCCATTGGCTGCAGTGCTGCACTAATGAGGTCTTGAGAGGCGAACAGTCCAGCACGATGAACTGAAAGTTTGTGACCGTTTCTTCTTGCTGGATGCTCGTTTCGATCTCAGTGTACCTGTGGTTCATCCGGGTCTTTTTAAGAACCACATTTCGAAATGAAAAAGCGAAACTGAAGATGCTGCTGGTACCTGTGTATATCAGCGTCGAAAGAGGCGACCGGTTGATTGACCTTTTGGTAGCGTTTTATGTAAGAGTCCTTGTTGGTCTCCCAAATGTCCCTGTATTTGTCCCAGGTGGTCAAATATTCTCTTAGATGGCTGGCGGTGGCCCCCATTCCTGAACCCACAGCAGCCTGTATGCCTTTTATCTCCTCGTCGTTCTCTACACGATCAAGATGGGGTGGGGGTACAGTTACAACAGAAGCACAACACTCTCAAAGGTGAACACAGAGATCCCAAAATTTTAAAAAATCGTATTACAAAAAAATGATAGAGTTGGACCTTTTATTTCAGTAACATTTAAGGGTGCCATACTGAGGTTGAAAGTACTTCTTAGATAAAGTTATCACCTACAAAAAATGTAAACGACAAAGTAGCGATCATTAATAACCTTTGTACAAATTTGGTTTAAATAGAATTGAATAATATTTGTAGAATCAACATTTTTAATGCAAAAATAACATTGGTCGATTCAATTTTTGCATATAAACCTATATTGCAGAGAAGTTGATCTTCTAAAACTGCTGTAAAAATACAAATACTAAAAAAAGATAATAAAGATTTGTATAGCTGTGATAAAAATTAAAATACAACAATTTGAAAGCATTTACTGAACCTTTAAGCAGTGCTTCGATGGCACTTGTACGCCATTTTCGTATGTCGCTATCATTTCATTCTTCAACTCGATCTTTGTTTTCATCGTTTACCATTTTTCCTTGTCACGTACTTTCTTGAGACTCATAGTTATGGGCAAAAAAGGCAATAAAGTGCACTAATTCACAATAAAATGAGATGTGGTCTGTCTGTAACAAAATTGGAACGGCGCCAAGACAGGAAGAAGGGATCAGCCGAGGGGAGAGCATGAGGACTGTGTTGAATAGCTCTGCCCTTTTGTTCAACTCTTTGTTTTAATTTTGTTTTATAAGTTTAAAAGCCAACCATGATTTCAGTATCGTATTTTATCATTCTAAATTACAAAAATGCAAGCAAATACAGTATATACAACATATGTCTTTTTTTTTTTTTTTTACAAACCGAGGCAGTAAACTACGGGCAATTAGTAGTATTTGGTATCACTGTGAACAGCAAAAAGAAGTCTTCAAACCGATGCTGATATGAAATGGACTCCGCTGTGAGTGTGGGCAGGAGAGCAGCTCAGGCAGTCGCTTGAATTTAGAGACTGTGTTTATTAACTGAGGTAGGATGTCCAAGAGCTGAGCCAGTTCTCGGAGAGACGGGGAGAACTCCACCTGGAAATCGGAAGAATTTTATCAACAGAGGACCAAAGGGCACGAAAAGGGAGAAAATCCAAACTACGACTTTTTAAAGTGTGCTCGTTTAAATCGGCGATCCACACAATCACACGCAGGAGTGCGAAAAGAAAGAAGTTCAAAAAATGAAAAATAAATGAGCTTGGCCGAGCTCTCCAGGGACTTGCACACATTATGAAGAGGTAAAGAGATGACAGGATCAAGTTGTGCTACTACTCCTATCGAAAATCAAAATATGGTGGTTAGTCAGACTTTAGTATCATTATGACTCTTAATTCAAAGAAATCGGCATTCGACCCAAAACATAAATTTTGACATGGAAAAAATCGGAACTCAAACAAACATGAAGATGAGCAGCCATCTTGGCTACTTTTGGCAGCCATGTTTTGAAAATTGATTGTGTTTTAGTGTGATTTATTGGCCGTTTTGCTATTAGTAAAGGGTCCTAAGAAAGTGTAGACCAATTGTAGATTAAGTATATCAGCTTTTAGTATAATTGGACGTTTTCAATACAAACTATAAGTTCAAACTAATTTTAGGAACTTTAAGTGAAAAAAACAGGGTTCAGTCTGATGTCAAGAAACCACGAGACCAAGGTGCGAACAGGAATTTTGAAAATTGGGTGATAACACAAAAATGTGCAAACACTGGCAAGTAGAAAACTAAAGTTGCCGTTTTCTGTTGACCTTTCCGATGCCTCAAAAAAGGTTTAAAAATCTAGCTTCAAAATCTATTGCTATGATTGTCCGATTGAATTCTTGTTTTGCGGTAGTCTCAAGTATATATTCTGCCAATAAAAACTTCTCGAGAATCAGTTCATTTACAGCTTCTTAATTTAAACGAACACGCGAAGGACAAGATCAGAATCCACGATCCTTCATTAAATGTCAGTGATAAAGAAAAGCGTAAAACAGTAGAGACAATTTCACTTTCTGAGAATGGTGTAGAAATGTTTACTATTGAACTGTTGCTCAAAGGTAAAGTGTTTTAAAATTGTTAGATATTTTTACCGGCAGCACGGCGGCGCAGTGGTTAGCGCTTGTGCGGCACAGTTCATGTCATAAGAACCTGTCGTGGGTTCAAATCCAGCTCCAGACTTCCTGTGCGGAGTTTGTATGTTCTCCCCGTGCTTGCGTGGGTTTCCTCCGGGCACTCCGGTTTCCTCCCACGTTCCAAAAACATGCAATTCAGGTGAATTGGTCGGTCCAAATTGTCCCTAGGTGTGAATGAGCGAATGAGTTGTCTGTCCCTGTGTGCCCTGCGATTGGCTGGCAACCAGTTCAGGGTGTCCCCTGCCCACTGCCCGGAGATGGCTGGGATGGGCTCCAGCCCCCCCGCGACCCTGATGAGGATAAGCGGTACGGCTGATGAGATGAGATGAGATATTTTTACCTTATTATGTTTCATCTTTATCATCTACACATTTCAACTATAGTGGAATAGGTAAAGGTTTTGATTTCAGATATTTTATTATTGATTATCTTTTTTAGCCCAAGGGGGTTTTATACCCAAAACCGTCCCACTTAGCTATGGAGGAAAATTTTAAGCGAATGGACCTGCTTTTTTCTTCTCTTTACTTATTAGGTATGAGAATAAATAGCATGACTTTGGATGGGAAAACAATGTTTCGATACGCGAACAATTTGGTGTTCGAACAATGCATTATGGTCGAGTACCGAACTCTCACAGAGTTAGAAAGAACAAGGCTGAGACTGTGGCCCGTACCCTGAGTTCTGATTTGGGGTCTGCCTGTCGCAGTGAGACCAGCATTCGAAAGAGAGGGGTTGGCGAGGACTTGCGGTCTCCATTGATAGCTTGCGCCAACTTCTGCATAGAGCGCTTGACATTGCTGCGTAGGGCCTCCTCCAGCATGTGGTCCACCTTTTCCGTGTATGTCACCCAGTGCTCCTGCACCTACGAAACCAGAGTGAAGTTCAGTGTTTAGTGAGATCTTACTCAAGACCTGTGTTGGGACTTACCCCGTTACAAAAATACTTTTCGTATTACTGATCAAACTCATCCAGTGAGGCAATCCCTGAATGCTGCGTATATTCATCTACAAAATGCAACTAAATGCAGTTAAGGTGGCACCGTCTCAATCAGAGTATAAGGACGCTGAATTTCTCCTCAAAGTTTACAACTATAAAATAAAATACTGAAATCAGGAAGTCAGTTCAAATGTGCCTATTTAGTTGGGTGTCACCAATAGCTCGTGGGGACAGGGTGTTTTTTACAGGAGCAACAAACTGACAGGAAATCAACGGGGCAAATATGAGCACAGAAGTTACGTTAAGCGTGTGCTAAATTGTATTCTTTTTTGGGGGGATAAAATGATTTTTGCAATGCATGGATTAATAAAGAAAATATCTGTACCTGAAATGGAGATTTTTCGGTTGTTTGAAGCCCAGGGACAAAATGGATATGGAGTGTCTCGGCTAAATGTTCGCTTGCAAGATTGCACAAGCCAAGAAATATGAAGGGTTCACTGCTTCCACAGGGTGGTTACATGTTTTCTAGTAATTATTTTATTATGTGGGGATGTGGCATGTTTGTCTAGCAAGACGACTCTGTCATTCTGTCCACCAAAAAGTAAACTGCACGTGTGCGGCTGCTATCTATTATCCCCAAACACATGCTGTGAGCGGGGATGGACAAAAGGCACTATTGGTCAGATGCGTGCCATTCTGGCCCACCCAAAATAAAATTAACAATCGTGGCCTCATTCCATTATTACCGGTCGACTATTCCGGGAGCAGTAGCCAGCAGAGCACTGTTTTTCCGGTTTTAGCCCACTGAAGTGTGCCATTGTGGTGCAGTTTTTTGCAGTTCTGTCCACCCAAAAAAATGAGCTGAACTTGCTCAGCCAAAATCCATTATCCCTAATTGCATATTGCTATAAGTGGGGACAGGCAGAGCACACTTTTCTTGGGGGTATGCGGCTTTTTTGCCATTATTTCTTCATAAAATGAGCTGCAATTGTGCAGCCACGATCGCTTTTAGGGCACCATTGTTGAAAGCAGGAGCCAGCAGAACACTTTCTATTTTTGTTCGGGCTGCTAAAGTGTGCCATTAGAGCCTGCCTAAAAAGAACTGCACTGTTTTGGCCAAGATCCTAGGTTCCTAGTCGACTGCTGCTGAGAGCTAGAGTAGAGACAGGAAACTTGTGTCATGCCTGATCTTTTTCTACGTTCTTTCTGCCTCAAGTGAACAGCACCTGTGCCACTGCGATTCATTATCCACGGACGACAATAAATTCAAGCGGGGGCCGACAGAGAGCATGTTGCAAATGAAAGATAACATTGGCAAATGCTTAGAGCAACGACATTTAACACTAAGAGATGCGACACGATATAATCAAACTACACTTTGGCAGATTTTTGCCACTATAATGGAATGCCATTTTGTAAACAGACAAAATTTTGGCACTAAAAGACATATCACCTGGCCCCTTATTGAAACAGTACAGTAGGAAGAAATAAACCTGTAGAGACCTCAGGTCCATCTTTAGAGAAGGTGTTGTGGATGTCTGTCATGATGTCAACAATGCGCTGAAGAGCGGAACGGAGTTGTTCCTGCTGTCGCTGCCTGTGAGCGCTCTGGTCATTTTCAAACTCCCAATTTCTGAGAGGAACCACACAGACAGTCTGAATTTCTGATGGTTCTGGTCAAGGTGATTCTGGATTGAGGAAGACAGGTAAAATTAAAGCTATCACCTGTACAGTGTCTTCCCATCCAGCCGGACCAAAAGTGTGTCGCTCATCTGCTGACAGAGGTTTGTGATGGTCAAATTCGACGCTTTGTAACCGTCAACTATCACCTGCACCTAAAGCGGGGGATGAAAAGTAGAAGGGGGCTGCAGTGGAGAATGGAAAAACAGAAAAAAAACTTCAGGGAAAAACGTTTATGAGCGTCAACCTTGGAAACCTGCACCAAGCAGTCCTTGACAAATGTGCTGGAAGAAATTTTAAACATCCAAAAAAGTTTGGTGAAGCCCGGTTGAATCTTCTTATCGAGAATGTGTATTTTCTTGGAAAACAGACCAAGCTCGATGGGGGAAAGCATTCCGATGATCCTGTGAGGAAGCAAAAGCAAAAACACTGATGATATCTGTTGAAAGGGATGTGATGGCAACGGCGATATCGCAATAATAATTACCACAATATTTAGATTGTCAGATTGCGGTATTAAAAAAAGTTTGTTTTCTGTTTTCGAAGTTTATTACCCATCCATCCATATCCTACACCGCTTTTCCTTACTAGGGTCATGGGGTACTGGAGACTGTCCCAGCTGTGTTCAGGCAGGGAACACCGTGAACTGGTTGCCATCCCCCTCCTGCAGCACGATCCGACCGAGAACATGAATTGCAGCCGCACTGGTGCTGTTCATTTTCAGCATGACAAAAATTTGCTCTCTCAGCACAACTCTTGGCAATAATCAACTAGGGATAATGAATTGCAGCAAAAAAAAGTTCAGTTCATTTTAGGTGAACCACAATGGCACGCTAATGTGGCCAAAAAGAACCTCTGCCAGGCAGCCAGGGCTCTCTGCAATAGGATCGCGGCCACAACTTCATATGGGCCGGCCAAGAACGACCCGACCTCCCGACAAATGTGCCTTCTGCCCCGCTCACAGCATTATAGTATGGGATAATGGATCGGAGCCGCACGAGTGCAATTCATATTAGGCGAAAATAATGACAAAAAAGAGCCACCTGGCCCAACCAAAGTGCACTTTGCAATCGGGAATAATGGATGGAATATTTTTCGACCCGCTATGCTGTGAGGCTGTGGAGTAGTCAAGTCAAGTCATGTTTATTTGTATAGCCCTTAATCACATAGAGTCACAAAGGGCTGCACGGAACACAGATTTTTATTGCAAACCACAGACTATTATGACACCATCCCCTGATCTAAAACCTACTTGAGGGAAAATAATACACAGATATTGTCAACATAAAATATAGGTTATTCATATGCTATACGAACGAGTACAAAACACAAAGTAGCGAGGGACTACAGTACAAAAGTTGACACCCAGACAATTTGGCGTTCTCAGTTAAAATGTCAGTTTTATATTCATCAAGTGGGTTGTCCAATGTCTGTTATTTTTCCAATATAAATCTCTTTCTTTGGTTGACCAGTCTCAGAAATGGCCTTTTCGTAACCATTCTGTCTTGAAGGCCAGCATTTGGGAGTCACCTCGTCACTGTAGATGTTGCCGCTGGTGTTTTGCTGGTATTGTTTAACCAAACTGCTAGTTTAGGACCTTTAGGGCGTCATTTTTAAGAGTACAGATTCTCAAGTGCTTATCCTTTGCTTTCTTGTGCTACCACTTTTCTTTCTACTCTGGTTAGAGCCTGTTTGTGCTGTGACTGTTGAGTTTCCCCGAAAAGTTATCTTGAGCACATCCACAAATGCATTGCTCCAGACATGTGAATAGCTCAAAGGAAGGCCAGTTTGTAGCTTCTTTAACCAGATCAACTGTTTTCAACGACGCTGACAGCATTGAACACATTTTTTCCAATCATCCATTAGCCTTCTAATGGAAATAGCAAATACAGTGTACTATTAGAACACAGGAGTGCTGCTTACTGGAAATGGGCATCTATACATCAATGTAGCTATTGCATTTAAAAGCAGACATTTGCAGCTAAAATATTAATTCACCACGTTAACAGTGTATGAGGAGTGTTTCTGATTAGTTTCATGTTATCTTTATTGATAAAACAGTGATTTTTCTTAAAAAATAAGGACAGCGGCTGAGTGGTTAGCACGTTTGGGGCACAGTTCTGAGGTCCCGAGATCGAACCTTCCTGTGGGGAGTTTGCATGTTCTCCCCGTGCTTGCGTGGGTTTCCCCCGGGCACTCCGGTTTCCTCCCACATTCCAAAAACATGCATGTCAGGTTAAGTGCCGGTTCAAATTGTCCCTAGGTGAGAATGAGCGAGTGAGATTTCTGTCTCTGTGTGCCCTGCGACTGGCAGGCAACCAGTTCAGGCTGTCCCCTACCCACTGCCCGAAGATGGTTGGGATGCACCCCGGGCAACCCTACTGAGGATAGGTGGTGCAGATAATGGATGGATGGACAAGGACATTGCTAAGCGACTCCAAACTTTTAAAAGGTTGTGTACGTAACTGTGAGTTTAATTTCAAGAGAACATTTTTGCGTTTTGGAATCACTAATTTTGAACATCAAATGTCTGCTGACCTGTTATAGTCCCGGGCCAAGTGCAACGCTTTTTCCCTGAGGCACCGGAGACCTTCCCGTTCCTGGTAAATCTCGTTCACAAACTCCGGGACGTCGAAATTCTGCCGACTCCATAACTTGATCTCGGCAAAGAGATTTAACAGGTTGCTGAGTTGGGAGGCGGCCATGTTGGGAGAGAAAAACGTAAACTCGAATGGCACTCATTGAGGTCTTAACAAATACAAGCAACTTTTCCGTCTCCTACCTGTCAAAGTTGACTTCGATCTTGTTGTCCTTGCCGTGCACCAAAAGGGGACGCTCCAGCTTCTTGACATACTGCAGCTCCAGGCTCTGGTACCACTCGGTGTACCTCTGCGTCACCAACTCAGTCAGAGCCCGAATGGATTGCTCGTAGATGACCAAAACCTGCCGGCAGTTGTGAGACTCGACCCGGACGGGGATCTTTTTCAACACCTGAAAAGCAGACGGTAGTCGAAGGAGGTGGAACTGATCGCGACGCTAAAGCTAAGGATGGATTTGACTCACGTCCATCAGGCCTTCGAGATGGAATGTGAGGGCCCTCGCCCGGTGGGCTTGGCCCGCCAGCTTGGGCATGAATTTTGGGAGTAACACCTTCTTCTGATCGATCTGTTTCATGAGCACACTGTTCTCCTTTTTGAAGATGCTGTAAATCGCATCCACCATCTCGTCGATTTTGCTCTTGATAGACTGTGACAGGGTCATGTACGTTATTTGATGTGATATTGTGAGGGTTTCCTCACGAAAAACCAGTGACGTGCAGTCATGGAAATATAAATTTCAATATAAGATGTGTATTCCTTTGAGATGGAAATATCACAGAACATATATGATTGGGAAAAATGAAATTAAAAAGGGTTCATGTTGAAGATCATAAGATTTATTCTTCAAATTCTGAATGATAAATTCAGAAGCATGTGGATTATGTGAACGATTTCACAAAAATTCAATATGGGACTGGCTGACACAAGGCATAGGTCAAGTCGATAATTCAGCACCTGCCAAACAAGCTGAAGCATACACTCGCCAGCAGATTATAATTTTTCTTCTTTTTATATACAAATTATCTGCTAAGGAGTTAGTACATGGATATACACATATTTATTGTAATAATTGATGATTAATATTAAAAGGATATCACATTTTATGAATCACCCTAAATATTAAATGGTTCTATTTATTCATTGTTACAGCTATTTCTCATTTACCTTCACAATTTTGGGATGTTTATTTTAGAAATTGCTGAATTTTCAGATTTACTGATCGGATACTGAAAGCAGGGGTGTGAAGTACTTTTTAGGTAAAGAGCCACATGGTGGAAAGAGCGATTTTGCGGGGACCAGACTAGTAAAAAAAAAAAAAAAACGCCTTTGCTGTAGGGTTAGGGAGTTAATCCATCGGGTTTGGGCAAGTTCGTGTTTATATACCCTCGACTAGTAAAAATGAACTCAATTGTTCGAAAAAAACAGATTAATCATTTTATAACCAAATCTTACATCCCTGAATTATAATCTAAATCTGAGCCTCCAAAAAGACCACCAGCCCTCCAGTTAAAGCACACGTTTTATTCCATTAATTTAATAATCTGGCTCCTTCGAGATTGCATTAACTACGATGTGGCCTCCGTGCAAGAATGTAGTTGATGCCTCGGCTTCTTGAAAATAAAAATAAGATAATAACATTTGAAAATTTAAACATGTTGAATGTTTCCAATCAAACGAAGAATAAGCTGTTTAGTAAGTTCATCTATTCAGAGATGTGACTTTGCCTCACCAGAAAACAACCTCACCGCACGTCACTGAGAAGAACTCACCTTTCGGGCCGAGATGGGCTTAAAAATATCCATCAGACGAAGACCTTCCTCCACGGAATTCACGGTCTTGAACGCGGAGGTGATCAGGTTCTGTAACATGATGTCCAAATCCTTTAAAAATGCACGGAACCTGCACAGAAACAAACACTTTGAGGTCAGGAAATTCTGATATCTGAACTTCCTATCACCGTACAAACCACTCAATACGATAACATCCAAGTATGAGATGGTGTATTAAAAAACTCAACCCGATGATGATCATTTTATGTTTATCATATATTTGATCATTGAACGCTAGCGATAAAGAAATTATTTGCTGTGAACTTTCAATCCTTGTCCGGCCCGTTGCCGGCTAGAGCCCGTGATCATGTTTTGACTGGCCCGCGGCCTCTGTCATAAAGTTAATAATATGTGGCCCGCCCGTTATCTTGACCGCAGTATAAAATCAACATTTCACCAGATGATAGCTGTAGCTGTCACCTTGCCCTTGGCTTTCTCTGAGAACTTTTGCCCAACCCATTTCTGACATGGCGACTGTAAATAAAAAAAGAAAAGTTGACTGTGAGGGCCCCCGCTTCCAGGGCAAGTGGACATTTTTTGTATGGCTCAGAGCGGTACATCTAGAACAGGTTGGATTTTTCTACATCTTGAAGGTTTGTACGCGCCTCCTTGTTCGTCTTGGAAGCTTAAAGGTTGTTCCTGGTGTCCTGTTTCCTTATTATGAGTGTCTATTAAATTATAAACTTGACAGTTGCTCCTTCGAACTGGATATTGTACATCTTGAGGAAGTGGGAGTCGGCTACCCACCAATCGAGAGCCGGTTCCCATCGAGACGCTAAGTTTCTCTTGTGATTGGTCAAAATGCATTTTTTCAGGGATTCTGAATTTGTTCAGTTTAAAAAAGGTTGAAATCTTTTTGTATATTATTGTTTTCTTAGTAGATTTTTGAATATTTTAAGTTATGTTTTCTATGTTTTTCAGTGTTAAAGATTAAGTGTTAATTTAATAATAAATAAAGTAATAATAAAGTAACCTGCCCAACACTGCTGTTGTATTCTCTTGTTAAACTATAAACTTAACCATTGGTCTTGCGAGCCGGATTTTGTACATCTTGAAGGTTTGTACGGTCCTCTATGTTCTCCTTACAAGCTAAAAATGTATTTATTGTGACTTCTTATTTTAAGTGTCTTTTATGAACTAAACAATTAAAAAATGTAAAAAGAGATCCGAGATTTGGCATTGCGTCCCTGACCTGTTAAATTCTATGTGCCACGCAGTGTTTTCCACTTCTAGGATGCCTTGACCAACAGAGCGCAAGGCCTCTAGACCTTGCTGGAACTTGGTCTCAATCTTCACGAGGGACAGAGTAAGCTTGGGGCCCTCGTAGCTGCTAAACAACGGCAACGGTCTCTTGTTGCCGTCTTCCCAACGGGCAAATTGCTGTTGAGTGTTGCACACCTGCGAAAACGAAAAACGCAAGGATGGCAATGAGAGTTCAGACGGATTCAGTGCAGGGAATCTAAATGCAAAACCACCTCAAGTAAGTCTTTCATTCTTTGAATGCAGGCGTCAATTGGGACGAAAATGTTGGTCTGGTCTAGCATCCAACCTTTTTTAGAGTGCCTGGTATGGGAAAAAAGGATCTTAAAAGTAGTGAAAACAGCACCAAGAATTTACAGTGCCTTGCAAAAGTATTCACACCCCAAGAACTTCTAAACATATCGCTCTATTTCAGGTTCCAAACATACAGATGAAAAACTCCAAATATGTTTGAAAATTACATCATATTGGAGACACAATTATGAAAATAACCCACATTTATTCAACATTTTATATTGTGGAAACAGATAAACAAATTGAAAAGAAGGCGTTGCAAAAGGTTTTGCAACGCCACAGCACCACAGCTATCCTTAAGGAGCACCAATGTGCGCGCTGGCACCACGTTGGAAACCCATGCTCTATAAGATAGAGGTTCCATCCATTTTCCGATGGATTCAAACAATCTTTCCAGTCCCTGCTAAAGATAAACAACCCCAGACCATGATGCTGTCACCACTATGTCTGACAGTAGGGATGGTCTTTTCAGGGTAATGTTCAGTGTTATTCTTACGCCAAATGCTTTGCATTTAGCATGAAAAGTTTCATTTAGTCTCATCCGAACAAAGCACCTGGATCCAAATGTTTTTGGAACTTCATGCAAACGCGAAATGGGCGTTTTCATCGTATTCTTTTAGAACAAGGTTTCTTCTTTCCACTCTTCCATAAAGGGCAGATTTATGCCAAGTACAACTGATAGTGGTCTTATGCACACATTTTCCCACCTCAGCTGCGTATACCTGCAGGTCATCCAATGTGATCATGGGGCTCTTGATTGCTTCTCTAGTTTTCTTCTTTTTTTGGGCCAAAGGTTTAGAGGGACTGCCAGGTCCTAGTAGGTTTGCAGTGGGGTTTTTAGCACTCTCCAATTTATATTTACCGAAACTTAATGACACACAGGTGCATTGTTATTCATTTAGACAGACATTAGATTACTCCGAAGTCATCAGAGAACCTCTGGAGTCAGTTGGCTGAGCTGAAAGAACAGGTGGCCAATAGTTTTTGCAACACCTACTCTGCAGTAGTTTCGTTGTAAATATAATGTAAAATGCCGAAATCATTCGGTTCCACTTCTTGATTGTGTCTCACATGTTGCTAACTCTTAGAAAATATTTTCATTTTTTTCAGCTTTAAGTTTGAAGCCCGAAATGTGGCAATATGACATAAAGTTCTCGAAGGGGTCAATACATTCGCTAGGCACTGTATTTCACAGAGGCATGATTTCAACAGGTTTGTTTCGCCTTACTCGTGGTGCACCTCAGAGATGCGCGAGTACATGTTCTTCCAGTTCAGGCAGCACTGGATGCAGTTGTTGAGTTCTTTCTTGCTGGAGAGCACATAGCCCTCGAAAATCCGGTCCAGGGAGATGGTCTTGATGCACTGGTGGATTATCTCATAACTCATCTGCACACAAGGTTTTTATTTTGAGAGACGGTTCAATCAAAAAATGACCTTTTTTCTCTTTACATCTTCACAGTTAGATCCTGGCCTGTTTTAACGTCAGCAAGAAGAATGCTTCAGGGTTGAGCAGTGGTCAATTATTGTGTTTAAGGTTGCCGAGGGTGCAAAGCCATTGAAATTCACATACTAATGTCAACTCTATCGTGTTTACCACAATTCAAATTCTCTTTATTGTCATTAATGACAAGGTAATGAATATTTTTCACAACGAGTTTGGACACTGCAATGTGGGATAAACATTCCATTAAAAAAACTTAAAGGGACGGCGTGTATTATTTGACCAATAGATGTCACTGATTGTGTAGTGCAAAAAAAAAAAGCGCTAAAAGGCACACAAAAAATACAACTATGGAGACTCAAAGTGACCACACTGCACTTTTTTTTCTTCTTTTTTTTTTTGCCCTGACTTTCGTGGTACCCGTAGAAGCAAGACGGCAGACAATTATGCATCCTCTATAGGTGAGCATCATGTTATGTCAAATAAATGCAAATTTCTCAAATTACTTACTATTGTATAAATACATTTATTTGATGGGTCATGTATTTTTGCTCATTATTTAAACCGATATTGTTTTTTCCTTAATGAAACTGTTTTTACCAGTAGGAGGTGATGAATAATAAAATCTGTTTCTTTAAAAGAGAAAAAAAGGTTAAAACATAATGTTAGGATAAATAAGCAAATATTACAAAGGGACTGACCAAAGTTGTAAGTTTATAAGAACAATAGTGCAATGAAAAAAAATTTACATTGCAGCAACATATTACCAAAATAAGAGTCGATGAACAAATTATGAACACACATTTTTCTATACATAGGCAAGAAAAAAGGTATGATTTCATTCATTTTTTGAGTAATCCAGCAAAAAAAGAATTACAATAATAAATTTGGGGGAATCTGGAGAGCAAGGAATTACAATTATGTATTTTGGGGAGAATCCAAAGAGCAAAGAATTACAATTATCTATTTTGCGGGGAATTCAAAGAGCAAATAGTTACAATCATCAATTGGGAGGAATCTGGGGAGCAAGGAATTACAAATATCTGTTTTTGAGGATTCCAAAGAGTAAAGAATTACAATAATCAATTTGAGGGGAATCTAGAGAGCAAGGAATTACAATTATCTATTTTTGAGGGAATCAAAATTGCAAATAATTACAATATTCAATTTGGGGGGAATATGGAGAGCAAGGAATTACAATCAAATTTGGGTGAATCCAAAGAGGTAAGAATTACAATAATCAATTTGGTGGTAATCTGGGGAGCAAGGAATTACAAATATCTATTTTTGAGAAATCCGAAGAGCAAGGAATTACAATTATCTATTTTTGAGGGAATCAAAATTGCAAGTAATTACAATATTAAATTTCGGGGGAATATGGAGAGCAAGGAATTGCAATCTGATTTGGGTAATTCCAAAGAGGAAATAATTACAATAATGTATTTTTGAAGAATGCAAAGAGCACAGAGTTACAATAATCAATTTGGGGGAACCTGGAGAGCAAGGAATTGCAATTATCTATTTTTGAGGGAATCAAAATTGCAAATAATTACAATATTCAATTTGGGGGGAATATGGAGAGCAAGGAATTACAATCAAATTTGGGTGAATCCAAAGAGGTAAGAATTACAATAATCAATTTGGTGGTAATCTGGGGAGCAAGGAATAACAAATATCTATTTTTGAGAAATCCGAAGAGCAAGGAATTACAATTATCTATTTTTGAGGGAATCGAAATTGCAAGTAATTACAATATTCAATTTCGGGGGAATATGGAGGGCAAGGAATTGCAATCTAATTTGGGTAATTCCAAAGAGGAAATAATTACAATAGTGTATTTTTGAAGAATGCAAAGAGCATAGAGTTACAATAATCAATTTGGGGGAACCTGGAGAGCAAGGAATTGCAATTATCTATTTTTGAGGGAATCCGAAGAGCAGGGAATTACAATATTTATTTATTTTTATGACCCCTAAAAATCCACGTACCTTAAGGAAGAGGCCCGTGATGCGCTCGTTGGTGTTGTAATGGGTGGAGTTGGTCCAGATGATTCGAATGATGTATAATATATGCTGCAGTTTGGGGCCCAAATCGCGGATGGGGGTCTTCTGCAATTCTTCGCACGGTTCCGCCAGCAAGGACAGGAAGGTCACGTTGGACTGCGCCTCCATGGACGAATCCTGGGCCAGAAAAAGAAAATCAATGAATAGGGAGGTTTTCGCAGGGAGTGTTTGACAGAGGACTCTACCTGCAGTTCGCTGGCCAGTTTCAAGAAGCGCTTGACGTAGAGCGAGTTAGCTAGCCCGAGCATTTTCTGAATGTGGCGAACGCCCGGCGTCTGCAGCTGCTTGCTCATGTCTCGCAGCTTTTTGGAATGGCTCTGCCAGTACGCGATCTCCTGCAGTGGACCGCTGTTGTCCCTTCTGGTGGTATCTTGGACATTCAGTAGCTCCTTCATCTGGTCTGACCAGTGGATTAAGACGGCTGGGAATACAGACGAGGGAAGGGGTCTCAACAACCAGTTGGGCCTGAAAATTTGCTTCAATTATATTATTCGAGATGTAGAAAGGGACAGAAGTGTCAAACTGGTTTTATTTATACCATAATCCCAAGATCCCCATAACTTTAAACTCGGTCGGTTAATAACAGAAAAAGTATGACGACGGTACGAGTGTCTAAATGTAAAAAATGATTGTTTCCCAGAAAGCCACAATCAAATAACCCTTTTGAACTCTTTACAATACCAAAGTCAGAAAATAAATAACAACCATATAATGGTTTCTTCACACAAGAAGAGTCCATGGAAAGGGGACTTCCTGTTGTGCCTAGCCAAAACATTTTCAGCTTTGTTGTGAGAGCACTAGCCCACCAGTGATATGGATGACTTGCGAAAAGGCAATCGATGATCTCGTTATCACGCTACTTTTTGTCACGGTACTAGAGACGGATGTTCATCTCGTTGTGTGTTTTCACATGCTACATAAACAATAAATTCAATTATAATACAATAGAACCCGTTAGGTACAAAAACGAGCGCTGGGAATTATTCACAAGGCCGGAATTTGCATCATACACATGAGCTGTTTCTGCAGTTGAAATTGTTCAAATTCAGGACCTAGTCAAATATAATACAGTTATAATGCGATTTGGAGCTTTTGACAAAATGTTGCCAATAAATAAACAAAATATGTTGGTCTTTCAAAAAAGGGCTGATAATCTGAAAAGATAAGGAGAATTTAAAATCCCTAAATTTCGAACAACACGAACAGAATTTTGTGTGTCTGTACGTGGTGTAAAACTCTGGAACCGTGTGTGTTTACAACTGAAACAATTCAACATTTTCACAGGTTTAAATTACTTTACAGCCGATCTGTATGGTCACAGTACTCACTGCAAGAGTCTTAGTGTGTTCTGTAATGTAATATATGTCTGTTCTCTTAACATTATGGGTATTTTTTTACGAAGTATATTAAGTATTTAAAAAAGAATGCACATTTATGCGATAGTTCATGTAATCTATCTTATTATTCACATCAATCTTTTTTAAGTAATATGTTTTTCACCAGTAGGAGGTGCTAAAAAATCCAATCCTTACATTCCATCCGTTGCACCAGACGAGTGTCCTTGCTGCCTTCTTCGGCGCTGTCGTTTAGGCCTTCCATTGGAACGTACAAGAGCGTCTTACCTTCTTTACTACTGACAATATCTGTAAAAATAGAATATCAGAGATGCCAAATATTGAAAACACTATTTTAGAATGAATAAAGACAATTTTTACGTTTGGATTTGTAGTCCTAATCGCATTTTTAAGCTGTTTATAGGTTAAAAGTGATTCTATGACCAAATTATCACGCATAAAAATGGAGAGAAAAAAAGAGACTGATGAAAATAGAGAAAAAGGAAAAAAGGGGCAAAAAAAAAGTACAAAAAAAGTTCAAAGAGAAACTAAATACACATAAGAAAATCACAAAACAAATGAGAAAATAAAAAAGAGCACAAAAAGAGTAAAAAGGGTGAAGAGTAAAACGAGAAAAGAGACAAAGAAAAAGGTAAAATAAGAGAAAAAATAAACACAAAACAGAAAATAAGAAGAAAGGGGAAAATAGAAAAAGGGGTGGAAGAAAAAAACGGAAAACAGAGAAAACTGGAAAAAGGAAAACAAGGGTAAAAGAGAATAAAAAATATCAAAAAGAAAAAATAGAAAAAGGTGGGAAAGTGAAGGAAAAAAGGAAAAGGAGAAAAGGAAAACAAATAGAAAAATGAAAAAAGGAGAAAAGGAAAAAATTGAAGAACAGAAAGATGAGGGAGAAAAGGAAGAAAGGAAGTAAGGAAAAAAGGAAGAACAGAAATTGTTAAAAGGAAAATACTAAGGGAAAAAGAGGAAAAAGAAAAAGGGAAAACTACAAAAGAAGGAAAATGTAAAATAGAGTGAAAAAAGATAAAAGAGCAAGAAAAAAGAAGAAACAGTAAAAAACAAAAAAATTAACAAAGAAAAAAAAAGGGTTTGCATTCATTTAGGCTTATAGGCCGCCCTGTTGATTTAAGAATGATGGTAACCGTTTTCACTCTGCACTATGGATTTCTAAAGCTATTGTTCTGTAGCTCACTTGTGCCCAGAATTTTCTGTAATAAAAACCTTAGAATGATTTGTGTTAAGGTCTCGTGCGCCTCCGTCCACCAGGGGGCGCCTAATAAGTTTATAATTGGGACAGGCATATCAAATCACCCCCACACCTGTCTCAAATTAGCCTGACCATTAGGAAACTTTGGGCAGAGCCCATTGTGAGGACATTCTTCATTTTTCACCATCAACTACCACCATCACTGTTTCCAGTTTTCATTCCGAGTTATGAGGTTTGGTTTTTATTTTTGGTTCTGACAGATTCATTGTTGCCGATCATTCTTTTGTTGCATATTGAGGATTTTGTAACTACATATTTTGGCGCACCTTGCAATGCTTCCTGCGTTTGGGTCCGCCTATTTCTTTTTTAAACCTACCTTCTCTACCCGGAATCAAAGCAACACACGGCAGAAAAAAAGAGGATCTAGGAGAAAAAGGCAAATATTTACTGGAGCGTGCGGGCACCTGTGAGGATGGATAAATAGTTGTGCATGCCGTTGATGTAGTTGTCCTTGATGCCGGCTTCCCACTCGCTGCTGATGTCGTTTTCGTCCGAATGCAAACTGGTGATGAAGTGGAGCAGGCTCTCGGTGGGGTCGTCCTGCACCGTGCCGTATTCCACCACCTCGTAGAAGTTTTCCGGCGTGATCTCCGTTCCGGGCTCGCGGATGAAGTAGGCCAGCTGCTCCACCACCTCAAATGAGAACGATTTGATGTTTATACCCCCCTGTCGTGCTGATTTTTTGTATACACCCCGTTTCCTCCAAAATAACCCGTCGTGATGAAACCGCCTGATTAAGCAGAGTCATTGAATTTCCAACACCAAATTTCATACTGCTTGAAGAAATAACTCGTCTGAAAATGCTGGTCTACTAGTGATCCCAAGAGCCAAGAAGATAACCGCAATTCGGGTCCCGGTTCTGTGGAATCCTCTGCCCCCTGAGACCTGATCTTCAACCTCAGTGGAACTGTTTGATTCTATGCTTAAAACACAAGGGGCATCAGTATTTCAGGAGGTAAACCGCTCGTCTTGGGATCATGAGGTCACAGGTTCGATTCCCAGCTCCGTGTTATATGGGCAAGACATTGAATACCTAATGCCCCCGATAAGCAGATAGTTGCCTTGCATGGCTGACTCTGCTATTGGTGTGAGTGTGTGTGAACCATGCACAGGGTAGGATATCGAGATCATACTAATATTTTATTCCTGCAGTCCAAATGATTAAAGTTGGATGTTTTAGTAAAATTTTTCACTGCACAACTGCTATTTAAGGTCAACAAAAACATAGTGCTAGAAAACATCCAAAAATGATTCATTCGGAAAGAGGGAAAATTATAATTTAAGAGGCTATAGTAAATTCATAATCCCAAAGGTGAGAACCACCAGGAAAAGTATGTGTGTGTCTGCGTGTGGAGTCAAACTTTGGAACAAGAGGAGATCAAACAAAGTCCAACAACTCACTTGTTCAAATTTAAATACAAAAAAACATTACTGGCGAAATATAGAGATGAAGAAAATGGGGTATGAGCCTAGGTATGAGCATAGGGATAATTTGGGGGTCCTGTCATCTGCAACACCTTTATAACCCCGTGAAAGCCACAAAAAGAGCTCCGTCGTCTGTGGGAAGGCCACCTCTTGTTTGGTTTTCTTCTGCTATCGTCTTCTTCCCATATACTACTAATTGATCTGAGACTGATCTAAGGGGCAGCAATTTGCACGGACACCACCCGTTTGTCGAATTTACTTCTGCTACTGATTGATCTGAGACAACTAAAATATTGTAACATTCTGTGATGTGTAAACAACAGTGTTGGGATTATGTAGCCCCGTTATTTTTCCAGTAACGAGGTAATCTAATTACTTTTTCTGCCGTTACAACGCCGTTATCGTTACTCACAGTCAATAGCACGGCATTACCTTGGCTGCAGAATGCCAACCGCTGCACGTATTCGTTGCGTCACATCTTTTGGGATCATGTAGCTATTAAAAATAGCAAACACCACATAGTAGGATAGCGATTACAAATATAGTATCTATTAATGGGCCGAAAGAAAATGTGAATGACGGCTGGTGCAATGACTATATGTAATTGGGGCGGCAGTAGCTCAGGAGGTAGAGCACTCGTCTTGGGATCAAGGGATCCCAGTTCGAATCCCGGCTCATCCGTGTTACATGTCGAAATGTCCTTGGGTAAGACACTGAACCACTAATACCCCCAATAAGCAGGTTAGCGCCTTACATGGCTGCAAGGCCGCTATTGGGAAATGTGGAGCACATTGTAAAGCGCTTTGGGAAGTCATTGACTTGAAAAGCGCTATATAAATGCAGATCATTTCATTTCATTTCATAATTGTAGATGCTGGAAGATATTGTGCATCTTGAGGGTTATATGGTCCTCCCTGTTCTTCTTGCAAGCTCAAAATTCATTACTGGTGTTAAAACTAACACTGTTACGCAACGAGGTAATCTAACTTTTTCAGTCGTTACAATGCTGTTATCATTACTGACGGTCAAAAGCAGTTCGTTACTTTGAATGAAGCGGTTTTCCGCTCTTCCGAGTTTGTACCGTTACGTCTTTTGGGATCATGTCGCCATTTGAAAAAGCGACTACCATATCGTAAGTTATCGATTAAGTAATGCGCCAAAAGAAAAGGATGGTGACGGCTGGTGCGGCAACCGACTTATGTCGTTTCGGAACGAAGCGGCTTTCTGAGCCGTCTCTTGAAAGTGGGAGCCGACTACCCACCGATCGAGAGCCCGTTCCCTTCGAGATGTTTTTTTTTTCTCCTGATTGGTCACAATGCATATTTGTTCACATATTCCGTGTTGTTGACTTGGAATGAACTGATTATAAAAAGGTTCAAATTGATTTGTATATATTTTTTTTTTGCTATGTTTCCCGTTTTTAAGTCATTCATAATAACACATAATAAACAGTATTAAATGGACTAAAAAAAAAAATAATAAACCTGAAGAGCCATTTGGGACCCAGCACTTTTTAATGACCCAAGCCGAAAAAGCCAGTTCTTTAAAAAGAGTCGGAATTCTCATCTCTACAACGGACCATTGGAGTTAGATTTCATTTATTAGTTACTTTATATTGTTTCCTGGGGCAATAAATATGACAAGGTTCTATAACACAACTACCTTTCCTTTTTACCCTATTAAACTGTCTCGAATACTGCTCCGAAAATTTCAAATTATTTTTGAACTAGCAGAATTAGTTACTTTCCCTGGTACTGAGTTAATTTTATAATAGAGTAACTGAGTTACTGGAAGAAGCAGTGAGTAACTATGACTAATTACTTTTTTAAAGTAACGTGCCCAACACTGGTAAACAACTGTCTGGATTTCAACTCTAATTGTCATATTAACCCAAAGACAACCTTTGTGACTTTTTTTCTACTGCTTACATGAAATTGTGTATAAAAACATTACATTTTTTGCAGAGTTAAGGACAATTTCGGAAATATCCTTCAGGTGATTTATAACACAGCGGCAGGTCGTTTGAAACCCGAATACTACAGGGATGTTAAACAAAAGTGTGAGCTGGTTTACCTGCGTGGGAACACTGTATTGGACTTGCAATTCCAAGTTGGCATCCAGATAGACCACCAAGGTGGGAATGGACGAGTCTTGAATGAAGTGCTCAAGGGACTTGATATTCTCCTCCCGCCACGATTCTTTGGTGACGTCCGAGATATCCACCATACGCATGAACCTCTATGAGAGAGAAGGATCATTTATTTAATCCAGCAAAATGGGAAGAGTAAAAGGAGCTCAGGTATAGTGTAATCCAGGGTTATTCAACCATTTTGAAGGTGAGAAATATTTTTTGTTAGTTTAGTCAGTTTGGCTCTGGGGATGGATCGACTTTCTGTTCTGTGACGGGCTAGATTAGTAAAAGAATGTCAACTCCAAATTTTTAGCTTTGTTTTTCACTAAAATACTTTGTCTTTAAGCCTGCATGAGTAACCTACCCTAATTATTATATTTGAGCGTGGCACATTTTCAAGTGTTTGGCTTTACTCCCAAGTATTCCTAAGTGGTTCAGACCATGTGTAGATCGCCTTATATTTATATTTGGGGATGAAGAGGATTTTTTTCTAAACACATTTATTCACAAACAATGGGGAAAACATTTTTTTATTTTGGCATTGAACATGTTGGTTTATTTTAACAGTTGAGAGAACGCAGTTTTCTACCTGAACCCACTCACCACCCTATACGAACTCAACACTGCCCTCTTGCAGCCAAAGAGAACATTAATTTGTACTTCGCGGCCTCAGTGCATCATGGGTTAAAAATATTCCAAGCTTGGTAAGCTAATACTAGAAAGTTCCTTTCATGAATGAGACTGGGAGACACTCGAACTGGTGTAAAGCTAAGCTCGCACCAGATGAGGAAAAACGTGTCATGGGTGGCAGCATTGCAGTCCACATAAAATGAACTGTGTGGTTTTGGCTGTGTTCCATTATCCCCATACAACCAATGCTGCAAGCGCGTTGCAGCACAGTGGGATTTTAGCAGAAGGTGTGTCATTTTTGCCCCCCTTAAATGTAACTATATTGTTTAGGCAGTTATCCATTATCTACTGTAGACTACTATTGAGAGTGGGGGCAGAGAGAGCAAAACTGTATTTTCTTCTGTTCAATTCTATTCACCTAAAATGAGCAATACCCGTGCGTTTAAGATCCATTGTTCCCGATCAACTATTGCTGCGAGCGGGGGTCACTAAAACGCATGTTACAAAGGGGGGGGAAAGTGCTACTTCTGAGTTTTTCACTTATCACAGGGGGTTCTGGTCCCCATTTACTGTGACAAACAAGGGATTACATTGTTTCCATATTTGACAGCTATAAATCCAAATGGGGTGCCCTGCTACTGGCTGGCAACCAGTTCAGGGTGTCCACTGCCCACTTCCCAAAGACGGCTGGAATGGGCCCCAGCACCCCGCGACCCTACTGAGGATAAGTGGTGCAGATAATGGATGGATGGATGGATGGAAATACAAATGGGTGGGTAGAGGGATAGAGAAAACATGCTAGAGAGCCGATCTTACCTCCCTTAAAGTTCAGTGTCAATTTGTGCCCCTACTGACAAGTGTAGAGTGGTTGTCTTACTCCATGGTGGAGAATAATAAAGCTGAATACTAAAGGGGGATGGTACCTTGAAACTTGCAAATGATGGCTTACTTTGTTAGAGGGGACAGTCCATAAAAAGGGCAAGCGTTATTATGACAATATATAACCTTTGGACAGGGGCATGCGGCATTAGTTTTGGCATATTTTTAATTAGAAATAAAATCTCCTTCCAACCGAATTGAGCTGAGTCAGATAAACCTTTTTTCATCTCCAGCTAGCCTGTCCCATTTTCTTACGAAGGGCATCCGAAAAACTTTAGCCATGCATCACAACATACTACAAAATGACAATGAAACAGTTGTTTTACCTCACAAACTTTTCTCAGGATCACCAAGGGATCTATTTGTACCACGGGCTCAATTTCTTCGGCTTCTTCGATTTCAATTTGCTCTTCGTCTTGATTTTCTCCCTCAGCTATCGTGTCCTTCGCGCTATCTTGATTCTCATCGTTCGTGTTTTTATCCGTGTCGTCTTCGTCAATTTTTTGTTCTGCATTTTCATCAGCGGGACCCTCATTTCCTTCATCATTGACAACATTATTGTCTTCATTGTCGGGATTGACCTCCTTCTGCTCATCCTCCTTTTCTTCGGGGGCAACTGAAGATTTACCAGAAAAACATTCGGGTTAATTTAAATTTAAAAGGTGGGAGGCCAAAAACCTTAAATGATGTTAAGTGATGATGTGAAGCAGAATTGTCGCAATTTGAGGTAGACTACAAACCAGCTTCTGTGTTGTCCTTGGGTCCATCTTTGTTTTCACTATTTTCATTTATCTCATTGTTTTCAGTGTTGTTTTCAATGTTTTCATTAGGGTTACTCTCTTCTGCCTTTTCCTGTGTAGCAACTAAGCAGTCAAGGGAAAACACAAGAAAACACATCAGAAAGAGAAGCTATTTGAAGCAAAGTAGAAAACACATACATGGCAGATAAGTGCTTCGTTTCATCTACGATAGCCATAAATTAATTGATGGAAGCACTAGTATTAGTTGGAGGTAGCTAATGGGAAAAAACTGCCCAAAAAAATCCCCAAAGTCATTGAAAATAAACAAAAAACGTTTCTGCGTTCTGATGGATGAACTAATTTGCAGGCGGATAGCAACTAACTTCTAACGCTCCCATTTTTAGCATGAGTATTAGTTGGAGGCTGCTAATGGGAAACAAACAACTAAATTAATCTCCCCGGAAATCAACTAAAAAATACGTTTCTACCTGCATTTTCGGGGCCACCCGCGCCATCAACCGTTTCTGCAGATTCCTGGCTCGCCATCTCTCATCATTTACATGCAATTTGATGAAACACGGGCAGGATATCCCTCAAAGACATTGGGAAACTGCAACAAAAACGAGGAATGAAGTCGTAGAAACTTGCATTCGAGTCTTCCAGCAAACCGGCGCTTCAGCGTCTCCATAGTAACCATGTTAAACAAGACGAATGCGAAAGTTAGCTTCCACAGTACAGCTATCGTTTACACGCTAGTTTATCTTTTCAATTTAAACCAAATTACAATTCAATAAAATGTAAATCGAGAGTACGACAATGGAGGCTTGTTTTTGCAGGAAAAAAACGTACAAAACCAACCCATATGCAAACATACAATTTCCTTAAATATCTCTTTAATTTTCTCCGTTTGCATTGCAAATAAAAAAACCTTGACAAAGTTGGAATGAGTTTCAATTTGATACGACAAATATTTGCATACGCAAAGAACTTCAGATAACAACAATGAGGGCCTGTCAGTGACGTCATAAACATGTGCCTTCGTCCTATGACAACAATTTTTGTCAAGTTCCTGCGCGCGCAGCGTTTTAAAATTTGCATTAAAAGTTAATCTACTTAAATTCTATCTAAAAATTAGTTACTACAATTTGAATGGCCACATATTGATACAATTAGTTTTAAACGGACAGTGTGTGCTTTTTAGCCCCTCAAAGTAGTAAAAACTTTTTGATTTAAATGGTACAACCATCATGTTTTTGAAAGAAATACTCACGGCGGCGCAGTGGTTAGCGCTTGTGTGGCATAGTTCATGTCATGGGAACCTGTCGTGGGTTCAAATCCAGCTCCAGACTTCCTGTGCGAAGTTTGTATGTTCTCCCCGTGCTTGCATGGGTTTCCTCCGGGCACTCCGGTTTCCTCCCACATTCCAAAAACATGCATTTCAGGTGAATTGGCTGGTCCAAATTGTCCCTGGGTGTGAATGAGCGAATGAGTTGTCTGTCCCTGTGTGCCCTGCGATTGGCTGGCAACCAGTTCAGGGTGTTCCCTGCCCACTGCCCGATGATTGCTGGGATGGGCTCCAGCACCCCCGCGACCCTACTGAGGATAAGCGGTGCAGCTAATGAGATGAGATGAGACTCATACGTCAAAAAATGTTGAGCCTCACCTAGAGGGAGCTGATAATTGTCAGCCATCTTGCTGCAATGGGTACCCGATATGGTGCAGTGTGGTCAAAGAGCTTTCAGTTTGCATTATCCCTTGCGCTTTTTAGCACTCATTTTCGGTTGCCCAACACAATCCAGCGACATCTAGTAGTCAAATCTTACACTTTGTCCCTTTATCACATCCCTTGTTCCACACACAAAACCCAGAAAATGTCAAACATACTGTTAGCATAACACATTTATTGAGCTTTCAAATCAATTAAAAAGTTTCTGGCTAGATCCTGTACAATAATCATAACGGCAACAATCTTGGAAAAATGCAGACGTGTGCGATTGCAATTCAAAAGGATGACACATACAAATTGCAGCACTTCTTGCGTTTTTCTGTTTCGTGTAAGGCAAAAGCTTTACAATCATAGCTAGTAAACTTGACACGCAGAAAAACAATCACATCAGACGTTAATGCAGGTCACATTTCGAAGTACTGTAATCCCTCGTTTATTTTAGTCAATGGGGACCACAAACCCTGCGATATGCTACGAAGTAGACCCCCCCACCCTTTTCGCCATTCTTAACATGTAATCAGCCGGCCCCTGCTCGCAGGAAGTCGACTGGAGATAATGGATCGTGGCCGCACAGGAACTGTACATTTCAGGTAGAGAAAATGGACAAAAAAAAAACAACAGATTTACATTTGCTCTGCTAGCCCCTACTTTCAGGAATGATCGACTGGGGATAATAGATTGTGGCAACATTTGTACAGTTCATTTAAGGCAGGCCAAAGAGATAAAGCGCTGACGCTCTTTATTTCAGCAGTAGTCGACTGGGGATAATGCATAGCAAGCCCAACCCAGTGTATAATTTTTGGAGGGCCGGAACAGCAAGCTCACTTGCAGCAATATGAGACCGGGGATAATGACTCACCGCTGCACGAGTGAAATTCGAGTCGAAAATAACAGTGCTCACTACACCTGATAAAAATGCGGTGTAAGGGTCCTGTTAGCAGCAATATTCGATCATTGTTGTATCGAGGCCGCACAAGAACTATTTCAGGCGGAAAGGATGGGGGGAAATAAAATGCTTCGCATGAGACACATTTGCTCCCTCTGCCCCTGCTCTTAGCATTAGTCAAATGGGGATAATGGATCGCTGCCACAACCGTGCATTTTATTTAGGGTGAACTAGCACGGCACGTCTCTTGAAAAATTTGCCTCTTGCCCGAACCCACTAGTGGCAATATGGGTTTGGGATTAGTGGATTGCAGCCGCACGAGTGCAGTCTATTTTAGGTGGAAATAACGGCAACAAAAGAGCTGGGCTGTGGCGGTACTTCCACGCGCCAAATGCAATCAATCATAATAGATTGCAGAATATTTTTCAACCTGAGGCCACTAAACGTGAAGTAGAGAGGGATTACAGTATTACAAATAAAACATGTTTGACACAGAAGTCCCTTTCTACAACTTAAATAATATTCAAGAAGGCTGTTTGTATAACTGGCGTGGATTTATTACTGAAGAAAACTTTCTGACTGGTGGGAATGAGATGGGGTCCTTCTGATGTTTTTGAGAAGGCCCTTCCAACCTTGAAGTTATTTCTGTAGCTTGAGAGTCAAACGATGTCCTCACAAAGAAAACAGAGTGAAGAAAAGTAGTTTTGTGAGATCCTTGGCGATATGAAGACGATACTAAAGTAAGCATCTAGAAGCCTAGTGGGTGAGGAGCGACAGGTCCTCCGTTCTCCACCACCGCTGTGGAAATGGCCCGGAAGTTGTTATAAAGTTGCCTGGACTTGCTTGAGCGCAAGACCTTGATGTCTTGTGCGAGTCTCCCGTAAGCCTGGAAAGTCAAGACAGCATCAGTACGAAACTCTAGACTCAGGAGGCAATGTTTGAAGAAAATCTCACCTCCAGACACCAGGTCTCGCATAGAACCTTCTCGTGTTGGGCGCTGGGCTGGTTCTGACTCAGGGATCGGGATGCCCTGTGGATAACAAGAATCACATCAAGCTTTGCAGACAATTGAGGGTGGTGAGAAGAGAAACGAATATGGCGCGTACCTTGAGAGGACGGTAATCATAGTGTAAATGTCGATCGCACAATCCGCAACTCTCATTAACACGAACTGCTCATCTGAAACAAGAAGTCATAGTAGAAAGATTTATGGTAAATATGTCATCAGATAAAACAAATACTGTTTTTCCTCGCTACTTGGCGCATTACAGGTTGAATAATATTCCGTAATCAGTTATTCCCAATCCATCCATTATCTGCACCGCTTATCCTCACTAGGGTCGCGGGGTGCTGGAGTCCATCTCAGCTAACTGCGATGCAGTGGGCGGGGGATACCCTTAACTGGTTGCCAGCCAGTCACAGGGCAGGCAGAGACAGACAAGTCACAAGCTCATTCATACCTAGGAACAATTTAGACCCGCCAATTGACCTGACATGCAAACAGTAGTGCCCAGAGGAAACCTACGCAAGCAACTATCCCCAATCCCATATTGCTTAATGGGGGGTGCGTAGTTTGAGGTGAACTTAAATAATAGAAAATAAATTTCATTTAAACTAAGTATGTGTTAATAATGGCCAACTGAGTTCACAGAGCAGAGTGATATCCCGCACGTGCCTGTTGTTTTCTTTTATTCCAGGATGAAAATTGTGAAAGTAAGAAAATGACTGCTTCAAAATCAGTCCAAATGCCAACCCAAATCCCCCAAAAATATGAAAAAGAGTTTATTTAAACAAATCAAAGAATTTTACATACTTGCACACGCAACATAAGAAGCTGCAATTTGGATTTCAGCCAGAAGACGGCGACAGCAAGAAGAATATTTTAAACTAGCATACACCACCTATAAAGTAAAAGCCATCAGAGTGCATTTTTGTCGATCCTGGTGGCTTTTTGTCACTCTGTCTATCAAAAACTGAAATGCGCTCATTCGGCTGTGATCCATTAACCCCCAAGTGAGTATTTCTGTGAGTAAGGACTGGGAGAGGGCTTTTTATGAGGCCTGGCAGTTTTCTGGGGGGTGTTTTGTCCCAAGAAAAGGTGAACTATTATAAACAATCAGATTTAGCTGCAAGTACTGTGAGCCTGGTGGCCTTTTTTGCCATTATTTAAGCCTAAAACAGGTGCACAAGTGCGGCCCACGGTCCAATATCCCCATATTGCTGCAATGAGGTACCGGTGCAAGGCACTTTTGTCAGGAACCATGCCATTCTGCCTTGTTGAAATTAATTACACTGCTTGGGCTGCGATCCACAAAAGAGGGCTGAAAGAGCAAAGTTGTGTCATGTGTTGTTTTCCCCTTTTTCGGCCTAAAATGAACCGCACCTGTACAGCCAAGATCTATTATCCCCATTATTAACTATTTCTGCGAGGGGGGGGTGCGCATTAAAGGACATGTTTAAAACAGGGGGTGGGGGGTTTTGGGGGTTCCCCATATGACAGGAGGGCTCTGGTCCCTATTACACATGCTAAATGAGGAAATACATTAATCTTCCATTTTTACTTAATGTTGTCTTTAAAAAGATTTTACAAAAAATATATTTCATTTTAGGCATAATTACCCAGCCTTGCAAATATTGAAAAAAAATAAATGAATAAAACATTTCCCGTATTTGCCAGACTTTAAGAGCCCAGCTAAAAACCCCAAATTTGCCAGATATTCCAAAGTGCACCTAATAAACCGGGGCACTTTGTAGACCTTATAAACATATACAAAATGAATGATTAAGCAGTGATGAATGAATCATTTTAGTTGTCAAACCAGAACTCCTGATAGTTATGTTCTATGAAATAAGTTTTCCTATTAAGGAATATTTTTTAAGGTATGCCTTTTGTCTTGAAAATCCTGTAAGACTAGGTGAAATGCACACTTACCAATAATCTTCTTTCCATGTTTAATAAGAAGCTCTTCAACAGCCATGCCAAACTGCTCAATTGCTTTCACAGCCTATGTGGCGGGAGGTAAAATAAAGTTAATGAGGGACAAATAAAAGCATAGTTCCCACCAATTGAGCCATGAGAACACACCAGTTCGCCACTTTGAGCCAGCTCGGGATGGACACTTCCTTGTAGAGTTAATCCAGTGCTCATGCCTGCCTTCCTAAAAATAAACAAATGCCCATTTTATTCTGGCACACAGTAGCAGAATATTGCGTTATTACCTCTTTGCTCTCTTGGCGAGTTCTTCTGCGAGGAGCCCGGCATTGCCGATTGGGTTCTTCAGCGCTTTTTGTAAACCTTTCAACTGGTTACCCGCATTCTAAGTAGAAGGCTTCATGTCAAAAATAGCTCATGGGAGAGAAAACATTGTGAGAGTGTTCACCTGGAAGCCGTTGAGGGCCACAAAAAGCCTGAGGATGTCATTGGTGCCCTCAAAGATTCGGAAAATTCTCAGATCCCGCATCACCCTTTCCACTCCGGCGTCCTGCCAAACATATTGCCCCTTGATGTGACTTCTTCCACTTGAATTCTCCCTGGCATACCGTATCACAGTGTGGTGTGCTGAGAGCATGGCAGCGGACAGAAAGATCTTACAGTCATTGACACAGCCCAAAAATCAAGGGCTGCTCTCTGCCTAGTCTGGAGGACATTGCCGGCCTGCAATACCGCAGCAGAGCCGACATTATTGCAGACTCCATTCGTAGCAGAAGACCTTGAGTTTTATCCGTACTCGTGAGCCCCAGTCTACACAAAGAACTGGTGTGGAGATGGGATTCTCACACTACTTCTAAAGTTTTCGTTTTGTCATGGCCTGCCTCCCAGTAAGCATAATTGTCAGCCATTTTGATGGAACACTCATGAATCCTACAAGCCATTGACTTGTAGCTTATTCGTTCCCATTATATTCTGGTTTATTACAACTTGGAAAAAACTTCTCATCTCAGCTCCAGCCCCGGTTTTACTATTATACACCATTTACGTCAATGTCACTATCGGCCAATCATGTTGCTGTTCTTAAAATTTTACACTTTCTAGGGTGGATCTGCTTTTAAGGAGATTTAATAAAAAGAAAAGGCTCGGAGATGACCTTTTAGAATGGGTTGGGTCTTCTCCCATTTTCCTAGCAAGTTCAAAATCAACTGATGTCTTTTTACTCCTTATTTCAAGTGTCCACTGAACTATGAACTATTCTCTGTCCAACTGCCAAAAAATGCAATACAATTACTCACTTTCATAAAGCCCATGCCGCCCATAATTTGAACACATTCATCTGTCACAGTCCACGCCGCTTCCTGTAAAAGAGGAAACAACATTTCCATGAGCTCCAGCCACTACGGAACCCCCACTTAAGATTCTCACAGAGGCAAAGATCTTGCTGATGGCCGCCTCGATCTGGAACTCTGTGGCTCCGCTGTCCATATTGCCGCTGATCATGTAGGCAAGCGACTGGAGGGAGTTTGAAGATGTCGTCAAGATGGATTTACGGCGACTTGGTCACATGCTGAACATCTTCTCACCTCAGTGACGTATTGCAACATGGTCATCCGGGCAACCTTCTCTTGGATGGCCCCATAGGTGTGGATCTTGCTGCCAAACTGGGTCCTGTTGGTTGCATGGTCCACCTGCAGAAAGAAAAAACATCATGAAAATGTGCTCCATTTGTTCGAATTCAGCCGTGGCATTAATACATCACCGCTTTGTGGATGACTCCTTTCATTGTACCAGACAGCGCGGCCGCCATGCCGAATCGACCGTTGTTGAGGATGTTCATGGCCACCTTGAAGCCACCTCCCACCTCTCCCAGGACGCAGTCTGCCGGCACGCGAACGTTATCGAAGTAAACCTCGGCTGTGTTGGAGGCCTTAATGCCCATCTTCTTCTCTGGTGGACCACTGGTATTTATGAGGAGTGAGTGTTGACTGTATAGTCATATTTTTTCGAAATTACAGGGGGAAAAAAAATCCTCACCTTGTCACACCGCCAAAGCTCCTTTCGACAACAAAAGCTGTGATCTTGTCCTTCATCTCTCCCGTCTTGGCATCTTTCATTGGCGTCTTGGCAAACACGGTGAAGATCTCAGCTAGACCGCCATTACTGAGAAGTGCAAACGAAGAAATGAGCTCATTAAAAAAATGCTAATTATTAAGAATATCTTTGACCAACATTTATTGTACTGTGATCCCTCGCCACTACACGATTTGCGGCCTCGATGCATCCCGTGATGAAAAATATTCATTCACAAATTTGTGTGACCGGGATCCAATATTTCCAGTCGACTATTGCTGTGAGCTTCAAAGAGCATTTTTTTGTGAATCCTGGCGGCGCTTTCTTTTCCATTCTTTCCGCCAAAAGTGGACTGCACCCGTGCAGGCGTGAACCATTATCGTGGTTGACTATTGCTGCAATTGAGGGCCGACAGAGCGCATTTTTGTAGTACCTGGCAGCTGTCATTCACTGTTTTGGCCACCAGACAGTGAACTGCATTTGTGCGACCGCGTTACATCATATCCGACTGCATATTGCAGGAAGCGGGGCACCTGCAGAGGCACTTTAATTGGCCATTGCAGCTCTTTTTTTGCCGTATTTTCCGGTTGAAATGAACAGCACTAGTGCAGCTGAGATCCAATATCCCCAATCAAATATTGCTTCAGACATTCCGTTCTGGCCCACCTAAATTGAAATGCACAGTTGTGGCCACAGTTCATTATACTTGATCAACTATTGGTGAGAACAGAAGCACATTTTTGGGAGTTACTCAAGGGTGCTATTGTGGCCCGCTTAAACGAACAGCGCTTTTTTTGGCCAAGATTCCCAGTCGACTATTTCCAGGGGGGGAACAAGTGAGGAAATTTGTGTCACGCGTGGCGGCTTTGTTTCATTCTTTATGCCTAAAATAAACAGCACCCGTGCAGCCGCAATCTATTTACCCCAGGGGCTATTTCTGCAAGCGGGGGACGGCAGTGCGCATGTTAATAAATGGGGGAAACAAGCTACTCTTTTCCGCCTATTACAGGGGTTCTAGCCCCCATTAACCGCTATAAATAGGGATTAGAGGACTGTGTCATTTATTAGAGGAATGTCTAACCTGATCCAGATTTTACTTCCGTTCAGAGTGAAGTACTTTCCGCAGGGGGACTCCACAGCCGTGGTTTTGATGGAAGCAGCATCAGAACCGCTTGCTGGTTCAGTCAGGCAAAAGGCAGCGATGTTCTCACCTGGACAAGCCAACCACAAATTGAGTGTCTCAACTTTCTAACATACAATGCAATGAGTGAGCTCCATTACCAGATGCAAGTTTCGGCAGGTATTTGTCTTTTTGTGCCGGATTCCCAAAAAGCAAAATGCCCTTGAAGCCGATAGACTGGTGGGCACCGAGGGTGATGCCAACGCCAAGATCATGGGTGCCGACAATCTCCACGAGACGGGCATACTGAGAGGAGGATAATATGAACTTGTTGCCGATGGTGTAGAAGCCATTGGCACAGATGCAACACTAAACACACCTGCGTGTTAGTAAGGCCGAGGCCACCCAGGTCGCCCGGCACCTGGAGCCCGAAGGCGCCCATCTCCTTCAGGCCCTCCATCGTGTGGTCCTCAACTTTCTCCAAAGCATCGTTCTTGGCCGGATCGTTTACTTCCTGAAAACGAAATAGAAGTCACAAGAGAAAACTCACCAGAGTTGTTTACATTTTACCTCAAAGAACTTTGCCACAGGCGGTACAAGCTCTCGAAGAAACTGCTCCTGCTCTTCGCTCAAGACTAAAACACACAAAAGTGTTTGTCACCACGTTTTATGAATTTAAATCACTTATTGGTGAACTTTGTAGTTTACCAGAAGGGAAAGGAAAGACTTGAGATGTGGCAATCTGCCCTTTGAAAATATTGACAGCAAAAGATTTGGAGTCCTGCAAGGGTATGACAGAGTTCAGTATATATCTGTGGTTAAAAAAACCCGCTTCACAAGATTTGGGATAACTACATACTGTTGCAGGTGACTTCTTCTCTACCGCAGATGCAGCGTCTGCTCCGACCGCTGCTGGCTTATCCAATACTGCCTAGGGTCATTTACAATTAGAAAACACAGCGAAAATGATTTACATAGAGATCAGAAATGGAACTCCAGGCAAAAAAAATTCTTAAAAGAAATAAAATATGGTTACAGATTTTCTATTCATACGCAAGAAAAATTTCTTTTATTTAGTTTTTTTCCGAAACCCTGAGAGCAGGGAATTACATTTGCATTTTTGGGGATAATCCAGGTTGCAGAGAATTAGATTAATTTATTTGAGAGGAATCTGGACAGAAGGGAATTACAATCATCTAAACTTGACGGGATAATTCACGGATTAGCACTTGCGTATTAGCCTGATAGAGAAATGAGCAGATGGGCTAGGCTCCTCAAACTATAAAAATAAAAAACATCGCTTGCGATACTCTTTTTAGATAATCTGGGGAGCAGGGAATTACAATTACCTATTTTGGGGAATCCAGATAGAAGGAGATTTTAAAATTATATATATATATATATATATATATATATATATATATAAATGTATATTTAGAATAAAATGGTCTTTGTTGCATCTATAACCACATAGTGAACATCCTGACTATCTAGCTCTAGAGTCTAGACAATTATATCAAACAGGATTTGCATGAGTGAGTGTTCGTATGTGGCTTATATGCTCCAAAACGACAGAAAATAATTGGGAAGCACTTGGATAAAAATGTTTACTTGATTTGAATTTATTTGCCAATACCTAAGAAAACAGACAGATGTCTATAAATGAAATTATGTCTCTGCTGCCTGAGCATTGCACCTAATTGGTCTTAGATTTATATTTAATATCTGTAAAAATTTGCAGTATGCTCAATAAAAGATGTATATTTCTTTGTACATATTTTTCTTGTGTTTACATAGTTTACTCAACCTGTTCTTAAATTTATGAACAAATGCATACTTATCTGATCATTTGTTTCCATAGGTAGTGACTAATCGACTTATAATAGGTATTAGTTGCAGCCCTAATTGCATGGGGTTCTGCTCCCCATTAACTGCGATAAAGAAGGGATTATAATAGATATCTTGCCTATGAATATACATTTTTTATTCATGGTTTATTTCTCAACTCTTATTTTGAAAATATGTTTCTCTCTTGTTTTGATGTATTGTACTTACAACTTAGGCCAGTCTGTAAACACGACCTTGTAAAACTTGCCTATTCATCCAAACGTTCTTTTTCTAAATATTTTTCTCTTTGAGGTATTTGATTCCATGTTTAACCTGGGGTGCCACGTCTGGTCTTGCTAAAATGTTCACGGCATTGTTAGAAATACAATTGCTATTCTAAGACGATGACCACTTCCTGTTTTGAGTGCTCACTTCGGTGTCACCTTCTATGTGGTCCGTCAATATGAGCAATGCCCTTTCACCTACTTACTCCGGAATGAGGTGATTGTGTTATCTAAGTAGCATGCATGACATTGAGATCAAAGTGACATTAAAGGTGTGCAAGAATAATAACAAAAATATAAATTACATAACAGGTGAATTACGTCATGGTACAATGAATCGATACTGGAGTTACATACCTGTGTGGCTTGACTTGCATAAAGGCGTGTGTTAGTCAAGATCGCTTGGTGTTTGGCCCTATGTAACGTGATCAAAAATCGTTATTACATATAAATAGACAACTTAACACATAAATGAAACATTATGGAATAGCATTAGTCATAAAATACACAAACCCAGCGAGTCCGGGTGGGACCCGGAGAACAGCTCCACACCGTGCAGCAGACTGACCCACTTTTACCAGCAGCATTTTTAAAAGGTTCACTGGAAAATATATACAATTAGAAAAGAATAATAGGAAAAACAATAAGACATTTATGGTTAGGCTAACTGTTAGCATGGCATTGACGCCAACCTCAAGCGTTACGTCACGACAGTTTGGACTATAAAATTGTTCTAAATCAACTTAATGACAAAGATAAGTGTGGTAATTAAATGTTATATTATAAAACATACCAAATTGTAGGAATTAATGAACGCGAAGCAGACCGATCTTGAGCAGACTCCCCTTGACCGGGTTACACGGAGAATGACGGAGTGGTTTGTCGAGGTGTATCATGGGATATGTAGTTTGGACGCAGAAATTGTGATTTCGCTCGACTGTTGTATTAAAAAAACGTTGCTTCAAAATGTTTCTAATCGCTGTCGTTCCAAATTTTAAAGTGTCTTGATATTGGAAGAAAAAATAGTTTGAAATGAAAACAATAGAAATGATCTGAAGTTCTAAACCAACAAAAAAGACTAACAGATTACTCCACCTGGTGTCATGAGAGTAATTGCAGAGTTATTGAATGTAGGTAAAACTAAGGAGATGATAATAGATTTCCGGACTAAGCCTCCCCCGCATGTGCCACTGTCAATTAATGGTAGTGAGGTGGAACTGGTCCATTCATTCAAGTTTCTGGGTACTTACTTGTCAGCTGACCTCACATGGACTGTCAATGCTACTGATATTCTAAAGTCAGCCAGACAAAGGCTCTACTTCCTTCGTCAACTCAAATCATTCGGAGTCCGTCAACCCTTTCTAGTCAATTTTTATCGTGCTATCATTGAATCCGTTTTAACTAGGTCAATCACAGTTTGGTTTGTTCGCGTCAATCAGAAATAATTGTCAAAGATGGAATCAGTAGTGAGGACGGCAGAGGAAATAATAGGTACTGGCCTCCCGTCCCTGCAAAGTATCTACATTAATCGAATTAGAAAACGGACACTAAAAATTATAGACGATCCCAGTCACCCTGTTCGCAGGTACTTTGATTACCTGCCGTCAGGTCGCCGTCTTCGCTCCATTGCGAGCAAGACTTCACGTCTTAAAGAGAGTTTTTACCCTTCCGCTATCCGTATGTTCAACGGGAATTGATTTAGGTTATTATGTATAGTATTACTACGCCAACGGCGTTCCTCCGACCTATTCTACTCTAGTCTTGTTATTCACATATTCTTTTTTTTTAAACTATTCTATATAATTACGTTGTATTATACACTACAATATCTTTTTTACTCTATTCTTTTTATTCTTTTAAATCTATTATTTTATCATGATTGAGTGTTCGTGTGTCAAATGATTTCTTGTGTATATCATGTTTATGGTTATACTGGCTGAATGAATAAATACAATACAATACAAGAAAATCTCAGGCAGCACGGCGGCGCAGTGGTTAGCGCATGTGCGGCACAGTTCATGTCATGGGAACCTCCTGCGTGGGTTCAAATCCAGCTCCAGACTTCCTGTGCGGAGTTTGTATGTTCTCCCTGTGCTTGCGTGGGTTTCCTCCGGGCACTCCGGTTTCCTCCCACGTTCCAAAAACATGCATGTCAGGTGAATTGGCCGGTCCAAATTGTCCCTAGGTGTGAATGAGCGAGTGAGTTGTCTGTCCCCGCGTGCCCTGTGATTGGCTGGCAACCAGTTCAGGGTGTCCCCTGCCCACTGCCCGATGATTGCTGGGATGGGCTCCAGCCCCCCCGCTACCCTAATGAGGATAAGCGGTACGGCTAATGAGATGAGATGAGACAAGAAAATCTCATGAAGTAGTATCAAGGTGATTCGTTTATTTTGTGATGTGGTGTTTGTTGCAACATGATATTAAAGAAAAAACGAGAGATGTACAAACTAATCAACTTAAGTATCACGGTTCACGGATCCCTTAACCACCAGGGTTGTAGGGCACCACTTTCTGTGGTTGTCTTGAAGAAATACAGCCTGGCGGTGCCCATCCTTCTCCAGGCTGTTTTTCTGGGTAGGGGTTTGCTCCCCCACATGAAACAGATTATACTGGTTTCCATGTTTATCAGTAGCAGGAGAAGCCTCCTACTCTGATTCAGATAATTCATCATGTTTAAAAACATATGTGGTGTAATATTTATAATGAGGAAAAATTAATTGTTCTATTTATTTTGTTGGAATCCAGAGAGCAGGGATTTGCAATAAACAATGTTTTTTTTTTCAGAATTTAATTGTCTTTATTTTCATAATAAAAAGATGGTGAACATTATTTACAATGAGATTGGACATGGCACTCCATGATAAATAAAGTATTTAAGAAAAAAGAATGTTAGGATGAAAAGGGAGAATTAAAATAGAATTTAGATCAGTCAACAGGAACTAAGTGCGTCAAAACAATGGTCCACTGAAAAATAGTGTAATGACATTATCAAAAACATATTTCAATAAGGAATCAAATTTGAAAAAACATTTTTATTATGCAATAAAAGAACACATACAATGTGTATTCAAAATATCATTCTTTAAACTGAATACATTGGGACAAAGTTACACAGTATTTTTACCGGCTGTCTATTGAAATTAGCAACTAAAGTTCATTTCATTTAAAAATTCCAATTATGTATAATATACAGTTGCTAGACTTTGAAAGACCTTCTTTGTTCATCTTCCCCACGTAATAGCTTCCAGTTAATTCAGGGTTTGGATTTAAAATCTTGTAGATCACTCATTAAGCCGTAAATGTCTTATATTTACCCATAACAATGTCATAAGTTCTCCAAAGTTGTGCAACAATACAAGCTTTTATGGTTTTGTGAGGATATGATGTACGGTATATACCAAAGGATAGGTCACTATTTACCAGAGTTGTTCATGTAAACAGTGTAGACTCGTTCTTATTCAATCAAACAGAAAAGGAAAGGGAAAACAGTTTTGAATAGAAGAAAAAAAGGGAAAATAGAAAAAAAACACGACTGCAGTCATTTGAAATTACAATGTACCAAGTAAATATTTACCAAAGTTGTTACTTCTATGACTCCCCGCAAAGCCCCACACCCGCAGTGGAATACGGAAGGAAAAAGAAAAAAAAAAGAAAAGGAGAGGAAGAAAAAGGATGTAAAAAGGGGGATATGCAAAAAGGGAAAAAAGAATGACGAAAGAATGTGAAAAAAAATGAAGAAAAATAATAAGAAAAACAAGGAAAGAGAAAAAAGGGAGAAGAAACTGAGAGGAAATTGATAAAAGATTGAAAAAGAAAAATAGGAGAAAAGGCAAAGAGCAAAGGAGCCGCAGAAAAAGCCACTAGGTGGCTATGGCTCAAAAAGGCAGATCTGTTGGCTGCGAGTGGGACGCAAGTTGAGGCGTGATCAAAAAGAGCAAAAGAGATAAAAAAAATGAAAAACTGGGAAATGAAAAAAGACAACAAGGAAACATGTGAAAACATGGAAAACACGTATTTTTTTTAGATAAGAAGGAAAGAAAAAAAGAAGAAAAAACAAGATAAAAAAGGAATATAAAAGGGAAAAAGGAGCAAAAACGAAAAATGAAAATGAGAAAACAGTAATGACAAAAAGAATAAAATCAACAAATACAGGAAAAAAGGGGGGAAATAGGGGATACAGCTAAAAAGGAAAAATTTTAAAAAAGGAAAAAGAAAAGAAAGGAGGAAAAGGAAAAAGAAAAAAGGAATAAATTGACAGAACATTGATGAAAAAGAAAGAAAACAGAAAGGGAAAAAGGGGGAAAAAAGACAACAAAAGGGATAAAAGGAATTGAAAAAGGAAAAGGAAAATAACAAAAAGAGAAAGAGAATAGAGAGGAAAGTGACACTAAAGGAAATAAAGGAGAGCAAAAAGAAGCAAAAAAAGAAAACTGGGAAAATAAAAAGCGGAAAATGAAAAAAAGAGGGACAACTGAATAAAGAAAAAGGGAGGGAAACAGCAGGGGAAAATAAAATGGTCAAAAAGACGGAAAGAAAAAAAGAAAAGAAAAGGGAGAACGAGTTAAGAGAAAAGAAAAAAGGAGACAAAATGTGTTAACTCGTTTTAACTATGAACAAGTCACTTCAAGTTCATTACATAAAGATGTCCTTTTTCTTTTCCGACGTACTACAGCAACTCATGACTTTTGCGAGTGTTCCCAAAACTCGTGCCAAGTTTTTTTCCCCGGGTATTACATAACACACGAGGAACAGCACTCGTGCTCTTCGCGTGGCCCCCATCAAAACCCTGCTGCTGAGAATCTCGTGCGAAATGTATCATGCGAACTTCAACTTTCCCAGAAAAAAAATTCATCTCCGTCAATTTCCCAGCACTTTCTCCTTGGACCATTGAACCGTGAGTATAGATTTGTCCGAAGAAAAGTAAACAAAGGCCAATGTACATAAACGCTCGCTTTGTTCAAACCTAAGCGGCTGGTGGGCTTTTTTTGATGAGGATGCAAAATATCACATGGCTGCTGTAAAATCCTCAACGGCGCCCGGGGACAGTATACTCTGAGTCGTATTTACGTAACGATGTTCTTTACTTAATGGATCAGCTAGTCCTGGCTCAGGTCACATCAATTCCCGACTTTATTTAACAGGGCCACATCGGAACGATCCGGCCACGGTGTTATGTCTAAAGAGGTTGACAAGATACCAGGAGTCAAAGCGGGCCAATAGCTGCAGGTGTTGGGACAAACACAGTAACTCGGTCCAGGAAATCACGGCCGCTCTCTGCCCAGCCTGGAGGACATTGTTTAGAACTCCTTTCTCCTAATCTGGATGACAGCCACCTCTGACGTGCTGCACAGCTGCAGACAGAAAAACAGTACAAAGAACAGTCAACACGTCGCAAGAAAACCATGGGCTGCTCTCTGCCCAGTTTGGAGGACTTGCAATACTGAAACTGTCACAGACCAGGAACGGAGACGGGACCCAATTGCGTTGGTTTTACTCAGTTTTTATTAAGAAGGTGAACAGGACTTGCATCCACGAACAGATGATTGTCAGTCACGGGTAGCACATAGCAGGAACGCGGAAAAGTGGCACTTACGTGTCGAGCGAAGGCAAAGTCGAGAGCGAGGAAAAAACAGGTCGATGGCCGGGGCGGAGGAGCAAAATTATAAACGGGTGCAGAAAAGAGGTCGGCAACGGGTATCAGACAGGAAACGGCAGAATATAGTCGGAGAGTACAAAAGCTTGCCTAGCTGGGAGCATAGGTTCGCAGACGATCTGGAGGGTTCTTTTCGGAAGACGGGAGTTTAAAAAGAGTCCAACAGCCAATCAGGGTCCGTGGCTGTTGGCGCCAACGGGGCAGCCACGGGTGCCCCGCATCAGTAATCATGACAGAAGCATGGCTAACAACAATTTAAAAGGCACACAGAAAAACATTACAGAGAGTTATCAAGACATCACAGAAAATCATAGGCTGCTCTCTCCCCAGACCCGATGACATCGCCGACAACATTAAGAAGAACTTATCTCTCTTAATCTAAATGGCCACTACCTGTTTGACATGCAGCACGGCTGCAGACAGAAAAAAATTACAAAGAGTCATCAACACGACACAGAAAATCATGAGCTGTTCTCTGCGCAGTCCAGACAACATTGCTGGCTTGCAATACTGCCTCAGGGCTAACAAGAATTTAAAAGACTCTTGTCCTGGATTGCCAATACAGAAAAACATCACAGTCATCAACACGGCCCTGAAAATCATGGGCTGCTCTCTGCCGAGTTCTGAGGTCATAGCTGGCAACATTATTCAGGACCTCGCTCACCCTGGTCACCATCTCATTAACCTGCCACCTTCAGTCAACAGATCACTTAAAACGAGGACTAATAGGCCCAGCAAGTTTTGAACGCAGGGCCGTCACTAACTCAAAAAAACACACAAGACTTGCAAGGAAAAATGCATACTGTAATCCCTCGCCACTCTGCTCTTTCATCCTTAGTAGGTCTGAAAAATATTCAAGAATCCATTATCCCTGATCGTATTTTGCAGGAGTGGGGGCCAACATAGCATATATATTTTCTAGGCCTGATTGATCTACCTTGCCTTTCTATTGACCAAAAAGTGAACTGCACTTTTGTGGCTGCAATTCATTATCCCCAATTGCATATCGCTGTGGGCTGGGACAGACAGGGTGCATGTTTGGGCCTGGCAGCTCTTTTTTTGCCTTTACTGTATTTCCACCTAAAATCGAGTGCACTCAAGATCGCGATCCATTATCCCCAAATCCTATTCAGGTCCCCTAAACCAAGGACTACCAGTCTCAGTAACCATTCCTACCGCAGGGCCATCTCTAACTTAAACAAACACTTAAGACTGTGGAAAAAAATATATACTGAAATCCCTCGCCACTCTGCTCTTTGGTCCTTAGTAGGGCTGAAAAATATTTAGGAATTAATTATCCCTGATCCTACTTTGCAGGAGAGAGGGCCAACAAAGCACATTTTTTAAGCTTGATTGATCCATTATCCCCAATTGCATATCGCTGTGGGCTGGGACAGGCAGGGTGCATGTCAGCTCTCTTTTTGCCTTTACTGTATTTCCGCCTAAAATGTAGCGCACTCATGAGGTGATCGCGAGCCATTATCCCCCAATCCTATTCAGGTCACCTCAAACAAGGACTAACAGTCTCAGTAACAGTTTCTACCACAGGGGCCATCACTAACTTAAACAAACACACAAGACTGTGGAAAAATATATACTGTAATCCCTCGATACTCTGCTCTTTTGCCTTTAGTGTGCTGAACAATTTATTATCCCTGATTGTAATTTGCAGGAGTGGGGGCCAACATAGCACATATTTTTTTAAGCCTGATGGCTCTACTTTGCCTTTCTGTCCTCCAAAAAGTGAACTGCACTTTTGTGGCTGCGATCCATTATCCCCAATTGCATATTGCTGTGGGCTAGGACAGGCAGGGTACTTGTTTGGGCCTGGCAGCTCTTTTTTAGCCTTTACTGTATTTAGGCCTAAAATGAAGTGCACTCATGTGGCGATCGCGATCCTCTATCCCCAATCCTATTCAGGTCTCCTAAAACAAAGACTAACAGTCTCATAACAGTTTCTTCCCCAGGGCCATCACTACCCGAACAAGCCAAGAAGTCAAGAAAAAATATGTATCTTGCCTACTTACAGGATAATGAGTATTCAGATATTGTTTACTTTACTCTTCTTATGGAAATATGTTGCTGCTAATGTCCTTTTTCATAGCACTGTTGTTCTAATGTACATACCACCTGGGTCAGTCTATAAGGATTACGTAGCAAATATTGCTAACCTTCTTTTTTATCTTATCTTTTTTTCCTAAAGTCTTTTCTGTCCCTCCAAGGGTACCACCTTGTCTAATCTGCTTGTAAACAATGTCCACCATTTTGTTATCAATGTCAACTAAGACAGTTCCGATAAACGGATCTGCAGATGGCGCACATCCGACACCATGGCGTCCGAAGCCCCCGTGAGTATGTCTTGTCCGTCTCGTGAAACTCCCGCACGTCAAACATCCGTCCGCCTCATCGATCGGTTTCGTTCGTGCCGTCCGATGACACGGGATGCGATAACAGACTCGATCCTCGTGTTTTTTCCGACCAAAGTTGTTCTGAACCCGAGTAAACTTCAGTTCCTTATCTCGACCTGTGTGTTCCTTTTACCGTTTCAATGTTATTGAGACCCCTCATATAGATAAAAACAATGGGAGAGCACATAGCAATATACTGGAAGGTGTGTACACTCATCGCGTAATGATGCTTTCTAAGACTTTATGAGTTTATGACTATCGACTGTCTTCTGTAGTCTGTCTGGCTGACTTGATGGGAGATAAGCAGGGAGTGAAACTTTCAAGGTTGGCTTTGTGGGACTGTTAAAGATCCTATCTGTGTTTTCCAAAGACATTAAAAATGCATACTAACCAACACTGCAGTTTTAAGGTTAGACTACCTATTTTCTCCCCTTAAAAAGGCCCAGTGATTTTTAAATTTTAAATTGAAACAACAACAAACCTCTTAAATCAAGACTATTTTATAGTAATATCAATAATAATAGATTGTGTTTCAAAGGGCCTTTCAGGACACCCAAGGTCGCTGTTCTCACAAGCCAGAAACGGAGACAGGACCCAGTAGCGTTCGTTTACTCAGTTTTATTGATAAAGAGAGGGAGCAGTGCTTGCTTCCACGATCCGATGATCGACGGACACGGGTAGCCACGTGCTGGAACGCAAAAGTGGTACTTCCGTGTCGAGCGAGGATAATCGTAGGCACCAGGGATACTGTTCACTAGCCGGGACGGGAGAGCAAGGGCGGTATAGAGTCCAGAGAACAGGTCGGCAACAGGTATCAGGCAGGAAACAGGGCAAAACAGGTCGGTGGTCGGGATGGCAGAGCAGGGCAGAAACGGGTCCAGAAACAGGTCAGCAACAGGTATCAGGCAGGAGAAAACAGGGCAGGAAAATGTCGGAAGGTATGACCTTGCCTAGCTGGGAGCATAGGTCCGCAAACGGTCTGACGCCGGTAACAGGGAGCCGGGGGGTTTAAAAAGTGGCAAGGAGCCAATCAGCGACCAGGGGTGTTGGCGTCAACGGGGCAGCCGCAGGGGCCCCGAATCGGTACATCATGACAGCTGTACATGTGAGTCAGACACAATTAAGGAAGAGTAAAAGAAGAGTAAAACAAACAATTAATATATAGTCAATAAAACACATAATAGTTAAAAGGGACCGTGTGTGAGGCAGATGGTCAAGAATAGGCAAGCCTGAAGAGGTGAGTTTTGAGTCCGGATTTGAAGGTGGACAGGGTCGCAGAATTTTGGAGGTCAGGCGGCAATGAGTTCCAGAGCTGGGGGGCAGAGCGGCTGAAAGCTGAGGCAGGCAGGGGGTATAGTGAAATAGAGGGAGGAAGATGATCTGAGGGTGCGGGATAGTGTGGCAGTGTGAAGGAGGTCGGAGAGATAGGGAGGGGCAAGGTTATGAATGGCCATGCAGGATTTTGTAGGTTTTATTATGGTTGATTGGGAGCCAGTGGAGTTGCTGAAGGATAGGGATGATGTAATGGTGAGAGGGGGTTTGGGTTATGATACGTGCAGCAGAGTTATGGACCAGCTGAAGTTTATGCAGGGACTTTTGAGGTAAAACCCTGGAGGAGGGAATTGCAGAAATCGATCATTTTAGTCTATGGTTGCTTTATTTTGGAGCGAGACGAAGTCTTTGTGCGTGGATAAACGGCTCCAACGACTTCCTTTAAATAAAAGTTTGACACTTCTGGTGTGGAATAAGCACATGTGGTTCAGTTATTAAAATTCTGGATACGGATTGTGTTTCCTGCATCAAAATAGGGTGCACAATAACATCTATCCCTTTTTAATGTCAAAAGGTGAGTATGTCTGAAAGTTATCTGAAAATAGAAAGTGCCCAAATTTGTCAAAAACACAGAATCATCACCACATCCCAGAAAATCATGGGTGCTCTCTGCCTGACAGCCCAATTATAATAACACAAAATCGTATCTCAATTCCAGGATTTTGGATTGACCAAGTCAAAGATAAACCAAAAAGGAAACCTAACAAAATCTAGAAAGTCGTGGGCTGCTCTCTTGAGTCTGCCGATGGTCTAGAGAGACTCCGCTCACTCTGGCAACCACCTCTTTGACCTGCAGATCCATTATCCCTGATTGCATATTGCTGCGAGTGGACTGGCAGAGCGCATTCTTTTCAAAGCCAAGAGGCTCTATTTTGCCATTCCCTCTACCCAATTGTGAACTGCACTTTTGTGGCTATGATCCATTATCCTTGATTGCATATTACTGAAAGCTTAGACAGGCAGAGCGCTAATTTGTTGGGCCCCGTCGCTTTTTTTAGTTGCCGTAATTGTATTTCCCCTTAAAATGAACTGCACTCGTGCGGCGACTGCGATCCATTATCCCCAATCCCGTATCGACAGACGCTGAGTAAAATTTGACCACCAGACATCGCTGTATTGTGTAGTGCAACTAAAAATTTGCGCTTCAATGCACAAGGAAGAATACAAAAACTGTAAAGTGACCGAACCACACATTTTTCTTTTTGTTTTTTGCCCAGCCCTTCACGGGATTTCTGGCTTTTGGGTGGACATTGTTTACAAGCAGATTAGACAAGGTGGAACAGAAAAGACTTTAGGAAAAAAAGATAAGATAAAAAAGAAGATTAGCAGTAAGATGGCTTACAACCACGTGAATATCCTCTAGGTGAGCCTCATATTATATAAAATCAACACAAATTTCTTCAGTATTTTTTTTAAAATGGCATGTGCATGCATTTTTTCTCATTATCCAGAACAATATCTTTTGTTTTTTTTAAATAAAGAAAATGTAAGTTTTTTTTTTTATCCACAAGGAGTTGCTAAAATACATAACGTCCTTTTAAAAAGACAATTATTGATGAATCACAGAACGAAGATGTCATAAGATACCCGGGGAAAAAACAAAAACAGATGTGAAGTTTAGGGGCGGGTGAGTGAGTCCATTTATGAACCAATGAACAGTTTTTGGCATGTGCGTCATTCCTGCTTTATAAATCCACGCACTCGTGGGGGGAAAGCAGAGAAATATCAAGTAACGTGACATAACCTACTCTTTTTTCCCTTTCAATCTATTTTGCTTTTGTGAATACTGCGATATCATGTATACCGAGGACAAAACCAGGTAAGATTGATGTATTCAAATAAAATGTTTGCATTTTAAGAATGAATTAGAAATCTGATCTAATTTTTGTACAAGTAATCAAAGAACTACTGTTTAATATTTAGCGTCTTTTAGTGGTAGAAAAAAGTAGTTCATTAAAAATAATCACGTTTACACTGTTTAATTTTCGATTGTTCTCGATTGTTCTCAGCTCAGGGATGCTGCTGGAAATGTGAATTTCCCTTCGGGGATGAACAAAGTATCTATCTATCTATCTATCTATCTATCTATCTATCTATCTATCTATCTATCTATCTATCTATCTATCTATCTATCTATCTATCTATCTATCTAATATTTAGCGACCACCATCATTCGTTTATTAATTTTCTTACTCGTACTGAAAAGGACAATTTGTAAAACTGAATTCAGCGCCACCTAGAGGTTGAAAAAACGTTATTAAGAAAAGATATTTACACGCACTTAAAGGGGCAGTCTGTCATTTTCAGCACATCTAAAGGTTATAAAGAATGTATCAATTAAAAACGTAACTTGAGAAAAAAACAGTTACTCGTACTAAAAGGGACAGTGTGTAATATTCAGTGTCATCTTGCGGTAAAAACAAAACAAAAGAACGTAATTAAGAAAAAATATTTTAAGTACTTAAAGGGACAGTGTGTAATTTTTCGCACTTCTGAAGTTTAAAAAGAGTGTTAAAAACGTAACTCGTTAATAGAAAACAGTTACCCGTACTGAAAGGGACAGTGTCTAATATTCAGCACCACCTAGCCGTAAAAAAAACGTAATTAATAAAAAATATTTACACGTTAAAAACTTGTTTGTAAAAATCATTTACCCGTATTAATAGGGACAGTTTACAATATTGGTGCCTCCTAGTGTTGAAAAACATATTTCATTAAAAATATATATAATAATATACGCGTACTTAAAAGCACAGTGCGTAATATTTGTGCCTCCTGGTGGGAAAAAACATATCTAATTTAAATTACGCATACTTAAAGGAACGTATATAATAATTAGCGGCCCCTAGTGTTGATAAAGCTTCAGTCATCTAAAAAAATAGTGACATCCATTCAAAGAGACAGTTTGTAATATTTAGCACCTCCGAAAGGTAAAAATATTTTTTCATACAACCTTAAAAGGACAATGTGTAATATTTTGTGCCTCTAGGGTTAAGAAATACTGACTTAATTCAAGAAAATAGAATAGTTACGCGCGCTTAAAGGGACAGCGTGTAATATCTAGCGCATCCTAAAGGTAAAAAAAAAAAAGTTACACATACATCAATGGACAGTGTGTAAAAAAGTACATCAATTTAAAGGGACAGGGTGTCATTTTTAGCGAATCCTAGTAACAAAAAGAGCTTCATTAATTAATAAGAAAAAGTTACCTTTACTTAAAAGACATGGTTTAATATTCACTGAGTAGTATTTAGTGCCTCCTAGTGGTAAAAAATAATTCATTAAAAAAACAGTGTTAAACTAGATCATAAGCAAAAATACACAAACTATCACATAACGCGCATTATTTAAAATACTCATAGTTCGAGACATTTGCAATTATTTGACACAATGTGAGCCTCGCTCAGAGGGATGTGACATAAATGTGAGCCATCTTGCTGCTACTCAAAAAGACAAAAAAAAAACCCTCAATTAAAAAAAAATGGTGCTTATTAGTCGCTTTGAATCTCCACAGTTTGTAATCCTCCTTTTTAGCAAATGTTTTGTGTTGTACCATATAAAACAGCGAGATCTCGTGGTCTAATCACACACACTGTCCCTTTTATCTTTCTTTTTCCCAGCTACACGTACGAGGACTGCAAGGCCACAGCTGATTGGCTGCTGGCTCAGACGGATATGCGTCCTTCTATCGGCATCGTTTGTGGTTCGGGTCTCGGCGGTTTGGCGCAAATGTTGAAGGATCAGGTGGTCTTCGCCTACAGGGACATTCCCAACTTCCCTCAAAGCACCGGTGAGTCAAGCTACAATGTTGAAATATGTCACTGTCTGGATTTAGTTAGGAACGTATGTCATCTATATCTGGGGTGTCAAACATGCGACTCGCGGGCCGGTCCAGGCCCACTGAGGGATTAAATCCGGCCTCCGAGACAACACTGAGAAGCGCAAGAGAAAAAAGAGCTGCGGCTTAAAATATGTTCACTTGAATTCCCCACTCACAAAGCAATTGGAACTGTATTTCTTTCTCTTTCTTTTTTTCTGTCTGTTTTTTTTTCTTTCTCTTACTTTCTTCCTTTGTAATTGTTTATCTATTTATATTTTTCTCTCTCTCAGCATCTCTCTCTATTTCCTATCTGTTTCTTTTTCTCTCTTCCTCTTTCCCACCAACTTTCTGCTTTCTTTCACTCTTACTTTTTCTGTCTTTCTGTTCCGCACGTCTCTCTCACCGTTTTTTTCTCTTTGTCTTTCTCTCTTTTTACCCATCTTTTTCTTTTTCTCACCTTCTATTTTTTCGTTCTCTTTTTCGCACCATCTATATTTCTTTCTCACTTTTTTTCTATCTCTATTTGTCATTCTGTATTTCTTTCTCTCCCTTTCATTCTTTTTTCATCCTTTTCTCTCTTTCTCTCGCTTTTTCATCTGCCAGTACGTCCCCATCAGTTTTTTTTAACATGTGGCCATCGAGCTAAAATGACACTCCTGATTTATATTCCATAGTTGTGATTATCCTGTTTTTCCATGATTCTAGTTGTGTTTTATTTTGTAGCCTAAGGTAGAACTTAGCTACCTTAGAACTTGTTGTAGCCAGTTTAGATGCACTTACTAGATAAGGACTTATTTTCGGTTAGTGAGAAATATCCTCTTTTCAGTTTTGTTTTAACTCCGCCCTTTGATTAGGATAAGAACCTGGTAAGCAATTTTCCTCTGTGTACTCCAGACCTACCTACAGCAGGGGTCACCTTTTTGAAGCTGAAGACTAGTTTTTGTTACTGATTGTAACATAGGCTCAATAAACCATGAAAACATCATACCACTGGAATATTACAATGACCAACTATTGGCGCGCTATTTTTAAAACCTGTCCGCAGGCTATTCTGGTGTTCTTAGGGGTCTACTTGGTGCCTGCAGACCCCATGTTGGAGACATCTGGACTGGTTTGTGTCCAGAATATTCTGTAAAAAGAACGTCTGAATGGACTGCAAATTGGTTCCAGCCTTAATTAATTACCTACCTTGTCTTTACCTGGGAACAAAACAAACACACGGAAGAAGAAGAAAAACTGTTTGCAGTCTGCCATTTGGCTGACTCCCCCTTTGGTCTTTTGCAGTTCACGGACACGCCGGGCGTCTGGTTTTCGGAACGCTGAAGGGGAGATCGTGCGTGTGCATGCAGGGCCGCTTTCACCTTTATGAGGGTTACCCCATCCAGAAGGTAGCGTAATTTGGCATCAATTGTCAGCATTTATCAGTTGGCAAGAAGACGGAGAACTTTGTGATATGTCCAGATCACGCTGCCCATGCGCATCTTCAAGTTGCTGGGCGTGGAGACGGTGATGCTGACCAACGCGGCCGGTGGCCTCAATCAGGACTACAAAGTGGGCGACATCATGATCATGAAAGATCACATCAACATGCCAGGCTTTGCCGGGAACAACCCGCTGGCCGGACTCAACGATGAAAGGTAGGATACCTAAATATGGGCCTCCATTTTTGGCAAATGTGGTCTGGGCATGTGACATGACTTGCTGTGCGCATATGTTAAGTGGCGTTGCTTATGTACATGTGTAATGCGTACCACAGGTTTCCTCCAGGGCCAAAATTCTGACAACGTGTAGTGTCATGCGGTGTCTGTTAGTGTTGCATGTCGATGCTGTGTGCATATGTCAAGTGTCGTTGCGTATGCTGATGTTAACGTTCATTATATGTATGGATGTGGTACATGTTTGTGCTGACTTCACATAACTTGCACACAGAGAACAAAAGTTAATATTGACACAAGCGAGTACACTTGCTATATGCACACAGCAACAACACGAAACACTTACAGGTGCTGTATGAATCGTCAAACTACACATTGACTGATTTTTGGCACTACTGGAGCATCATTTTATACATAGGCAGAATTTCGTTACTGTTGGATCCCTATTGTACATGATACACGTGCACATGCACAAAGGCAGTTGACATCACCTAACATATGCACACAGTAACAATGATGAATGCTGCATGACATGTCAAACTAAACGTATTTCAAAATCTATCTAACATATACATAATTAGAATTTTGGCACTAATAGAATGCCATAGCACATGAGCACATACATAATGGCAGATGACATCAACATGTGGAACGACCCTCGACATATGCACACAGAAATATCATGCAATACTCACGGACATCACACAACATCATCACCTTACATTTCCTAAGAAATTTGACGCTAATGGAACGTCATTTTATACATAGACAGAATTTTGGCAATTATCTAATCTGTAGTACACATTCCGCGTGCACATGTACAAAAGCTGCTGACATCCCACTAGACGTCTATTTATATATTATCAGAATTTTGGCACCAAACAAAAAAACAGTCCAGTGTAAAACTTTCTCATCTCATTCGCTGCGCCGCTTATCCTCAGTAGGGTCGTGGGGGTGCTGGAGCCCATCCCAGCAATCATCGGGCAGTGGGCAGGGGACAACCTAAACTGGTTGCCAGCCAATCGCAGGGCACACGGGGACAGACAACTCACTCGCTCAGTCACACCTAAGGACAATTTGGACCGGCCAATTCACCTGAAATGCATGTCTTTGGAATGTGGGAGGAAACCTGAGTGCCCGGAGGAAACTCACGCAAGCACGGGGAGAACATACAAACTCCGCACAGTAAGGCCGGAAGCTGGATTTAAACCCACGCAGGAGGTTCCCACGACCTCAGAACTGTGCCGCACACGCGCTAACTACTGCGCCGCCATGCTGCCCTCTGTAAAACTTTCTAGCTAAAAAAAATTCCAAAGCTTTAGACATGGAAAAAAAAGAATGTTTACAGTACTTCACAGATCCTCAAAGACATTTAATGAAGGTTACTAAATCTTTTTAGTTAAAGCAAATATAAATCTTAGTAATGTGTTCACATTTTAAGACTTTCGAATATTGGGTTTTAAGACATTTCAATGCCGATTAAGGCCTTATTTCTAAAATAATGAATTCAATGCCTTTTAATACTTTTCAAGCATCTGCGTAAACCTGGATAGTGCACATGTGCACTTAAACAATGGCAGCTGACATTGACACAAGCAATGATACTTGACATGCACACAGCAATGACGTGCAACACGAACGCCGCATGACATCGTTAAACATTTGTGGAACGTCGTTTTATATGTATATAGACAGAATTTTGAAACCCCATATGTCCTAAGTATGAAGGCTGAGCGATACATCTGCAACTTTCCTCAGGTTCGGCGTGCGCTTCCCATGCATGTCTGATGCTTACGATCGAGACCTAAGACAGCTGGCCGCGGACGTGGGGCAAGAACTGGGTTTCGGGGACTTCCTGAGGGAGGGGGTCTATTGCGTGCTGGGCGGGCCTTCCTTTGAGACCATCGCCGAGTGTAGGATGATGCACAAACTGGGCGCCGATGCTGTCGGTGAGTAGCGCATGAGTATTGGGGGGGAATATGAGGACAGTCGGGTCCCTTAAAACTTCACGTTGAATCTTGGAAAGGTTTTACATGTACAAATAGTTCCAGCCTCATAATTCACATGACCTTGGAGCTGACTTCTCCTGCTCCCCGCCAGGCATGAGCACAGTCCACGAAGTAATCGTGGCCCGCCACTGCGGTATGCGTGTCTTCGCCCTGTCGCTGATCACCAACCAGTCGGTGATGGACTACGACAGCGAGGAGAAGGCTAATCACGAGGAGGTCCTCCAGACCGGCAAACAGAGAGCAGAGCAAGTGGAGAAGCTCTTCATCACCATGGTTAGCCGGATGGAGCACAACGACAACAACGCCTAAGTCTTCTCACCTCGCGCCATAGGTCAATTGTACGTTCCTCAACGTTCCTGTTACATTTTGATGTGTGGGCGCAAATGCAGTAAAGGTGCTCGAAAAAAGATAATCGTAAAAGGAAAAAAATCATCAACGAAGTAGTCAAGTCAAGTCACATTTATTTGTATAGCCCTTAATCACACAATGCCTCAAAGAACTGCACAGGGCACAATTACACCATCCTCTGATCTGAAACCAAACCAAAGTACCAAACTAGTCATTGAAAAACAATTTAAAAACTAGCCAAATTAGGAAACGACAACAAAAAGCCAGACCTGACTCGGGAATGAAAGACAATGACCCGATCCCAAACACAGCAGAGGGACCTACTTCTCGCTGCCATTACATGAGATAAGGGTGTCCAAGGGTTCTTCTTACTGCGGGGACTGGGGGTACAAAAGGTCCTCGTCCATCCCGGCAGGAACAGGTACCAGAACCAGACAATGAAAGGGACCTTCTTCTTGCCGTCAATTCAGGGGTTGGGGGTGGCCAAGGATCCTTGTCCTTCCCCACTGGAACAGGGACAAGAAGTGGCCGATAGGACCTTCTTTTCACGACCGGGGACTTGGAATCTTCCCACTGGGTCCTTTGGTGGTTGGGTCATCATCTTGCATTTCCATGTCAGGTTTTTTTTCTTTTGTTTGTTTGGGGGTAGATCTAAGTTTGTTTATTATTGACCACTTGTTTGTTACTTTGGTTGGAATTTTTCAAATGAAAACTATTATTTTTTTCAAGCACCCTAGCTTCTGGTTCTGTTTCCCTGCATTTGGGTCCACCCATCAGAATGGCAAATTATAACAATTCCAAGATCTAACATTCCTGTTCCTTGTTTTAAACTATTTGGATGTGAGCTCTGTATTTGATCAAAATGTAGAAAAATGATTCAAGCCAAGCTGTTTTTTGTATTGTTAATAAAAGTTTATTTATTTCTAAACAGTGTGACTTTGATTGGCTTTTACCATGCGTGTAAACAGGAAGTTGTAACAAAAGTGTTACTCTGTTCCATCATTAAAAAAAGAAACACATGCACAGCATCAGATGTGCTCAAAAGTGGCAATCAGTTTGGCACAAAATTCATATTTCAAAGTGTCTGCACCCATCTCCCCTGTAGCCATGTTTGTCTAGGCTTGGCCTGAAGCACAATGGCATAATTGTACAAAAATGTGAGTAATGGCATTCCATTTCGGTCCATAAAGATGGCGGTTATAAAAGGTAAAATTAACATCCAAATACTCAATGTGACCTACTAAAAAATGGTGGATATAGTCCTGGCAAGTGGTTTTCTCATTTTGGCTGCAAGTTGCCCTTTTATAAAAACATTACAAGCATATTCACATTTTCCCTTTTTATCATTAATTAAACAAAAATTGTATGTCTTAATATGCCACAATTAACATTTTTAATTCAGCGTATTAGCAAAAATATTTGCAACTAAGATTTTTAAGGGTGGCATTTCAGGATAACTTATAGTTCTTTTCTAAATTGAATATATTTTTTTCTTTAATTTGTAGTGAAAAATTAGTTCACCCTGAATTTTCACTAACTTTCAGTCAGTGGGGTTTTTTTTAAGTCCAATTTTAGGGACAATTGTATACATCATATCGTCGCTGTCATCTGCAAGAAATTGTCTCCGTAATTTGTTTATTTTTTGTTAACGATATTAATTGTTCCTCATTAGTTTATTGAGGAGTCAAAAAACAGGTAATTATTTTGTAAATTTGCCACGATTGGAGTAATTGCATTGGAACTAATTCTCCAAAACTAATTTTTCGGGAGAATAAAAGTGTTTAAATAATAGTGCTAACAGGCATGTTGGCAAAGCTAATTGCTAACACCAGTGCCAGTGTTGGTAATCCTCTGTAATAACAGATAACTGGTTCATATTTATATGGCTGATAATGGGAACAAGCCCCCTATGCAAAAAACCCACAGGGTAAACCCTTTCATTTTTAACATGCGCTCTGCCGACCCCTGATCGCAACAATAGTCGACCAGAGATAATGGATGCGGCCACATGCTTGCTTTTTGTAAACAGGGCAAGGAACAGGATAAATAAGAGATGCCGCGCATGACACAAATCTCTCTCCCCCCTCTCTCCGGGATAGTCGACTGGGGTTAATGGATCGCGGTCGGGCAGTTGCTGTTTATTTTCGCTGGAAAGAACATGAAAAAAAGAGCTTCCAAGCAAATCTGCTCTCTCGGCCCACACTCTTAGCAATACTCGATCAGAGATATTGGATCGCGGCACCAACAATATATTTCATTTTAAGTAGGCCAGAATGGCACTCCTCCTGACAAGCAAAATGGGACTGGGATAATGGATACCAGCCACATGAGTGCACTTAATTTTAGGCAGAAATACACTGATGGCAAATAAAGAGCTGCAAGACCCAACAAAAGTGTACTGCCTGTACCTGCTCGAAGCAATACTGTATGTGATTCAAATATAATGGATCGCAGCCGCACCAGTTTAAGTGGACAGAACGTCAAAAAAAGGCCGCCAGCCATAACTAAAATGTGCTTTCAGGTATACTCAATCAGGGATAATGGATTGTGGATTATAAAATTAATTGAACCCATGAAGTACCAAGCCCCAAGTAGCTAATCATAACAGTAAAATAATTTGGAGATGAGTGTTTTTTTTACATGACAGAGACGATATGCAGTAATGTTCGGGGTTTTCACAGTGCTAATGGGAAGCCGTTAGTATGACAAAGAGGAATTTTTGAAGTGCCCTTTTGGCAACTTATTACGTTCTCAGCAAACTTCCAGCACGACGAAACGGTGATAAAGGCACCAGAAACACCGCCCGCCGGCGTCTAGGCGAACATGGTGAGGGAGAGCCACTGCGAAAAAACAGGAAGTGCTTACGCATAAGGAATCGGCTAGAAAGAATTTGATTCACGGTTACCTGGGAGAAGTTGAGTGAGATGAAGCCATCTGCGTCAGTGTCCATAATATTGAACGTTTCTGTCCGGACAAGAAGAAAGGTCAATCCGAAGGTAGACAAGAAAGAACGGTTAAAGTCAATACTCACTGAACATGGACTCCAGACGGACCAGACACGTGACGAAATTGTCAAAGTCGACCGCCATATCTTCTTCGGTGTATCTTAGGATGATGAGCTGGAACAGGTGATTGGTCAGCTTGAAGCCTGTAGAGAAGGGCGAAAATATTAGCCCGTGCGTCAAAAGTTAGCTTGCGTACGGCAACGTAAAGTACCTGCTGACTCAAGCGCCATTCTCATCTCGTAGGAGCTCATGCTTCCTGACTTGTCCAGGTCATAGTTCCTGAATATTGTCTGTTCAACAGCAGGGAGAGTTGATGGCATTCCAGAATAAACTAAGTGCGTGTAATAAACTGCCAAGTACGGTTACCAGATAGCGCTTGATTTTCTCCCAGAGTACATGGAACTCGACCAGGCCCAGTTTCCCGCTGCCATCCGTCTACAAAGTTATTGAGGAAAAACTGACGCAAGACTTTAAAGGACAGTGTTTATTAATTGGTGCCCCTAATGTAAAAAAAAAAAAACTAAAATACTAAGGCACACCTAAAAACCCAAATTGGCTCGAGGTTTGTGCAGTTTACCACTGTATTTGTGCAATGATTGATCGATCGAAACGGTACACGTTGCATGCAACGGGAATAACTATTATATTATTTTTACTCACAGTACCGGAGAGGAATGTTGGATGGAGAAAACTGAAAGTCGTCCTGAGAGATAGAAATAAACGCTAAGTCCGCTTCATCATCAGATACAGTTGTTTCCCTCATCTTATATTTTGCATTTATTCATATCTTTCAGGACAACTTTCTGTTTCTCCAATCTTTAACATTAGTTTCTGGCACCGTGACTAAACATAGTGTGATAAGAAAAAATCGAATGCCTTTTAAAATGACATCCGGTTCATTTACATATAAATAATCATACGTACCGTAAAACCTCAAGTATACGCATATCCAAACAATGAGTTCTTGTTTCAGTAAAAAAAAATACATATAAAAAAAATAAAAGCAATAAATGTGGTAGATCTTACTGTGGTTTCAATTCCATGCGGCTTATATTGCAGTGCGCCTTATAAATGAAAAAAAATATGACAAAAGACTATTTTTAGGGGTTGTGCCTTATAGTGCAGATAAAAACTATTTTGAGTTGAATAATAAGCAAAAATAAATTAACCATCATATGGATATATGTTTGAAAAAAATACAAGTTGGAGATATTTGTCTTCATTTTAGATACCACGAGCCTCATATAGAGGGAGCTGGCATAATTATCCTCCATCTTGCTCCGAGGGTCAAGCCAAAAAACAAAATGAAAAGCTGGGCGAAAAAAATGGTGTGGTTTGGTCACTGTGTCTCTGTAGTTTGCAATCCTTCTGCTTTTTAGCACTTGTTTTCGGTTGCACTGCACAATACTGTATAGCAACATCTCGCGGGCAAAACAAACACACTGTACCTTTAAGCCAGTGTTTTACAGGTTCAAGTAGACCTTATTTAGTGTGACGGAGGAAATGTCCCAATTTTATCTTTGCAAAGAAGCATGCCAACTGCATTTACATGATACATGACTTTCATGGACTAGTACCAGAAAAACGCTTATGAAGTAGTACAGTGAAATATCTTTAACAACATATTTTAGTTGATGAAGCAGTTTAAGATTGCACTGCGAAAAAAAGAATGGAAAAAATATATATATATATTTTGCACATTTTGCCGATTTTAATTCTTATTTTCTTAGTGTACCAAATAAAATTAAAACATAGTAAAGAACATATTCGCTTGACTGGCTGATTTTTGCTCAGTATGAGAACTATTTGTGATATTTGTGACTATTTGTGATAGAATTTAAAGGAAAAGAGTGCTTTATTTTTGTCTTTTTTTTTTTGTAAAACTATTTTCAAAATACACCATGCCTGGAGAAAAAGAAAAACGCCTTGGACATTACCAAAAAAATAGAGAAGGAAAAAGTCGAGTGGTATGAAAACAAAAGACAAAATGGATATGGAGACTCTCGACTTTGTTAGTTTGCACTCTCTCAAGATTGCACATCTCCAAAAATATCAAGGGTTCATAACTTCCAAAGGTTGGAGTGCACGGTTCCTTCGATTTCTTTAATGATGTTGGTATTTTTAAGCTTTTTTAGGGATCAGCAATGTGAGTTTTTACTGTAAATTGTTTTTAGAAAATCAAAAAAGGAGAAAGGATACATCCATGAGGTTGATCATGCTGCGACACGCCTCCTTGGTGAAACCGTCCGTCTTCAGGTCTTTGTCTGTTGCCGTGGATACCGTGTTGATGTCAAAGCACGTGAGCGAAAAAAGCGGCAAAAATGGACTTACGCTTGGCGATGATTCGGTTTAGGATGGTTTGCAGCTCATTGATGCTGATTTCCATGTCCTCCACGAACACACAACAGTAACGTCTTTGTCACGTCAGAGCTCAGAAAAAGCGGAAAAAGGAGCGATTACTTACCGGACCGGCCAACTGTCGGAAGAGACTCTTGAAGCCGGCCTCAATCTGACTCTCGTCCAAATAGTTCTGCCGGGGCAAAGAAAGATTCCCAGACGGCAGTGTTACGAGAAAAAAACAAGAAAACACAATCCTATATGAACTGATATCATGTTTTACTGTATTTTCACGACTATAAGGCGCACCGAACCAGAGTGCGAACAACTGACTTGATTTAAGGAACCATGCTCGTAGAAAACCCCAAATTTCATATTTTTTGTGAGGGCTTCACTCTCACTGTTTTTTTTTTTTTTCTTTTTTTAATTATCCACCACACGATGGATTCAGTCCCACTCTCTCGCACAGTGCCAAGAAAAAAGACAGCTGCGCTGGGTGAGAGTGGGACTGAATCCATCGCGCAACATAAGAAAACGAAACAAAGAACAAAGACGGATGGATAAATAAAAAAGTTATATGAGAAGACTGGCCCGAACCCGAACATAATGATTGTCATTTGAGGCCCGGTCGAGCTCTGTTCGGGCTAAACCTTAAGATATGCAATAAAATGTACACCGTTTAATGTCAAAACATTGTTTGCTCATTTTAAATGTTATTTTGTTATTTTCCCTCAAAAAATATTTAAAAAAAACATATCAAAACTTAAAAAAAACAGAGTAAAATCAAAAATAAAGCAAGAACATTCACCAAAATTGGTAGTAGAATCGTCAATCTGCTGGGCTCTGCTGGAATTTAAAGGCTCAATCATTGCTTTCTTTCCTTTCAAATATTTTATCGGCAACTTTTTTACTTTATAAACCCGTCATACAAATCATCTACATCGGTGGTCCCCAAACTACAGCCCGCTTCCACATTTTGTCCAGCCCCCCAAACAATACCAGAGAGCATTTTGACGTCCTTTTTTTACCCTCAAAGTTTGGGTGCAAGTTTTGGGTTGGAATGGGATTCGACACAGGGTTGCGACAGTGAAAGCGCCAAACTCTTACCACTGGACTACCAGTGATATAGATGACACATGAAAAGGCATTGGATTTAGTCTCATTATCACACCATTTTTAGTCACTACTTATGATACAAGGGACGAATGTGTATTTTGTTGCATTTTCATGCTAAAAGGACAATAAATTTGTCACTTAAAATGCTTGGAAAATAATTAATTACAATGAATAAATACACTGTAAATTTTATGTTGGTATTGTGTTCATAGTTTACATTGTCAATTCATGATTTTAATCATGGCCACACATATTCAACGTTTGTCACTTACATTGCCTAAAATAGAATAGAATTAATTATCTTTGTAAGAGCACAACAAAATTAACATTTGTCTTTGGTACTGTGACTAAAAATATTGTGATAACGAGATAAAAATCGACTGACTTTTTGAAAATCATCTATACCACTATCGCTCTGACAACTAAACTGATCGTGTACCTGTTACAACAGAAAGTTTATGTTTACAGACTGTTTTTGATGAAGAACCTAAGGGGCCGGTCACTCAGACATTTACGGCTGAATCACGGCCAGAAATTTCTGCCTTTGAGGCGGACGCTATTGGACGCATTGAGCTCGCCATTCAGACGAGATACAGCGGTGCTTAACACGAGGTCGGAAATTCGCGCGCGGGTGGCAGCGCGAGAAAATTTGGCATTGCTCAATTCTTCAGTTCGCGGGTACACAGCCTTTCACGAACGTATTGAGGCTGAACCACGGCCAGATTATTCTGGCCGTTAAGCAGATGCTGTTGGCCGCTGTTGAACGTTTTGAGACCGCCATATAGACGAGATAGAGCAGTGCTTTACTCGCGGTCAGAAATTTTCACGTGGTTGGCCGCGTTCAAAACTTTTGACCTGCTCAAAAGTTTGAGCACGTGTTAAACCGCGTGCCGCACACGTGGTCAACACGAAGTAATGACGCGGAAATGACGCGGAACGACGTGCTCTGGCCGCGGCCAGGGCGTGGTTACACATGGGTAGGACGGGAAATTTCAGCGGGTAATCGTGGGTGGAGCATGGTAATAGCATGTTCTGCGCCTGTATCGCGGTGTTATTACGTGAAATTAGCGTGTTACGCGTGTGACAGTCAAACGCCTTTCTCCGCGTATATACAGCGCGATTTGCCGAGCACACGTCATTTGTGCTCGTGACGTCAAGGGGGTGAACATGGATCCCCGTCAGCGTAGTTTCTCTTCATTTCGAATAAATCTTTCGGTGCATTCGCAACAAGGCTTTAATTCTGGGACCTTAGCTTTGCCTTTTGGTTGAGAGTAACAGTCCCGGCTCCAAAGCTTTGTAGCGTAGTGATCTCGTCTTAATCCAATTTTATTTCTAAGCATTACTTTTCAAGATAATAAAATAAAAATGATGCCATAGCTTGAAATCTTGATCTTCACGGGACTGTGTCTTGTGCGGTTATGATTTCAACAGCCCGGTGCCGAGATTTGCATCCCCTCGCTAATACAACCACCTTTACCTCGCTTTACCTCACTTTTAGGGAATGTAATGGCGAACATACAACTAAAACCACATCGTCTTGCATTTGTTGGAAATGTAATACAACTTAATCCACTCCGTCTTTGTAATTGTTGTGAACGTAATCGAACAGTAATGCACACCGTATATATAATCCTCCCCCCCTCGCGTGAACGCGCATTCTGCTGCGCTTCCAACGAAAGCAATCGTAGTCTATATAAAACGCTTATTAAAACTATAAAGCGAGCTAATTATAACAATTGGGAGATCCTAGTCTATATAACGCGTTTATTTAAACAATAAAGTGCGATCGTATTCTACAAAATGCGTTTGTTAACGTGGATGAAAAAGTCACGCGAGGGGGTGGGGCGGTGTGGGTGTTGCGTAGGAGTCGGATTTGGGCACAACACCGGCTCGGGAGCTTTTATACCCGTGGTCCACACGAGAAAATGACGCAGAAATGACGCGATGAGGAAGCGGAACAGTCGCCGGCGACTGTTTTGCGGGCATACCACCGATGAACAGCGGGTTAGCCAATTTTGCGCATTTTCCATCCCGGGCAACCACGGGCAAAAAAAAAACGCAAAATTTTAGCCGTGATTCAGCCGCAAACGGCTGTGTGACCGGCCCCTAAAGAGAGTAATTATGAATTATTTTTATCAATACTGTTATGATTGATTTTCTGACTTTTGTTCCGTAAAGAATCCAGTGAGGGTTATTATTTATATCAATAACAGTGTTATTATTTATTTTCTGACTTTTGCTATATGAAGAATCTGAAAATGTTATTTTATCGTGGCTTTCTGGAAAAAAATAAATTGTCACATTTAAGCACTCCTGCAATTGCCACACTTTTCTCTCATCGGAGAAGGAAAAAGTTATGTGACCCAAAAAGTTTGGGGAACCATGATCTACATACTAAAACACAGTTGCTGTAAATTGTCAAGTATTAAAATGCCAAGCTATACTATTGGTTACAGTAATTTATCATTTGTGTTGAGTTAAACATAGTACAATAACAGATATTGCATTTTTACACTAGAAATGACAGCTATTGTTACATTTAGTATGTTAATAAATGAGTCTCGGGACCGAAAAATCCACGGCAGGCCACTGTACTTTCCTCACCTCAGTCGGGAGATCGGCCACCACATCGTCGTCCAGCTCCCTGAAACCCAAAACCTTGACTTAAGGGAGTGTTGACAATGACAAGGATAGTTGTTGGGCGTAACGCGTTACAAAATTACAAAAGTTCCTGGAATGCAATTGCTTTTCTCTGTAACGAGTACTGTAACGTGTCGTGTATTAGATTTTATAACTCAACTGTCGTTACAACATGGTGCATTGCTTCGCTACCCTTTAAAAACCGACCACTAATAACATTGCCTCCTGTTCCTTGACAGTTCTTTCTTCGCCCATGAAGTAACATGCTCCCATAATCAGCCAGCAACACAAGGATGAATATGACTATTAGAGCGTAAGGTGGGCATGTTTTAAAATACCTACTATTCGTTATATACTTTTAAAATTATAATTAAAAATTACAAAGAATACATTTTTGAATGCTCTTTATCTGAAACTACTTTTTTTTTTAATTTTCATGATTTATTTAACTATTGAGATACTTAATGTGCAGCCCATTGAGACTATATGTGAATAAGGATCTATACAAATAAACATGACTTGACTTGACAAAATACAACATAATACAGTTGCGCTGTCTCAAGCAGGGATCAAAAAAATGCGTAATTTCTTCCTACAGATATTCTGATATTCCCGTATTTACAAATGTAAAATCAGCAGGAGCGAATGGTAGGGAGTGCACAGAGAGAGGGCGTAGCTTATACAGAAACAACGAAATCAATGGGGCGAACATGACCAAAGCGTTTACGGGAAAAGAGTGCTGAATTTTTGTCTTTTTATTTGTAAAGTTATTTTTAAAATACACCATGCCTGGAGAAAAAAAATGCCTTGGACATTTCAGACGCTGCCCGACTTCCGGTCGATCGTTTGTAAGTTGAATTTGTTCGTAAGTTGCATCAGTGCCATATTTTGAATGGAACATGTGTTTAAGGCTTGTATAAGTAACCTGTATTGTTTTGTACTAAAAAATAAACATTTCATAAAATAATATGCTCTATAAAGATAAATAAATTTGAGTTTAACTTACTTTTGGAAGATACGCTTCAAGATTTCCTCCTCCGTGGTAAAGAGTGGCCGAAAAAAAGCGTTCCGACCATTTTCTCAACCGCATCAAGCTTTCTTATTCCATTTTAGTTTCCAAAGAAACGGCTCGCCTCTTCTTTACACTTTACACCAACCATGGATGCACGAGGTATTAAACGATAAAAATGTCAAAGTTCTTAGCGTGGGAGATAGTATAGACATAGACAGTATAGAATGTTTATACATGAACTAGGAAGAGGAAGCGGATTTTTTCACTTCTGGGTGGATGCCGGGTGACCTCAAACAACGCCACATTCCGGTAGCGGCGGAAAGAAGCACTACAGTAATGTCCTGTACTCGAAAAAAGGTGCACACAATACAAAATCTAACTTGCAGCAATGTCTGGATATTTTCTGATGTCCCGAAAAAAATGTTCGTATCTACTGTTTTACGTTAGTCTAATGGTCGTAAGTAAGGGAACGTCTGTACTAAGAAATAAAGAAGGAAATATTCGAGTGGTTTAAAAACAAAAGACAAAACGGTTATGGAGTGTCTCGGCTATGTTCGTTTGCAAACTCTCAAAATTGCACAAACCAAGAAATATCAGGGGTTCATCGCTTGCACAGGTTGGTGTGCACGGTTCCTTCGATTTCTTCGATTATGTCTTTATTTTTAAGCTGTTTTAGGGGTCAGCAATCTGAGTTTTTGTGGTAATTTGTAACTTGATGGTTACTTTAAGAGTAACACGCTACTTTTGTGTGTCAGTAATCTGGGGGGGTAACTGATCTACATTTTAAATCAAGTAAATAGTACCTGTAACTAATGACTTCTTTTGGAGTAACGCGCCCCAACACTGACCGGGATGCAAAAGAGTGACACTCACTCAGAATCGGCCGGCTTTTCGGAAAAAACCCGCATGACGAAGTCGGCTTCCTTGTGTGGTTCGAATGTGGAAGGAACGATGACATATTCGCCGGCCGGCAGACGCAAACGTGAGCTGACTTCTCTCAAGTTGATGAAGAGTTCGGAACGAGCGCTTGAGGCGTGTGTCAGGAAGAAGTTCTGCTTCAAGTGGACTCGTGTTTGCCCTCGAGCCTGAGACGGAAGTGGGTTAGCGCTGCCGATTCCGTTCTGTTGCAAAAAGCTGCATTGGAATGCTCATACCTCACTGGGAACCTGCAAATGGAGAACACGAAGAGATTTAGAGCAGTGTTTCTCAACATCTTTTCAACTGAGGTGCTTTTTTTCCAATACAAAAATCTCGAGGCACACACAAAAATGTTTAAAAAGCATAAGTTGGTCCCGGCATCATGTATGATAACTATTATTTTGCCAAAATGGCGGCATAGAAATTTAAAGTTTTGATCATTTGTGGCCACTGTGGCAAATACAAATAATTCATTTTGGGTCATAAATTTGCTCAATTCTTTGATTTTTTTTTACATTTCTTAACCGTTTTCAGGTTTTACTAAATGTTTATTTATTTTTGTAGATAAATTAATACTTAAAAGGACAAGTAACATTATTTGCTGCTGTATTGTGTAGTGCGACCAAAAACGAGCGCTACAAAGCACAAAGAGGAATACACACTCGGGGTTATTATGTGATCAAACTACACAATTTTTCTTTTCTCTCTTTTACCTTTCACTAGGTTTTTGTTTTTTTGAGGGAAACAAGATGGCCGACGATGATGTCAGCTCCTTCTAGGTGATTTTCATGTTAAGTTATACAAATACGAAATTGTAGACAGAGTATTTTTCCCATAAAATTGCATGTCTATATGATAGTTCATGTACTTTTGCTAATTATTCAAATCAACATTGTTTTTCTGATATAAAAGGGACAGTGTGTAATATCTGACCACTAGATGTCGCAGTATTGTGTCTTGCATAGGAAAACGAGCATTAAAAAAATCACGAGAAAGAATACAAACTACAGAGACTGTGACCACATTTTTCTTTTTCTTGTAAAAGGTTTTGTTTTTTGGGTGTACCTGTAGAAACAAATGGCTGACAATCATATCAGCCTTATATTATATTAAATAAATACAAATTTGTCAACCAATGAGTATTTTTTCTTTTCTTTAAAAATCACATTTATGAGATAGTTCATTTATTTTTACTTATTATTCATATAAAAAAAAATCTTTGGAGAATGAAGTAATTTTTTATTTTCCCTGAGGTTTTTGAGTTTTTCCTTGCCCTCATTTAGGTTTTAGATCAGGGGATGGTATAATAATAGTTTGTAGTTTGCAATTGTGCAGCCCTTTAAGACTCCTTTTAAATAAGGGCTTTACAAACAAACATGTCTTGACTTGACTATTATGTACCACTAGGAAGCACTAAATGATCCACTATATACCTTACAAACGAGCAAAAAAATATTTTCAAGGTGGACTATGATAAGATTTTTTTACAGCGTTAATTTTGTCATCATTTTCTTTGTCGTAAAATATGAAAACAATAATTACAATAGTGAGCAAGATTTTGACTTCATTCCAGGCGTCTAAATTAATTTGGGGCAACGGATCATAGTGCAGTTAGGCCAAATCAGATTTTCCACAAGAATAGATACATTCCACTGTAAGCAAATCTCATTGTATTTTACTTTTACAGAAGATTAAAACCAAAAAAAAAACAAAATACATTAAAATTTTATATGGGCTGCACTTACATTAAACTTTCATATAAAGGCTGTCAAACTATCATGCTACGGGCCACAAGTTTGAAACCCCTGCTTTATAGCATTTGTTTTATAATTCTTTTGTTGGGAAATCTTAAAAGGAGCTGTACAGGATTCGGAACATTTTTACAAGGAGCCAATACAGCCTCAATCAATCTCCTTATGATACACGTGCAAGTACGTGCATTTGTTAGACGTGCTTGAACAAAAACTTCTTTGTTGGAGTCAGGGTTGGCGTTTAGGCTGTACTTAATGCAGGCTTTTTTTACTTTTACCATTTTTATGCTGCACTAATAAATTAAATAACAAAAAAGGGTGACAAGAGTGGCATTACTCGGCTAAACACTGAAAGAAAGCAATTGCAGGTTTCTTGTTTTTGGAAATAACAATAAGTGTGAAATTCCAGATTTAGAGATTTGGAGCTTTGCGGGGCTCGACTCGGACCTCGTAGACGGCGAATCCGATGGTCTCCATGTCTTTTCCCTCCCGTCGCTTCTTCCTGCGGTCCTTCTGCATGAGAGCCACCAGGAAGCTGCAGTCCGACGTGCCGGGCGCGTCCGGATGCTGCAGAAGCAACTTGAATTGCGGGTTCAGCCAAAAGGTCGCTGTATGCAAAGGTTGAAAGTCAGGCTACACCGGGGTTCGGCAAACTAAAAACAAACATGTCTGGAGACGCAGAACATTCAAAGACTTATATAAACCTGCTTTCAAAATAAAGAAATATGGGAATTCATGTATTAAGGGTAGTCCTTTAATATTTTAAACTTCTTTTATGGAAAACAATCACACAAAAAAATCTATCTATAGCCATCATTCTTTATCTCTTTCCCTCATTCTCTACCAATCTATCTCTCTCCCTACCTATCACGCTATCTCTTGCACTCTCTCTTTCTCTCCATCAATCTATCTCTCGTTCAATCTCTCCTTATCAATCCAGCTATGTCTCCCCTAATCGATCTTTCTATCTCACTCCACATCTCCCCCTCTCCGCCTGTCAAACTCTCTCTTTTCTGGGCTATCTTTCCCCCATCGATCTCTCTCTCTCTCTCTTTCCCCATCTCTTTCTCTCTTCCCCCATCAATCGCTCTTTCTCTCCTCATCAATCTACCGCTCTCCCCCCTCTCTCTCTCACTCTTTGAGAAGTTATCTCTTTTTCCCTATCTATCTTCATATCTCCTAATCTTCCCTTCCCCCCCTCACCATCTCTATAACCCTCCCAATCTCTGTCTCCCACCCTATTAGTCTATCTCTCTTTCCCTGTACCTACATACCTACCTGTATTTCCATCCATCTGCTATACCCATCCCCCCCTATCAATCTTTTTCTCACTCCACCTATCAATCTATCTCCCCCCAAATCTCTGTAACCCTCCATCTATCGGCCTCCCCCATCTGTTTCCATTTCTAAGCATTTCTGAAAAAACTCCTTAGAGCCACTAGGGCAGCACCAAAGAGCTGCTGGTTGCTGACCCCTTGGCTAGTCTTTAAAACCCCTCACAATTCCCGGCCTCTTGCCTACCCGGGTAGTTTCGGCATCCTCCGGCCGTGCTACCCCGTCTCCACTCGCCCGGGTAGAGCGAGGAGCTCCACGTTTTTAATCGGCTGTTCTGGAGGGCGTCCGCTGTCAGGTTGCATATTTCCAAACGGTTGAACTCACGCAGGAAGTCGCTGAAGGACAACCTGTGGCAGACGAGAACAACAGACAAGGAGTGAAAAACCGGCCCGGTTAACAAAACTGAAGTTGACTCACCAGAATTCCCCATCCTCGCTGCGGTTTTGGAGCCGGGCGCGAACTCCGCGGTCGACACTGTCCCATTCTCGAGAACTGTACGGAAATAGTCAAGTCCAACTTCATTTTTATTGCTCTTTACATAACAGATGGAAATATTTTAAGTGAAAGATATACGACAGGGGGGAACACTTTGGAATGTCTGCTTACGTAACAAGTTCCCAAATGGCCCCCAGACTCATACTTCAGTGTGAGACGTTAGAATTTGTTTGACATGAGACCGGAAATTTTCACTCTAACGCGAGTGACGCTGTTGTAATATTGAACTAAGTCATGATTGTATGATTTCTTCATCTATAACCTGTTTATTATTCCAGTCATTAATAACTTTTTCATTCATCTAACTTCTCAATTGTGCTTTATTTTGTAGCCAAAAGTGGCCTTGAACGTTATATCAGACTGGTTTACATAAAGGGTCGTTATGCAGTGGAAATTCCCCTACACCATTGTACATTAAGTTTTGTTTTCCTCTAAGTTTAGGTTTCTTTTGAGCTTATGGACCGCCCTGTTGGTAAAGGAACTATTGGAAGCCATTTTCCCTTATTGCACATTTGAAGTGTCCGCACCCATTGTCTGTGATGTATTTGTGCCCAGAATATTCTTTAAAAAACTTTAAAAAAAAAAAACTGCATTGTTTTCCAGTATTTTTTTTTCTTTCACTCTTTGTATGATCTCAAACTCTTGTTCTTCCACAACCTCTACCAAATCAACAAAAATAAAAGTGAAATCCTATTAATTTGTTGGTTGGTTGGATCCCTTAACCACTAGGGTCATAGGTGCACCTTTTCCTGTGGTGTGTCTTGGGCTAGTACAGCCTGGTGGCGCCCATCCTTCTTAGTAAATCAACAACTCTTTTTTTCCTTCCCCTCGATAATCACTTTATTTCCCCTTCCGCTTGGGTAAAGTTGGGTGTCATTATTGACAGTACACTTTTCTTTCAATCACACATTACCAATATTACCTGTTCTGCATATTTTCAATTAAAATGAATCGTTTCTGCCATCCCATAACCCCTAAACTGCTGCCGTCCTTGTTCATAATCATATCCGTTCCTGTATGGTATCGAACCGCTGCACAAAAGTATGTTTTTTATCATTAAGTATCATGTTTAATGGGCAGCACGGCGGCACAGTGGTTAGCGCGTGTGCGGCACAGTTCTGTGGTTATGGGAACCTCCTGCGTGGGTTCAAATCCAGCTACCAGCCTTCCTCTGCGGAGTTTGTATGTTCTCCCCGTGCTTGCGTGGGTTTCCTCCAGGCACTCCGGTTTCCTCCCACATTCCAAAGACATGTATTTCAGGTGAATTGGTCGGTCCAAATTGTCCCTAGGTGTGAATGAGCGAGCGAGATGTCTGTCTCTGTGTGCCCCGCGATTGGCTGGCAACCAGTGCAGGGTGTCCCTTGCCTGATGATAGCTGCGATGGGCTCCAGCACCCCCGCGACCCTACTGAGGATAAGCGGTGCAGCTAATGAGATGAGATCATGTTTAATCTTCATTATTTACACATTTAAATTTATATTTATATTTAAAGGTCTTTTAGGCACAAATATTATTAATATTCTGTGAACATAGGTTTATTTAAGTACACCTTTTATTCATATGTGAATTCGTTTTGGATAAAAAAATCTTTGGTACTTGAACAATCGGTGTTGGAAAATAACTCCAAACAGATTATGATCAAAAAATATGTATCACTGTATTATTATTATTGTTATTATTGCAGTTTTCCCACACAAGAAAGTTGTGTCTCACTTGTCGCTCCAAGCACCGGTCCACTCCACTTCCCCCCAGGGGTTCCGGATGCGGACCAACTTGGTCAGGTTCCCACGATAGACCACCTAAGAGAAACGTGGTCACATAGGTTGTTTAAGAGCGATACCACTACCTCTACCGATGCCACCCTGACGCTTTCTCACTTCGTCCAAACCCGTGACAGAGTAGGCGTGTCCTTTAACCAATTTCTTAAAGGTGACCGCCTCCATGTCTCTGTTGCTGGTGATCTGGTTTAAACAACAAAACACTGTAAGTAAAACCGCTCAGTTTGAGGAAGTCTCATGTCACTGTGGGGAAAATCTTGCGGGAAATTCAAGTTCAAGTGCCTTTAAAATGTTAAAAGAAATGAGATAAATTTGTTATTCAGATTCAGATTCAGATCTACTTTATTGTCATTCTAGTACACGTGTATACAGAACGAAATGTTGATGCATCTGACCCCCACAGTTTCCTTGAATGTACAGATATAAATAATGTTGTATTGTATTTTGGCTACGTATAGTATTTTACCATAGTGCCGATAGTGCAAGAAGAGTAGCTAACCAGATGTGCAAAATGGGCAGTCAGGTTAACAAGTCAGGTCCACAGTAACATTAACACTGTAACAATAACGCTGTAATTACAATAGTGCAGAGAGCAATGTGCAAGGAGTGGCAAGCTATAAAAAAAAAACTGCCAGTAGTGCAAAAAGTCAGATTAGCAGCCGTTTAGATTTAAGTTAACTATATGTTAGATTGACCATTTAACAGTCTAATGGCCAGGGGGACTAGACTATTGCGGAGCCTGGTGGTCCTGCACCGCACACTGCAGTACCTCTTCCCAGAGGCTAGCAGAGTGAACAGTCCATGATGGGGGTGAGAGGGATCCCCGGTAATGTTTTTAGCATGGGATAGGCAGTGCTTCTGGCCAATGTCCTGAATGGAGGGAAGTGTAGTCCCGATTATTTTCTCTGCTGTCCTCGTTACCCTCCTCACACTACCCCAGTCGGTAGCGCTGCAGCCTCCACACCACACAGAGATACAAAGGAGAATAAGAAAAATACACAAGATGGCCGCAAACAGTCTTGGGAATAACGCCGTAATAAATAACACCATTTTGTAACGCCAAAGATGCCTTTTTGCTCTTGTGATTGGTCAATATGCCTTCTCTCGAAATTGTTGACTTTAAATTTGTTGAGCATAAAAACGGTAAAATTGTTTGTATTTTATCCTTCCCGAGTTTTTTAGTTTTAATGTGTTTATGTAAAAAAAACTTTTTTTCTATTATCTCTCTTTTTTCTTTTGTTATTGTATTTTTCCTTAACCTAATTGAAAGGAAAAAAAAATTCTCACAGCCACAAACCTTGTCTATGATGTAAAATAGTCAAAGTCAATTTTCTGTAAGAATTCAATTTCTATTATCAAGAGTTCAATTTAATTTGGTTTAGATGTTATATTAGATAATTATCCATCCATTATCTGTACCGCTTATCCTCAGTAGGGTCACGGGGGCGCTGGAGCCCATCTCAGCTATCTTCAGGCAGTGGGCAGGGGACACCCTGAACCGGTTGCCAGCCAGTCGCAGGGCACACAGGGACAGACAATTCGCTCGCTCATTCACACATTGGGACAATTTGGACCGGCCAATTCACCTGATTAGATAATTACTTAAATATCTTTCCGAATGGCACGATCTAGCTGCCTGAACCGAAAAAAAAAGTACTCTGTCGACCCCTGCTCTCAGCAATACTCAACTGGTATTGATGAATCACGTCCACAACTGCCCATTCTGTTTTAGGCAGGCCTCTTGACAAATTTACTGTAACCTGTGCCGGTCCCCGCTCAAAGCAGTATGTGATTGGGGATAACAGATTGCAGCCACACAAGAACAGGTATACGTTCCTTTTAGGTGGAAAGAACGGGGGCAATAAGCCGCCAGGCCTGACAAAAGTGTATTGGTCGCTACAAGCAGCTATGTGAATAATCAGGGATAATAGGTCACAGTCCCACGAGTGTAGTTAACTTTTTGGTGGACAGAGAGGCAAAAACACTAACAGTCAAGGCCCTAACTCTTTTTTGTATAGGATTTTTGCATGCTCTTCCACCATACCAGCGCCTACCAAGATTAAGGATAATAATCACCCCCGAATTTTTTCAGATGATATATAAGTTTGTGGATAAAAACCTGCCTCTGTTAATCTGATTCCCATTCCTCTATTATTTTTTGGAAGATAAACTCTGATCTCCATGAAACTTCATCTGGAGAAGGAAAATGATCAGCCAAACCAGATGAAGACTGCATGCTTGCCTGACCCACCTCAGTCACCCCCCGGTTTATGTCCACATGTTAATTTTCTTACTCACATCAATGGAGCAGCCAAGCAGCGAGCCCCTCTCAATGGCCCGGCCCATGATGCTAAAGAGGTCAGAGGGCGCCTTGTTCAGCTCGAACATTTCCGTCACTCCGCCCGTGAAGTCTTCAAAGCCTTCAGAAGTGCTGCCACCAGAGAGCGCCTCATAGCAGCCGTTTAACCTGGGCGGACGTAGCCGAAGTGAGACCACGGCAGCATCCCGGGGGGCTCGGACACGGGCCTCAGCCCCGCTTACTTGGCGTAGGCCTTCTCGATCAGAGCGCTCCAGAACTCTCCCCCCTCCACCGAGTGCACAAAGAGCAGCTTGCCATCTTTGACTGGCAGCCGGTCGTCGATCACCACCTCCACCCATTCGCCGAACTGCCAGAACTGTCAACAACAATTAAACAACAGAATATACCGGGGGTCTTCAACTCAATTGACTTGGGGCCGCAGGGGCTAGTGGTTGAGGTTAGGCCACATCGGGTTTTCCACAAGAAAATTCCAATGTTCACAAATATATTTTTAAAAAATTTGCTTCACAGAGTCTACCTAATTTAATCTATCTGATCTAAATCTATCTAAACTACTTTACAAATCCTGATTCGTGTGTGTTTGTGAGTCCTATAGGCTCCAAAACGGCTGAACCGATTTTCGTGAAAATTTACACAGTTGTACTGCGAGTGTCTTTAGTTGAATGTCAAGGCACCCCCAGTAATGTGAATGTGAAGCGGGGAGTCATTTTAATTATTTTTTAAAGCCGCGGAGGTATACGAATGCCAGGCCTCCTGGTTTCTTAGCGCACGAGTTAGTTAAGTCAGGTCCTTTTCGAGGAGCGAAATGATCCCTCTAAAAATATTAAAACAAAACAAAAAAAAAGGAATTGACATGAAAATAAATTCATCTATAAGAAATGAATACATATTTTGCATGGGCTGTACTTATATGACTGAAAAATATTTTGCCCCCTATATGAACTGAAAATGAATGCTCTAGAAAGCTCTGGTGAGTCAATGTGACCAAAAACCATGTACTTGTCCAGGGCAGAAAAATTTGAGAAAAATTGTGCAGTTTTCAGAGTCGCTGGAGTTTGCATCCTCCAGTCTACTTTGTAGTACAGTACTCGTTTTTGGTTGCACAACACAATACAGCGACATCGACATGTCAAAGATTACTGTATCCATCCAAGTATTTTATGACATGTTCAACCTGTGGTGCCAGGTCCAACCTCCAGACCTCAACAATGATAATCCAAATGGAGCTTCGAGTACCCTTATGGGTTAGGGGGAACTTGATTAAAAAAAATAATTCACTTGGGGTAAATCAATAAATAAAGATGATAAACACTCATGATCTAGACTGGTGTTTGTTGATTAGTACTAATGGCACAAGGGCTCCCCGGTATGTAAAATGATTACTGCATTTACGTATTTTGTAACATCATGACGGCGCATGTGCGTAACCATTATTCTTTTGTCTCTACTCTTGTGAACGATACATTCAGATTGCTCCAAAAAAGCTTCCAGGAAACATACTGGCACTCTTAAAGTCATGCTGAAATTTCACAATATATACAAAGTCCGCAGTTCATTCATAGGGAAAAAAAAGGATGTGTAACGTCAACTGTGAGGCCAGAGAACACTGTCATGAATGGCATTCAGGGATTGCATGAAAGTTACCGTATTTTCACAATACGGCGCACCTCCCAGAAATATTCTTTAGTCAAATAATTTTCATACACTAGGCGCATCGTACTATAAGGCGCATTCAATTGAAACTACAGCAAGATCTTCCGTATGTAGCAATAGTGCAATGCTTTAATATGTGCAGTAAGGCTGCACAATTTTGAGAAACCCATAATTGCGATTTTTCAGACTAGTATTGCAATTTTGATGCGATTTTCGATTTTAAAAGAAAGGTGTATAAAAATAAAAATACTAATGGCATCATGTCATAAACATTGTTTTATGAGGAATACCTGGAATATGACAACACTACAACTTTTTTTATTTTTTTAAAGATTTTGAAGAAAACAACCCATGGGATTCTTTTTTTTACCACTTGACTCTACTGAGACAGCTCTGATTAAGGTAACCAATTATCTCCTACTGGCAATGGACTCTGGCGCATCATCACTTTTGCTGCTGCTGGACCTTAGTGCTGCATTTGACACAGTGGACCATAATATCTTGCTAGAACGGTTGGAAAAATGGATTGGTCTCTCAGGAAACGTCCTCTTATGGTTCAGATCCTACCTCTCAGATAGGACACACTGCGTTAAATATGGCGAATTGACATCTGAGCCCTTTAGTGTTACCTGTGGTGTTCCGCAGGGTTCAGTGCTTGGCGCTCTTCTCTTCAGCATTTATATGCTTCCACTAGGTGATATTATTCGCAAGTATAATATCAGTTTCCATTGCTACGCAGATGACACTCAACTCTATCTCCCGATGGAGGAATCTGCCACACTAAACTGTGGTAATTTGGAGGCCTGCCTCACCGAGATAAAAGAGTAGATGTCACTCAATTTCCTGCGTCTTAACTCTGAAAAGACTGAAATGTTAGTTTTTGGTCCATCTAATTCCCGTGACTTGTTCTCTAAAACTGCTGTGAACATCGACAATTGCCACATCACACAGAGCGACTCACTTAAAAATTTAGGTGTCATATTTGACCCCGATCTGTCCTTTTAAACACATGTGAAGAATATTACTAGAACCGCTTTCTTCCATCTTCGTAACATTGCTAAAATTTGTCCGATACTTTCTCAGTTGGATGCGGAAATAGTAATTCACGCGTTTGTTACCTCCCGTTCAATTACTGTAATGCACTACTTTCCGGTCTTCCGATGACCAGACTCAAGAGTCTTCAGCTGGTACAAAATGCCGCAGCGAGGTTTTTAACTAGGACAAAAAAGTATGATCAAATCACCCCAATTTTGGCTAACCTGCATTGGCTCCCTGTTAGCGTAAGATGCGATTTTAAGGTTCTCCTATTACTATACAAAATCATACATGGTCTTTCCCCCTCATATCTTTCAGATCTGATTTCCCCCTATGTCCCGGCCCGAAGCCTTCGTTCCGAGAGCGCCGGTCTCCTGGTGATCCCAAGAGCCAAGAAGTGTTCCGCTGGTTCGAGAGCGTTCTCCATCCGGGCACCGGTGTTGTGGAATGCTCTTCCACCTGAGATCCGATCTGCTGCCTCAGTGGACATGTTTAAGTCTAAGCTTAAAACTCACTTCTACTCTATAGCATATGAATAACCTAAACTTCTTATTTGTAATAACTTGTGAAGCCCTTTGAGACTATTTGTGATTAAGGGCTATACAAATAAAAATCACTTGACTTGACCACTTACGCATTCAAGAATTAATACAAGTGACAGGGCCATCAGGCTGTTGAGAAGCAAAGTAGTGTCTGTATGATGTCACCGGTTATACCAAACATAGTGAATTTCCCTTCGGGGATGAATAAAGTATCTATCTATCTATCTATCTATCTATCTACCCTTAGAAAATGTATAAAATACTAATGTTTAGTTTTTCAGATGGTGATTAACTTTGACCTGAGAACAGGTAAGGCTTCATGGTATTGTCCTAGCAGTTTTTCAAGACGCATATGCTAAACTCATCTTTCTGTGTGTTCTAACTTAGATTACTAAATATTAGTAGCTTTTGCAGTGATTATTTCAGTTTGCATTATAGTCTGGAAAATATGGTAATTCTAATCCCTTCATTATCTTTACTTAGGCTTGGATGCCCCCAAAAAACGATTTTAACTATTCATAATTACCTGAAAGTGGAATATTCCGGCATATCCCTGATCAAAGCTCTGTCCGTGCGGGACCACCCTGTGCAGGAGTGTCTCGTTCAAGGTGAGCGAGGCAATTGCCGCCAGCAACCAGCAGTCACCTGTCATCACACACACGCACACAAACTTTTAAGAGGTGTTCTTTCCTGGCGTGCTATTTTGTCTAATCCTTGTTGTAAACAATGTTTAATAAGTTGTTATCAATGCAAATATAGAAGAGTCTAAATATTTTAAACATGGACTTTGACTTGCACATAAAATAATACAGTAATCAAATTTCTAAGGCTGAATGGAAAATATTGTATGCCTCTTACTAGTGAGGTAAGGATCTATGTAAGAACCACGCGCACCCGTTGAGCACGGATGCGGCTATCAAATGCGTGGGAATTCTCAATGTGACATGCAAACATTAGCCACTCACCCAGAGCTCCCTGGCAGATGTCAGTTCGGGTCGCTCCGTCCACAATGAAAGCGGGACGCTTGCAAAACTCCTGCAGACGACACACAAAGACGCGACTATAAAAAATGTGTTTCTCAACCTCTAGTTAATGAAGACCATAAAACAATCTTGCAGCCCCTCACCCTACAAACAAAAACGCCCAAAAAGTAGATGATTGTCCACAATTGACAGGGAAAATATGCAATCGTTTCTCAATTAAACCATTTTTTGACCTAAGGTGAGAATTTAGTGGTGAGTAGTCATTCATGAAAAGATTCCAACGGGAAAGTTAAGAGGAAGATTACTGGTCAAACAATACAATTATAACAATTTTTTTTGTAACAACTACTCACCTGTTGGATGAATAAGAAGAAAATAGATTAATGTTTATTCAGACATATTCTACCTGCTTACAATAAAGAATGTGGTTCTATTTTGACGATTGAACACCTGCAAAGAAGATGGCTTAAGAAGCTAGTGTTGGTTTATTTTTTATAACTGTGCAATGTTGACCTTTTTAGTTAGTGAATGCCAGCAATGAATAATATTAATGCTTCTGTTTTTAGTTATTTGAAACTTACAAAATTATTTTTCATTACTAAATGCTTGCAATTAAGAATGCTTATAAATGATTCTATTTTTAGTTATTAAAAGCTTGAAGTGCTATTTTGAGCTCTACTACACTTGCAATGGAGAATGCTTATTAATGGTTCTTTTTAGTGCTATTTTAAAATATTTAACGCGAATAATGGGGAATGTTTGTTAATGGTACTATTTTTAGTTATGTAAGCTTGCAATGCTATTTTTAGCTATCAACCTCTTGCAATGAAAAATGCTTATCAGTGCTTTTATAATGAGTTATCAAAAGCTTGCAATACTATTCTTAGTTATTCAATGCTTAAAACGGAGAATGCTTTTTTATGCCTCTATTTTTAGTTATTAAGAGTTTGTAATGATATATTTAGTTATTAAACGCTTGCAATGGAGAATGATTTTGGTTATTAAAGGCTTACAATAAAGAATGCTAATAGTACCTGTGTTTATTTATCAATTATATGATTCTATATAATAAAAAGGGGGAATGATAAGAAAACTAGCTAATGTTTATGCGGGTATTGGTTGTTAGTCTGCTTGCTTACAATGAAGAGGTGGTTCCATCTTGACTATTGAACACCTGCAAAGAAGATTGCTTATCATGCTATATTTAGGTTATGTTTGCACACTGTTTTTTGTTATTGAGAGCTTGTGCACTGTTTAACCATCGTCACTATTGCCCAATTGCATTGCTGTTCTTTGATTTCCACTCCCTTTAGAGTTGATATGCTTTTTGTAACCTAGGAGATAATACTAAATAGAGAGGGCTCTGGGTAGGAGCTTTAGAAAAGGTTGTGTTTTTACATCTTAGGAGTTTGGTACGGCCCTTTCGTGTTTTTCTTGCAGACTCAAATTCATTGATGTCTTTTCTTCTAATCTTATCAGTATCTCTTCTAATCTTCTCTGTTACTTTATCTTTTTTTTACCTCTTTGTGAATGTGTGAGACTGGAGTGTCACGCCCAATTTTGTTGTCACAATATGTTAACCCATTTTGTAACAATGACAATAAAGGTATATTCTATTCTATTCTATTCTGTTCTATTCTATGTATCAATTAATAGAATGCACTCTTGGGTTTCCTGCTTTGCTTACTGTAGTTCCAGGCTAGCATGCTTTGATATTTATACATAAATTCTATATTTTATAAGATCTATTCCTGACGATGCTGCATGGTTGTGTGCGAGCCGACAAGAAACGCAGCTAAAAAAAGAGAGAGCCTATTTGTGCCATCGCACACGTGCGCACGCTTGAATTCACCTTTACATTTGAGTGCAGACGTATGTTAAAAGCAATGCCGATGCACAATCACAGGCTGCATTAGAGCATACATGTCACGCTAACATGAGATACCATGAGCATGCTACTGCAGGGCACGTATGTCAAATTCAAGACCCCTGGGCCAGAATATGCCTAAGAGAAGATGTTCTAAAGTCCCTGAGATTATCTTGAGCCACTATTAGAATCGTTTTGCTTTGGGGGTTTCCGTTGAAAATTGTAGATTACTGCTGGAGTCCTAAGACAATATCGCTTTATTTATCTAATTATATAGGAATATATATTTGTTAGCTTTCAGTAGGTTAAATTACATTTACTAGGCCATTGTTTCTCAACTGGTGGGTTAAGACCCAAAAGTGGGTCATGGACCCATTTCTAGTGAGTCGCGGGCCTTTGCCTTAGCAAAATGATGAAAAGAAAAAAGAATAGTAAAGGGTCAACTACACTCCTTAATATTGGATGCCGACAATGCCCTGCATATGCGGGTTCACACCAGCCATTACACACCACAGCAAAAGTTGTTTCCAATATTGAGCATGGTGAGCCGCAGATACGGCTAATATGAGATATGGACTTCAAAAACCTCAGTATGTCTTTTGCAGCGAGGTGTTGCCTCGTGAAAGCATTAAGCCGTCAAAACTGAAACAGAAAACATGCTCAGTTCTCCCATTAATTCCCCTAAACTCAGGTTAGTGTCACAGCTAATGTGGAAATAAGTGCTGCTTAAATTTCTTCAAAGCCCTTAAGAGTATTTTCTATTGAGAAGACAATGAATTCGTTTTGAGTTTGAGTTTGGGGATGAAAACTGCTATGGAGGAAATTGATCAACTCCGCCCCCAACCCCTTATAGTGCATTGTTGATTGTTTGAGTTCAGTAAGTGAGTTTTCTCTGCTAAAAGTACAAAATTTGAGTTGTTTTAAAATATACCAGTCGTTGCAATTTTTATTTTATGTTTGTGCGTATTGAGTATGTTAAAATGGCTCAAGCTACTAAAGTGATACGTTTCGGATTTCATTAAAAATGCAGTTTATTGAGCATTAAATGAAATATTATTATTTCTAGTTGTTTTGGTTTTGCTGGTCATTTTTTGTTCATGTGAATATATTCAACTATCTCTGGTTTAAACTGAACAATAAATTAATTCAATATATTTTAGAAGTGGAAGTTTCCACATGATTTGGGTCATGGCGCGTAATTACGGTGGTGTAGTGGGGCCTGAAGTCAGACCAGTTAAGGACCGCTGCACTAGACTCTATGTATACTTTTTAATATTTTTAATATTGGATTAGTCCGGCCCTCGGCTTGTGGCCAATTCTTTATTTGGCCCTCAGTCCGTTTCAATTTGTCACCCCTGTTGTAGGAGACGCATACGAGGACTGGACTCATGGAAGCAAAAACAATTAAAAATAACTGTTCATACATTATTTCAGTGACTTGTTTTTATTTTTTGTACTATCACTGTGCATTAGGTCTGTAACGATTTCTGGACGTTGACGACAAAATCGAGAATAGAGATAGTCGGTCGACAATTCAATTATTTATCGACTATGGTGATCATGCAGAGTGAGGTATTACCAAAACTTCTAAAGGTGGGGAGAATTTTAGCCTGAATACAGTGAAGAAAAAGACTACTTGCAAAAATGTCTAACTAGACCTTGCGGTATCTTCAGTGACGCACAAAGATTTAAAGAGCACGTTGGACAGTTAAACGAAACTAAGTTTGACTCCCTTTGGAAAGATTCAGGTAACATTCCGGAGAAAACGGTTTTGAAAACATGCATTGTACATTTTGCATGCGTGTATTTCGCGGTAAAAGAGAGCATGAGCGTTATGACAGACTGTGCCTGACAAATGCATTTTAAATTAAATCTATGCAGTCTGAGCGTAGTGGACAGGAGAGAGCAAATCATGTTGATATGCTGACTTTTCTTAGTTTGAATAAACTGGCAAGCATAACCTGAGCCTCATGTTGATTTTGAACCTGGTCTTTGTCTGGGTTATATCACACTGTCCTTGTTTACAACTAGAATATGGACGACCCTGAATACTCTTTTTCAGCCTTGCCAGCAACAACATTGTCGGGTTGTTAAAACTGTGTTATTTCAAACTGTTCCGAATTGTTGAAGAATTTAGTTACAGAACTTGCAGCTGACCACTGACTGAATAAACGAAACACCCATAATGCCTTTTTTGTTTGCTGTTTCCTGCTGCTAAAGAGCCTGTTCTTGGTTTATGGTTGGCGGGTTGGTTGACCACATTAACTACTATGGTCGTAAAAGCACCATTTCCTGTGGTGTATCTTGGGCAAGTACAGCCTTGTGGCACCCATCCCTTACCACGCCAACATGTTTCCACTCTGTCTCGATCAGAAGACTTTTCGCGTGTTAGGCAAATGTGCTTACCACTGCACTAAATGTTTACTTCATTTTAATCATATATTTGCTCATTCCTAAACAATGGAAAGAGGTATATTTATGGATTTATGTCTCTACTGACTGTGCACTACCCTTAGATAGGGCCGTTTTATTTAATTTCTGCACAAATCCGCAGTATGTTCAGTAAAAATATATTTTTCATTGTACCAATTTTTTTGTGTGTTTATCATCATTTGCCAAATCATCATCATGCTAAATTAAAGAAAATAAATAATTATATGATTATTCAAAAAATTGTTTCAATAGTCAGTGATTAGTCGTCTACTAAAATAGACGTTAGTTGCAACGCTACTGTGTATATATTGTAAAATCGTAGTATTTTTCTCACCGTGGGCCTCATCCAGCGCACGCCGTATGTCTTGGATGACCTGGGTCCCAGCTCGTTAAAGCCCAAAGAAGAGGTGGCGCAGGGGAAAAGGCTGTCCTCAAAGAGCCTGCCGCTAGCAAGACATTGAGCGCGCAAGCTTTCAAAGTCCTGACCCAGGAACTTGACGGCATTGTCGTTCTGGCCCAGGCCTTCCTGTCGGTCCCTGTTGTTCCGCAGCTGGGCCGCCACACCCGTGGCACAAATGGGCTCCACCATGTCAGGCACGTGTGGGTGTGTCGATCGGCGTGTCGGGTTCTGAAGTCGATGGTGCACGGGTCGGAACCCGCCTTTCAGGATCTTAGGAATGTGCGGGTAAAAAGATACAGTGCAGACAAGGATTAGTCACTATCCGGGTCAGAAAACAAATTTGGTGCATGACGGCAGTTGTCAAACTTCCTAAGCTTCTTTGACAACTACACCCAAGCTTATCACAACCCATGCATGGCTATGCAAGCAAGAAGGACTTCCTGGTTGATAAGTCAGTGTGTGTCCCAGAAGAAAAACAAAAGAAAGAAAAGAGGCAGTCGGAGTAATCAAAAAAAGCTTTGGGCACCTTATCACATTTGCAGAATTTTTTTATATAATATATAAAAATCACATCTCTGTCTTATGAAAACAAACGTATCCTTAAAACAAGGACAATCAGCCGCTGAGACAATTTTTTCCCAGGGCCATCACCACCCAAAACAAGTGCGAAAAACTGTGAAAATTATATCTTGCTACTTGTTTGGGAATTTTTGTTGCTGCTAATGTCCGTGCACTACTTTTCATTGCACTATTTTTAAAAATTGCCCTATTATAACTTGGGTCAGTCTCTAAGCACTGTGTTGTAAATCGTATTGCCTGTATTTCCTGACAGTCTTTGATCTTATTTTTTTCTTTAAAGTCTTTATTACATGTTTAACTGTAGTGCCTTGTTCAAATTCATTGCTATCAATGACAATAAAGACTATTCTATTTTTAAAACACTGATAATTATTTCTGGGGGATATTTTTTCAACAGGAAAGAAAAAACACATTCAATTTGCCAGATTTAGAAAGTTATAACTCTTAAAATAAGTCTTCAAATAACTGTTACACTGTGACATAGTTTTTTTCCAGGAGAAAAATTCACTTTTTAACGCGTTTAGGCCAAGAGTGCAACACGGTGTTTATACCCCTTGCGGCAGAAAAGCTGTAGCGCTTTTCTACCTTTAAGGCTGGCAAGAAGATGGTATTTTTTTTATTATTTTTACCATGTGTATTAGCCAATGAGATGCATCAGAATAAACATACGAGTAGGAAGTTGACCTTTTAGTATTTCCTAGATATGTTTTCAAGCGTACAATTTGCGCAAGTTATGAAAAGATGACAAATGAGGACGCATCAATAAAACAGAAACGGGGATGAAAATGGACTACTCAATTCCCAATGGTCGGACTAATAACACGTCATATAGCCAAGGTGAATATAGCCATATCCTTGTTGTTTGCAGTATTTAGTGACATTTTTACTAAATAACTTCTTGTTTTGAAACCATTATTTATGGAAAAAAAGGACGGTAAAAACGAACGTCAATGATCTGAAGTAACTGTGGTAGGGAGACAACTTTTAAGTGGGATATTTTTTGATATGGGAAACCAGCTCTGGCCTTATTCATTCATTCATTTGCTGAACCGCTTATCGTCAACAGGGTCAAGCGGTTGCTGGAGCCTATCCCAAGCAACATCCGACAATGGGCAGGGGGACCGCCCCCTCCCCCCCCCCCCTCAACTGGTTTCCAGCCAACCATGGCTCACATAAACACATGCACACTTGCATTCATTCCTAGGGACAACCAGCCATGCATGTTTTTGGAACGAGTGAGAAAACCGTAGTGCCCAGAAAAAAACCCATTTATACATGCAAACTCCAAACAGGAAGGTAAATAGTCAGAAACTGGGGAATCTAATTTGTCAGGTGGACGTGCGCAGCAGTCAACCATTCTGACATCAATTTTGTATACCGTAAATTCCGGACTATAAGCAGCTACTTCTTCTCTACATTTTAAACACTGCGGCTTACGATACAATGTATCTTATTCTTTTTTTTTACGAGGAGAAGGGTCGCAAGGGTGTCAGCGGCAACTTCGGACGCAGGCCTGCGGATCTCCCAAGCTGGGATTCCCGCCAGGGGATTATACATGCTGACATTAGTTACTAACTAAGGTGGGATACACGATAGGTATCGGACTGATAACAGCCTATAATGGTGTCAGAGTTTTCGTCCCAATAGGAAAAATATACTTGATAGCAATTCACCTGCTGCCGTGCTAGAATATTTAACACTACTAGTTAGAAAGATTCCAAGAATTTATGTATAAGGATTTTTTTATGTTGTTTACAATACTTGGTCTGCTCTCTATCACTTTGTCATGTGCCCGAGGGATGGGAGCGCTTAAGATTAGTCTCACGGCACAGCATGTGTACAGACTGTTGTTATTGTACAGGCTTCTGAATTTCGGTCAATATAGTACATTGAGTTTTATGTTACTTTTCTCTAATAGACATTTCCCCAGTAATTTTTTTTAAATGTAAGAAATGAACGTGAATTAGATTAATTTTTGCTGCTTAAAAACCAGGGCGGCCTGTAACAAAACAAAGTTGAGTTTCTTCTTTTTAATCTGGTGCACTCATAGATCGGTGTTTTGAAATTCCTTCCTACCCACATAGTTGCCTACCAATTGCCAGTGTGCATGCACACTGAAAGCGATTGGGGCCTTTAAAAGCAGTGAGTACTCAGTTTTTGTTTTTATTTAGTCTTTTTTAATCTTTCACCTTAGCTTTTAAGCCTGGAGTGTTTGTCTTTGTGGTAGGTTTCTAGCATGGGTTTGTTGACAATGGTAATCACAGAGTGTATGTATGATTGAAAACCCTTGTTTTATATCATCAATAAATATCCTGTTTGCAACAATTCTGAGTTTCAGTTTTACTGTCTTTACTTGAAAACCAAAATGCTGCTCTCAGGTCAGCCCGAGGTAAGACGTCTCTAGAGGGTAGGACAGTTAAGGAAATTACAGTAATACATATTACGAGATTATCAAACATCACGTTGATATAAAATGCTTTGGTTTGGAGATAAGGTTTAAGGGCTTTGTTTAATTTTGTCTTAAAATTCTGTACATGGTGAGCCTCTGAATGAACAAAAAAGAAGTGGAAAAAGGTTCCTGACCCCAAGGCTATACAAAGAGATTGGACTTGACTCTTTCTCTTCAAAAGACAAACACAATTGTTTGTAACATCCGGTGTTGCATTAAATCAGAAATAAGTGCATAAACAGAAAATCATAACAGCACAGTTTGCATTAGAAATAAAAAGGTCAGAGGTCATGGCTGCTGATGGGCGTGGCTGTCAAAATGCAAACACGCAAATAGCAGCTGCGCTCCAACATGATCACGTGACTACGTACCCCACCCACCCTACTTACAGTACAGAACTCAAAAAAGAAAAAAGAAAGAAAAAGTTCGGTGGTAGCTGCAGAAGTGATCAGAATCGAGCAAATATTTGCAAATGACAGAGTGCAGAATCGGGAAGCGTGTTACCTGCGCGCGTGCGCGTTACCTCCCGTTCCTTTGCGGCACCGAAGACGAGAACGAGCTTGAAGATTGAAGAGGGGCACTCTAACTTGTTTCTTCCTTCTTCTTTCGCAACCTTACGCCTTTCTTTCTCAGCCCTTTTTCTTCTTTTAGCCCCTCTTGTTCAGTTCCCCCACTGCCTCAGCCGTGCTTGTTCGGGTCAATGGCGTGCGCATGCGCGGGGGGAGTGGTGTTTTTTTTCTTTTCTTTTCTTTATTTTTTTAAAGTTAAATCGGTTACTGCTGAAGGGAAACCCTGATTTATATCAATTTTATAAATATATTCTAGAATATTTTTAAGAAATTAATTAACAGTAGGTGTTACCAGAGGCGTGAGCGGTATATATACATACTCATTAGACTACGCCTTTTCTCACTACCTACCAATTTTAAAAGAAAAATGTAACCCTTTTTTTTCAAACAAATTCAACAAACAAAATCGAAAGTATTACTATAGTCTCCGAGTGCTTTATTTTGAAGCCAGGCTCAGTATTTATGGGTGAATAAACCGCTTCGACCATCGCTTGAAATATCCGTTTTGGTAAAAGTTTGCCACTTCCGGTGTTAAGCAAGTATTGATTGTATTGTTTATACACACATATTCAGAGACATACAGTATCGTGTTTCGCTCGGAAACATAAAGTTCACTATTTCATCTACCGCTTATTGAAGTCAAGAGGTTGGTATGTGTACAAGACTGAAATGTCTATTTTTGTTCCTCTCGTTTTGATTCACGGAAATGTCTTGCCTGCAAAATAAATTGGACTATGGTTTTGCACTGAAAAGCTTCATCTTCAGCCTACTCCTTTTTGGGCTTATGATTATGTATTGTATGACTGTATTGTACTGCCGATTCTATGCAAACATTTTATTTTTATTTTGTGTCAATTATGTTTTTTTGTACCCAGATAAAAACAAAATATTTTCAAAAACTAGACATTTATTTATGTTCTTATGTAACGTGTGTAATAATAACTTTTGTTTTATTGAAATTCCTGCTGAAATATGTGTATAGTTTTTGGTAAATGTCCTGCAATGATGAGTCCAACAGTGCCATCTGCTGGTATGGGGTGGGGTTTGGTTTTGGCTTCTGACATGTGACCGGGAGGCGGGGTTTGTTCGCAGTCTTACCAGAGAGAACTGCAATGGTAAGACACATCTTTTGGTGCTCCACAAAAGAAGTTAATTTTAAACATTATAACCCCAGCTGACAAATCTCTCAACATGCACAGTAATGTGATTGATATGGTCAAGCTGTTTTGGTTTATTTTCGTTTTGTTTCTGTTTTACTAAAATATTAATTCCCCTTTGTAGAGATCAAAGAGATCAAAGCCAGCATAAAAGCTAATGTTGTGACTTATCCATTTGTTGACTACATAAAAGGTTAAATTGTTTTGTATTTGATCCTTTTTTCTTTAAGATTCATAAATATTTTATTCCATGTTACCAGTGTTTTGGGGGATGTGTTTTACGATTAAAAAGCTGTTTAGTTAATTATTGTATTTTGTAATTTGTTGCTGCACCGAAAAATCAATTTGTACTTAAAATTGTAATTTTGTTTCACGCAGGGATTCCTGTTGCTTGACCTTGAAGTTCTTTAAAGATTTAAAGTTAAAATGAGTTACACGTTTATTTGGGAGTGAAAAAAGAATTGCCTTTATAATTTAGCAGAATCATATTTTTCGTCAATAAAAATCAGAACTTCATTTTATGCATAACATTACAATATTATTTTTAATATACTGATCAAAGAGAGCCTCAAAGTCTTTTTTCTTTTTTACTTCTGTTTTCCCTACTTTTTTCTTCTTTTTTTTCTTTTTCCTTCTTTTTTCTTTCTATTTTCCCTAGCTATGTAATTATTTTTCGGCTTTTTCTTCTTTTCTTCTTCTTTTCTTCTGTATTTTTCCCTTTACTTTTTTCTCCTTTTGTTTAATTTTTCCTACATCCACTTTTCTTTGGGTGGGCAGAGCATAGCAGTGGGTTGGCACTGCCCACTCCTGCCCCACTCTGGTAACGCTCCTGATTCATGCACAAATAGTCTCACTTCAAAATAAAGGAGCTGCAGACTAAAATACTAGTCTCAAGCAAATATTTGGTTGTTGTTGTTTAAATATTGAAAAGCGGTTGATTTTTTTAACCCTGGTATGCTTTTTTTAATGGGAGAACGCTTAAACCGGTAGTGGAGGCAAGGAAACTCAATTTTTGTTGGTTTACGACTTCGTTTCCCAGAAACCAGTGCGTCTTATTAATTCCCGACGTGCAACGCGTCACCCGACGCTCTTCCCCCTGACACTAGCCGCCATTGTTGCATACATAGAAAAGTTCAACATGGCCTCCGATGCCCCACCGGGAGCTGAAGCTCACCAAGCAGATCTGGGGAGCGCAATCGCAGCTTTGAATTCTTGGAGCCACCCACAGCTCCAAGCCAAATTGGCTGAACTGGGAGCGCCTGTGATGGGTGAGAGCCGGGGGAGGAACTGCAGAAAGTCTGCTAGTGATGCTTAGCGGCATGTTGCTATGCTAGCCATTTAGCTAACTTGTAGTCGGTAAATAAAGAAACTATTTGATGTAACTTGTGATTTGTTTCTCATTCATTTTAAAATACTCTAAAAATATATTTGACGTAATCTGGAAATGAGTGCTATCCCTCAGTATAATGAGACATTTTGATTGCGTTTGCACTGGAAAAAATACTTATTTAAATTGCTTTGTTGTTTTCCCGTGTAGGTCCAAGAGAAGAGTTAATTGATAGATTGAAAACCTACATGATCCAGGTATTACAAATAAAGCATCCATCTTCCTATAAGCTTCTGCATGTTTTTGCTAAAGAGTTTATGTGCCCTTTGCCTTCCATAGACAGGCATCCTGCTTGTAAAACCTCACGATGACAACGGAGTGGGCACACAGGTAATTTCTTTCTCCTTTTTTTCCTGATTGTTTTCCCTTTTATGCAGTTTTTGTCTCTTCAATGTATTGTGCCCTGCACATCAGATGCCTCCTGGGATGGGAGGAATGCTGCACGCGCCAATGAATATGATGCCTGGCATGCCACCTCCAGGCATGTCGCAAGATGACCACCTGATGGCTCAGCAGAGGGCAGCCATGATGATGCAGCAGGAAGAGCACGGTTCACATCTAATGGACGATCAGGATCTTCTGGAACAGCAAAACAGGGTAAGAGAACGCCCCGGCATGGTTAAAGGGTCTTCGTGAAGTTTACTTAATTTTATCCCAGGCTGCCATGTTGTTGGAGCAAGAACGCCACCAGGACATCATGAGTATGCAACCGGGTTCCGTTGGCAGGGCAATGCCCCCTGTTACTGCAGTCCAAAGTATATAAGCAATTTTTTCCCCCAAAATGTCCTTTTTTTCCTCGTGTCCTGCTTGTTTGTTCTTTAGTTGCATTAGACCCTCACGGGGCACTACCGCCTGGTATCGCCATGCTGGCTGCCCAGCGACATCGATTGCCGCCGCCACCCCCGGGGGAGGATAACAGGGAGGTGAGCAGCCTGATTGTAAGCAAAAGAATAGCATCATGTTGCACAACAATCTAACGTGAGATGTTACGTTTAAGTCCTGGCAGGGCGATGAGATCATTATTGGAGGGCCCAAAATCCCTCAGGCTTTGGAGAAGATCCTTCAGCTGAAGGAGATCCGACAGGAGCAGCATGTGGACCCTGCAGGTTTATACTTCGTAGCTTCTTGGCAACATAACAATATTTTGCAGTTGACATTTACTAAGGTATCCCATGTAATCTTGCAGAAGCAGCAGAAGACGATGGGCGCTTGGGTGGTAGGATCTCTGCGTTCGGAGCGAATGAAGTGGGCGATGACGATAGCCGGATGTCCAAGAAGGATGTGAGTCTGTTTCCGGTAGTTTGACTTGTTGCTAAGCTCTAAGCTGTAACTTGAGCTCTGCATATCAGAAGAACCGCCGGCGCAGAAACCGCAAAAAGAAAAGCAAGAGCAAGCGTGGTCAGGATAAGAAGGAACAGGGCAAAGGAAAGGAAGACGCCAAGGAAAAGGGCGAGGAGCCTGAAGTGGAGATTGAATACGTTGCAGAGGAGCCGGACATATACGACTCCAGCTACATTATCTTTAAGCGCATCTTTGATGCTTTCAAGGTGAGAATGTGATTGCCTGTAATCAAATTCAGTCACAGATTTAGATTACTTTTTTTGCTGAATACAAAACGTGTCCAAAAATAGATTTCTCAGACCTGCATTTTTAAATCTCTACCATAAAGTTGTACTCCAATAAATTGATTTCAACAATCTTACAGATATAGCAATTTAACTCAAACTCGGTCTCAAATTATTTTCTGGTTGTTAGGGTCTCTGAACATTGTATGTACTATTTTTCGTCCACATCTGTGGGTGAAAGTCGAAAGGAGATGAGTTTGCTTTAACAGTATAATCATTCTAATGAGCTACTGCAACACAAAAAAACACCAATGTAGCTCCATTATGCTTTAAATTAAACAAAAAATATCATTTGATTTGACAGCTCACTGATGATCTGAAGAAGGAGAAAGAAAAGGAGCCAGAAAATACAGAGAAGTTAGAATTTGGCTTCCCAAGAAAGAAACCCTTTGAGTTGGAGAGAAAAGACAGCGACGACAGTGACGAGGTTGGAATCTTGTTCTTATATCTACATTCCTTTGGGTTGCAAAATGTAAAATGGTGGGGATTGAATCCCTATCCTTTTGGGAATCAAACTGACAGGCAGGTTTTCTTCTGTTTGTGTTTTCACTTTTGCTTCAAACACAATAGGATGTTCACCCAGATATTCCCAAATTGTCCAAGAAGAAGTTGAGGAGGATGAATCGTCTCACAGTGGCCGAGCTTAAACAGGTAAAGGCGGACCGTCACATGTCTTTTTCCTCAGCCAGAAAAAGGTTTGTGACATCCTGTGTTTTCTCTGCCACAGCTTGTTGACCGCCCGGATGTAGTGGAGATGCACGACGTGACCGCGCAAGAGCCCAAACTGCTGGTCCACCTCAAGGCAACTCGCAACACTGTGCCAGTTCCTCGGCATTGGTGCTTCAAGCGCAAATATCTTCAGGGCAAGAGGGGAATTGAGAAGCCACCGTTTCAGCTCCCAGAATTTATTAGGAGGACCGGCATCCAGGAGATGAGGGAGGCTTTGCAGGAGAAGGTGAGTTGGGCCGGCCTGGTGGTTTTCCTTTTTCAATTGGCAATTATAAAAAACAACTACAGAGGTACCTCTTTATACAAACTTAATTTTTTCAAAGTTAGTGTTCGTAGCTCTAATTGCTCATATAACGGACACATTTTCCCGATAGGAAATAATTAAAAACTATGTCGTCTGGCCTATTTGTCTCAAATCCCGATTGTCTCGGTCACTGGTAGCAGATGACAACAACATTGTAAATTGCTAATATTGTTGCGATATTCTGTCTCGCCGTGAATAAACAGGTGCAGAAATGTGTTTGAGGTTTATTATTGCATAATTAGGGGAATTGCAATCATTAATACAGGAGTAACTGGCTGAGGTTGACTGGTATTAGATTGAGGGACTGTTAATGATTCGTAAGCACTTTCTGTGTACTTAAAAGTAAAGCCACTGCAACCCTAAATGAATGTAAACAATTTTTTAATTCTAAATTTTTGCCTGTGGTTTGCATGGACAAACTAAAACCAGCTGATGCTGGCAGTAAGCAGTCACTAGTGGTGGGAGGTCTCGAGCGGGCTCTAGTGTCAGCCCCTTGGATTGCTCATAACCTGGATTTGTCTTTGTATGACTGGTAACATTTTTGTTCCAAATGAAACTCGTGTATTGAAATTCCCGAATTTAGAGGTGCTTGTAAAAAGAGGTACCACTGTATCTGAAAAGTGACAGTTTTCAAAGTCAATTGGAGGGTGATCCAGTCTAACATTCTCTTTTCTGAAAAGGCCAATCTGTTTTATTTTTTTGGGTTTTTTTTGGTCATTGAATAAATAAGAAAATCCATACACTTGTCTTGCAGGAGGATGCTAAAACCATGAAGACCAAAATGAGGGAGAAAGTCCGTCCCAAGATGGGGAAGATTGACATCGACTATCAAAAACTTCATGATGCCTTTTTCAAGTGGCAGATAAAACCCAAGCTCACCATCCATGGAGACCTTTACTATGAGGTGATAACATTTTAGATAGATAGATAGATACTTTGTTCATCCCCGAAGGGAAATTCACATTTCCAGCAGCATCCCTGAGCTGAGAACAATCGAGAACAATCGAAAATAACACGGGAGCTGCTGGAGTGGCTGCCATTCGTGACGGCGCCGGAAGAAAAGATTCAATTTGAATCATTTACAAACAATTGAATCATGTACAAACAAACAAACAAAATATTCATGTTTCAATAAGTGGAGTGTTAATAAAATATTTCTGATACTGATATAACCAGATAAAACTAATTTTAAGTTTTGTCAGAGCCATCCGATGCTGCGCTTTTTGTCAATTATTTCTAAATGTGCATATGTTGTCATTCTAGGGGAAAGAATTTGAGACCCGGCTGAAGGAGAAGAAGCCAGGTGACCTGTCCGAGGAGCTGCGCATCGCTCTGGGAATGCCAGTGGGCCCGGTATGTTTCTCCAATGTCGGCTCACTGTGGAATTATTGAACACCAATCATTGGAATTTGTTTCCTAGAACTCCCACAAAGTTCCTCCGCCCTGGTTGATTGCCATGCAGAGGTACGGCCCCCCTCCTTCATATCCGAACCTCAAGATACCTGGGCTCAACTCACCCATCCCTGAGGTATCGAGCAGCATTCAAAGGACTGTCATAATTACTCTTTGTGTTCGGTGGTGCCATAAGAATTTGATGGAAGACAGTTGAGATCAATGTTCCCTTTAATTTTCCACGGGTCTGAGCGTTCACACAAAGTCGGTGAGCAACGCTTGAAACAACAGTGAGCCACCATAATCCCAAGTGTGGCAAGATAATTATCAAACATGTCCAAAACTTGACATCAAGTTACATTTTGCTGAATGAATTGACTCATGTACTATTGCAAAGGCAGTACGTCCTACAAACGTCGTTTGTTCTTACAATTCTTTCACAAGATATCCATTTCTTTTTATTTGCTGATTCATTTTGTCGCATAATATTAACATTTTGGGGGGCTTATTTAGTCGGTTGTAAGATACAGAACTGTACTTAATCACATTTTTTAGTGGAAGTACAATGTTGGCAACAAGATCCACTTGATATAATTGGAAATTATTTGAATGCAACACAAACCATTTCTTTTTTCTGTGTTTTTTTTCTACTTTTTTTAAAAATTCCTTTTAAAAAAATCTCATTGTGTTTGTTTTTTCCGAGCTGTTACTTTTTTCTTTTTGTTCTCTATTTACCTTTTTCCTACATTTCTTTCTTTTCTTTTTTTCTGGCTTTTTTCTAAATGTTTCCTTCTTTTTTCTCTTCCCTTTTTTCTCAGCTTTTCACTACTTTTTCATTTTGGTATTTTTTTATTTTTTGTTCTATTCCCCCCTTCCTTTAAGTCATTTTGTGCATAATTTTACATAATATTTGGTCATGTTGGGATTACAGAAGCAAAAACAACCTGAAGAGCCGTTTAGGACCCTTGTGCGCTGGCTAGAATTTCTTGTGCGCTGAGAATGTGCGAGTAGTGCGCAATTGCACACGCGCGCAGCTTAGAGGGAACACTGGTTGAGATGTTCATCATCTAATTGCGAGGTTCATGACCACACAAAAAAAGTGATATCACAGACACCAGAGTTTTTAAAAAGCAAAGGAAGAGGCTTCGAGCTGTTTTTCTTATTTTTTCTTTCAAAGTGAAAAACAAGGTTTAAGGTGTAAATCGTTGTTCCATCCCTTTTTTTACCATGATATGAAAATAATGTATTTATAGATGTGTTACTTGGAGACATTAAAAAAAGCTTTATTTTTTTAAAGGTACTGTCATAGCTAAATATAACTATCGAAACACTGTTCATATCTTTTCTAGATCAGACATTTCTGAAAGCCAGAAACAAGTGTTCTGTTTTTCCTGTATAAAACACAAATCGTAGCTGCTGTCAAACCATAAAATTCCACGAAATATAAACAAATGAATATTTCACATTCAATCTTCTCTTGCTCCGTCACATGGACTCTTCCTTGCGTCTGCCACTCACATTTTGTTGTCTATTTTTTTGGGGTTGAGTGAAACAGATTGAAGGCGTGAGAAAAAGATTCTTAGAAGAGGGTGCGTAGTTTGAGGTGTCCCTAAAAAATTAGATATTTTCTCTATTAGGTACGTATTAACAATACACAACTCCGTTCAAAAGAGCCTCTTTTCCCCCAGCAGCTTATCTGCTTTATCTTACTTTTGTGGGAAGTGAAGTAATTTTACACTTGTGCACAGTTTTCTTCTGATAAAATTGTAAAAGTAAGAAAACTGCAAATTCAAATACAGTCGAAATCCCAACCAAAAGCCCCATAAAACATGAAAAAGAACGAGTTCAAAGGAGCGCATCTAAGAATTTCACATACTTGCACGTGCAACAAGAAGCTTGACAGAGGCTGCAATGGTGATTTCAGACAGAAGATGGCATCAGCAAGTAGAATATTTTGAAGTAACAGACATCATCTTTAAATGTAGGAAGAGTAATAATCTTTCGGAGTGCATACCAAAGTGATGTTAAGATACCTGACCTTTTCTTTCTTTTCTCCAGAACTGCACTTTTGGTTACCACGCCGGCGGATGGGGGAAGCCGCCCGTGGACGAGATGGGTAAACCACTTTACGGCGACGTGTTCGGAACCAATTCAGCTGATTTCCAGGCGAGTGTGCGCCGTTTCGACTCAAGGGCTTCCTGTGAGACGTGCAATGACATGTGCTGACTGATCCAAACAGGCCAAAGCAGAAGAAGAAGAGGTGGACCGGACGCCATGGGGTGAGTTGGAGCCTTCTGATGAGGAGTCTTCGGAGGAAGAGGAAGAGGAGGAAGAGAGTGATGAGGAAAAACCGGACGAAACGGGATTCTTCACTCCTGCGGACAGGTAATGCGACAGAGTGGGATATTTTATTCATATTCTATTCTATTCTATATTGACCAGACAAATTTCCCTGTTACAAATAAGTCATTGTTTACAGCAAGGGTCTGAAATATTTTTGGATGAGAGAGAGACATAAACGCAAAATGTTTTATTTTTTTTAATTAAGAGCCACACCATATATTTTAAGACAATATTCAACAAAAGCTCCAAACATGCTTCTTAGACAAAAATAATTTTTCAACAGATTTTATTTCAACACTGTGATGTTCGATGATAATTTTAAACAAATCTATGAAATAACCATAGTGCCAGAGTGTCCCTATATCATTAAAAATACCAATGTAAATGAGTCTCTCTCCAAAATGTAATTATAATAGATTAGTATTGTAAATAAGGGTTTCAAAACAAGCTGCGAAAAGACTTGTTTTGTAAAAATGTCACAAAATACTGCAAAGGAGAAGAATATTTAGAGGAGTGAGCCGCCCACTCTTACCGTTCACCCAATTAAATTGGTCTGGGTGCCTGGCTGGCAATTTCGGGGTTTACAGTTTGATCTGTGGGTTTTCCTTCTGAAGTGTCTCAACAGTGAACATGTATTGTTTAATAAGCTTTCGTATAATAGATTAATTTTCTTACAGACGTACAGACAAAACAGGGTCAGTTGATGTAAAACTATAAGTGTAAACTGTAGTTGAAACTTTGCCATTTATATATATATATATATATATATATATATATATATAGTGGACCAAATAGAAGGCTTTCTGTGTTGTTTCGGCTTTTAAGTGAAGATTACTTTGGTCTTCATTTGCTCTCTGATCCAGATGTACTCATATAAAGAGCCATTTCTGGCTCGCCAGCCATACATTCCTGACCTCTGATTTACAGTTATTGCTTCCTGTACCTCTAAAGGGAAAAATGTTCTTTTTTTTCCAGTGGGCTGATCACACCAGGAGGCTTCTCATCAGTCCCTGCTGGCATGGAAACCCCTGAGCTCATTGAACTGAGAAAGAAAAAAATTGAGGAGGCAATGGATGGGTGAGAGTTGCTCCTGTTATATTAAGAGAGTGTGTAAAATTATTTAAATCTTAAAATGTCATTACAGCAACGAGACTCCACAGTTGTTTACAGTCCTTCAAGAAAGACGAACCGGCCCCGTGGGCGCTGCCATGATGGGTTCTACGCACATATATGACATGTCGGCGGTGAGAAAACACACATTTCAAACTACTGTGATCCCTGGTTACTTAGGGCTTCGTGCCTTGCGCCTTAATACATCGCGGGGAGAAAAATTGCATATCGCACAGCGCACTTTTTGATTAGTGGCAGGTTTTTTTGTTTTTTGCTGTCTTCCAAAAACAGCCACGTTTATTATCACTGTTTTTTCAGGCCTGGAGGCTTTTTTTCACCTTCTGGTCCACTAAAAAGTGAACTGCACCTGTGCGGCTTTGACCCATCATCCTCGATCGCATAGTGCTGCGAGTGTGGACTGGCAGATAACGCTTTTCTGCGCTTTTTTTTCCCGGTCTGCGCTTCTACGGCTTGCCATTGTGTTTTTTTTTTTTTCCTGTTCTTTCTACCTGAGATAACACCACTTGTGCGGCTGTAATCCATTATCCGAATGGTCGACTATTGCTGCAAGTGGAGGCTGTCAGAGGACATGTTAAAAATCTATGTGTGGGGGCGAGGGGGGTCGTTTACTTAACGTATTTTCGCATATTTCAGGAGGCTTTGATGCCCCTTAATTGCAATAAAATAAATATTACAGTATTTCATTAATTGTCCCAAGAGGATTTACGAATGCATTTCTCTGCCCACAGGCCATGGCAGGCCGCAAGGCTGGTATCGGGGACACACATGGCGTGGAGGTGGCGCTGGCCCCTGACGAGCTGGAGCTGGATCCGATGGCGATGACTCAGAAATACGAGGAACACGTGCGTGAGCAACAGGCACAGGTTGAGAAGGAGGACTTCAGCGATATGGTGGCAGAGCATGCCGCCAAACAGAAGGTACACAATTCAATAAGGTCTTCTGCAGTAAACATCATCATGTTTTTTGTTCAAGATTCATACACATCTAATCAGAAATTATGTTTTCATTCTTCGCCTTCCCTTCCATAAATGTTTGGTTGATGGGAAGTTCGAACCCATGTTAAATCTTATGATGCATAGTTTATACAGTATATGCCGTATTTTCCAGGCTATAAATCGCCCCGGATTATGAATTGCACCAGCTGAAATATCTAAAACATACATGTCTTTTTGAAAGGCATCGATCCATGAATTATCTGCACCGCTTATCCTTAGTTGAGTCCCGGGGGTGCTGGAGATGACCCCAGCCATCTTAGGTCAGGGGACACCCTGAACCGGTTGCCAGTCAGTCGCAGGGCACACAGAGACAGACAACTCACTCGCTCATTCACACTCAGGGACAATTTTGACCGGCCAATTAACCTGACATGCAAGTTTTGGGGAATGTGGGAGGAAACCGGAGTGCCTGGAGGAAACCCACGCAGGCACAGGGAGAACAATCAAACTCCACACGGGGAGGCTGCCCTAGCTGGACTCCAACCCTGAACCTCCGCACCGCGGGGCTGTGCGCTACCCACCCAGCAGCCATTTTGAAAGGCGATATAAGAATAAAATAAAAGAGATCAACAGGCTGAATAATTTTACAGTATATGAATGTTACATGACTGACAGGCCTGTTAATGTCAGTAACAACGTAACATATTAAGCGATGTTCAGATTACTCTAGCACAGACCTGGGCACTCCGGTCCTGGAGGGCCATACGTCCTGCCAGATTTTGAAGTTTGCTCTTCTTTAACTCAGGTGATACAAATTATAACCTCGTTAGCAAGCTAGCAAGTGCTCGTTAACGATACTGGTGATTGGAATCACCTGTATTGGATCAGAGAAACCTCAAAAATCATGCAGAACATACGGCCCTCCAGGACCGGAGTGCCCAGGTCTGCTCTAGCATGATAAATGTGCTTACCAAACATCAACCAAACAATCAGTTTCACTCAAAATCAGTTAATCCAATGAAATCTTCACCCACTGTGTCCCTTTAAAACAACTCCCCAAACTCGGGAGGTAGACTATGAGCCGCTTCCTCTTCCACCTCGCTTACGTCAGACTCATTGTTGCCTCCGCTTCTCGCTAACTCCAAACTTTCTTTCCGTTGCCCGATTACCATTTTTGGCTGGTTGCAACGCTTGGCTAGCTGGCTCACTAGAGGAAGATTTTTTTTTTTTTATGGGGCCCGGGTTTTTTTGCTGAATTTTTTTTCCTTCGGCATATTCTATCAAGCATTGTGTTTTTAAATGGTGGATTAAGTTTGTTGTGTTGTCCGTCTTGCTCGGCAAAAATTGCAGTGCACGTCACTGCTCTGTCTTTATCAGACTCGATGTAGCCAAATGCCTCCAAACAACTGAAGATGGGGGGCCTCTCCTGTCTACAACTATTTCAAGCATTTGAATGGGTCTTCTGGGTGTCATTCTTCTTTGTTGCTCATTTTGACCGCATTTTGGTCCGTCTGCTTTCACTGTGTGAGCTGCTATTCATGCAAAATGATTGGGTGGTCCTCGTCACCTTTTCTCCTGAATGTTGGTCTGGAGTTTGTTTTCCATTGCAGTAGCGCTCCCATTTTCTTCTGGTTCTTGGGTGGTGTAATTGCAGTTAATATTATCTACTTTTCTCAGCCGTTTTTTTATTTATCGTGGCAAAAAAATTTCTGACATAATTATCATTAGTATTTATAGCACAGGCCTATTACAAACACAGTACAGTGTTATTGTCCTTTTTACTAAACTCTATCCCTTTCTCATACTATTTACTCCAACATGTGTCCCATACAGTTATACCTGGGTACCTTAATCCTTCATAATTAGTTTTCAAATTCCTAATAGTTCTAGAATCAAATATTTTTTTTTCCATACCAAGCCATGGTGTTTATTTTCATACTTTCCTACGCATGAAGAAAACGTGTACCTAAACAAATATAAACACCCAACATATGAAAACATGTACCTAAGCAATAATAACTATTTACATGTGTCAAAAAAAAGATTAAACAAAATAAAAATAAAAATGTGAGGAAATTTCAGCATATACTTTTCAGCAGCGGTTTGATGGCATTACACCATTCTTGTATTTGGCAATAATTTCCTTCTTCAACTCAATGGCTGTTGTCACTCTTTTACTTCCTGTAATCACTAATTTTCTTGGGACCCATTATTATCACCAATAAAAGTCACTAAATCGCAATCGATTCTCAACAGGTATTGTCGGACTGATAATCTTTCTCCAAATGATCTTACCAAATAGCCAAAAGTGCTGTTAATCTCACGTTAGTTATGCATTAATTATGGTGTTTGTTCGAGTTCCATTTTTTTGTTCATATGCCGAAGCAAAAGTGTCAAATACTGATTCATTGGAATGCAGAATATTTGGGGTAATGAGATATAACTGATTTTAATTATATAATGCTAATAACAATCTTTACAATCCCCAGCAAAAGAAGCGGAAGGCTCAGCCACAAGACACACGAGGCGGGGCCAAGAAATACAAGGAGTTCAAGTTCTAGACAAGAAAACTTTTCTTTTTTCGTATTGATGGAAAATTGTATGTTTCCTGTTTTTTGTAAATAAAATCCACCCAACCAATGTGTTGTTTCTTTCTGACACATTCAAACCAGTGAGGTTTCTTCCACAACTTTGGCCACCCGCCTGCCAACAAGTGTACACTTGATGGATTTAGCATCACCTGATACGTCTTAGTAAAAAAAGGTCACCCTGCTCGGATAATCTGTTAACCTCCTGCAGTTTAATCACCTCAATGGAGAAATTTGGAATTCCACTCCCTCCCACCTGACTGGAAAAGGCGATGTTCATAAAAGAAAATTGTAATTGCTCTTTTTCTTTCTAGTATTGGGCGATACTTGGACTTTGTATCGACCTTATCCAAGTAAGTACCACAGAGAGTACTATTGATCAGAATTGATCCAAAAATGGTTTCCTTGGAACTATAAAGATCATTACATCATTGAATCCTTCCCCTTTGAGTTTGTTTTTTAAACAGCACAACAATTTTAGGCACTAAAACTTCTATTTTAAGTAAATAACTTTATTGCAAACTTTAAAATGTAGAACAATAAATATAATGTTTCTATTACAATTTTCTAAGCACAAAAGAGTCAAATAAATAGGCAATGAATGGAAATTGACTAACATTGTTAACAAGACCCAGTAACTTCCATTGTGCAATCATAAAAAGTCGTGTCATTTCGCTGTTATCCCATAGTGACAACTGATACACGTGTTTCCAGGAACAGTAACATGTTTAAATTTTTGATTGCAGCTTGTTGCTCTCTGCAGGTTTTTTTTCTCTCTCCACGTTTATGTAAATCCTTAGTGTTGCCTAACTAGTAGACTTCATAACTACACTTTGCATTGTCCTTTTCTGCATTTGAAAAAAAGTCCATACTGCACTGTGCATCATCTTTGCCTTTGTTAATATTAGCTTTTAGAAAGGGCGGGTATCTAGATATGGCCCTCTAGGGAGGATGTGAAACAAGAGTTGCTACAGGTTAATTGTCAGTCTGGCATTAAATAAGAGGATTTCCCATGGTGCTAGGTGAGAGAGGGATGTATATATAAGGGGCTTTGAGGAAACTGGTGGAGGAATGAAGCGTCGATCACAGATTCCGATCTAAGCACGTACTCGCTAAGTATCGATAATATCGCTATTTGGATCGATCACACGTTCAACATGCAAAAGGTGTGTTCGCTAATTGTTTCATTGTTTTGTACTCCTTTCTGCGATTTCAAGTAAAGAAAAACAACTTTGAAGGGATCGTTTTGACAAACAGTAAGTGGGTACGTCGACCACGTGGGCGCGCACGTACCCCACGCACGCACGTACGTGTGCGCGCGCTCGCTCGCTTAGTGGTTTCCGCTTCCTGCGAGCGCCCTGCGACGTGCTCGACGACAGAGTTCGATTCCTGGCGGCCATTAGCTCATATGGAACTTGCCTTCGTCGAGTACTAAAAGGAAAAGGGGGGAAGCGGAGAGAACGGCGGGCGCGAGCGAGCCTCCAGCCAGCGCCAACATGGAGCGAGGCTTGGCGGGGCCGCCGCAGCCCTCCAAGCCCGTCAGCATCTCCTCGAACCGGCCGGTTCACATGAACTTGTTCGCCACCTGGGAAGTGGACCGTTCCTCGCCCAGTTGCGTTCCCAGGTAAGTGCAATGAAGATAAACGGCTAGTGGTGGGAAGGAGGGGATCGGTGGGAATTGCCACCTTTTGTTTACCTTCCCCGTTCCTTTGCGTTTATCACGTGACCTCCAAATCACCTGCTGCTCTTAACTGTATCTCGTCGGTGACGTCACGTGACTCACACCATCCCCGTAAGTATGCGAAACACGTCAACGTGCAGGTCGAGATAACTACTGGTGGTAGCCTGTTGCCATGACAACGCTGCCTTCTAACCCCAGGCGTCCAAGATGGCAGTGTTGTTGTGGTTTTCCTTTAATTTGTGCTGTTCTTTTGCTTTTTGTCAACGTCGCAAGACTCCGATCACTTCCTGTTTACGCTGAAACTCGTGATGTTGACACAGGAAGTGATGTCGTTATGAGTGAATTGTTGACGAGGCAAACAGAACCCGAGTCTGCGTCTTTTGACCTCAAGGTGTTTTTTATGATGTGATTCGGAACGACAAAACTGTCCCAGAATTTCCAATTGTCTTCATTGTCATCGAAAGTAACATTGATAACATTTCAACTAGATTAGATAAAGCGGCACTCCAGGACAAACATGATAAAAAAGACAGCAAAGAGAAAAATAAGGTAAAATGAGAACAAAATACAATAAGAAGGCAAATTTGTACAAGAGATAAACAGGCTTCAGAGAGAGCTTCTTCCCCAGAGCCATCACCGCTCCAAACGAACGCTCAAAATATATCTTTCGACGATTTGTTCTTCTCTTTTGGTTGTTCCTAAATATGAAATGAAATGATCTGCATTTATATAGCGCTTTTCAAGTCAATGACTTCCCAAAGCGCTTTACAATGTGCTCCACATATCCTAATAGCGGCCTTGCAGCCATGTAAGGCGCTAACCTGCTTATTGGGGGTATTAAGGGTTCAGTGTCTTACCCAAGGACACTTCGACATGTAACACGAACGAGCCGGGATTTGAACTGGGATCCCTTGATCCCAAGACGAGCGCTCTACCTCCTGAGCTACTGCCGCCCCATAAAAATGTGAAAGAAATGCATATACTTTGTGAATTATATTGGGCTGTCTAAATTACTGCCGGTAAATGTGTTTGCACCTATTTTCCTTGCACTATTGTTGCATTGCATCATTCTTTTTCATACGGTTCAACGGATCCAATGAGGACGCAACTCTGGACAGTCTTCCCACTGCTGATGGTCCCTGGCCTGTTGTTGGGTCATGGCAAAGTTGGCACCAGTCCTATTCTATTATTATAACTTGGGCCAGTCCCCAAGCATTACGTTGAAATTATTGTTCTTGCCTGTTTATCTTGATAGTCTTTTGACTTTTTTGTCTTCAAAGTCTTTATTACATATTTTACCTTGGAGTGCCTTGTCTAATCTCGTTGGATATAATAATAATAATAATAATGATAATGCATTTTATTTAAAAGCGCCTTTCAGGCCACCCAAGGACACTGTACAAACAATGAAAGAAAAAAAAAAAAAAAAAAAAAATACAATTTAAAAAGTTGTAAACGAAATAATAAATAAAAACAAGACATAAAATCATAAAAACATAAGAAATGGAGAAGCTATGTGTTGTAGGCAGTCCTGAACAGGTGTGTTTTTATAACTTGATATCAATAACAATAAAGACAATTCTATTCTAAAATGCATCAGTGCAATGACATTAGCAGGCACATACAGTATTTCCAAAATAAGAATAGAGCAGAGGTCAGGAACGTATGCCTCTTCATGAGTACCGGTACATTTGCCTCGAGATCCGTGCTGATCTTCTCTGTGTCATACCAGTCTTAGTGTATGCAAATGTCAAAGCTATGTAGTGGACTACTGATTCAATCCAGTATACAGTGAAAGCAAAAAGTATTTGATCCCTTTTTAATTTTGTTGCCTTGCCCACTAATGAAGACATGACCATTCTATTGTTTTAATGATTGATTTATTCTAACATGGAGAGACAAAACATCAAAAAGAAAATCCAGAAATTAGCTCTAAATAATATATTTTAACTCATTTGTAAATCATTAAGCTAAATAAGTATTTAATCCCGCGAGCCAGAAGAACTTAATACTTGGTGACAAAGCCTTTGTTTGCAAGCAGAGTGATAAGACCTTTGTGGTAATAACCCACAAGCTTAAGACACATGTCCGGGTGTATTTCGTTGCACTCTTCTTTGAAAATCCTCTCTAAATCATAAAGTTTGGTGGGCTGTCGCTTGCCAAGTTGGACCTTCATCTTTCTTAATAGTATTAATGTGTTATTTTTTTGAGGGGAATCCAGTTAGCAGGAAATTACAACACGGTAGTCAGTTTTAGGGGAACGTGGAGAGAAGGGAATATGGATACCAGGGAATTATAATATTTTTTAAATTTTTAACTAGAATGTATTTATTTGTTGATAACAACGTAGTGAACATTTTTTTACAAGGAGATTAGACAAATTGGCACTCCAGGAGAAACATGTCATTGAAAGAGAAAAATAAGATTAAAAAAACAATCGTAGGATAGATGTTTAAAAATATTACTTTAGGCTGGCCTAAATCAAGTGCATCAGAACAATAGTGCCATGAAAAGCGGTGCAATGACCTTTAGCTGCAATATGTCTCCAAAATAAGTAGAGAAATAAGATTTGAATGTTGTGCAGATTTATCTATACATAGGCAATGTATATATATATATATATATATATATATATAACTTGTATATATTTATTTATTTATTCTCACTGTGGTGCGCTTGTTTAGGATGGTGATGGCACTGGTGGCACTGGTGAAGAAATTTTATCTGAGCCTGGTAGCTGTTCTTTTTTTTAGGGAAGCCAGAGGCCAGCTGGTCAAAGAGGTAGTGGCCAGAGTGACAGGTGTTATTGGCTCTACTGCTGTATTAAAATCCGACAATGTACTCCAGACTAGGTAGAAATCAGCCAGTGATGCTCTGGGCTGTGTTGATGACTCTTGTCAGGATTTTCTGTCCGCTTAACAACTATCTGAAGAGCCATTTGTGGCTTTACCCATGCACACTGTCATCTTTCAAATGAACATTTACCTAGCTTTATATGTTTAATAGCGTTCTCTGCCATAATAAAAACTGTCTACTTTATCTGCACGATCATTTTTTACTCTATTTGTTAGGCAGATTTTCCTTACTACTGCCCACTATGCATCACCAAAATATGCAATGACTTTTTCAAATGATTCATTTTGATTACATGCAGAGGAGGTTCTAAATTTAGCAGAAGTTCTACCATCTCCACCGTGTGTTTTTTATTTTATTTTTCAAAGGCCAATGTTGGGAGATGATTATTGAATTCGCCAGTCACATACAGGACAGTATCGGAAAATTAAAATATTGTGATAAAGTTTCTTGATTTCTCTAATGCATTTGATAATAATAAAAAAATGTCATACATTATGGATTCATTACAAATCCATTGAAATATTGCAAGTTTTATTGACGATGATGACGAAAACACATCCCTCATTTCAGATGATTCTAATATACTGGACTGTCTCAGAAAATTAGAATATTGTGATAAAGTTCTTTATTTTCTGTAATGCAATTAAAAAAACAAAAATGTCATACATTCTGGATTCATTACACATGAACTGAACTATTTCAAGCCTTTTATTATTTTAATATTGCTGATTTTGGCTTACAGCTTAAGAAAACTCAAAAATCCTATCTCAAAATATTAGAATACTTCCTCAGACCAAGTAAAAAAATAATTTTATAACAGCAAAACTAAATCAAACATTTCAAAATGTCCATTAATGCACTCAGTACTTGGTTGGGAATCCTTTTGCACGGATTACTGCATCAATCCGGCGTGGCATGGAGGCAATCAGCCTGTGGCATTGCTGAGGTGTTATTGATGCCCAGGATGCTTCGATAGCGGCCTTCAGCTCATTTGCATTTGTAGGTCTGGTGTCTTTCATCTTCTTCTTAACTATACCCCACAAATTCTCGATGGGGTTCAGGTCAGGGGAATTAGCAGGCCAATCAAGGACAGTGATGCCATGGTCAGTGCACCAGTTACTGGTGGTTTTGGCACTGTGGGCAGGTGCCAGATCATGCTGGAAGATGAAATCCTCATCTCCATAGAGCTTTTCAGCAGATGGAAGCATGTAGTGCTCTAAAATCTCTTGGTACACAGTTGCATTTACTCTGGACTTGATGAAACACAGTGGACCAACACCAGCAGCTGACATGGCTCCCCAAACCATTGCTGACTGTGGGAACTTCACACTGGATTTCAAGCAACTTTTTGCTCCTCTCCAGCCTTTCTCCAGACTCTGGCGCCTTGACTTCCAAATGAAATGCAAAACTTGCTTTCGTCTGAAAAGAGGACTTTGGACCACTCTGCAACTGTCCTGTGCTTCTTCTCCATAGCCCAAGTCAGACGCTTCTTCCGTTGTCTTGAGTTCAGAAGTGGCTTGACCATGGGAATACGGCTATTGTAGCCCATTTACCGGACACGTCTGTGAACTGTGGCTTTTGATACCTGGACTCCAGCTTCAGCCCACTGTCTTTGAAGCTCCCCCAAATTCTGGAAGCGGCTCTTCTTCACAATTTTGTTAAGGCTGCGGTCATCTCTTTTGGTTGTGCAGCGTTTCCAGCCACATTTTTCCCTTCCAACAGACTTTTTGTGGATATGCTTTGAAACTGCACTCTGTGAACAGCCTGCTCTTTGAGAAATTTCTTTTTGTGTCTTACCCTCCTGATGGAGGGTATCAATGATGGTCCTCTGGACAGCAGTCTTCCCCATACTTGTGATTTAGTTTACTGAACCAAGCTGAGTGTTTTTAAGGCTCAGGAAACCCTCGCAAGGTGTTTCGAGTTATTTAGATTATTCAGGTGATTAGTTGAATAGCCTACTTGTATACTTTTTCATGATATTCTAATATTTTGACATAGGATTTTTGTGTTTTCTTAAGCTGTAAGCCAAATTCAGCAATATTAAAATAATAAAAGGCTTGAAATAGTTCAGTTGATGTGTAATGAATCCAGAATGTATGACATTTTTGTTTTTTTAATTGCATTACAGAAAATAAAGAACTTTATCACAATATTCTAATTTTCTGAGACAGTCCAGTATACTTGTAGGCTGTAAGCTTCCAACTATTTGAGTGCCAGAATTTTTGCCATATTTCAGTTGGTTGTAATCGATCCAGAATGTATTACTGAAAAAAAATGACAGAAAAGAAACAACTTAATCACAATGTTCTCATTTTCTGGAACAGTTCTGTACATGACACTTTGCAATAATTGTGTCGTCCTCATCAGACTCTTCAGCTTGACCCTGAAGAAGTTGGTCCTCCTCAAGGAGTTGGACAAAGACCTCACCTCTGTGGTCGTTGCCGTCAAACTGCAGGTGAGCGCTTGGACCTCATGCAATACACACAATTGCTGTCTTTTGATCTTGTATTTGTCATCTTCAGGGTTCCAAGCGGATCCTTCGCTCCAATGAAATCGTTCTATCGTCGTCGGCCATGACAGAGACTGACCTTCAGCTCACCTTCTCTCTTCAGGTTAACATTGTTTGTACGCAAAAAATCTTTAAAACCGTAGTGCAATTAAGCTGATTATATGTTTCTCTGACATGCGCAGTACCCTCACTTCCTGAAGAGGGACGCCAACAAGCTGCAGATCATGCTGCAGCGCCGGAAGCGCTACAAGAATCGGACCATCCTGGGCTACAAGACCCTCGCCTTAGGCCTCATCAACATGGCTGAGGTATGTCCCCGGCCTGTTTTTCCATGTAGAAAGCATGACTCAGCTTTCCGCTAACATAGGTGATGCAACACCCGAGCGAGGGCGCCCAGGTTCTCTGCCTACACAGCCAGCTAAAAGATGCCACTCTGCCCGTGGCTGAGATGCGCGTCTATTCGCTGTCCAGTCAGCCCATCGACCATGAGGGACCAAAGGCCAAAATGTCTGGTAGGGCATTCCTATTGTTCATTAACGCCTTAACGTTCTGACGGTCTGTACGAGGTTACCGCTCACTGAAATATGTCACGTCACATATCATTTCAAAATGTACTTATCACAGAAACATTAAGATCAGTCTGAAACATGATACTTGAAAACTATAAAGACAGCGTAACTCACCAATTACATCTCCTGGCCGTCATCAAATGAGTTAAATGTCCGCAAAAAGGGCTTTGTTTGCTCCAAGACAATTCAGCAAATCTAACCATTTAAAATATTTACTCCAAATCACACCGTAATGCCGACAAAAAAATCCGCCTAAAAGCATTTTTCTTTCGTTGGATATTCCTTCTTGTAATTTGTTCGTTTTGTTCCAAAATTCCCCTTTGACAATAAAGTAAATCTGAAATCTGAATATGAATCTGAATCTGAAAATAAACAGACTCGTAAAATTATTTGCAATACGGTCGTTAGCTTCTGACCTTTTGATTGCTACCACTCTCCCAATAGCCGGCATTTTTTCATGGTCCGCATCAGCCTATAGGGCCTGTTTGATAAAATGGAGATGGCCTCTTGTAACTTTGAATATCTTGAACCAGTAGTAACTGATTCAAATGATGATTTGAGACATTTGTTAGCCAATTAAATGCCCCAAATAAGTATGTACACATTTACGGTGTGTATTCAAATCAGAGCCAAAAGTAAACATGCGCGACACAAATCGTAAATCATTATTACCTGCAAGTGTGCACACTCATTGATTGACTTCTGGAAAAAAATAGCTAAACAATTACAACTATTTAGCAATGTCTAAAAGATTGGCCAAAGTAATATGCACAGTTGCAGAGTTTTTATTGCTGTAAACATGAGGTCTTCGAATGGTCACTTTTGCTAATACCTAAACTTACCTAGCCTTAGAAAAACGTGTTAAATGCAATGTTTAGTTTTTCAGATTGTGACCAAATTTAAAAAAGTACCAGGAAAGTCTTCAAGCTATTGTCTCGCCTGTTTTCCAGCTAAAATGTCCATGCTACGCTCATTTGAGGGCATTTAATTGCAAACAAATTCAGGCGAGAATAATAACCTTCTTTTTCTGTGTGTTCCAACTCACTGAATGTTAATCGCACTTGCAGTGATTATTTCTGTTTGGGACAAAATTTCATAGCCTTACCGTTCAAAAGAGACCAAAACCGTCCATCTTCTCCAAAAGGTTCAAGAACAGCGTTCAATTTACTGTGGGTGCGTCTTTGATTGGGATTTTAGGCTAATTTTACAGGAACATTAAGGGGTTAAAAAGGAGAAGAGGACATTTCGGTAATCTTTTTTGGGGGAATCTGGAGAGCAGTGAATTAAAGTCCTCTACTATTTTTCGAATTTGAATTGTCTTTATAATAAAATTACAAAAAGAAAATTATAACAATGTAGTAGACATTATTCACAACAAAATTAGATGTGTTACTTCAGGATTAATCAGTCATAAAATACTTCAGAGAGAAACAAAAATAATATTAAGATTAGTATTTTCATGGTAGTGCTTGTAGACTGGCTGAAGTTGTAAGTGCATTGGAACAATGGTACAATAACAAATAGCAGCAAAATATTTCTGAAATAAGAGTAGTGAACTCAAAGGTGGGGTGAATAGTGTGGTTGTCCTTAAAAACTTTAAATATTATCTCCATTAAGTATGACTTAACAATACCCAACTGAGTTTCAAGAGCCTTTTTATTTGTTTTTTTCACCGCGCCTATCTGCTTTTATCTTACTTTTATCATCGGTGTTTCGTCCACGGAGCGCATTGAGTTGGAGGAATAGAGTCAAGGATCTGTAATTTTACGCGCATGCTTGCAGTTTTATTTTATTCTAGGATGAAAATGGTAAAATTAAAAGAAAAAACAGTTTCAAATACAGCTTAAATGCCAACCCAGCCCCGCCCCCTGACTCCCCAAAAGAAACTAAATTATTTGAGCACATCTTAGAAAGTCACGTACTTGCACGCGCAAAACAAGCAGCTGGACATAGGCTGCAATGATGATTTTAGCCATAAGATGGCGTCAGCAAGTAGAACATTTTTAAATTACCAACACCACCTTTGACTATGAATATACATTTTTATACATAGACAACATATGTAGTTTTTCACATCCATATGTGCTTGTTTAAGGTGGTGATGGCTATGGGGAAGAAACTTTCTCTAGCAGTTGTTTTACCAGTTTGTGTTCTTTCTGCGCAGACCGATCTCCGGACATCGACAACTACTCCGAGGAGGAAGAGGAGAGCTATTCATCTGAGCAGGAAGGCAGTGACGATCCCATCCATGGTCAAGTATGTGTTTTTGCAAGCACTTCCTTGTAGGTCTGGGTAATTTTTGCCTAAAAAAACGGACTGTTTTAGAAAATGAGAATATTGTGAAAAAGTTCTTATATCCCATTTCACAGTATTCAAATATCCTAAAATAGTATATCAGTTGGCTGTAAGCCGTAATCAGCAATAATGATTGATTGATTGATTCAGACACAACAATGCAAAAAACAACATCAACAAATCACAAAACTGAAACAACTAAATATTTGCACAAAAACAGATGTACAATACAATAATATTATACATAAACACGTGCCCAAAGAAGTAGGGTGAAGCTTTTGAATGGCTACCCCTATACATTTTTTGTTGCAGGAAGAACATATTCAAAATCAAAACCAAAGCACAGCACCATTCCTTACAAAGCAAATTTTGAAAAACAAATAATGATTTTTCAAACTTACAATGTTAACAAAATAATATCCCAACAATGGTAAGGGCAAGTAACAATCAGGGCAAAACACCAACAATGGTATAATAACAGACATACATTAGAGAGCCCCTAAAAAACCCTTGCAGCGCATACGTTTGCCCAGACAAAATAGTTGTAGAATAGTATAAACCTATGAATATTTTTGCTTTGTTTTAGTCAGACAGTCCTAGAGTTTCACACCACGTACAGACACTCAAAAACTCTTGCACGCTGTTCGAATTCTGGGTATATAAATTCTCCATAGCCTCACAAATTATGAGCCCTTCCTTGAATTTCCAACATTTTCTGTAAATCTTTGGGCAACATTTAGTGAAAAGCTTTAAATAAGATTATAAGGTCCTGAAATTTGAGCAACTTAGACTGCAGAACCAGCTCATGTGTATGATCCAGATTCCCATCCTTGTGAATAATACGCAGTGCTCGTTATTGTACTTTATCTAACGGTTCCACTGTATTTTGATAGTGTTTCCCCACAATATGTCAAGTATGTAAGAACCAAGGTACAGTACAAAGTTCACTGTGCATCCTTATCAAGGAATAGTTTTAGCTTGTTCAAAACTGCAAGGCTTTTGGAGATTTTGCTTTTTATGTGTCTGATGTAAGGTTTCCAGGAAATTTTGTTATCAATTATGACTCCCAGGAATTCCTTTTCACTCACATTTTCAATTGCTGCATTATCAATCAGAAGGGGAGTCTGGGTGGTGTCTTACTTTGCATAATTTGCAGAGTTCCACCTATCGCAGGAGCTTCTGGTCCCTGTCAACCGCGATAAACGAGGGATTTTAGTAGTTTTTTATTGTCAAGGAAACCTTTCAGTGAATACATTATTTATTCACTCTCTCACTCACTCACATTTTCACAGTAGCTACAACCTGTACGTGGGTATGTTTCCAAAATCGGCTGCCATGAAATTAAAACTGTGGTGCAGCAGAAGTAGGGTTGAGGATAAGATTTTACGTTCCATAATAATCAAAAAAAGTCACCATATTGAAGCCTGCTACTTTGGTTTGCTTGCTAAAATTTCCAGGCATATTTTCTCTGACACAATTTATTGTCTTTTGAAGTACCTATATGACGAAGACGAAGAAGTGAGGAAGAAAAAGCCCAGGCGGAAGCTGACGTCCAACACTGCCATCACTAGGGTGCGCTATCACGTGTGTTGTTTGTCACTCGTTTTGATTCTTCTTACCTTTATTTTCCATCACGGTTTGTAGCAGCCAAACATCAAACAGAAATTTGTGGCCCTGCTCAAGAGGTTCAAAGTCACAGACGAGGTATGTCAAAGAGCCGGGGAGGGCCACTTTGGTTTTTGTGTTGACTTGTGCCTGCTGACTTTTGAATCCAGGTGGGATTTGGTCTGGAGCACGTGTCTAGGGAACAGATCCAGGAAGTAGAGGAGGACCTGGACGAGCTCTACGATAGCCTGGAGATGTACAACCCGAGCGACAGCGGGCCTGACATGGAGGAGACGGACAGCATCATGAGCACACCCAAACCTAAACTGAGGTAACAGCTTCTCTTGTTACACTTAAGTTGCTCCTTCTTACATAAAAATGTTTTTCCTGAGTAGTGAAACTGTAAATTAATACGATCTAAAGGGTTTGATGAATTATTAAATTTTTTAGATCAATTTTTAATGCTTCTCCAAATAAAATCATCTTGACGCCTTTATTTTGTTTTGAACTGATGTTACAAGATGGTTTAAATTTTCCTTATGTGCAGGCCCTTTTTTGAGGGAATGTCTCAGTCCAGCTCCCAGACGGAGATTGGAAGTCTGAACAGCAAAGGCAGTTTGGGCCGGGACACTTTGAGTCCGGTACGTTCGGAAGGGTTTCTTCAAAATTCCCCTGCTGCAATTCCATAATGAACGTCACTCTGTCAACAGGGGGAGCAGCCTACTTTGGACAAGATGAAAACGTCCCGCAGCCGCATTCTTGATGAAGCTCTGTCTGAAAGCGAGGCACTGGTACCAACTCTTTCAGTTCTTGTACGTGTCACATTGATGTTCTCATTACTGTAATCCCTAATTTATCGCGGTTAATGGGGATAATGAGTCGGGGCTGCTTGGGTGCTGTTAATTTTCGGAGTACTGTAAAGAACAGGGAAGAGGTGCAACTCATGACATGCTTTTAGCAATAGTCCACCGGGGATAATGGATCGCGGCCATACACAGTGCAGTTAGTTTGAAGCAGGCCACAAAAAGATCACTTCGGCAACCCAAACAAAATAAGTGCACCCTGCCGGCCCATTGCTCTTTTTCAGCAGTGAGTAATAATGGATCGTGGCCACACCTCCATTCCAGTACAACACACCGCACAGTGTAGGTTTATTATAGGCGGGCCACAATTGCACCGGGGGGAAAAAATTGCTCTGCAATTGTGCATCCAGTATACAGGCAGCAAGGCTTGAATTTATCTTGAATATTTTTAAGCATTTGAAATGAATACTTTTCACCCCACAAAGCACTGCGGCTGCCAAGTAGTGACGGATTTTGTTAAATTGGTTTTGTTTGATGTTTGTATATTCAGGAAGGAACAGATCAAGAGCTGCTTTCCGACACCGCCCCCTGCATCACAGTGTCCTCTGTGGAGAAACCCCGTACGCCTATGAAAACTGGCAGAAGTGAAAGCCAACCGTCGCCACGGTAACTAGAAAGCCATGACGTCATAGCTGCTTCCTGATGGCAAAAGCTTAGATCGTATTGTTGTACCTGTATATTTTATATGTAGATTGGATGGTGGCCACACCCCATCCAGGCAGAAGCGCAACAGCTGTACGCCAGTCAAGTCCAAAGCGCCGAGCGAACGGGCCAATAGCTCTGACTCGGAAAGGTCTCCCGAACAGGGGCACGGCACGCCGGTAAACATTGCTACCCCTTAACATCGTGGTAAATTTGTTTGTGCCATTTTAACAAAGTGCCCAACAGGTGGTGAGGAAGGCCATGTATGACCAGCTTAACCACATTTTGTTGGGAGACTCTGCTCTCCCAGAGAGCCTCATCCTGGTCAACGGCGGAGACTGGCAGGGCCAGGTGAGCCTAACTGTTAAGTTTATTATTTTACAGGCACTAAAAATAAGGAGCGAAGACACCAAATAATTATAAGCTTACAATGAGAACAAGGGACAACTGTACAAAAAACATCAAGTTGTACAATATCCAGCCTTTTCTAAAGGTCTAGTCTTGAGCCCTTTTTCAAATCAACCTTTATCAAAAATAGACCAACCCGTGAGCGTGTGGGAATCAAAGAACCGACACATGACTGGGAAACAATGATACAGTGATAACCCCCAAAAAACAACCCTTGCAATACCAGCATACTTATCACATTGCCCAATTAATATCAAAATACACAAAACCTGGGATTATAAATATTCTTTTTTGCAAGTGTTCAATAACAAAATAAAACATTCCTGGAATCCAAATAAACTCTGGTATTTATCATTCTTCTTTGCAAGCGTTCAATAGTCAAAATAAAACAACCCTTGTCTTATAAGCATTCTTTGCACTTGTTTAGTAAAATAACAACCCTGGAATTGTAAGCATTCTTCTTTGAAAGTGTTTAATAATTAAAAGAGAATTACCCTGGCACTAAGCAATCTTCCTTGCGAGCCTTCAATAATCAAAATAAACAACCTTTGTTTTGTAAGCATTCTTCATTGCTCATTTTTATAACACTGGCATGAGAAGCATTCTACTTTGCAAGTGGTAAATAATTGAAATAGAATTACCCTACTCTTATCAGCATTCTCCGTATCAAGTGTTTGATAATCAAAATAGAACTACCCTGGCATTATAAGAATTATTCGTCACAAGCGCTTAATAATAACAACTCTGACATGGTAAGCATTCTTTGTTGTTAACTTTTAAAAATCAAAATAGAACCACCCTGACGTTATCAGTATCTATCTTTGCATGTGTTTGATAATCAAAGTAGAACTAGCCTGGCCTTGTAAGCATTTTTCGTTGCAATCAATATACAAACAAGTGTAATGCTAATTTGGACAAATGTGTTATAAACGTGAAACGATTATTTTCTCACTCCCTGAGCTTGATGGCCACCCTCTTACGTGATTGTTTACAGTATGTGATGGAGCAGCTGCAGGCGCACAAGCAGCCGGCAGTGTGCACGTGCTCGCCAGCGGAGATACAAGCTGTGCTGTCTGCCATTCTCACCCGAATCCAGAAGTTGTGAGTTCCTGCGGGGACACTTCGGAGATGCTCCGAAAGGGTTCAGATAACCAAATGTTTCGTTTTCAGCTGCAACTGTAACGCTTCCATGCCACGCGCTGTGAAAGTGGCTGCGGTGGGTAGCCACAGTTACTTGGCCGCCATCTTGCAATTTTTCGTGACGCAGCTTGCCAACAAGACTTCGGACTGGCTCAACCACATGCGCTTCCTAGTAGTTCCTCTGGGTACGTTGCGAGACAGAGTTTGATGAACCTCACCCACAGCCACTTGTGAGATTCTCACCGTTTTCCTCAGGTTCGCATCCTGTTGCCAAGCATCTGGGCGTCCTTGACAACCGTTACGGCGCCTCCTTCCTGGACGGCGCTTGGCATGACCTCTTTAGCCGTACCGAGCCTCCTCCCACAGGTAACGTCAAAGCAGATAAGACCAATCTGTTAATGCAACTATTGTAATTTCCTGACTATAAGGCACATCCTCAAAATACTTTTCTGAGATATTTTTTCTGTATACAAGAGACAATAAGGCGCGTAAGAGCAAGGGTTGCATTAGAAATTAAATTGCCTTTATTATCATGGACAACAGAAGCACGGCGGCACAGTGGTTAGCGCGTGTGCGGCACAGTTCTAAGGTCTTGGGAACCTCCTGTGTGGGTTCAAATCCAGCTACCGGACTTGCTGTGCGGAGTTTGTATGTTCTCCCCGTGCTTGCGTGGTTTTCCTCCGGGCACTCCGGTTTCCTCCCACATTCCAAAGACATGCATGTCAGGTGGATTGGCCGGTCCAAATTGTCCCTAGGTGTGAATGAGCGAGCAAGTTGTCTGTCCCTGTGTGCCCTGCGATTGGCTGGCAACCAGTTCAGGGTGTCCCCTGCCCACTGCCCGATGATTGCTGGGATGGGTTCCAGCACTCCCGCGACCCTACTGAGGATAAGCGGTGCAGCTAATGAGATGAGATGAGATCATGGACAACAAAAAGATTAGACACGGCACTCCAAGGTAGGCACCTAATATTGATCATTCTACATTTTATTTTGAAGTGCCTTCCAGGACACCCAAGGTGGCTGTACTGAGAATATCAATAAAAACAGTCAACAAATACAAAAATACAGAGTACAGTGAAAATAGAGGTGAGGGCATGGGAGGCAGTTAATGATAGGCAACTATAATAAAGACTTAAAAGTATAACATAAGATAAAATACTGTCAAGATAAATAGGCAAAAACATTTACAACGTAGTGCTTAGAGACTGGCTTAAGTTATAAAAATGAAAATTCCCAAATAAGTCGCACGATCTATATTATCACAGATTTGCACGCTTGTTTAGGGTGGTGATGGCCCTGGGGAAGAAACTGTCCCCGAGCTTGTTTGACCTTGCCTTACGGGACCTATAGCGCCTATAGCAGATGCCAATTGTCAGAAAATTAAAAAAAATATTGCCTTGAACATGAATATTACTAGATTACTGTTTTTATGGACACTTGCAGTAACAGTTTGGTGTGTGGTTTACCATTGTCCAAGAACCACTTTAGTCCTTTAATGATGCGACATAAAAAAGAATCCCAATCTTAAAATTGTGAAATAATGATTTCAATTTTTGGAAACTCTGTTGTTTCATTTGTATGTGGAAGCAATTCATTGTAAATTCATTCACTGTTTTTCCAATCTATTAGACTCTCTGGATTAAAAAGCGCGATTTCAAATTTCTGGGAAACTTGTATTTGTGGGGGGAACGCTCTATAGTCTGGAAAAAATGTGACATATACACTAAAAGTAAGTTTGGACTTGCTTAATACGAAAAAGTGAAGCTATGAGACTCATGACTTGCAGACCAACTCGACGTGGCGGGAAGGATCGCTCAGTACATCAACGGCGCCACGATGACGCACCAACTTCCCATTGCCGAGGCCATGTTGACCTGCAAACACAAGACGTGAGTGACGCCCCGGTTTACTGGAGAGGACTACACTCGTGTTAACCAATCTCTGATATTTTTACAGGAGGGAAGAAGAGTCCTACCAGAAGTTTATTCCCTTCATTGGCGTAAGTGCGGTCTCACCTTTGGAGTTATCACAGTTTGAGTATGAAGGTTCGACTTACATCACTTTCTGTTTCACAGGTGGTCAAAGTGGGCGTGATCGAGTCTGGACCCTCACTGATGGGTGAGTGCAGTATTTATTTGAATGCTAGTATTGTGAAAAAAAAAAAAGAGAAATCCTTAATACCGTCCTTATTTTCCAGTCCAACTATTTTATCTTTACTAGATAGAGTATGTATTAAAGCAAACACTTTTTAATTAAGAAAATCTGAAAAGTAAATGGACTCCTTATTGTAACTATTTAAAAAACAAACAAGTCATTTTAAAGACCTTTTAGCCACTAATGCCAGAGGCCATGAACTGAAAACTTGCAGACATTTTATCATTTCTAATGATGGAGTGCAAATAAAGCCTTCTAAAAGAAAATCGTTGTGTTTATTTGTGTTAATTTCTATAACTAAGCATTAAAAAAACACCAGTGTAGCCCCATTTGTATCACAAAAAGTACGGCCATTAGCAACCTAAACAAATGCCCAAGACTGTGAAAAAAACTATATACCAGTATCTTGCCTATGAACAGGATTATGAGTATTCATAGTCTATTTCTCAATCTATTTTGGGAAATTTGTTGTTGCTAATATCATTGCACTATTGTTCTGATGCACTTAAAACTTTGGCCAGTCTATAAGCACTAAAAATCTATCCTTATATTCTTTTTTTTTTTATCTAATTTTTCTTTTTTATGATATTTTTCTCCTGGAGTGCCTTTTTGTATAATCTTGTTGTTAATAATGCCCACTAAGTTATTATCAATATTCTATTCTAATTTTAAAAATGAATAAACCAAAACACCTTTCTTGCCTTTGTGTATAAAGTGTTTACTCGTATTTTATTTCTGGGCTCTATTTTTGGAAATATTTTGCTTTTCATGCCATTGCACTGTTCTGATGCACTTACAATAAAGGCCACTCTACAAGCACTGCCAATCTATCCTAATATCCGTTTCTATCTTGATTTTTTTACATGTTTATCCTGGAGTGCCACTTTGCCTCATCTTGCAGTTGCTATTTAAGCCAATCAATACAATTCCATACACTAGATCATTGTAATTCTCTGCTCTCTGGATTCCCCCAAAATTGAGTATTAATACAATTTTATTGACTTTGTATAGAAAATTTCTTTACAGATTTTATTTCTCCATTCTATTTTCAGAAATATGCTGCTGCTAATGCTATTGCATTGTTGTTTTGATGCTTTAACAATTTAGGGCAGTCTCAGCACGACTGATCCATTCCAATATTTCTTATATTTTTAAGTTTTATGACATGTTTGTCCTGGAGTGCCACTTTGTTTCATCTTATTGTTAACAATGTTCACTACGTTGTTATCAATGACAAGAAAGATCCTTCTAAAAATTAAATCATTATAATTCCCTGCTCCCCAGATTCCACAAAATATATAACATCAGACACTTTTCTTGCCTTCGTATAGAAAATGTATCTTCATGTTTTATTTCTTAACTCTATTTTTGGAAATCAGTCACTGCTATAGTCATTTCACTGTTTTTTTTGGTTCCAATTCACAAACAATTGAGGCCAATTTCTTGTTATTTACCTATTTATCGTAAATCGTGTTTTTATAATATTTGTTTCAATAATCCTTTGATATTTTTCCTGGAGTGCCATGAGTCATTTTATTGTACATAATGTTCACTTCAATGTTATTTATCAAAATTAAGCAAACTCTTAATACTGAATTCTAATCTCATGTGATTATTTTTTTTATGGTTGTGAAGGAGACGCCGACGAAGGTGTAGCTGTTAGCCTGGCCGTCCCCTCCTCGTCCCCTCCATCCCATGGCTCTCCCACAGGCATGATCAAGGAAGCGGCCACACCCCCTTCTTCCCCATCCATGGCAAGCGTCGCCGTGCAGGGGTAAGCCTCAAGGTCTTTGAAAGCACAGAAGCCTGCTACTATGCTAACAGGCTCAACTCGCTTCAGGAGTCCAGGCATGTCACATGGCGTGGACGCCATCGGCCTGCAGGTAGACTACTGGTTAGCTTCGCTGGCGGAGAAGAGACGAGAAGGGGAGCGGCGCGACACAGCATGCAAGAACACGCTGAAAAGCGCCTTCCGCTCGCTGCAAGTCAGCCGTTTGCCCACCGGGGGTGCCGGCGCAGGGGGCGAGCCTCACGGTGTTCAATTTAGCACCATGGCCATGACGGTTGTGACCAAAGAGAAGAACAAAAAAGGTGAGAGGAAAGTCATGAATCCAATACAGCAGTGTTTCTCAACACCTTTTTTTCATCAAAGATAGAGGGCACCATTTGAGGTGTCGTTAAAGAAGTTGCAAATTAAATGTTTTATCTATTAAAGGTGCTGTACGGAATTTGGAACTGTCTTACTCGCTGATGCCATTTTCTGGCTGTTTTTATTATTGCAGCCTGTGTGAAACTGACACCAGTTTATTCAAGCGTGTCTAAGATATGCACATATTCAGAATGATATGACTGAGGCTGTGATCATGACTTTAAACCGTGAGATGGCAGCAATGACATTTTCAAATAGCGGACAGCCCCTTTAAATAACACTGCAATAGAGGGATGTTGTGCTGACTTGATGCTTTTTGTTCACAGTGGCCACCATTTTCCTGGGAAAGAAGCCGAAAGAGAAGGAGGTGGACTCAAAGAGTCAGATGATAGAAGGCATCAGTCGCCTCATTTGCTCAGCCAAACAGCAGCAGACCATTCTAAAAGGTAGTTGTATTATTTCTTTTTTTGAAAGATGTCAAGCCAACAAATTACATAACAAAATCAAATTCTGTCTCTTGATCTGAAGTGAAGTTGAGCCAAATTGAAGTTGAATTGAGTGGATCTAATACTATATACTTACTATACTTATTATATATTATATATACTTCATACTTGGCGCGTCAGTGCATCGTGGGTTAAAAAAATGCCGTTATCTACTATCCCTGGGTGACTATTGCTGCGGGGACCGGCAGCATGCATTTTTGTTGGGCCTAGCAGGTTTATCTTTCTGTTCTGTCCTTCAAAACGTATTGATGAGGGCGGGGTGAAAGCAAATTTGTGCTATACATGGTGGCTTTTTTTCTATTATTTCTACCTAAAATGAACTGCACTCGTGCGGCAGGGACCCATTATCCCCTATTGCATATGTCTACAAGAGGTGACTGGCACCGGGCACTTTTGTCAGGCCTGGCGGGTTTTTCCCCCAATTCAATCTATTATGACCATATTAATACCATATTGCCTTGACCAGGGTCTGGCAGAAGGCTCTTTTATTGGGAGGCATGCTGATCCAGACAGCCTCAAATTAAATGCCCAGTTGTGGCCACGATCCATTATCCCCTGTCGACCATTGTTGAGAGTAGTGGTAGTTATAGTGCTTTTTTCTGATTTGGGCTACTAAAACATGCCATTGTGACTTTTCTTAAATGAACTGCATTGTTTTGGCCACGGCCTATCATCAACCGTCGACTATTGCTGAGAGTGGAGTCAGCAACCTAGCAGCGCACATTTGCAATTTTTTGCTTTATTTTTTTCTCAAATATTTCTATCTACATTTTTACTTTACCGGTGGTAGAATGGAGAGAACTTTTTTTTCCACCTAAAATGAACTACACTTTTGCCAGTGATAAATTATCCCTGGTCAACTATTTCTGTGAGCTGGGGCTATTTTTGAGACCCGGGTCCATGAAAACAAATATGTGGCATTCGTGGCAGCTCTTTTATTTCTGTGTTTTCTGCCTATAATAAACTGCATCTGTGTGGCTGCGATCCACTACCCCCGGTCAACTATTTCTGCAAACAGGGGACGGCAGAGCACTTGTTAAACATGGGTTCTTAATTGACTTTTTGCATATCACAGAGGAGTGTTCTGGTCCCTTAACTGTGAATAAAGGAGGGATTACAGTAGTTTGCTAGGCTATTCTGAACACAGTTGTTTTTTTTCCTCTTCCAGTATCCGTCGATGGCGTCGAGTGGAATGACGTCAAGTTCTTCCAACTTGCCGCCCAGTGGCCCACTCACGTCAAATACCTTCCGGTGGGAATTTTTGGTTACACCAAACCTCCCTCTTAGATGGCAACGACGTTCGGCTGCTTGACCTTCACCATCTCTCACACACACATGTTGCGATTCTTGCAATCCGAATGAGCAGACACATTCCCGGTGTGTGAGCTTCACTTCAGTGTTCGCCCGCTCATCTGCGATGAATTAACACCACCCAAAAAAAGGGCATGTATTGGTTATAGATGCTACAAGATGGTAGCAAAGCAATATACTGGGTTAGGTGAGCATCTTTGCAAATCATGGACTATATTTATTTTAAGGAGGGGAACACTGTACATTAAAGTGGCTTTGTATGTGTAAGAATGTAACTCCCATCACACAGAACAGGTTTGTGTCACACTCTGCGTCTGTTGTATCGTGTGAACAAAAAAACTCGTGTTCCATCTGAAGTTGAAGACACCAAAGTGGAAAAATATGAACATTCGTACTGTCTAAATGTCCAAAGCGTACGTACTTTCATGCAAAGCAAGAGAAAAAAGATTGTTGTTCATTCCATCGGTGCTGAAAAGTGTTTTCTGTACTCAGTTCTGTGGTTGTGTAGCTGTAAATGAGTGTTGCTCGTATGCTGTGAGTGACGTCTGAAGGGATGTTTTGCACATTAGCTGTTGTCTCTTCTGCGTTTTGCCTCTAACAATAACGATAATAATGAAAAATTGTGTACATATGACATTTGTTTTGTAGGACTGCTTTTTTTCATGGTTCCATTTGTCAGTCTAACACAAGTGTATGGAAAGTTCTCGTTTCGTTTTGCTGGCTAAAAAAGATGGATAATTTTAAACTGGTGTAAGTGTGATTCTTTTTGTAAGCATGATTTTTTATTTAATGAAATACTACAAAAGCTTAAGGTAAACACGTTAATCATATTTTTTTCCCCTGTTCTTCCAAAACAAATGAAAAAAGGTGCTCACGAGAAAATGCCAGAGTTTATATTGGTCCCGTCCCCTTTACTGTCAAAACACTTTTCACAATAATATATTTTCTTTCATAAAACGTTTTTTTTTTAGTTCCTTTATATCCGGCGTATCTGTTTTTATTTACTTAGTAAGGTACAGTAGGCCTAAAGAGGACTGTCTCAGAAAATGAGAATATTGTGATACAGTGATATTTTCTGTAATGCGATTGAAAAAGGAAACATGTCACCCATTCTGGATTGGATTCATTAGAAATCAACTGATTTATTATTGTTTTAATTTCCAAAATAATAAAAAACTTGAATATTTCAATTTATTTGTAATTAATATTTTCCTTTTTTTATTCTAATATATACTTTTAACATTATTTATATTAAAGAAATACAAATATCAAGCGAGAATAGTTTAATGATGGGGAATTTTATATGGAACTTTACAAAATAAAACTCGACAAAACAAAGCATGTAGTGGAAGCCAATCCGTGCTTTAAGCGGATATGACGTAACTAGGATAAAATGGCGTCGGATTCAAACGCCATCTGCCCGATTTCAGTAGTAAGTCTGAAAAAGATGCGAGAATTATACGTTTGATAGAAAATTAGATTACTTAGCTGAATGTAGTAAACATTATTTTTTCTTTTTAGTCTTTAATTGTATTTACTGCCTTAAATAGGTGCTATGAAATCCTGCTCATGACTAATTTATACTGTAATAATAACTACACGCTTTGCTCCATACAGTACTACGTCATAGTATAGAAAATTATGAAGTGTGCATTCATACAATTTACGTTAATTGTTACAATTATAATATGGATAAAGTCATACGGAATGTGTACAATAAAGTTGTTAATGATCGCTACTTTGTTTAAGGTTAATTAAAAATTGTCTACAATTCACTTTCAAACTGAAAGGGGACAATGTGTAATATTTAACTTTTGGATGTCGCTGTATTGAGTTGTGCAAGGGTCACAAACTTTTTTTTTTAAGATGAGGGATACTTTTTCGTTACTGATTAGCTTGAAGGGCTGCCAGTTTAATTTACGGTTCACAGATCCCTTAAGGGGCAGTGGTTAGCGCATGTGCGCCACAGTTCATGTCTTGGGAACCTCCTGCGTGGGTTCAAATCCAGCTCCAGACTTCCTGTGCGGAGTTTGTATGTTTTCCCCGTGTTGGGTTTCCTCCGGGCACTCAGGTTTCCTCCCACATTCCAAAAACATGCATTTCAGGTGAATTGGCCGGTCCAAATTGTCCCTAGGTGTGAATGAGCGAGTGAGTTGTCTGCCCCCGTGTGCCCTGCAATTGTCTGGCAACCAGTTCAGGGTGTCCCCTGCCCACTGCCCGATGATTGCTGGGATGGGCTCCAGCACCCCCGCGACCCTACTGAGGATAAGCAGTGTAGCTAATGAGATGAGATCCTTTAAGCGCCTGGGTCATCCTGTGGTGTGTCTTGGGCAAGTCAGCTTGGCGGCGCCCATCCTTTTCGGTGTAAAGTGTCAGTCTGCTCTTCAGAGTTTAGCCAGATTTTGGCATTAGTGGGCAATGGCGTATTCCTCAAATAACTTATTGTTACTAAGTTGTTACTATGTTACTACCAGGTTGTAATCATTAGGAGTATAACATGCCCAATCAACCTCTAAAATCTTGTGCCAGTTGGAAATCAAATTTCCTATAGACTCAAAATGACTGGTCACTGGTGTGCTATTTTCAAAACCTGCCCGCTAACTACTCAGGTGTTCTTTGGAAGCTACCTGGTGCCTGATAGCACCATGTTGGAGAACTCTGGTTTAATGCAACTAAAAACGAGTGCTATAGAAACGAAGAAAAGTAGAAACTACAGAAAATCTAAGTGACCAAAAAGCAACATTTTGCTCTCATTTTTGCCCTGCCCTTAGCAGCCAGATGGCAGACTATATTGTCAGCTCCCTCTAGGTGATGCTCATGTCAAATAAATACAAATGTCTCCACCTACAAGCATTTAAACACATGCATGTTTATATGATAATTAATTTATTTTTGCTTATTATTTCAATCATTATTGTTTGGTAAGCCTTGCTCATCTTAGAGGTGTATTTGGGTCATTGTCAGGCTAGGACATTGCCCTGCGACACAGTTTCTGAGGGAGCATTCCTTGCTTAAGAATTTCATAGTACATGCTCGAGTTCATGTTAACCTCAATGAAATGGAATTCCTAACTCCAGTTGCAATCATGCAGCCCCAAACCATGACGTTTCCAAATCCATGCTTGACTTTAACAAACAAAAATAACAAACATATTTGTACTCCACCTGTTTGCCTCCACACATGCTTCACACCATTTGAGCACAATAAATTAATCTTTGCCTCATCATACCATTGGATATCTTTCCAGTACGCCATTGCTTTTGTCTACATGCTCCTTTTCTGTGTCAAAGCGATGTTTCTTCAGTGAGGTTCTTTTAAACATTTTATTGAAATATCTACAGAAATGTGTACTCACTTTTGTGAAATACTGCTAAATGAAGTTTTTTTAACCAATAAGAGGTGCTAAATGATACACACTGTCCCCTTAAAACACTCTTTAAGACTACTAGGGCATTTATTTCCAAATCTGAAAGTTCTCTTTATTCCTAAATATATTGTTCAATGCTTGGTAATAGCGTTACATGACAGACACTTTTCTTTGAACCTTTGGATTATTGTGCTACTTTTGATGATGAAACCTGTGAACTGGTACCCTCGATCTGTGCAAATGTTGAGTGGGTCCAATGCAGGGCCGTTTTGTCATTTTGAAAACAAAGGGCTCCGGCCATTGTCAAAAGATACAATGGTGTTTTTACAGCCATTTGTTTAAGCAGGTGCTCTGCTGTCAAGGCAACCAAAAGCATCATGAATCGAGGCGGAAACGGCTGTGACGGCAAACAGAAAGTCAGTCTTTCCGCTCCTTTGAGCAAGATTTCAACAGCAATGTTGACATCTGAGGCGCCACATTGCAGGACAAGCTAAAGGAGCAAAAGAGAGCAACAGAAAAGTAAGAGGAGAAAGCAGTAACAATGCTGAACGTTGGAAAGCTGCCGAGGTAACGTTATAGATGCACCTCAATTAAATTTACAATTACACCTCATTGATTCAGACTATTACTTTGGAAATAAGTTGTTGCTTATGTTATTTGACTCTTAAATTGAGAGAGAGAAATAATTCAGATTGTACAAAATCACATTTTCGTACAGTAGGAACTTTTGTTTACAATTGAATACTATTATATAGTGAAACCAATGATCAAACATTTTTACAGGCTCAAGAATCCAGCAAATAAAAGTACTGATTAAATGTTTATTTTAATTTTTGAACGAATAATTTCTGTGTCATCAAATATAGATAAGCGAGGAAACTGTTTAGCCAATCAGAGAAAATAAGTATTTGAACACCCTACTATTTTGCTATTTCTCCCACTTAAAAATCATGGAGGGGTGTGAAATTATCATCGTAGGTGCATGTCCACAGTGAGAGAAATAGAATAAATAAAAAGAAAGTTCAGAAAATTTCAGATTTCTAAGTGGGAATTATTGTATACTTATTCTAAAAAATAAAGGTTTTTATGTGACTGATTTATTCTATCACTGTTTCTTTTTGGAACACAACCCCTGCGAAAAACAAGTATAATTAAAAATACTTGAGATTCATCTGATCTTGTTGTAAATATTTTTATCTATTTATCCTGACATTCTCTTTTTTTATCAATTTTGATTCTCTATTTTTGTGTTTTATTACATGTCTATCGTGGAATCACCTTTGTAAACAATGTTCGCTATGTTGTAAATATTTATCTATCTATTAGGTTCTTATGAATAACAATAATGACAACTATATAAATTAGAGATATGTCACTATTTCAAGGTCAAGTTTTGTTTTCATCAGCATCACCAAGCAGGATGCCCCTCAGCATCCAGGTGAGGACACTGGCCAAGTTTCTTGTCACAGTGAGCTTACAGGCAGGCAAAGGATTCATCAGCTCGAAAAAGAAAAGCTGGAAATGATGTCAGCACACAACCAGCAGGTCAGAATTTCTTACATGGAGTTTACGACGTGAACTGCGAAACGTTTGAAAAACGGAAGCACCGATCTGCTCTTTGCAGCTTTGCACGTTGGAGGCAGAGCTCACACGTCTCCGAGCATCTGTTGAGCAGGGGGAAGCTCGGCGAACAGAGCTTCACTACCAGTTAACAGTGAGCCAACTGGATGCCCAGCGAGCGTGGGAAAGCAAGGAAATACTTGCAGGTGGGAAGTTGTCAAACGTATGAGGCCTCATCATTGGAAAAGTAATACAATATAAACTTGGCTTTGTTTGTTTTTTCTTCAAATTTGAGGAAAATACTAGCCTTATTCCTTGCTATGTCGTACTTCGCAGCATCAGTCTGTGTTTCCCATAGAATTTTGTGAGACCCCGGTGGGAGGACAGCCCAGAGGGTGACTTTTAACAATTTTAACTATTTACAATTCAGTTTTAACCATGTAGACTGAAATAACACAGAACCTCTAAAAAAAGATGTAAAATATGAATTAAAATATGTATAACAAAAAAATATTTGTAATTAGTCTCTCCTAAATGGAACACAAAGAAACACAGATTCTTCTGTCAGTGATAGACAATGTACAATGTTTTGGAGCCATTAATAACGTTAAAATGATTCCAAGTAAGGATCATTTGCTTGCTTCGGCCCATTTTTAAAGTTATTTTCATTCTTTTTGTCTTTCTTCTTCCCCGGTTCCTGTGTTCAATGGGCTACTGCGGTCCGATCACATATTGCTGCGAGAGGGGTCTGGTAGAATGTGTTTTTCGTCAGGTCTTACAGCTCTTTTGCTGTACTGTCGACCAAAAAGTAAACCGCACTTCTGTGGCTGCGGTCCATTATCCTTAATTGCATATTGTTGCATGCGGGGGCACTTTTTTCATGCCTGGTGGCTGTTATTTGCCATTATTCTATAACACTTGTGCCTCGCAATTCATTGTACCCAATCCCATATTGCAGCGAGTATAAAGCAATTTTGTTGAAAAACGTGTGTGTCCGCCCCATTGAAACTGAAATCCACTGTTGTGGAGGCGATCAATTATCCCTGGTCGACTGTTACCAAAAGCAGGGCCCGACAGAGCACATTTTTTGGGGGGTGCGGGCCGCTGTAGCATGCCATTGTGGCTAACCTAAAATGAACTGCACCTTTTTGGATGTTAATTTCACAATCCATTACAGCCTTTCCAAAACAAACTAAACAACCGTGATACTGATACTAATCATATCTCTTAAAAAATGAGCATTGTATTAAATAACTGTGATTTATTATTGATTAGAACGTGTCATAAATAATAGTATTATTTATGTTCGTGTGTCAGAACAAGCTTCATCCCTGCAGAAGGTTCTGGACATTTCTGAGCAGGCTCGACAGGAAGAACGGCTCACTTTGCAGCAGGAAGTAGACGAGCGTGACACTTTAATTGAGGGCTTGACTTCCGAGAGCGAGCGACTGCATCGATTCCTACAGGCAGGTCTCACACATACATAAAATATGGATTATGTGATGAGATTATTGGATGTGTGTATATAACAGCATCAGGAGGAGGCGATTGAGGAGACACAGAGGAGAATGGCTGCGCTGCAGAAGGACCGTGAAAAGGATGCACAGGTGAGGAGGTAAAGTGACCCTGACAGGGTGAGCAGAGGATCCATAGCATCTTATCTCTTCGGTGACAGGATCACAAATCTCTGAAGGCCAACATGCTAGCTGAGCGTGAAGCTCACTTCAAGTTCAAGCAAAGGTTTGAGGTGAGATGCGAGCAGCGAAACATTTTGGCATTTTTTTGGAGAATAATTTGCTAAGTAGTTAGTAGACTACTCTGTGCAACATCGACCAATTACACAATACTGTAAACACTCGTTTATTGCGATCAATTGGGACCTGAACCCTCCACAATATGCGAAAGTCAGAAAAGTAGTGCTCTGCGGGGATAATAATTTGCACTTTTCTTCATTTTAGGCAGGATATAATGGAATTAAAAATGAGCTTTGCCAACCTCTGCTTTTAGCAATAGTTGTCCAGAGATAATAAATCACTTCCACAACGCTTCCTGAGAAAAGTGCTTTCTGCCGATCCCGGCTCGCATCAATAAGAGATAATGGGAATGAGGGATAATGGATCATGGCCGGAGAAGTGCGGTTCTTTCTAGTAAAAAAAAAAAAAGAAAATTGCATGTTTTCATAAAAGTGCCCGCTGCCTGGTCCTGCTTGCATTAATATGGGATTTTGGATAATGAATAGTGGCCAGAAGGGTGCTGTTCATGTAAGTGGAAAATAAAGGTTAAAAAAGATCTGTCCGGTTCGACAAAAGTGCCTTTTGCAGGTCCCCGCTCGCATAAATACAGGGTTAGGGATAATGGATCGTGGCCGGAGGAGTGCAGTTCATTTTAGTCGGAAAATAATGTTCAAAAAAGATCCGCGCTGTTTGACAAAAGTGCCATCTGCCAGTCTCTGCTCAGATCATTAAGGAATATTGGATAATAGATTTCGAGGAAATGAGTGCTGTTTGTTTCAGTTAAAAAAAACTGTTTAAAAAACTACTCGCCTGTTTTGATGAAAGTGCCTTCTGCCTTCTAAGTTTGTATGTGACTTATAGGTTCCAAAACGACTGAAAGCGATTTTTGTAAAAATGCCGCTGTGTAGCTCTTTGCCGCTCCCTAGTGACTCACTGGCGCTTTTTCAACAAACTGCGGCCCCAATAAAGTTGCCCAAGTATAATTTTCGACGTCACCAGGCCATTATGCTTGTAGGATCTAAGAGATTTCCATGAATATTGTTAAAAGGCATTGCTGGCAGCAGAGCATCATAGACAACAGGAGGCGCAGTCCAACATGAAGCTACTGAGTAGAAATCTCCAAGAAGTGCAGAGGGCCTACGAGGAGAGAAGAGAGAACTGCAACCACGCTGAGCGTGCTCTGCATTGGTGAGTTAACACACGTTACATCAGTAAACACAACAACAAGAAAATGACTCGTGCACTCTGAGTGTAGCCTGCAAAAAGAGTACGAGCAGTACAAGTGCGACCTGACTGCTGCCTTGGAGACAGAAAAGAGGAAGCTAGTAGAGGAGAAAAGGCAACATGGCAACACACGCATGCTTCTGGAACAGGTATCCCCTCCTCGTTTCTCCCATGAGCAAAAATCCATTGTGTATTGTCTGTAGATCCCACAGTATGGCAACAACGCACTACTTGTGTCTAAGTAACACACACCTTAACTTTTTGGTCATGAAGAGATAATGGGATTGTCTGTGTTCAGGTGTTGAAGAAAGAGGTGTATTGTGCAAAACTCCTGGAAGAGATCAAAGAGGCTCTCCAACAGCACACGCATAAAAGTATGACGAGGATGTTACTACCATAGGAATCCATGCCGACCTACTCATCAATGCGTGTTTATATTTTCAGAAGATGGGAAGGAGAGTCTTCCAGCAGACCCGATGCAGCTTCTCCGTTTGATGATAAGTCAACAGGAAGTAGCTGAGCAACAGGTGATTTTCCTAGGTCGCATATCTCTCAAGTTCCAGAATGTTGTATCTAAAAAAAGGTTTGACACAAGTACTGTAATCCCTTACTACTCGGCTGTCTCAGTGCAACGCAGCTTGAGAAACATTCCACCATCCACTATCCCTGATTCCATACTGCTGCAAGCAGAGCCCAGCAGAGTGCACTTAAATCTGGTTTGGCGGCTTATTTTTTCGCCATTTTGTCTACCAAAATGTGAACTCTACTTGTGCAACTGCCATCCATTATCCCCTATTCCATGTTATTGTGAGGGGGACCAGCCAAAGGCTGTTTTGACCAGCCTAAAACTAAATGCACAACTGAGGCAGGTATTCATTATTCCTGTTTAACCATGGCTGAGGGCAGCATGGCGGCGCAGTAGCTAGTGCGTGTGCGGCACAGTTCTGAGGTCATGAGATTGAACCTTCCTGTGGGGAGTTTGCATGTTCTCCCCCTGCTTGCGTGGCTTTCCTCCCACATTCCCAAAAACGGGCATGTCAGGTTAATTGGCCGGTCCAAATTGTCCCTAGGTGTGAATGAGCGAGTGAGTTTCCTGTCTCTGTGTTGGCTGGCAACCAGTTCAGGGTGTCCCCTGCCCACTGCCCGAAAATAGTTGAGATGGGCTCCAGCACCCCCGCGACCCTACTGAGGATTAGCGGTGTAGAAAATGGATGGATGGATGGACCATGGCTGAGAGCAGGGGTCGACAGACCGCAATTTTGGGGGTTTTTGGCTGCTGAAGCCTGTCATTGTGGGATGCCTAAAATGAACTGCCAATTTTGGCTGCTATCCATCATCCCTACTCGAGAGCAGGGGCACAGCGTAAATTTGAGAGAAGAAGCTGGCTGAACATATTTTTTTTAATTCGGGCCACTTAAAATGAACTGCATTGTTTTGCCATCCATTAACCCTTGTTGACAATTGTTGTAAACGGTGGCTGGCAGAGCAATCATTAAAATGGGGGTTGGACTAACCTGCGGGTTTTTGAATATCGGGGAGGGTTCAGGTCCTCATTAATCACGATAAACGATAAATTACTGTAATGTTTGTACCTGCAGGTTCAAGATTTGCTGTTGGCCTGCGACAGAATGGACAAGGAGAAAAGGAAGCTTGAACAAGTAACGACAGATCAGAAGAAACAAATCCATGTAAATAAATCTTCTGTGCCCGACTGGCAGGAACCTAGTGGCTAAATGCTTTGATTGACAGTTTTCCGCATACTTCAGGAGGCTCTGCAGCTGTTACAGTGGGAGAGACGTGATTGGGCCCTGCAGAACCAAGAGCTTCAGAAACGCTCTGAGGTAGGTTTGCCAACATTGAATTAGGGCTGGGTGAAATGGCACCAAAATTAAAATGTATTTTTTACCCGTCTGTCTAGACAATCAGATTTAATCCAGACTAATGTCAGTCGGAAAATATTTCTATAAAGAAAGTTTTATTGATTAAAAAATGCCTCCTGTGCTAAACGCTCTCACAAGAAAAACGGACGAAAAGTGATAGTTCCTGGGCGGCACCGTAAGTGGTTAGCTTTTCCGCTGCACAGTTCTGAGGTCATGGGTTCAAATCCAGCTACCAGCCTCCCTGTGTATATTCTTCTCCGTTCGCACATTCTCCCAGTGTTCTCCCCGTGTGTGCGTCGGCTTCTTTCGGGCACTCTGGGTTCCTCCCACATTCCAAAACAACATATATGGCAGGTTAATTGGTGATTGAAAATTTACCCGAGGTATGAGTGAGTGTGTAAATGGTTGTCTGTTTGGCAACCAGTTTACGGCGTGCCCAAAGAACTGGGATGGGCTCTGGCACCCTGTGACCCTACTGAGGACAAGCAGTGCAGATAATGGATGAATGAATTCCTGTCCTTCATCATTTTGCATGTTTTCAAAATGATAAATGAATTGCTCCACTTTGAAGTCAGTGTTTGTTTGCCCGAGTTAGGTTTTTTTTTGGTTATTTAAGTATTGCACTATATGTGTTTGTCACAGGCCCTTCTGTCCTTCTTGCATTGTGTGTATAAACGCCTGCTGGCGGGCTGTGAGCTGGAGGAACAGCAAGGCCTGCTGGGTACTTCCAAGGAGTCAGACATGTGCAACATCATCAATGAGTTGGTGGAGCAAATTACCTTCAACCTGCAGCAGGCCAACAATAAGGTGAGCGAGGTTGCAAAAGTGTTCTTACAGTAGAATTTTGCCTCCACCCAATGCATCACCCGGTACTGCTGGCAGGTTGCGAGTTTGCAGGTAGCGTGTGACAAACAGAGTCGGTGCATAAACAAGCTGCAGCGGTGTCGCAAGCTCTCCAGGGAGAGAGAGGGGAGGCGAGCCGATGCCTGGAACAGCCGTCACAGACACACTGTTACTCAGTTGCGGGTAACTTCCAGCACATAATCTTTTGTCTTTTGTACTGTAATCATTGCTATTTCGCCCTTCACACTTTGTGGCCTCAGTATATCATAGCTTTTTTTTTTTTTTTTTTTCAGCGATTTAACTTTTTTTGGGGTTTGTTTAAAAAAAAAAAATACAGCTTTAAGGTGCTGCTTTTGCATTAGATGCAAGATTTTAAAGCTTTTTTTTTTTTTGTTTTGTTTTTTATCATTTCGGGCTGCTAAATCATGCTTTGGTGCCTTTGAACTGCACTGTTAGGCCCCAGTCCAAAATCCCTGATCAACTATTGCTGAAAGTGCGGGGCCGAGTGAGCAAATTTGTGTTAAAAACAGACATGCAGATGTTTTTTCTACCTTAAAATGAACAGCACTGTACTGCCACAATCCATTATCCCCAGTCAACATGTGGGGGACTAGCAGAAGGGAGTTGTGTCAGCAGGCGTGCCTTTCTGCCGCACATACAAGCAAATGCATAGTTTTAGCCGCAAGACATCATTCCCAGGCGACTATTTCTGGGAGCAGGGGTGAACCCCTGGTCACAGAGTGCATTTCTTATTCGGGTCGGGCCACTGAAGTATGCTGTGTGGCTGGCCTAATATGAGTTGCATTGATTCGGCCGCAGTCCAATAACCCCGTTCAACTATTGCTGATAGCGGGAACCGAAAGAGCAAATTTGGGTCATTTCCGGTGGCTCTTCTTTTTTTAGGTTTTTTTTTTTTTTTTTTTTGTCCGTCTCAAAATGAACAGCTCCCATGCGGCCACGATCAATTATCCCCGGTTGACTATTGCTGTGAGTACGGGCCGGCACAGTGCCTGTTAAAACGAAGTGTGGGGTTTGCTCAGGAGATTTTCACATATCGTGTGGGGTTTTGGTCCCAATTAATCGTGATAAACGAGGGATTACAGTATTAGGAAACAATCAATTCATTTGTTTGTGTTGGGTTAACCCTTTTATTGGTATAATACAGGATCTCCTCGCACTGAGCCGCAGAAAGTCGGCCTCCTTCCTGGCGGCGTGCGCGCTCCTTGCCGGCATAACAGCGCACGCTCAACACCGTCTGAGATGCCTCACAGAGCAAAACAGTCTTCTGGCTTGGCGCTTGGCTATGAAGGAAGAGCTGGAAAAGGAACTTCGGAGCTTGGCCTGTGCCTTAGTTGGAAACGGAGGGGGGCGGACACAGGAAGGGACACTGGTCAGGACACGGTGGAGAAAATATGTGTGTGTAGTATCGGTGCTAAAGTGGTGGCGTGCAATCGGAAGGCGGAGAATGGAATTGTTTCGGCTGCAGATGGGAGGCACGGGTCCAGTGGTGTGTGTGGCCACGGCAACATTACTGGGTGACGACGACACGGGAGGTGGCGACGCATTGTGCGCTCGCTGGCTGCGCTCCAAACGTCTGTCCTCCACCATCTTAACCTGCATGGCCCAACTGACTCCTGCTTCGTCCTCTAAGCACTTGAAGTCGGCCGCCAAGTCTGGATTATCTTGCCTTCTGGATCAAATTGTCAGGAAATCAGAATCACCCTCCGAAATTATACGAGAAATGATCCCACAGACTCTGCCACCTGGTGACATGAAGGTTAATTTTTTTATTATTATTTGAACGAAGCTCAAATCTTGTCCCTCTCTGTTATTGACCTGCGTCTACTATTAGATGCTGGTGTCCCACCTCCAGCAGCACTTCCTGGTCCTCAGCCAACGCCTGCACTCAGTCGAGGTGGAGAGGAGGAGCCTAAGGCTGCAGGTGGCCCAACTTAAGAGAATGGAGGACAGTAAAGAGGATACCTGCAAGATGGTGGGAACAAACCTTCAGTAGTTTATTTCGTATTTGTATTTTCAGAGTTTGGAGATGATTTTGTTGATCAATAAACAAAAAAATATTTCCAATTCCTTTACTTTAAAACAAAACATTAGGTTACAATCGTAGAAAAAATAATGATGAATGAGATAAGGAAAAATAGCAAAAATGTCAATTATTCAAAAATTAAGCACTTGATCGCAAGCACATCTACTTTACCGAACATTCGTGATGAGATCCATGTGTAGTTAATAAATCATCCATTCATTCATTCATTCATTATCTGGGTGGGTGCAGGAGCCCATCCCAGCTATCTTCGGGCAGTGGGCAGGGGACACCTTGAAGTGATTGCCAGCCGGTGGCAGAGCACACAGAGACAGACAACATACTTGCTCATTCGCACCTAGGGACAATTAACCTGAAGTACATGTTTTTGGAATGTGGGAGGAAACCGGAGTGCTCGAAGGAAACCCACGCAAGCACGGGGAGAACATACAAACTCCACACAGGAAGGTTCGATCAATAAATCATGTCAGAGAAAATAACGTGTTTGGTTTGAGCAATATTAAAGGAGAGGTGCGTTTGAGGTGTCCTTACACAGTTTAAAGTAGAATATGTTCTTTGCAGTGTGTTTTCACAATCCCCAACCAAGTTTAAAGAGCTTTGATCTAAAAAAAATCCACCGCGCCTATGTGCTTTTATCTTTAAGCATTGCTGTTCCGTGATGCGCAACACATCAGTAAGCAGGAAAAGGGGGTGAGGAATGGGATGGGTGTAGAGTGACTATGATTGTAATCAGTTTACGTTAGTTGTCAAGTTTAAACTTATGCATTTAAAATAAGGAGAGAAGGCATTGATGGATTTTTACTCGCAAGGAAGACAGGGTTAGAAGGTTCAAACCCTTTGTTCTGAAGACAACCCCTAAAAAATCATTTTACTCGAAAATAATAATGACGCAGTACTGGTGAGTTATTTTCAGTAAAGGTCTTTGGGCACCTCATCTGTCCTTAAAGGGCAGTAATAAAGTGCGTCTTTTAAAGGGACAGTGTGTTTTGTTTGACCACTAGATGCTGCTCCATGGTGTAGTGCAACTAAAAATATCCAAACTACAGAGACTCAAAAGTGACCAAAACATTTTAGTTCTCATTTTTGGTTGAGCCTTTTTGAGTTTTTTTTGGTGCCCGTAGAAGCAAAATGGCGAACAAATGTGTCAGTTCCCTTTAGGTGGGGCTCATGTTATGTCAAATAAATAAACATTTCTTAACCTAAAAATGTTTTGAAAAAGGCATGTTGATATAATAGTTCATTAATTTTTGCTTATTAAATCAATGTTGTTTTTTAAATGAATGTTTAAAGATAGGTTCTGACAAAAGCAAAATGTAATTAATCCTCTGTAGTCAAAAACAATCAAGAAATCTTACAAATCTCACTGTTGATGCCAGTTATTTATTTATTTTTTTAAAACTTGTTTTGTTCGATGATTGGCAAAAGAATACAGGTAGTAGGCAACCTTATGTGATGCATTTGTGTGATCATACAGGTCCCCGCAAAGCACTTCCACAGCGTGTGTGCCAACCTGCGCCAAGCACTGACTGGGGAACAGGAGGCTCGCGCGTTGCTTCAGGAGCAGTCAGCACACATTGGTACCCTGCAGCAGCAAGTTAACACACTTGCCGCCAAACAAGACCAAGCCTACCGTGCACTCAGCCATATGGCGGAGGTAAGTAATCACATGAAACAATACTGTAATCCCCCGTTTATAGCTGGTCCGGGGGACCAGATATGCCAAACTCCTTGAACTAGACCCCCCCCTTTTTAACATGCGTTCTGCCAGCCCCGGCTCTCAGTAGTAGTCAACCGGGGCTAATCTATTGTAGCCCCCGGGTGCTGTTCATTTTAGGCAGAAAGAGCAGGGGCAAAAGAGCCACAAAACATGACACAAAATTGCTCTCTTGGCTTCCGCTCTCAGCACCAGTCAACCGGGGTAATGTATTGCGGCCACAACTATTTTTTTCTCTTAACTTTAGTTGAGTCGAGGGCCAGAATGGCAATAGTAGACTGGGTATAATGGATTGTGGCCAAAACAATTCAGTTTATTGTAGGAAGGCAACAGTGGTACGCTCCAGCAGGCCAAACCCTTTAAAATGTGCTTTGCCTGCCTCGGTTCTCTGCAATAGTTGACCTGGGATAATGGATCTAGGCCACAACCCTGCATTTAATTTTAGGATGTCCAACAAAAAAGTGCCTTCTGCCAGTCCCTGCTCACAGCAATATGAGATTTGGGATAATGGATCACGGCTGCACTTTATTTTAAGTGAAAATACAGTCATGCCAAGAACAGCTGCCTGATCTGAACCAAAAAATTGCTCTGCTGGCCCATTGCTCCCTCGCAGTTGTACTCGACAAGGAATAATGGGTCGGGCCACATCTGTGCATTTCTTTTTAGGTGACCAAAGGCACATTTCCTAAAAAAAGGCCTTCTGCTGGCTCCTGCTCGCAGTGATATACGATTGGGGATAACTGTTTTCTCTCACACGAGTGCTCTTTAATTTTGTGGAGAGAATGGCAAAAGGCAGCGGACAGGTCAGACAAAAATGCGCTCCACTTTCCTATGCTTGCAGCGATATGCGATCAGGGATAATGTATCTCGGTTACACCAGTAGATTTCCTTAAACAAGAGCCGCCAGCCCCGACATCGGTGTGCTCTACCACCAGTCGCTCGCAGCAAAATGTGATTAGGAATAATGGATCATGGAAAATTTTTCAACCCACGATGCACTGACGTGGCGAATTACAAAAAACAAAGTCGCGAGGATTGCACTTTTCATAGTTGCCAAGGTATTGTAACATGGTTTCTCTAAGTGGGTCCTACCCAAAACAATTGATAGGCTAGTACAGTGGTTTTTGCATTTTTCTTTGCCCTGACGCAGGCGCTGGCTTTGGCTCGACGACGCCTAAATGGAAAGGAGCGCTCGCTGAGGATTCTGGGAAAACACTTGTCACGTGTGGAAAGAGAGCGGCAGCGTCTAGGAGGGCCAATGCGACTCGTTGAGGACGCCGAGAAGTATAAAACTCCACGAAGAACAGAAAAGTAACATGTGGGCATCACTTCCTGTTTGGATTGGCCGACAGGTGCCGGGATCACGTGATTGAGAATTGAAAAGCAGCGGCATGACTCCACTTCTGGTGGATCAAAAAACTGCTCAATCCCGGATGTTTATAAGGCATCCAGGTCAGAATTTGACCATAAATGGATGATTTAGTCTCAGGCCACAAAGAAACAAAATAAATTGGAAAATGTTTTTCAGTAAACTACTGTTCTCGCATTGCAGGTTAAATGACAATTTAAATAAAAAGATAACGTCAAAAAGAAAAATATTTTCTCATATTATTGCAGCATATTCATATGCATTTAGGGATTTTGGATCACGGCCGCATGAGTGCAGTTCTTATTAGCCGGAAATACAGTGCAGACGCTGCCCTACTTAAGGATGATTATTCTTAAGTTGAATTTGTTCGTGAGTTGCTTCAGTGCTATATTTTGTATATAATGTATGTTTAAGGTTCATATAAGTATGTTTAAGGCTTGTATATGTAACCTGCATTGTTTTGCCCTAAAATAAAAAAAAAAAAAGAAATAATATGCTCTATAAAGATAAAAAAAAGTTGACTTAACTTACTTTTGGGAGATGAGCGTCAAGAGGTCCTCCTCCATGGTAAAAAGTGGCCCAATAAGCGTGCACACAACACAAAATCTAACTGTCCGGATATTTTTCAACATCTCGAAAAAAGTGTTCATATCTACCATTTTTCGTAAGTCGAATGGTCGTAAGTTGGGGAGCGTCTTTAACGGCAAAAACAATAGCTGCAAGGCCTGAATAGAAATGCATTCTCCCACCCCCCCACTTGCAGCAATATGCCATTGAGGATAATTCATTGTGGCTACACGAGTGCAGTTGACTTTTTGGCGGACATAAGGCAGAAAAGGGAAGCGAGCCCATCAGAAATGAGCTTTTCAAGCGCCCCCAAAACCCCTCCCTCGGCCCCACCATGTTGCAGCAATATGCGATCAGGAATAATGGATCACAGCCACACGGATGAAATTGATGGTGGGAAGAACAGAAAAAAAATGACCCGCAGGCCCAACGAAACAACTCTTTCTAAACGTAATAGTATTTATTTTACGATTTTATTGTATTGTTATTTTTTTTATTTTAACTATTGTGTGTTTGTGTATTTGGTGTTCTGAGTTGTTGTGTGTTAACTGATTTTTTTATTGTGCTTTACAAATAAATCTTGATTTTATACAAATTGTCTGCTCATGAAGTAGCACAGTCAAATATATCTAGTAACCAATTTTGTTTTAAGAAGCTGTTTCAGAAAACACTGCAAAAAATAATAAAGTAAATCCAATAATTAAAAAACTTGCACAGCATTTTGCTGATTATAATTAATTTCTTATTTCACTAAAAAGGGAGGAAAGTTCAAACGTCAGAAAAAACATGTGGGCTGATCATTTTTGTGCATTATCTCTTTTTGTTGTGTTTTTTTCTGACTACAAAACAATATAAAAACATTGTCAAAGAATTTTTAAGTATAAAACCCAAAATTCCAAAGAGATGCATTTCAAGTGAATTGGCCGGTCAAAATTGTCCCTAGGTGTGAATGAGCGAGCGAGTTGTCTGTCCCTGTGTGCCCTGCGATTGGCTGACAACCAGTTCAGGGTGTCCCCTGCCCGATGATTGCTGGGATGGGCTCCAGCACCCCCGCGACCCTACTGAGGATAAGCGGTGCAGCTAATGAGATGATAATGAATGAAAACCCAAAATTATTTCCCAAAATGAATAAGTTGCATTACCTGCCGACCACGCAGTGTCAAATAAGAAAATCGTTTCACTTTCAATTTCGGCAACATGATTTTCAAAAACATAAAACTGGTGCTAAGTATTCAATTTTAAACATTTTAGTGTCTGGAGGTTGGTCGACGAAAGAAAGGAAGGGTGCCTTGACTCAAAAAAAGTTGCGAAACAGTGGTTAGGGTCACACTGTTTTCAGACAATGTTGACCCTTCAAGATGGTTGAGTTGCATCCGGTCAAACTGCAGTTTTGAATATGTCCACTGGATGTCGCTAATGCCAGGCGCCGCTCCAATTCACCCACTGTATCTGTATTTGCGGACTACCATTTATCAACCAGAGAATATTTGTGTAAACCCCCGTCCAGATGTTATTTTACTTCAGATAGAAGTCACAGATGTGCTGTTTAAAGTAATGTGATTGGGCTCACGTGTGGTGCATGGATGTTCCTCTTAACTGCAACGTTTGCTACCAGACTATGTGTTTTTTCTTCCGAGTGATTGAAAATGATCAATTTTCACCTCGATTAAAAAAAATTCAAAATTAAGAAAATGCACAGGGGTGTCTTTGCATTAGTTTAAAGAAGCTCCGAAATTCCGGTTAAACTTTGCATTAAAAAAAAATACATAAGAAACAGAAACGTTTGTTCAATAGTTTAAAACCAATTGCACTTAAATTAGTGTTTGTGTGCTATTCTTTTGTTCATTTCCAGTTTGCATGTTCCTCTGAGTTAAATAAACAGTTGTGGGAATTATTTCAGTTATTGTGCTTTTTTTAACAGTCACAGTTAATAATCACTGCAAGACATTAAATCTCAGTGAAGGGGGAAAAAAACAAGAATAGTTTTATAACCTAATCTTACACCCATCTTAATCATAATCAGCATTTAATTGCAAGCATCCAAAAGATGCCCTCCCCTACAGCTAATGCACACTTTTTTATGCCATTATTTTACTAGTCTGGTCCCCGTGAGAGTGTTTTTTTCTACCATGTGGCCTCTTAACTAAAATGAGTTTGACACTTCTGGAATAGACAATGCTGCTGAAAGGAAACTAGCTCCTCACTTTCTCTGGTGATCAATTCTGATATATAAATTCAGGACTTTTGAAATTTTGTGAGTGAATTATAAATATTGAAAACCTCCTGTTTTGGTCCTGTTATAAATTATAACTTGTAAAAAATATTAGCAATAGCATGGACTAACCTATCCTCCAAAAAGGCATCTGAAATGTTTTCTGATGTCATCACCATGTGTTTGGAGTACTTGCGTTGTGGAAAAGAGCAGATCGCCATTTTCCCCCCTGTAAAATTATCGATGCTCCCAAAAGTGCCCCCCGGAGACCTGACGCTAGAAAGAAAATACCAATGGCCAGTGGCGTGGTCCCAGGTGCACAAAGGGTTTTAGGTCACATTCCACTCTCTTCCTGTCATTCAGTGTTTGTCTCATCCCAGACGGTGGCCTCTCCTTGCAGAGGCAACTTCATAGGACGTAACCTTCACTAGGGAAGGAGCCCTGAGGCGGAGAGACGACTCCATCGCTCAATGTGCTTTAGCAAGACATGGCCTATGGTCCCTGCCTTTGGCTCACTAAAGGTGAGTTTGATCTGAAGATCTGGTGATGAGATCACATCATGACATTGTCCTACTTTAGTTCTGGCAGGGTCAACTGAATGGTTACGTTCTTCCTCTTGTTTTTGGCTCCACCTTTGATTTGTCTCCTTTGACATTCCTATCATCACCCTCAGCTCCCTCCAACGGCCTCACTAATTTTTGGTTGCACTTCATAATACAGGAACTTCTAGCGGTCAAATCATACCCACTTTCCCTTTAAATATGTACATGCCCCCCCCCCCCCCCTTTTTTTTTTACTGTGAACATAAAAAAAAGACAAAATGATAACGCAAATTATATTCAAAACGCAACTTTGCTTTTTTTTTTGCACTCCTGGCTGGATGTGTCTACCCGCACTGGAGAACTCAGAATGCACTCCAGTACAGTGTTTTTGCACCATTGATACTTTTTATTTTTCCAATAAACTTATTTAAAAAAAAAAACCTTGTATGCACTTTTTCTTTCCGCCACAGGGGACTCTCTTGTTTCAGCATGCTACGTGACAAAACGAAGAAGAAAACAGACGAGCAGTGTCTCAAGTAAAGTACCATTTCCAACTTAAACTCAACAATTTTTATACCCATTAGATTTTTTTGTTCCTTCTTTTTTATTTTCTTGTTTGTTCGTCCGCGTTGAGGATGTTGGCATGCTTGTTGTGTCGCGGAAGACCGTTACAATGTGTCTCGCGCTCACCTGTCTGCTCCTTGACGAACACCCGACACTTGACCGACACTTGTGGGGACAAAGGGACGGTCCGCATCGGCTGCGCTTCTGGTTTCTGGGGGGACACGGCCACTTCAGGTGCATTTTAAGTTCCATTACTGGCAAAATTCTGTCTATGTAGATGATTTTTCATTTGTTCCAAAATTCTGCCTAAGTGTCGTTTGACCTCTGTTTGTGTTGCATTTTATTGCTGTTTAGACCTCTCTCTGTGTTAGTAAACAAGTTTGAGGTAGCCAAGCTGCGCGCGCATTGTTGGGGCAGAAAAGCAGAATATATGTTAGTTTGAACCAGCCGATGGACAGAGAATGATCGTGGATGATCGATAGTAACATTTCAAATAAGCACAAAGTATGGACGAGCAGCAAGATTGCGACTTTATTTTAGTGATCACAGCATGGATGTAACCAGCCCAAGCACCCCCCAAAAGTATGGCATTGTTAAAACTCTCTTTTCCTTAATAAAGGACAGGATAGGCTTAAATATGATGAAAAATGCTAGATAAAAAGTAAACCAAAATAAATGTGAAAAATTCAGCGTCAGAAATACTCCACTGCCTAAAAATGGTTTAGTTTACTTGATTCCTAGCAGCGCTCTCGCCGCACTCCCCGCTCCTCTTTTCACTCCGCTAATGTTACTTGTGGAATAGCAGCAGAGTCTGTAGAGGCTCTGGTGTATTATGGTGACTCTTCTGAAAATTGTTGAATAATCCTAAATCTGTTAAAGTTCAGCCAAAACAACATTGTACAACCTGGTACTGTATGTAAAAATAGTATGATGGTGAGATAAAATCTAATACCCAGTACAGTACTTCTCACTATTTTTATTTTCATATTTTCACTACTTTTTGTATATTATCATTTATTTTCATAGTTTTAATACATTCAAATACAATCTCATACTTCCCGGTTCATTTTAGACTTTTTTTTACATTTGATTTTTAGTACTTGTCAGTTCTTTTTCATACTATTTTATTCTTTTATTTTATAGTTTTTAGTACTTTTGAATCTTTTTAATACATTTAGAAGCTTTTCTGCTGAAGATGAAAATAATAATAATAGCCAGCCAGACACTCTGGGTGCTTGGCACCCCCAAAGCGCTGAACCTAAAATCACTCCTGGATCAAACTCAACAAAAACAAACCCATCCTATTTATCGGTTATGACAGCAGGTTAAATGGATGTAAACAGTGGCTCAGAATTTTGCCACTATTGAAACTCCATACACAGCTAAAGCAAATTGAGCATGCAACTTAATTCTGTTTTATATGTGTCATCAGTGCCTCAGCTGATTCACGGCGGGAAACTGGACTACTTGGTGTTTGATTATCTAAGTGAGATTACAATGTCGCTCCTCACAGCAGCTAAAGCCAAGGCGCCGGTAAGTGTGCATGTTCGAGAAAGTAAAGGAAGGTATTCAATTGATTTGTGTCTTGCAGAACCTGGGATATGCTCCTGACTTTGTCCAGGCAGCCTTGGCGCCATCCATTCATGACATCCACAGGAAAGGTGAGTGTGCTGTTTTCATAGCAACCTGGGGGCACTTTCATGACAGACAACCTTGTCCAAGTTTGAATGTGGGCAATAACCCAATTAAAACGTACGTGGCTAGCTAGAAACATAGACTTACACTATAAATAGATCGCTACAACTAAGGCATCCTCTATATTAGATGGGAGAAAAAAATAAAACGCAAATTTCAATCACTACAAATGAGGATTTTTTTTTTGCAAGCGTTTACTGGAGTTTGTATCGTTGGTCTCAATACTAAAAATCCCATAATTCTTTGTAGTATCAAAATATCCTTGATGAGGGATATGAGAAATTGGATATTTTAATACTTTTACATGAACAAGCAATGGTTAAATTAAAGGTCTAACCCAACTGTTGCAATCAGAAAGCTTGCATACCCACCAGAACTTTAAACAGATGATTGCGTGCGTTTACATAATCGTAATACTGCCAGTAGTTCCTTTCCTTTCCGAAACCACACAGTAGGAAAAAAAATCATACAGTAGAAAAAAAAAATACTTAAAAGTACTACAATTTGTTGAATAGTATGGAATAAGTATAAAACAAATCAAAAAATATAAAATATTACGGAAACGTATGAAGTACTGAGAAGCAGCAAAATGTACAAAATAGTACTGGGAAGTACTTAAAGAACAAATGTGAAGGAGTTAAAATTGTGCAGAAAAGTTTCTAAATGTATTAAAACGATTCGGAAAGTACTAAAAACTATAAAATAAAAGAATAAAATAGTATGAAAAAGAACTGACAAGTACTAAAAATCAAATGTAAAAAAAACTCTAAAATGAACCGAGAAGTATGAGATTGTATTTGAATGTATTAAATCTATGAAAATAAATGAAAATATACAAAAAGTAGTGAAAATATGAAAATAAAAATAGTGAGAAGTACTGTACTGGGTATTAGATTTTATCTCATCATCATACTATTTTTACATACAGTACCAGGTTGTACAATGTTGTTTTGGCTGAACTCTTTCCCATATTGCTCCTTTGGTGGTTAGGACTCAGCGCTCTGTCCGCCACGATCCGGGTTCGAGTCTCAGTCCATCCAACGCCGAACAAATGTGGTCAGCAATATTTGTTGACTGATCTCATTGCTCAAATATGATAATACACCACCGTAAAACCGTAAAAAACGCGCATCCAAACTTCGAGGGTTTTTGGGCGGGAAAAATAGGCATGTATATATGACTTAAATAAGGTGTCAGTAAAAAGAAGGGCTGCATTGTTTCTTTCTGTACGGCCCGTTACCAAAAGGCCCAGTACCCGTTACAAGTCCCGGTAAAACCCACTGCTGTAAAGCCTTGGAATTGAGGGTGTGAAAACTGCTCGACATTTTTAAAGGTGCAGATCATATTTTTCTTGTGCTTCTCACAGCATAGTTTCTTGGGGCAATTTCATTTAGTCAGTGACATTGATTCAGCCCGGGGCCCTATGTTGTAATGCTCTGATGTGAAGGTACTTTGTGTGGTCTTAGGTGTGCGCGTGGTCAGTAACGCAGGCGGCGTGAACCCGCTAGCTTGCGCAGCGGCAATACAGGAAGTAGTCAAGAAGGCTGGTTTGGGCCTCAAGGTTGCCGTGGTGACGGGTGATGACCTCATGACCCAAGTAAGACACAAATGTTTATTTTAAGTGATAATCACTCGGTAAATTAGCTCTTATTCCTTATTTACTGACTGACTGTAATTACTCCTAACTCATATGTTAGTTTTTATTTTTTTATTTTTTGGTCATTTTTAACCTATTCTGACTAAATTTAGGGAAGACCATACCTTAAATTCCAAACTACAGAGTGCACCTGAATAAAAGCAGCATCGCTGAAATTTAAGGAAGAAACTCAACTTTGTTTTTGTACAACCCGCACCAGATAGATAGATAGATAGATGGATAGATAGATACTTTATTCATCCCCGCAAGGAAATTCACATTTCCAGCAGCATCCCTGAGCTGAGAACAATACAATAATAAAGCAAAAATAATACAATATACAAATACCCAGTGTGACGTGCAAATGCCCACTGTAGCGTGTTATATAGAAAAACTAAATAGTGCTACACAGAATACATATTGCAATAAAATTCGGTAATATGCAATGTAGGGGGTGTAATTTAATGTGGGCTTTTACTCTGCCGGGTAGAGTTAAAGAGCCTCATGGCATGAGGAAGAAAAGATCTCTTCAGTCTGTCCGTAGTAGACAAGACAGTAGATTGTAAGAAGCAGGGTTAAACAGCCATAGGAACGAACCTATTCATGTCCATTTTTTACCTCATCTCATCTCATTAGCTGCACCGCTTATCCTCAGTAGGGTCGCGGGGGTGCTGGAGCTCATCCCAGCAATCATCGGGCAGGGGACACCCTGAACTGGTTGCCAGCCAATCGCAGGGCACACGGGGACAGACAACTCACTCGCTCATTCACACCTAGGGACAATTTGGACCGACCAATTCACCTGACATACATGTTTTTGGAATGTGGAAGGAAACCGGAGTGCCCGGAGGAAACCCACGCAACGGGGAGAACATACAAACTCCGCACAGGAAGTCTGGAGCTGGATTTGAACCCACGTAGGAGATTCCCATGACTTGAACTGTGCCGCACATGCGCTAACCACTGCGCCGCCGTGCTGCCCTTCCATTTTTTACATTTAAGAAAAAATAGATCTGCGCCTAAATGTCCAGTACACAAAAGATACTCGTTTGCTGTCAATCTTAATCAACTAGCGCAACGGTCGATATTAATTAAATTGGCTTTGACAAATCCGCAAAAGGGGGACAAAAACATTCTCAAAACAACACTGAATGTATAATAATACATCAATGCTTGGAATCATTCTAACAACTAGTGTCAGCTGATTGAAGATTTTAGTCTGACATCAGGTGACATATATATATATATATATATATATATATAGCTCAGGAGGTAGAGCGCTCGTCTTGGGATCAAGGGATCCCAGTTCGAATCCCGGCTCGTCCGTGTTACATGTCGAAGTGTCTTTGGGTAAGACACTGAACCCCCAATAAGCAGGTTAGCGCCTTACATGGCTGCAAGGCCGCTATTGGGAAATGTGGAACACATTGTAAAGCGGGAAGTCATTGACTTAAAAAGCGCTATATAAATGCAGATCATTTCATTTCATTTCATATATATATTGTCCGGAACCTAACTCGTGTGTGTATATATATATATATATATATATATATATATACACGAGTTAGGTTCCGGACAATCGTTCGTAAGTTGAATTTGTTCGTAAGTTCCTTCAGTGCTATATTAGGTATGTTTAAGGTTTATATAAGTATGTTTAAGGCTTGTATTAGTAACCTGTTTAGTTGTGTACTAAAAAAAAAAAATTCCATAAAATAAAATGCTCTATAAAAATAAATAAAGTGAGGTCAAACTTTTGGTAATCCTTAGTAGCGCTAGACCCGCTTGTGGGAGGCTCCGTAGTTCTCCAAGGGGTCCTGTGCCGCCAGGCCTGACGGGGTGTGACCCAAGCAAACCAAGCATACGAAGCCTCTGAAGTCCTTAGTACGTTCGGACAGGCCGGTGCCTGATTTATGGAAGCCCCGTGGGCAGGTAGTACAGGTGATTGGGTAGTGATCGCAGCGAACGGTTCGAAAGCACCACTGGCATTTGGACTGGGGGCCAGGGTTGCTCTCGATGTCGCCCGCCCTAAGAAGAACAGAGAGAGGAGAGTAGAAGAGAGAGAAAGAGAGGGACAGATAGAAAGAGAGAACGACAGACAGAGTAAAAGGGGGAAAAGAGAGTGAGAGAGGTGGGGAGAGAGTAGGAAAGAGAGGGATAGAGAAAATGAGAGACAAGTGTGTAAAGGGGGAAGAGAGAAAAGGAGAGACAAAGAAGGAGAGAGGACCAAGAAAGAAAAAGAGAGCGAGTGAGTTGATTGAGTTGGATTAGTAAGGCTCCCCTGGGAGAGAGCCCTTCGCAGGACACCACTGGAAGGTTCCTAGTCTTTGTCCTGTGTACTGTCCTCTACTCGGAGAAAGGTGCACACAATACAAAATCTAACTTACAGCAATGTCCGGATATTTTTTGACATCCCGAAAAAAATGTTTGTAATTACTGTTTTGTGTAAGTCTAACAGTTTTAAGTAGGTAGAGGGGCGTCTGTATTTTATGTGTTAGAAGCAATACTTAGTCTCTTCTCCATCACTTTGTCATGTGCGCAAAAGATGGGAGAGCTTAAGACCAGTTGCATAGCTCAGCATGTCTACAAGCTGTTGTAATTGTATGGGTTTCTGAATTTTAGTCCGTATAGTACATCGAGTTTTGTTATGAGGATGTTTTGTGGCACTTGTACGTATATGTTAATGAAAATTAAATTAATATTAGCCGCTGCAGACACAGTCCTCAAACGAGTGTCTTAATCGTGAAACACTGTGTTGCTTTGTGCCGACGCGGGGCCCCGATTTGCACTACAGCTGGGGAGATCTCTGGGAAGGGTCCGGGACGCGTCAGGAGTCGCCGCTGACACCCTTACGACCATCTGCCTCGCGAAAAGAGAAAAGATTAGCTGAATTGAAAACCCGTTTAAAATGTATAATAAAGTAGTGTCTTGTCTTCCGGAATTGACGTTACTTTACTGTAACAACATTCAGGCATTTACTCTCTGACTTATTTTTTCTTAGATGAGTGCACTCATTGATTTTTCAACCCATCTCCGTAGAGGAGCCGCCTGACTGAGGTCAAAACGGTTGATGACGGCAGCACTCGCTCCCTGCCAAAAACCCTGCACAGCATGAACGCCTACCTCGGGTAAGTGAAGCTGGCGTACCACCCCCTCTTTATGACGTGCACTTTAAAATAGAATACAAGATACATTGTAAGCGATATCAACGTGGCAAACCATTTATGTGGGAATCTGTGCAGATCGCTGCCCATCCGTCGTTGTCTGGACCATGGTGCTGATATTGTAGTAACAGGCCGATGCGTGGACAGTGCCCTCGCTCTTGGGCCTCTCATGCACAGTGTATGCACTCAAGTTTTTTTTTTGTTTTTTTTTTAAATTGTTGGCACAATAACACACAGCTCCATGTTGATTGGGTTCTAAATTTATCACACAGTTTGGATGGGGAACAGGTGACTTGGACCTGCTGGCTGCCGGAAGGTGAGAAAACCTGACTTGCTGACTCGTGGATTTAAATCTTTGTTTTTTAATTAAATTATTTTCTTCATGTTTTCTTTGTTAGTTATTATTACATGTTTTCGTTTTTGAAATTTTATTTAAATTGTATTTACCGTATTTTCCGCACTACAAGGCGCACCGTGTTATAAGGCGCACCTTCAATGAATGATATATTTTAAAACGTTTTCCATACATAAGGCGCACCGCATTATAAGGCGCTAAAAGGGTATGCTGGTTTAAGATCAGGTAATTGTGCAATTTTGTAATTGTAATCCTGTGCAGTCCTTCGAGACATTTTTGTGATTAAGGGCTATATAAATAAATGTGACTTGACTTGGCTACAGTAGAGGATGTAGTTAAGTTATGCAACCATTAGATGGTGCCGCGCTAAAGGGAATGTCAACAAAACAGTCAGATAAGTCAGTCAAACTTTATTAATAGATAAACAAACAAGCTTTCCACAACTCCATTCACTCCCAAAATGAATAAACAGCTGTTTTATTATTTTTTCTGAGGTAAAGCATTTTCGTGACACATCTTTAACATCTTTGAACAACAGCAAGGCATAACATTTTACTTTTCCCCCATTTAGTCAACACGCAAAAAACCGTCTGATACTCTCATCTCATTAGCCGTACCGCTTATCCTCAGTAGGGTCGCGGGGGGGCTGGAGCCCATCCCAGCAATCATCGGGCAGTGGACACCCTGAACTGGTTGCCAGCCAATCGCAGGGCACACAGGGACAGACAACTCATTCGCTCATTCACACCTAGGGACAATTTGGACCGGCCAATTCACCTGAAAATGCATGTCTTTGGAATGTGGGAGGAAACCGGAGTGCCCGGAGGAAACCCACGCAAGCACGGGGAGAACATACAAACTCCGCACAGAAAGTCTGGAGCTGGATTTGAACCCACGACAGGTTCCCATGACATGAACTGTGCCGCACAAGCGCTAACCACTGCGCCGCCGTCTGATACTGTTATGGTAAATTAAACGTTAGTGCAATCGCAATATAGTGACACTCGTAATGTGCAAAAACAACAAGTGCAAAACAATAACAATAAAGCAATAACATAATAACTGTAAAATGTAAAACGTAAACACACACCAAGTAGGACCACCTCTGAATTCTTTAATGTTAAGTTCCCGTGCCAGCGCTGTTACCTTCATTCGAATAGTTATTTTACTGACACTTCTACTTGCTGCTCTTTGTTCAACAACCCACTTTTCAAGTGTGTCCTCTAACTGTGGCCATCTTGCTTTATTGCCACGGAAACTTTGTTTAGTCTTCCTTACTTGGCACAGCTTATCCTCATGCTTCCTCCACTTCCGCACTATCGATTCATTAATGTTAAACTCTCTCGCTGCTGCTCTATTTCCGTGTTCTACTGCGTGACTCTCAACACTCTGCGTTGTAAGCGTGTCTCTTAATAGGAGCCATTTCAGGGTCTTTATACAAATGCACAAATAAAAGCGAATCGTTATTTAATATTTCCCAGTATGCACAGCGCACTTCTTCTTCTACGCGAAAAATGGAGTCAGTGGCTGCTTCTCTTAGTTGTGAGACCTTGCAATTCAATATTGATCCATATATAAGGCGCACCAGATTATAGTCAGCTTTTTTTAAAAAAAAACAGATTTTATGTGCGCCTTATAGTGCGGAAAACACGGTATTTTATTTATGTTTTAATTTGGGGAAAGGGTCACTTGTACTTTTTAAAATGAAATTAATATTATTGTTATTATTAGCAATAGTGTTTTTATCTTGTTTATTAGGTAGGGATTTTCATTTTTTATATTTTCTTTTTTTTAATGTATGTATGTATGGATGGATGTAAATGGTACATCACAAGATGCACCCCCAAAAAATGGTCTTTGGTCATATAATTTCCTTACACACGGTGCACCATAAGATAAGGCACGTTAAATGTAGATTACAGTATGAGCTACCAGTCACTTAACTATGTCATGCTACATATCATTGGTAAGCTTAAATTCTTAGGATTCAATATGATGACAATTTTAAATATACTCATCAGAGAAACGTCACCATCAGTCTGAAACAAAATACACGAAAACTATGAGGCCGGGGTAACTCACCAATAAGTCCCCTGGCCGTCTTCAACTTTTGGCTTCGTTACATCAAGGACCATCCATAGAATCCGACCATGTAAAATATTTACTCCAAAACACATGATAATGTCGACGGATGAATAGGAATCCCCCTTAAACATTTCTGCTTCGTTGGATGTTCGTTTGTTCGTTTCTCCACGTTATTTCTGTTTACAAATAAACAGACCTGTAAAATTATTCCCAATATGGTAGTTAATGATCCCCTTTCGATCGACCCCTTTTCCATGATGAGGGCTGTTCATGCAATTTATTAATGCACAAAGTGCGAAATTTACATTCCTTTTGCGTCTTCCTGGACACATATACACCTGTCTCTTAGATTTACTGCCGGGCGCCCCTGGCGGGCGTTAGAGGAATTTCATAAATTAGCCGCATCATTGCATAGGCTGCAGGATTGAAAGCTTGGGAAAAAAGTCGCGGCTTATTGTCAGAATTTTACGGTAGATTATTTTAGATTATTTTTTTCTTGGAGGATTTTTTGGACGCACTGACTTTTTGCGAATCGGTCCAGCCTCGCAGGCCACCTGATCGAGTGCGGTGCCCAAAGCACGGGCGGTATCTTCACTGACTGGCACCGCGTCCCTGACTGGTAAGAGCACCTCCTCCCCCAGAAAGGCCCTGCCTCGCTAAACCTCGATGACCTCTCGCAGGGACAACATCGGCTTCCCGGTGGTGGAATGCTCGGCCGACGGCACGTTTGTTCTTTCTAAACCACCCAAGACGGGCGGCCTGGTTTCATTTGGCACCGTGGCAGAGCAACTTGTGTACGAGATTGGCGATCCGCGGCGATACGTGCTGCCTGACGTCGTTTGCGATTTCAGCAATGTACATATACAGGAAGTGCCTGGTATGTTTTCCGCTTTCATCTTAAAGTCCAACTTTTGAAGACACCGTTGGGTGCGTTACTGAAAAAAATATAATTGGTTACAGTTATTAGTTTCTTCATTTAGAAAATAGTTGCATTATCCTCAAACTTACTTACAACTAAAAGTAGCGTCTCTCGAAAGTGACCATTTACAAATTACCGTAAATACTCCCATAGAACCCGACCCCCTTAAACTGCTTTAAAATAGCCACATAATAAGAGAAAAAGAAAGCATGCACACTAACCCGTGGAAGCAGTGAACCTTTCATGTTCCTTAGCTTGTGAAATTTTTAGAGCTTGCAAACAAACACTTATCCGAGACATTCCATATCCATTTGTCTCCAGGCTTCACACCACTTCTCTTCGTCTTTATTTCAGGGTACTGTCCAAGACGTTGTTTTTTTTTTCTCCAGGCATAAAAATATTTTTACCGGTAAAAATAATCAACACACTTTGACCGCCAATTCTCTGCTCACGTTTGCCCCATTGATTTCCTGTTGGTTTGATACTCCTGTATAACCCATGCCTAGTCCCCTACACGCTGCCTACCATTCGCTACTTGTGACACACATCCAAATATTCGCACATAGGCTGACCCCCTAATTAGTGTTTTTTTATCTTATTTTAAAGTTGTAAATTCAGCTTGGATGAAAGTATATACTGTATGTCAGGGATAATATATCTGCAAGAAGAAAATCGGCCTCCCCATACTGTATTTTGTAGGTAAATATAAACCTACCCACCCTCCATATTATGTTGCTGTCAGATCAAGGGTTGTATATGACAAAATTAATAATGCCAGAATATTTAGAAATGAGAGGATACTGTTACTCATGATCTGCATATATTAACCAAGGAATAACACAATAATACACCATGTAGTAACGACAGTAGAGTTTGGAGTTTATATTAATAACGCATTACTGTACTCATTACCGAGAAAAGGAATTCTTTGTCAAACTTTGTAAGTTGTTAGTCCCAACAATTTTTGAAGACAGCGGTGTGTTTTGTAGGTATTGAGGGCGGTGCTGTGAAGGTGAGCGGCGCCAAAGGCTCTGCTTCGCCACGTGACTACAAGGTGAGCCATTAAGTTGAAGGCAAGCTGGGCCTTCTTAACCAGCATTTTCTGCAGGTGTGCGCCACTTACATGGATGGCTTTCGCGCCACCGCCGTGTGTCCGCTCGGGGGTCCGAGAGCGGCGGAAAAAGCTCGCAGGACTGCAGAGAGCATCATCAAAAGGTTTGTCACAAAAATAGGAATACTCTGACCCCTCATTTGTTGCAGTCAATGAGGACCCCCTTTGATATGTAAAAATTTTGGGTTAGCTTAATTTTTGACAGCCCCTTCTTGCAGCAGTAGTTGTCTGGGGCTAATGGATTGCAGCAACATAGATGCTGCGAAATTTAGGTGGAAAGAACGGGGAGAAAACAGCCACAGACACAAATGATCTCTCTTGGTCCTTCGATCTCAGCAGTAGTTTACTGGGGTTGATGGATTATAGCTCAAACTGTGCAGTTCATTCTAGGCAGGCTACAGCGGCCCAAAATGAAGGAAAAAAGCTCTCTGTCGGCCTCTGCTCTTAGCAAGATTCCACCGGGGGTAATGGATCATGGCTGCACATGACACAAATATGTTGTCTCGGCCCCCGTTTCAAGGAAAGGCAACTGGGAATACAGGATCGTGGCCAAAACAGTGAAATTTATTGTAAGAAGACAACAGTGGCACCCGTCAGCAGTCCGACCCCCTAAAAATGTGCTCTGTTGGCCGCTGCTCTGAGCCATAGTTAGCAGGCATAATGGATCACCACCACAAGCATGCTTTTCATATCAGGAAATCCACGTCTACCAACAAAAGTGATTCTGCTGTTCCCCGCTCGTAGCAATATTGGATCTTGGATAATCGGATAACGGTTGCACGAGTGAAGTCCATTGTAGGCGGCAATAACGGCAAGAAATGAGCCGCCAGTCCCGACAAAAGTGTGCTCTGTCTGTCCCCACTCGCTCCAATATGCGGTCAAGGATAAAGAATTGCAGCCGCATGTGCGTAAACATTTTTTGGGGCGGACAGAATGGCGAAAAAGAAACGTGAGGCCGGACAAAAGTGCACCCTCCGCACGCAGCAATAGGCGATCAAGCATGAATGGTCACAGTCGTACGGGTGCAGTTCATTTTAGGTGGAAAGACTGAAAGAAAAGAAAAAGGAGCCACCATGCACAATCCAAATTTATGCTCTCTCCACCTGATCTCAGCAATATGAAATGAAATGATCTGCATTTATATAGCGCTTTTCAAGTCAAGACTTCCCAAAGCGCTTTACAGTGTGGTAGACAGCGATATTGGAATCCTATTTTCTTGTACGTTGAATGTTTTTATACAGCACTTTGAGTTGCAATTCATTGCTTAAAAATTAAAAATACATTTTAATGGATGGTTAATTGATTGGAACATGGCCACGCACATTTCAGTCTTGAGGGATTACAGTGGGGGTAAAACTGGGGGTAATTCTTTAATAGCTACAGTGCATTTTAGATTGATCCTGATTTGCCACCCAGAGATGAATGTTCTTAACTGTATTTTGTGTATTTTCTTTTTGCAGGACAAAGCGCATATTCAAACATTTGAAACTGGAGGACTTCACTGCTGTCAACATCCAAGTACTTGGAGCGGAGGACACGTATGGTGCCAGCGGATCAGACAAAGTGAGACCTCCACATTTGACCTTAAAACGCCATTCAGGCTAACATCCTGGCCGCGCAGGAGGCTAGGGAGGCAGTCCTGTGGTTGGCGGTCCACCACAAAGACAAGAAGGCACTGGAGGTCTTCTCCAGGGAGATCGCGCCCGCCGGCACTGGCATGGGTACTTTCGTCAAACATTTTGCAAAAAAAAAAAAAAAAAGAAATCCAACTAGTGCCTTTCAAACATTGTTTGCAGCGCCTGGACTGTGCGGCATTGTGGGTGGGCGTCCCCGAGTGTGAGTCGCCTTCTACCCTTTTCCTTTCTTATATTTTTTTCCCGATCATTGACCTTGGCGTTGTCTTCCAAGCTCGCCCGTCCTGAAACCACTCTTCTTCTACCACCCCAAGTCACAACTAAAGCTCGACATCCACGTGGACGGACAATGGGTGGAATCTATTTCAGAGGCGAAACCTGACAAGTCTGAGGAGGAAATCCCTCTCTCGTGTGCAGAGGAAGAACTGGATGCAGGTAAGAGATCATCAGCTTGCAATTGCCAGAGTGACCTGCAGATGGCGTATGTCCAGCGTGCTCTCAATTTTTCCACATGATTTTTGGGTATTTATTTACATGTATTTGCAACATACACCACATCACAAAATTAACTAATGGGTCGCACAGTTTTTTTGTGCTTATATTGCATTTATTTGTGTGAGATGCCCTTTTTTAATGCCAAAAAGAACTAAAAGTTTAGGTGTGCAGTATGCCTGAGTTCTTACGCTAATATATTACCATATTTGAGAAATGATTAATCAGTTGAAATATATTGTAGACAATGTTCGCACAACATTGGATGCAATGAGAATCAAAATCAGATTGCAGCGGTGAGAGCACCGAAATTTAACCTCTACACCACTGGGGATATGGGTGACATGGGTAAAGGCTTCTTTTTTCTTTTTTTTTAACCCATGGTACCACGTTGTTGAGTATATCACAGCTAATGTCACTCCATTATTTTCTCACCCGGTATTGCAGTACCTCCGGGAACGGTGCATTCGCAATGATCGCAGGAAGGCTTTAGGGCTAGGACCTTAGCTTGGCCTTTTGGCTGAGAGTAAGTGTCCCGGCTCCTAGGCTTTGTAGCGTATTATGAACTGACCGATAACGGATAATGGATAATGAATAACGAAGATAGAACAATAACCCTTAAAAACCCCAAAACCCCATGTGGGGCCATGATTGAAATATTTATTGACAGAAAACTACAAATTGAGTACCTATATATATATATATATATATATATATATATATATATATATATATAATCATTTACATAATTTATATTTCTGTGTCTTAACCAACAATTTACCATCATTGACGGATTTTTTTTAAGAGTTGAGAAAATGTCTGTCATTCTGAAGGCTTGAAAATTGGACCATATACCACAGCAGAAGTATGGGGACACCCAAATTCTAAAACATGCAAAATGTGAGAAAGTAGTACATGTTTTTGCATAATACCATATATATATATATATATATATATATATATACACAGTAGGACCTCGGCTATCGCGGTTCATGGGGACCAAAACCACCTGCGATAAGTGAAAATCCGCAAAGTAGCGGCGCACCTTAAAAAAATAAATATATATAAATATATATACTGGACTGTCTCAGAAAATTAGAATATTGTGATAAAGTTCTTTATTTTCTGTAATGCAATTGAAAAAACAAAAATGTCATACATTCTGGATTCATTACACATCAACTGAACTATTTCAAGCCTTTTATTATTTTAATATTACTGAATTTGGCCTACAGCTTAAGAAAACTCAAAAATCCTATCTCAAAATATTAGAATACTTCCTCAGACCAAGTAAAAAAATAATTTTATAACAGCAAAACTAAATCAAACATTTGAAAATGTCCATTGATGCACTCAGTACTTGGTTGGGAATCCTTTTGCACGGATTACTGCATCAATCCGGCGTTGCATGGAGGCAATCAGCCTGTGGCATTGCTGAGGTGTTATTGATGCCCAGGATGCTTCGATAGCGGCCTTCAGCTCATTTGCATTTGTAGGTCTGGTGTCTTTCATCTTCTTCTTAACTATACCCCACAAATTCTCGATGGGGTTCAGGTCAGGGGAATTAGCAGGCCAATCAAGGATAGTGATGCCATGGTCAGTGCACCAGTTACTGGTGGTTTTGGCACTGTGGGCAGGTGCCAGATCATGCTGGAAAATGAAATCCTCATCTCCATAGAGCTTTTCAGCAGATGGAAGCATGTAGTGCTCTAAAATCTCTTGGTACACAGTTGCATTTACTCTGGACTTGATTAAACACAGTGGACCAACACCAGCAGCTGACATGGCTCCCCAAACCATTGCTGACTGTGGGAACTTCACACTGGATTTCAAGCAACTTGGATTTTGCTCCTCTCCAGCCTTTCTCCAGACTCTGGCGCCTTGACTTCCAAATGAAATGCAAAACTTGCTTTCGTTTGAAAAGAGGACTTTGGACCACTCTGCAACTGTCCAGTGCTTCTTCTCCATAGCCCAAGTCAGACGCTTCTTCCGTTGTCTTGAGTTCAGAAGTGGCTTGACCATGGGAATACGGCTATTGTAGCCCATTTCCCGGACACGTCTGTGAACTGTGGCTTTTGATACCTGGACTCCAGCTTCAGCCCACTGTCTTTGAAGCTCCCCCAAATTCTGGAAGCGGCTCTTGTTCACAATTTTGTTAAGGCTGCGGTCATCTCTCTTGGTTGTGCAGCGTTTCCGGCCACATTTTTCCCTTCCAACAGACTTTTTGTGGATATGCTTTGAAACTGCACTCTGTGAACAGCCTGCTCTTTGAGAAATTTCTTTTTGTGTCTTACCCTCCTGATGGAGGGTATCAATGATGGTCCTCTGGACAGCAGTCAGATCAGCAGTCTTCCCCATACTTGTGATTTAGTTTACTGAACCAAGCTGAGTGTTTTTAAGGCTCAGGAAACCTCGCAAGGTGTTCCGAGTTAATTAGATGATTCAGGTGATTAGTTGAATAGCCTACTTGTATACTTTTTCATGATATTCTAATATTTTGAGATAGGATTTTTGAGTTTTCTTAAGCTGTAGGCCAAATTCAACAATATTCAAATAATAAAAGGCTTGAAATAGTTCAGTTGATGTGTAATGAATCCAGAATGTATGACATTTTTGTTTTTTTAATTGCATTACAGAAAATAAAGAACTTTATCACAATATTCTAATTTTCTGAGACAGTCCAGTATATATATATATATATATATATATATATATATATATATATATATATATTTAGACCCGGTTAATGGGGACCAAAACCACCCGCGAAAAGTGAAAATCTGCGAAGTAGCGACGCTTCTTCAAAAATGCTTAAAAAATAATAATAATTTAAATTTATTTATTTATTATTATTTTATTCTATTATTATTATTTTTTAGACCTGTGAAGCTCTGAACCCGCGAACGTGGAACCACGAAGTAGCGACACCCCTTCAAAAATGCTTAAAAAAACCCCACTTTTTTTTTTCTTTTTTTTATTTTATTTATTTTATTTCATTATTATTATTTTTTTAGACCTGCGAAGCTCTGAACCTGCAAATGTGGAACCACGAAGTAGCGACGCCCCTTCAAAAATGCTTAAAAAAAAATAAATTATTTATTTATTTTTTATTCTTTTATTTTTTATTTTTTTATTTTTTTTGACCTGCGAAGCTCTGAACCTGCGAACATGGAACCACGAAGTAGCTACGTCCCTTCAAAAATGCTTTTAAAAAAAAGAAAATATATATTTTTTTTTTTTTATTTTTTTATTTTATTTTATTATTATTATTTTTTAGGCCCGTGAAGCTCTGAATCCGTGAACGTCGAAGCGCGAAGTAGCGAGGTCCCAGTGTATATGATATCAACACAGCGGTTCAGTGGTCAGCGCATGTGTGGCACAGTTCTGAGGTCATGAGATCGAACCTCCTTGTGTGGAGTTTGCATGTTCTCTCCGTGTTTGTTTGGGTTTCCTGGGGGCACTCCAGTTTCTTACCACATTTCAAAAACTTGCATGTCAGGTTAATTGGCTGGTCCAAATTATCCATAGGTGTGAATGAGCGAGTGAATTGTCGGTCTCTGTGTGCCCTGCGGCTTGCAACCAGTTCAGGGTGTCCCCTGCCCACTGCTCAAAAATGGATGGGATAGGCTCCAGCACCCCCGCAACTCACTGAGGATAAGCGGTGCAGATAATGGATATACATATATATATAAATTATATATATATATATATATATATATATATATATATATATATATATATATATATATATATATATATGAGTTAGCAATACAATACTATACTGTGATTTATTGGTACCACAGACCGGTTTTATATCTGACAATATTCTCGCGGCTTGGCCCAATAATAATAACACTAACAATAAATAAATAGTGTGATAGTGATATAAAACCTAATGCCTTTTCATATGCCGTCTGTATCCCTAGTGTTATAGTGGATAGGATCCGGCAAACTCCACACCGCAATCTGGGTCTGATTCCCATTACAACCAATGTTGTGCAATTGTATGCAATTGTGAGCAGTGATATTGTCCGACTTATTTCAAATACAATACTTTTTATTTTTTGTGTGACCGTAGACCTTACTCTTGTTTGAATTCCATTCGCCTTAAAGTCTGGTGCGCCCTATATATGAGGAAAAATATCACAAAATACTGTTTTAGGGGGGCACCTTATAGAGCGGGAAATGTGGTAAATTAGAAAATTGAAACTGCTGTTCCACAATGCAGGCATTTTTTTCCCGTGTACTTTTAAAGAGTTTGCTTCTGTTGTGATATATGTTGCCGTTGCAGATCTTCCCGGCGGGTCGCACAGCTACTCGCTGCAAGAACTAGCATATGCCAGAAGCGGCGACAAAGGAGACTCTGCTAATATTGGTAATCTGGGCTGATCTTACGCTGCGATGAGATTAAGCTAACCGTTAGCTCCACGCAGGTGTGATTGCTCGAGACCCTCGCCTCTTCCCCTACCTCAAGAAACACCTGACTTCCAATGCCGTGGAGGACTACCTGGCCCACCTCTTCCCACCGGGCCTGCACGGCGCAGTGACACGGTGAGCGCTTTTGCTAGCAGGCCACAGTTAGCGCTTTTGCTACCCCAAAAACATTACCAAATCGCCGTGACCCGTCATGACAAAGCAGATGACTAGCTTGGGGCTGTGGATGTTCTGCTTCTAATTGGTCCCAAATGTTTCCCGTCACCACCACACGGAATCTTGGCACTGAAAGGCGCCACTGTTTATGTTGGGAGCGCCGAAAACGGCAAAGCGTTCCTCCAAAACTAGATACTCATCTAGGGTTACTGATTCAACTTGTGTGCTTCAAGGAACAGTACGTAATATTTGAACACTAGATCTCACTGTATTGTATAAGGCAACTAAAAAACAAGTACTAAAAAGCACCAGGCAGAACACAAACTACAGAGACTCAAAGTAACCGGTTTTCTGGTCATTTTTTGGGGCCAGCCTTGTGAGAGCAAAAAAGAGGGGGATTGGAAAATGCGAAAAATAACAAAAAAGAGGGGGAAAACAATAAAAGAAAAGGAAAAAAATAAAGAAAAATGGAAAAAAGAAGGACAAAATAATGACAAAGAAAAGAAGAAATTTAAAGGAAACGAAAGAAGAAAAGAAAAACGGAAGAAGAAAAAAGGGAGGGAAAGAAAGACAAAATAAACAGGAAAAATCTATCATTATTTCCGCCTAAAAAGAACCGCACTGGGGCGGCCGCGATCTGTTTTCCCCAATCAAATATTGCTAAGAGCGGAAGCCAAGAGTAGCTTTGTGTCACTAAGGGCAGCTTACTTTTTGTGTTCTTTCCAGCACCTGTGCATTAGTGATCCTTTATCCCCAGTCAGCTATTGCTGAGAGCGGAAACCAAGAGAGCAAATCCTGTCTGTTTTTTTGCCATTCTTCCTGGCTAAAATGAACAGCACCTGTGCAGTAGTGATCCATTACCCCGGTCAACTAATGCTGAAAGCAAAGACTGATTGAGCAAATTTGTGTCACACAGGGTGGCTTTCTTTTCCTTTTCTTTCCAGCTGAAATTATCAGCACCCATGCAGCTGTGATCCATTAACCCCGGGGGACGGCTGAGCGCATGTTTAAAATGAAGGGGTGGGGGCAACTCTGCTTGTCGCATATCACAGTGGGGGGTTCTGGTCCCTATTAACTGCGATAAACGAGGAATCACTGTATTAGTATTTCCTAACCATACCACTGCTGCTTACCATCGCACTACACACGTGTTAGCAATCAGCTCATTTGCAGAGCCGTAAAAGAGGCCATGAAATGCAACATGGCAGCCCCAGGCGCTTCATTAGTGCGCATTGAAGTCTGGTTAAAGTAACGACAATGCGGGCGGTTGTGCTGCATGCTAACAGCCTGTTTTTGTGCGTACCAGATACACTCTTCCAGGTATCAATGGCCTTAATTTTGTCCTGAAGAATTCCCTGGGTGGGGGAGGGGTGGCGTCCCTGCGCAGTGACCCCCAGGTAAAGCACACACACACACTCGTTCATGCACACACCAGGTGGCTGTCAATCAGCATGCATTTGTGTGTGGGTTTGTGTGTGTGTTACCTCCTGCAGGGAAAAGCCTTGGCTCAGATGTTGCTGGACTTGAAACTCTGTGGACTTCCTGACCTCGAGCCCTGGCTTGGTTAAAATTCAAACATACTTGACTTGACTTGACTTGACATATGCATACTACCGTTCAAAATTTTGGGGTCGCCCAGATTATTTTATTTTCTTGAAAAAGTTGCACTTTTATTTACCAAATGAGTTGTCTATTGTCTGTGCTCTGTCGCCGATTATCTCTTCCTTTGGTCGACCAGTCTCAGAATTTTTTTTTTTTATTATTTTCAACTCTGCCTTGAAGGCCAGCATTTTGGCGTTGCCTCTTTCCCATAAATGTTGATACTGGTGTTTTGTGGGTACTATTTAATGAAGCTGCTAGCCGAGGACCCGGAAGGCGTCTATTTGTCTGACTAGACTCTAAAGCAGTTGTCTTCTTGCTTGGTTCTGCCTCCTACTTCTCTTTCTACTCTAGTAAGAGACTGTGCTCTTCTCAAAAGGGATAAGTACACACCATTGTGGGAGATTTTTCGCATGGAATAGCCTTCATTTCTTTAAACAAGTATAGACTGTTATTTTTTATTGAAACTTTTCTTTTTTCAGACAAGTTTGAAAGTTTAAACACACCCACAAATGTGATGCTCCAGATACTCAACTATCTGAATGAAAGGTCAGTTTAATAGCTTCTTTAACCAGCTAAACTGTTTTCAGCTGTACTCACAACATTTCACAAGGGTTTTCTAATTAGTGTTCTACACAACTGGCCAACAAAATTTGCAATTAGGACCCTTGAAATCCGGTTGCTGGAAATGTGCCTCGATACACCTATGTAGATATTGCATTAAAAATCTTTTACCACAGTAACAATGTATGGGGTGTATTTCTGATTGAAAGAAATAGTGCTTTTCTTCAAAAATGAGGACATATCCAAGCGACCTCAAACTTTTGAACGGTAGTGTACTTATATAAAAAAGCACAGATTTGCCAACCTCACAGGCTTGATTGGAACGTCGACCTCTCACCTTCCTCTACCGAACGCCACTTCCTCCTCAATTGAAAGCAGATGGCCGCTGCCAACTCGGCCCCCTGGCATTCTGGGAAAGCCGTGGAATCCCTCAGAACCATTGCGGGTAAGCCTGTGACAGTTAAATGTGGCAGGAAGTAAAAGGTGTCGATTAGCCCCGCCTACGCGTCTTTTATGACCTTCAACCTCTCTGATCTTGCGCTTGTCGTCTTCACGCGAAGTGCGATGATAACTTGGGCCGTCGCTGCTAAAATCCTGTTAGCGTAGCGCAATGGCCACTGCACATCTGGCTGGTTTTAGTGTCTCGCACAAACAGACACACCAACGCATGCTGCTTGTCAGCCGTCATGTGGACTGTTGTCTCATCAACACACACTGGAAGGTTGGGGGCTTAATGATGCTTGTGTGTGCGTGTAACAGACACGAGAAGCCGTTTGGTGGTTTTTAAGTGGTTGCGTCAGCTCGACACTTTATTTTCCTTCGTACTTTGTGGAAAGTTGGAGAATAAGGAGCACTTTGTTTCCTTTTTTTTTTAAACATGTTTGATTTGAACCCTCCCATTTATTTCCTCCAATGTTTCCATTGGCTGGTGTGGATAGCGTGTGCGCTTGTGCGTGTGTGTGTGCCACCATCCAGGTGATTTTTAAAAAGCAGTAGATGTGATCGCGTATTATATTTTTATGTGCGGGACACGATACGTCTCCGAAATATTTAAGAAACAAACATGTGAGTGAGTGTATTTTGTTTTCTTTAAATTTTTTTAATCGTCAGGCCTTTTTTAAGTGGAGTTAAACTATAGTGTTGGTAGGTATGTGGTGCTGCTTCACACCTTAATCATGAGTTAGGTTGCGGGTCAGAAACCTGCGGCCCAGGAGCAGAACAAGGCTCTTAATCGTCACCCTAGTGTCACCCTGGATCTTTTTCAAAATTGCTAGGAAACAGAAAAAGAAGAGGAGGGGGTGGGGGGGAGCAAATATATATTTTCAAATTTGGTTCCTGCAGGACTACAATCACAAAACATACAATCTTGTTTTTTTTTTTTTAAAAAAAAGGGCTTTTTTTTTTGCAGCTCCAGACCTTTTGTATTTAGTCTTCCAACAGTTTCGGTTGCTGACCTCTGACACAAATAACTGGATTGTCTGCTGCCCCATATCATTTTCACTCCTGTAAACGTATACATTTGCCCCGTATTTTATACGTTTTTTGATACTGTCAATTCTGTATGCTCTATAACTGGTTTTGTTTGGTAAAGAAATCTTTTTTTTGTTAGACCGATCTCGTCTTGCCCATTTTGGCTCTAATCTGGATCGGCTCACTCACTAGTAGCAGACGACAATGTCATAGATTTCTCATACTGTCGTGGTATTAATCCATAGTCTTTTAGGTCATACGTATTAATAATTAAAAATTGCTTTCAAGTAAGATCGCTTTCCTTTGATGAAAAAGATTTACAAAATTCTCCTCTGCCTTCCTCACTCTCACAAGTACATATAGATTATAGGTAGACAATGGGAAGTGATACTGTACCGCACGTACAATAAGCAACACTAAATTCACTTCAATTGGGAAAAGAAAGATGCTAAATGAATTGTTTTTGTTGTTCAGTTGGTATATAAAAAGGAATTGTTTACACAAATTATATTTGTTTTCATTCTACATAGTTGTCTTGATGTGAGTAAATAGGTGCTGCGTTGTGTTTGCAGTGTTAGGCTTAATTCAAAGGAACGCGTTCATGGAAAACAATTACTTTTCTCTGTAATGAGTACCGTAACGCAGGATCGATACAATTTTGTAGCTCATCAGTCGCTACAATGTGGTACGTTACTCCGCTACATTTTAAAAATACATTTAAAAAGCATGTTGTGAATCACAATATCTACTGCAATTCGGAGTCACTTGCAATGCTCCGTCCGCCAACAAAACTACACTGGCGACAACAATTGAACAAAACTAGGATGTGTATATCTACTTGCAAAATACAACTGAATACATTTACGAATGGGCTGTCTCAAGCAAAGAGTATGAAAACGTGTCATTTCTTCCTACTGATCATCTAATACTTTCCCCACTGTATGTACATCCATCTAAGATGTATTTACAACTATAAAAGAAATTCTGAAATCAGGGGATCAGTTAGTTTTCACATATTTGTTTGTGTGTCACCACGAGCAAATAATAGGCAACGTGTAGGTATTCTGCGTGGCTTATCCAGGAACAACGATATCAATGTGAGCACTAAATTTTGGTCTTTGTATTTTTGAAATTATTTTTGCAATATGCCTGGAGAGAAAAAAAGGTTTTTGGACATTACTGACAAACAGAGAAGTGAATCTTCACGTGGTTTAAAGACAAACTGGATATGAAGTGTCTCGGCTAAGTGTTTCTTTGCAAACTAAGGAATATGATGGCTTGACTCCTTCCACCGGTGTGCGGACACATTTTCTTTTATTATGTGGCTATTATACAGGAGTTTTAGAATGGAATTGTCTTTATTGTTGTTGATATCAACGCTGTGAAACATATAAGAAACCAGATTGCACACTAGAGTAAAATATGTAATAAAGACTTAAGAGAGAAAAAGACAATCAGGATAAATGGACAAAAAAATAATTACAATGTAGTGCTTTGAAAATATGGCCTAAGATAATGCAATGAAAGATCAAGTGCATTGTAACAACAGTGCAATGAAAATTGGTGCAAAGACATTTAACAGTAATTTAAAAAATACTCATTTACAAGAGTATATAAGTTGATATTATTACATTTTTCCACCGCTCCGTGCGATAGTATTTTCTTCAGTTTTATTCAGCAACAACAAAAGAGAAAATAAATTGTCTTAAGATGTGTTTTTCCAGTTTTGTGCCTTTGTGGCGATGGGGAAGAAGCGTCTCTGGGATCTAGGAGGTCGGCTTCTATGTAGGTTTTTATGGTAATAGTTCCTTTCAGAGTAACGCGCTACTTTTGGGTGTCAGTGATCTGGGGGGTCACGCAACTACCTTTTTTTAATACATGTACTTTTTTTCAGCAACGTGCCCTACACTGTGTGTTTGCAAGAGTTATTATTCCTTAATAAGGGGATTTGCAATCATTAACAAGGGGAACAACTGGCTAAACTTGACAGGTATGGTGGCGTGCAGCGCCTTAACCTCCCGATTTTTAACTAGTAAAGCGCAAGCATTTCCATCCCGAAAAGTCGCCACTCCCATCCGACCCCGCCCCTGGTGCCAATGTGCCCATTGAGAGCATCAGGCGCGCGTGTTGCCTCACCTTCCCGCAGGACAAAGTTTTCTTCTTCTCCCTGACGTCATGCTGGACGCGCTCACCTTCTTGCTGGACAAAATCGCCTTCTTCTTTACGACGTGCGCGCCCCCGCCCTCCCTCCAGCGCGCGCACGTCTACCGGCGCGGCGACTTGCTCGAAGTGGCGCGCACGCTCTTCACGCACTCGGGCATCTACGTGGGCGACGGCCGCGTGGCGCACCTCATCCCGGACATCCTCCCGGCCGTGACGGCAGACGCGCGTCTCTTGCGCGGCCCTGTTACCAACGCGCGCTTGCTGCTCGGCGTGCTCGCCAAGCGCGCGAGCGTGCGCGTGGACTCCGTAGAGGACTTTGCCTACGGGGCGAGCGTGCGCCTCAACGCGCACGCGCTGGAGAAAGTCGATCGCGAGCCTCCCGACGCGGAGGAGGTCGCCCGGCGGGCCGAGAACTTGCTCGGTAGCGTCCCCTACAGTCTGCTGTGGAACAACTGCGAGCATTTCGTCACCTGCTGCCGCTACGGAGATGCGCGCAGCCTCCAGACGGAACAGGTGGGCCAATGCAAGGAAAGCGCTTTATATCATTTTATGGGAGTTAATAAATTCATGTGATATAAAGACGTACTCACCAAGCAACGGTACAGACATTGTGGAATAACTTGTACAGCGGTACCTCCACTTAATTCATTCTGGGAGTAGCTTTGTAACCTGAAAACATCCTAAGTAGAAACGCATTTAGAATGTAAATGCACTAATCCGTTCCCAGCCCCGCCAAAGTAAAGTATCTTTTTTAATAAATCAGAAAGGAGCATCAAAACATGAAATACCTGTTAAATACGTGTTCAAATTAGATTACTGCACAATAAACATTAAACGAGAGGCATACAAGTAAAGAAAACATCTAAGAATAAAGGAAAAAAATATTTCATTTAACCTTTTGGCCTCATGTTTCTTGAAAAACTGATCCAATGACGTCGGACAATCCGTCAGAAATACACGAGGCAGATGTAGCGATAGCCCGACTTGTCAACACTTTTTCATTTCCACAAATTCTGAGATTTTTGCTTGGATGTCTTTAACCTGGGCTGATTGAATTATGGCTGCGTCGTCCTCCCTGTAATCTTGCCTAAACCCCTCCTCGTTTTTGAACTGTGACGGTGACACGAAGAGCATGTTTGGAGCATGCATGCGCACTGAATTTGCCAGGCAGATTAGCCCGGTTGTTTACATTCGGGAAACTGGGAGCTTCAAAGGGCATTACGTATTATACTATATTTTTGATTTTGTAACTAGAGGCGATATTTTCCCGTTCAGGTACTTTGCAACCGGAGCCTTTTGTATGTAGAGACATTCGTAAGTAGAGGTACCACTGTATAATATTGTAGAAATCAGGGACGTTACCAGGGGACGGTGGGACAGGCAGTGCCCACCCACAGATACGCTCTACCCACCCAAAGAAAGTTGTGGCAGTGAGTGCAGTCCAGGTAGTGCATATAATATCCCAATTATATAATATTGTATATGTTAGCGAACACTAGCATGGACTGTCCGGCGGGGGACCCCAAACTATCATCCTTGGGGACTGTATTTGCCCCCTGGGCTGCGAGTTTAAGACCCCTTATTCAAAGGGTATCAAACTCATTTTCACCGAGGTCCGCGTTAGTAGAATGGCTGTCCTCAAAGGGACGCGTGTAACTAAATGCAGTTGAAGGGTATTTAAAGTAAATGTAACTACTCTTTCATGTAAAATAATTCATTTAGTGAATATTTCAAGTCACAAGCATTACAGATGCATCGGAAAAAAAATTGCTACACATTTAGAATATGTTGGAAACTAAAAACAACAAAATCTTCTTGGATTTTTTTGGGGGTACTTCACTTCTCAATTCTACTCACTGGCATTGATATGGAAGCACTACCCCGCTTAGGGGCCGGTCACACAGACATTTGCGGCTGAATCACGTCCAGAAATTTCTGCCTTTGAGGCGGACGCCATTGGACGCACTAAGATCGCCATTCAGACAAGATACAGCGGTGCTTAACACGCAGTCGAAAATTCGTGCGCAGGTGGCAGCGCGAAATTATTTGACACTGCTCAAATTTTCAGAGCGCAGGCACACAATCTTTCACGAGCGTACTGAGGCTGAACCACGGCCAGAAATTCCTGGCCGTGAAGCAGTTGATGTTGAGCGCCGCTGGACGTTTAGAGACCGCCATATAGACGAGATAGAGCAGTGCTTTACTCGCGGTCGGAAATTTTCACGTGGTTGGCCGCGTTCAAAACTTTTGAGCTGCTCAAAAGTTTGAGCACGTGTTAAACCGCGTGCCGCACACGCGGTCAACACGAGGAAATGACGCGGAAATGACGCGCAAACGACGTGCTCTGGCCGCGGCCAGGGCGTGCTTACACATGGGTAAGACGGGAAATTTCAGCGGGTAATCGTGGGTGGAGCATGGTAATAGCATGTTTTGCGCCTGTATCGCGGTGTTATTACGTGAAATTAGCGTGTTACGCGTGTGACAGTCAAACGCCTTTCTCCGCGTATAAACAGCGCGAATGCCGAGCATCAGTTGTGCTCGTGACGTCAAGGGGGTGAACATGGATCCCCGTCAGCGTAGTTTCTCTTCATTTCGAATAAATCTTTCGGTGCATTCGCAATGGCCGCAACAAGGCCATAAAGCCAGGACCTTAACTTGGCCTATTGGCCGAGAGTAAGAATCCCGGCTCCTAAGCTTTGTAGCGAATTATGAAATGATCGATAATAAATAGTGATTAAAGAAAATAGACCAACAACACCTAAACCCCAGCAACCCCCCCCACCCACTCCCCCCCCAACCATCAGCGTAGTGACCTCGTCTTGATCCAATTTCATTTCTTGACATTTCTTTTCAAGATAATAATATAAAGATGATACTATTGCCTGAAATCTTGATTATCACGGGACTGCGTCTTGTGTATTATGATTTTTACACCCCGGTGCTGAGATTTGCATACCCTCGCTTTTACAAACACGTTTACCTCGTTTCATCTCAATTTTAGGGAAAGTAACATTATTTTCTAACGAACATAAAATTGAAACCACTTCGTCTTGCATTTGTTGGAAATGAAATACAACTTTAACCATTCCGTTTTTGATGTGAACGTAATCGAACCGTAAATTCTCCCCCCCTTGCGTGAACGCGCATTCTGCTGCGCTTCCAACGAAAGCGATCGTATTCTATATGAAACGCTTATTAAAACTATAATGCGAGCCAATTATAACAATTGGGAGATCCTTGTCTATATAACGCGTTTATTTAAACAATAAAGTGCGATCGTATTCTACAAAATGCGTTTGTCAACGCGGATGAAAAAGTCACCAACGTCAATGCACGCTTCCAACAGAAGCGATCGCAGCAGAATGCGCGTTCATGCGAGGGGGTGGGGGTGGGGGGATGGGGGGGGTGGATGTGTTGCGTAGGAGTCGGATTTGGGCACAACACCGGCTCCACACGAGAAAATGACGCAGAAATGACGCGATGAGGAAGCGGAACAGTCGCCGGCGTCTTTTTTCCGGCCATACCACAGATGAACGGCGGGTTGGCCAAATTTGCGCATTTTCCATCCCGGGCAACCACGGGCAAAAAAAAAACGCAAAATTTTAGCCGTGATTCAGCCGCAAATGTCTGTGTGACCGGCCCCTTAGTAGTCAGTTCTTAGGTATGGTGGTTACCAGTGATGAGGGAAATGTAGTTTTTGGTCAAAGCACTTCCTTCAACCCATATATTCTTCGACGTTCCGACATTTAAGCTCCTGTGGGCCACATTTGGCACCCGAGCCACGAGTTTAGAATAGAATAGAATATACCTTTATTATCATTGTTACAAAATGGGTTGAACATAGAGAGATGGATAGACAGATACTTTATTCATCCCAGCAGGGAAATTCACACTTCCAGCAGCATCCCTGTGCTGGAGAACAAAACAATAATAAAGCAAAAAGAATATAATACACAAATACCCAATGTGACGTGTTAATACCCATATATAGAGTATCTAGATAGTGCTACACAGAATACACACTGCAATAAAAATACGGTGATATGCAATGTGGGGGGTGTGGTTTAATGTGGGCCTTTACTCCGCCGGGTGGAGTTAAAGAGCCTCATGGCATGAGAAGATCTCCTAAGTCTGTCCGTGGTACAAGACTGTGACAGAAGTCTGTCGCTGAAGCTGCTCTTCTGTCTGGAGATAATGCTGTGTAGTGGATGTGATGAATTGTCCATGATTGACCGCAGCTTTTCCAGTGCCCGTCTCTCAGCTACTTTTGTCAGGCTGTCCAGCTCTGTGCCCACAACAGAGCTCGCTTTCCTCACCAGTTTATTGAGACGAGAGGCATCCTTCCTCTTGACGCTGCCTCCCCAACACGCTGCCGAATAGAAGAGGGTGACAACGAAATTGGAGGTGGCACTCCAGTTTCACATTTTGACCATAAAAGAAATATTTAAAAGAAATATGAATATAGATTGAGCTCAAATGGCAATTTGTCATGCATATGTAGGGGAATTATCTGGGTATTTAAAGGCACAATGTGTAATATTTTGAGCCTTTAAATAGTAAATTAAAAACAAGCAAAATCACATGAACTTTAATTCAAACTTGCTTTTTTACATACCCGTGGGTTGGAAACACTTAGTTCATTTAATATGTGGCTGTTTCAGGACTATATTACCAGAAAGAATAATAAAGTATTTTACCGTCTGTATTTATACATCTATATTTTTTAGTGATGGGAATTTCCAGACTTTTTAGAAAAATGGTTCCTTTTGGCTCGGCTCTCTAAAAAGCACCAAATTAATTAATGATTCATTTTAAAAATGACACGTTGGAAACATGTGTTGGTTTAGAGAGGGATGGGCGCCCCCAGGCTGCACTTGCCCAAGACACCACAGGAAATGGTGACCCTACGACCCTAACACACAACATGAGCCTCACCTTGAGGGGGTTGATATTAGTGTCAGTCATCTTGCTGCTACGGAAAGAACCAAACATTTTCTGAAAGGCTGTTTGAAAAAATGTAGTTTTGTCACTTTGGGTCTCCATAGTTTGTGATATTCCATGTGCTTTTTTTAGCACTCTCCTCCAAACACAACATAGCGACGTCAAATAATAAAATATCCATCGTATTTATTAATTTTTTTACAAAAGAGACTTTTATGTGCAAATGCTATTAGTACTGAAGATGAATTCAAATGAGGTTATTGGCACATACTTAATTTTCATTTGGATTTAAATGAATTTACATGGAAGCTCACTCACGTTTCATCCGTGAAATACAATTAAACACAATGCATTATGCTGGATCACGAGGGCGTCCCCTAGAGACAGTTAAGGTGCCTGCGGCCCTGGCTCACCCAGTGCTGGGTCATTTTAATTTTTTCCCTAAAATTATTCATTTGTTGGTTGACTGAGTCTAGGTAACCCTAATGTTGATAATTAAACCGGTAACATAGTAACAACGTAGTAATAACATGATAAGTTGTTATTTTGGAAATTTAAATAAATAAGTTCCAGTTCATGAGCTTCATGGGCAAAAAATAATCTAAAAACGGTAAATGGTAAATGGTCGGCTTTTTTATAGCGCTTTTCAAGTCAATAAAGACCTCCCAAAGCGCTTTACAATGTGCTTCACACTTACCCATTCACACACACACTCACACACCGATAGCGGCCACGCAGCCATGTAAGGCGCTAACCTGCTTATTGGGGGCATTAGGGATTCAGTGTCTTGCCCAAGGACACTTTGACATATAACACGGAAGAGCCGGGAATTTTTAAGCAATTAATTGAGAGAGTAAAATGGCAATTTATTTGTGTATTGAATGAATATATTTATTTATTTGTTTGTTTGTTTTTTTACAGGAAAAACAACAAACTAAATTCCAATTTTGGGGTTTTATAAAGCAAATGAGCCAAAAATGCACAACTTTTTAGCAAGATATATGGCTACTTTTTCAACTTTGTAGATGGCTAGCTTCCTGTCTTTATAGCTATTTAGCAAGCTATTTAGCAAGCTATTTAGCAAGCTATTTAGCAAGCTATTTAGCAAGCTATTTAGCAAGCTATTTAGCTAGTTTTGTACATTTTTGCTAGCTATCCAGCTAAATGTCGACCTTCTTTCTAGCTAAATTGCCTCTTGTCAAATGGACGTCCCTTTGCTTCAGCTTTGATGCTGTGTAGGTGTGCAGAGAGACGAGAAAAAGCATACAGGACGGGTGGCGCGACAAGGGGGACAGTTCACCTCTGACTGGCTATCTCAGGGGAGGAGAAGGATTCACTGTATTGTATTAGAGGTAGGATCTGGCCAAATAAATTCAACCCGACCCGACCCGAGTCGCTGGTACATAAACCCGAACCCGCCAGATTAACTTGATTTGATAACCGGGCCCGAAATAGACCCGAAGCTTTAATTTGCCGCGGAAGTAAACACGGAGCCTTACTACGGCCGAGCGTACGTCAGCGCCTCACTGTGCGTTTCGGCTGAACTACGCAGCTTGGGGTTTACTTGGGGCTCAGTCCCTCAAATCAAGTCAAGTCATGGGATGTTTATTTGTGCCCTTCCTCCATTCCCTTCTTTTACTTTCTTTATTTTTCTCTCTCTTTCTCTTTCTTTCTATATTTGCCTCTTTTTCTTCTCTTCTCACATTCTTTTTTGTCTTCTCTCTCAATCCTTCTCTTTATCTCTCTTTTGTTCGCTCTCTTTTTTTTATTTCTCTCTCCCTTTTCCTCTCGTTTTTTTCTTCTCTTTTTCGCAATATATCTTCTTTCTTTTTCTCCCTCTTTCTTTCTCATTTTCTCTTTGTCTAGACCGGGTCTAGCAAGTTTTGACCACATACTTCAAAGGTTTTTAACCAGTGGCACTAGGTATTACCATGTGTTAGGAAATTAAATATTAAAAAGTACCGTTTACCAAATTGTTCAAATAAGTTATATGACTCCATTAACCAAACACAACGTACATTCACCTAACAATGCACGCTCGTTTCTTGATGGAAAAGATGGACAAGAAACCAGCCTTTTCACACGGGGGCAGATTTAATTTCTTAAATAATTTAACTAAGTGAACTCCATCGAATATGGCCGAATCAGCCGAATTAGTGTCGCTCGAGTCTCTGTCAAGCCTTCTCTCAGCCCACGTTTTTTCCGCAAGCTGGTGTGCCGGCTCCTCCCATGGGCGTACCAGGAAAGCCCCCACGTGGGCCCCACCATCTCTGAGAAGAGCGCCGCGATGTCTTGAATTAACCAAAACAACACCGAGCGTTTCAACATCATCAGGGCCTTGTTTTCAAAACATCGAGTCCTGGTATCAAAATTCCCCAGCCAAAACAGCGTGACCTGAAGCCCACTCAGTGAAAATCTTTATTGCACTTAATAAATGTAAGTTGTATTCAGTTGTATAAAATCCCTTGTAGTCAAATGTATAAAATCCTTAACATGTCTCCAGTTTAACATGGATATGCAGGAGCTCATTGCACTGCAAGTGCAACACCGAGATGCGCGTTTTGGTCCTAAAGTGCGTATTTTGGCGACGTGCAGTGAACAAAACCGAAAGTGAATCCGAACGAAATGCCACCGAAAATAAAATCTTATTCTGCAGATTACAAGCTGCAAATATTTTTTGGCCAAATCAGAAAAAGTTTGTAAAGCTTGTGAGCTATTGGCAAGAAGCGGAAATGACGACTTATGTGAGGGAGGTGGAGGGAGGAAGCGACGTGTCTTTTACCTCAATAACGAGGATGAAATATTCTTTGGATTTAGTGATTTGGAGTAAAACTGATAGAGAACATGCTTACCAAACTATCTAAATAATGACTTATGCATGCTGTGCAGATCCTCCGCGAAGAGAAAAAAAGGGATAAAAAAAGAAAAGAAAAACGGTAAGAGAGAACCCCTGCCCGCCTGACTTAATGATTGACATTTAAAGCCACAATTGGCCTAAATTTCTAAATTTCTCTGGCCTCAGCTCTTCTCTAATAACTATACAGAAATTAATTATTTGGCGGCCTTAGTCTTCCAAATAAGGCACATTATTCATAACTTTGAAAATACAGGCCAACCGCTTATGTGAACGGACAGACTGAGGAGATCATTTCTTCCTCATGCCATGAGGCTCTTTAACTCCACCCGGGGGAGTATAAGCCCGCATTAAACCCCACCCCCACGTTTGCATATGACCCTATTTTTATTACAGTGTGTATTTCATGTAGCATTATTTAAATACTCTATATCAACACGTTACATTGGGTATTTATGTATTATATTTCTTTTACTTTATTATTTTTTATTTTCTACACAAGGATACTGCTGGAAGTGTGAATTTCCTTACGGGGATGAATAAAGTATCTATCTATCTATCTATCTATTTAAAATATGTGATCCCGAATTGTTTATGAAAGCAGTCGGGTGAATTGGTTTAGTCGCTTGTTGTGAGTGCCAGTTGGGGGATGGGCATGTTTACACTCCAGACAAGTGGAAAGTAAACATAAATTATTATTTGTTATTTGAGCATTTTAGATAAATATTTGCCATCTTTATTTATAGAATGCATTAGTATTATTTAAGCATTTTGGGGGATATTTTCCGCTTTTATGCATACCTTTCAACCTCCAGGTCTCCATGCCCTTACAAAATGTCGTATTTTCCCTTACAAAATACTAAATAATCTTACACCATATTTTTTTTCAAACGTGTTTATTTGTTTACTTTAACATGTTATATTGTACATGTGTTTCGTTATATCATATATATTGTTAATTAACATTTTGTTGTGAGATACTGAGTTGCTCGACATGAATGAGGATCATTATAAAAAAAAGTTGGTCGCTTGGACGTTCACTGTAGAAGGAATAAATAAGACATTTTCTTATTCAAATTATGAATTCATTTTCTGCATTAAATTACTGTTGGTATTATACTGATTAAAGGGATAACCACAAACCTGTCTTTTTTCATTTTCTCCATTTATACTTCCTTTTTTTCTTAACTTCTTTATACAACATAATAATTCGTGAAATAATGCATCAAAGAAAGTAAGCCGTTTGAGAGCCGGCTCTTTTTAATGAGTTGAGCCGAAAAAGCCGGTTCTCTCAAAAGAGACGGGCTTCCTTTCACTACACAACTAACACAGAATGATGCATGATGGGAAATTCCTAGACAGCAGACGCATGCGCACAGTAGCATCAAACCGCTCGTTTCGTTTGCAATGAAAAAAACGATACCGAGATAGAGGCTTCCGCGGCGAACATCTTTGACTCGATTGATTTGCCGTTTCGTGATAGTCGGTGTATACCGGATGATACCCATCATTGACAAATTTGCATTTTTCCGTACAGAATTTCTTGTACGTCGTACACGTCTTAAAATGCATAATAAACGTACTTTGTACGGCAAAACTGTACAGGTTGACAGGTATGTTTATGGTAGTGCATGTACCGAATTGGTTTTTAATATTTAAGGATTTTTTATAAATATTTGTCATTTCTTTTATAGTGTTTTTATATTCTTTAATAATGAATTTGTGCGATTGACAAAAATATCGACCTGTTTTACTCGTGTTAATATCTCTCAATGATTGAGTGGGGAAGGTGTGCTTGGCTCTGGAGTGGGTTTCGCCCAGGGAGTCATTTAGTGCAGAACCGCCTCTGATCGTCTCCACTAGATGGGAGTCGTGTGCCGCTTTGAAAATTGAGACGCTCGCATTTCTAGATGAGAACTAAGTTTGATTTTTTTTGGTATTTTTTTTCTCAATTTCCACTCTGAGTGCAAAATTCTCGCATGATTTGTGTTTGATTCCGTTCTCTGAATCTTTAAATTGGACTTTTTTTTTGAATGAGTCATTATTTGCTGACGCAAAGCAGTTTGATGATATTTTTTGTGTCTTCTTTCAGTTCTGCCAATGGTTAAAGTCTGTGATCCGAGACCAGAAGAACGCGGCAGTGGCGGCTCTCGTGGGCTTTCTGTCCCTGGCCTGCTTCGGGGTCTCTTCTGGGACTGCTCTTCCTGCCTTCTTCATCCCCTTCACCTTGTGGATGGCCAGCTAATGGCTCCCCTTTCGCAGATCGCATCACATACTTTAAGTGGCCTTAAACTTAAAGGGACAGTGTTTAATATTTGACCACAAAAATGTCGCTGTATCGTATAGTGCAATTGCAAAACGAGTAATAAAAAGCACAAGGAAGAACACAATCTGCAAAGGGACCACTTTTCTTATTTAGCGTTTTGTGAATAAAAAGAAAGACAAACGAGAAAAGAGAAAAAGAGAAAGGAAGTGAGAGAAAAAAGGGAGGAGGCAAAAAGTGGGAGAAAAGGGTAAAGTAAGAGGATAAAGGAAAATATAATGGAGGAAAAGAGACAAAGAAAAGGGTAAAAAAAAGAAATACAAGATTAAGACGGGAAATAAATGAAGGAAAAAGGGGAAAATATAGAATGGTAAAGAAAGAGTACACAAGGGAAAAAGTAAAAAAAGAAGGTAGAAAGGTGGAAAAGGAAGAAAGGGAAGAAAGAGAAAGACGAGAAGAAAAACAAATGAAAAAAAAAAAGGAAAAAGAACACAAAGAGGAATAAAAAAGTAGGGGAAAAAGAAAAGAAAAAGGCAAGAAAAAAAAGACAAGGTTTTGGGTGGTAAAGAGTGATTTCTCAGGCGTGCTGATCCAGATACCAACCCAAACCCCGAAGGAGACGAAAAAGCGTGTCTAGGGCGTTGCCAAGAGGGGTAGGGTTGGGCAGTGCCCACCCACGGACACGCTCTGGCCACCCAAAGAAAAGTGGATGTAGTAATGAGGGCAGTCTTGGCAGCGAATACACTATCCCATTCATTTATTATTGTGTATGTAAGTGGACACTAGCGTGACTCTCCTGCCCCCCACAGCAAACAGTGTGTGCGCCAATCCCCACAGAGGCAGTTTTTTTGTTTTCTCAAACTAAGAGGCGCTAAATAATACTCTCTCCCTTAAAAAAATCATAACATGTTCCCATTGTTTTTATGAGACTGTCACACTTTCAACGTCCCTATATAAGGAATTATTAGCTGTTGTGATTCATTGAAGATTAACATTTGAAAGTGTTTTTCCACACCCATGAGTGTTAATAGGTCATTTTTTTGGAACATGCAACACTTAATTAATATTCAACACGAAAAAGTGTTGGAGCAACACCAGTTTAATGCAAAAAAGTCACACTGTGCATGTTCATTTAAGTGTTAGATGATGACTCATAGACACACCAAAAAGAGTGATGTTCTACCATTGCGGATTTTGCTTTGTACCTTAATGGGTTGGTTTCTGCCATTTTGTTGGTTGGTTGGCCGGTTAGTTGGTTGGTTTGTTGGTTGGTTGGTTGGTTGGTTGGTTGCTTGGTTGGTTTGGTTTCTGCCATTTGGTTGGTTGGCCGGTTAGTTGGTATGTTGTATTTCTGCCATTTGGTTGGTTGGTTTGTTGGTTGGTTGGTTTGGTTTCTGCCATTTAGTTTGGTTGGTTGGTTGGTTTGATTACTGCCATTTGGTTGGTTGGTTGGTTTGGTTTCTGCCATTTGGTTGGTTGGTTGGTTGGTTGGTTTGGTTTCTGCCATTTGGTTGGTTCATTGGTTGGGTTTCTTCCATTTGGTTGATTGGTTGATTGGCTGGTTGGGTTGGGTTGGGTTGGATCAGACCCCTTAATCACTAGGGTCATAGGGACACCATTTCCTGTTGTGTGTTTTTGACAAGTACAGCCTGGTAGCACCCATCCCTCTCCAGGACAACATTATCTGTTTGAGAAAATGGAATTGTTCGACTACTGAAACATCCTTCCCCATACAAAGTAATTATTCTCTTGTCAGCACACCAAATGTGAATTAAACGTGTACTCAAATAACCCAAATATGAACATAAGGTGGGCAGCACCGCGGCGCAGTGGTTAGCGCGTGTGCGGCACAGTTCTGAGGTCATGAGATCGAACGAACCCCCTGTGTGGAGTTTGCATGTTCTCCCCGTGCTTGCGTGGGTTTCCTGCATGTCAGGTTAATTAGCCGGTCCAAATTGTCCCCTTGGTGTGAATGAGCGGGCGAATTGTCCCCTGCCCACTGCCCGAAGATAGCTTGGATGGGCTCCAGCACCCCCTTGACCCTACTGAGGATAAGTGCTGCAGATAATGAATGAATGAACAGAAGGTTTACCCACACAACAAAAATCTACAGATACTACACATTATAATAAATGTTTTTAAAAAATAAAAAGAACTTAAGCAGACACCATTTTCATATTTCACAATGATTTCAATGGTTGTACCTAAACAAGCATAGTTCTTTAAATGTGTAAGAAAAAAAAAGATTAAACATAAGAAAGATTAAAAATGTGAAGCCATTTGAAAATCCACTCTACCTTTTCAGCAGCGGTTGGACGGCAGAACACCACTCTTGTAGAGTGCCTATCGAAAGTACAATATCGTCTCCATGTTCTCTCGGCTCAGCCAACTGACTCCAGAAGTTCTCTGATGACTTCTGAATCATCCAATGTCTACCTCAATGAACAACAACGATAATCAGAGTGCATCAGTGTCATTAAGTCTCAGTTTGATTGCACCTGCTATTTGATGGGTTCAGAGGTCCGTAAAAAGAGAACAGAGCATTATGAAGACCAACGAACACTTCAGGCTGGTCCAGGATAAAAAGCTCAAAGCAGGAATTGAATACTTTAGAATGTTGCAACATTTACACATCTCCCTGTGCACTGTGCAAGCAATCATAAAAAATGGAGAGAGGATAAAACCACAACAAATCTACCAAGACCTTTACCTTCCCAGCTCAAAAGAGAAAACTAATCGGATAAGCAACCAAGAGGCCCATGATCACGTTGGATGACCAGCAGGCATACATAGTTGAGGTGGGACAATTTGTGCATGAGAGCCAAATGGAAATACAGGATGATATTCTTCCTGCTGGGTATTTCTGCGCCTCCTCCGGCGTTTGGAATGCTCGTGTACCCTGAACACTCGGGCCTGACTGGGTTAGTGGAACTCTGCATGATTTATGGAAGAGTGGCAAGAAAAAAGCCCTTTCTGAAAGCCAAAAACGCCCATTTGGTGTTTGCAAGCAGCCACCTGAGAGACACAAACAACAAGTTGCAAAGGGCTCTGGTCAGGAGAGATGCTGCACATCACCCTGAAAACACCATCCCCACTGTCAAACATGGTGGTGGCAGCATCTTGCGCTGAAGTTGCTTTTCTTCAGCAGGGATTGGGAAGATCATTAGAGTTGACTGGAAGATGGAAAGAGCCTAATACAGGGTGAATCTGGCAGAAAATCTGTTGGTCTGCCAGAGACCGGAGGATGGGGCGCAGGTTCACCTCCCGACAGGACAACAACCCCAAAGATAGAGTGAGATTCTGAAGTGTGTGTAGAAAACCTCTTTCAGTCAAAAAAACATCTGGACCTGAGAGTCGTGATGTCACTTGCGTAACAGTGGTAAATGAGCCCCAAGGTGACTTTGGAGTGTCAGTTGTCGTTCCCATGAATATTCTTAATCCGTGAGAGGATTTTGTGTGAGCTGGAAGAAAAAAAAACCCTATGCTGCGCGTGAGAGAGCATTTCAATCAGGGGCGTGTGTGTGAATTTTGACCCGGCAACCTCTTTTAATTCTGCAGGTGTGTTCCAGGCAAAGAAGTGGACGGAGGCAAGGAAAGGATGCTAATTGTCGCCATGGTTACCGCGCATTGTTGCTCGTCATTGTTGCTCGTCATTGTTGCGCTGGGAGTTTATTTTCCCGGCGCTTCGTCTCCCGGGATGCTCTCCTCCGTCATTCGACCTTGGGAACCCGCTGCCATTTCCTGGGTTCCGCCTGTCGGCCTGACCTTTTTGCCGGATGCCGTCGCGTGATTGGTCGCTGATAACTGCTGAGCTCGTGTCCCCTGCCATCCCCCATCCTATACCCTTTTGTCTTGTGCAAGCATGTGGGTAGTGCTTGGTGCTTTGTTGGTAAGGACAGGTGGCTGCCAATCAAAAGCGGCTTATCGAGTGGGGGCGCCAACACGGTTAATCGAATCGGCCTTGCCGTATGGAGTTCCGTTTTGTCTTCATATAAAATGACCTTAGATTAGTGACCAAATTCTGCCGATGCGTCGTTTGACGATGTCACGCGGCGTCCGTTTGTATTGCGTGTCATTGCTGCGTGCATATGTCAAGCGTCTCTGCTCGAGTTGATGTCAACTTTCCTTTTGACACTAATGGAACCCCATAGTATACGTATACAACGGCAACTGACATTGACTCCAGCAACAACACTTGATATATGCAAACAGCAACGAAACACAACACGAACGTATGTTGCACATCAAACTTCACAGTGGCAGAATTTTGGTATTAATAGAACTTCACATGGACATATCCCCATGAGGCTTCATTGAGCAACAAAACAAAACATACATGGATGGATGTTGCATGTCAAACTACAATTTTGTAGAATTTTGGCACTAATGAAAATATATTTTATACATTAATAGAACATAAGCACTAATGGAACATGTGCACATATAAAAGGGCAACTAATATAAACACTAGCGATGACACTTGACACGTACATATATTCACAAACTACACATTGGCAGAATTTTGTTACTAACAGAACCCCAAAGTACATTTTACATATCCACATACTGTGTACAACAGTAACTGACATTGACATGAGAAATGACACTCAACACTAAGAGAAGTAACATCACATTCGCTAACTGCAAATCGGCAGAATTTTGGTACTCGCGAAACCCCACTGTACCTAGTTACCTGTGCATATATACAACGACAGCTGACATCAACTCTAGCAACGACACGCAAGACTCACAGAAGTTGCATCAAACTAGACATTGGCAGCATTTCGTCACTAATAGAACCCCAGAGTACACTTTCCATATGCACGTATACAACGGCAGCTGACATCAACACTGGCAACAACATGTAACACCAACAAACATTGAATCACATTCACAAACTACACCCTAAATTTAATCATTAGCCAACTTACACATTACACATGTACAACAGCAGCTGACATTGATACCTGCAACCACGGACGTGCATGTCGTTGTCAAACTACACATGGGCAGAATTTTGTCACTAAGTGAACCCCAAAGTACCTTCCTGTGTGGAGTTTGCATGTTATCCTCGTGCTTGCGTGGGTTTCCTCCGGGCACTCCGGTTTCCTCCCACATTCCAAAACCATGCATGGATGGATAGAACCCCAAAGTACACTTTCCATATGCACATATACAACGGCAATTGACATCGACAATGGTAATGACACGCAACACCAACAGATCTACACTAACAAAGAAGTTAGCCGCTAATGGAACTCCACAGTACATGGTTACATGTGCACATATACAGTACAGCAGCAGCTGAAATCAACACCAGCAGCGAGACTTGAAATATGAACACAGTAATGACACGCAACATTAAAAGACATTCATCAACTACACTTGAGGAGAATTTTGGCACTAGTGAAGCCCCACTGTATGCGTTACATGGGTACATGTACAACGGCAGCCGACATCAACACTACTAACCCCCAAAACAGTAACAGACGTTGCATCATATTAAAAAAAAAAACTGCACATTGAACGAATTTGGGCAGTAATTGAACTCCACAGTAGATAGTGAAAGATTTTATACATTTGACTATAAAGGATTTCACACGATTGAATACAAGTTACATTTATTGAGCTTAATGCAAGATTTTCACCGAGTGGGCTTTAGTTCAATGACAGGACAGGCCATTCGAAATGCATAATATTTTGTCAAGGGAATTTTGATAAAAGGACTCTGACGGTTGACGCAAGCGTTGTTTTGAGGAAGCCAGCCATCAAGACACTCATCTATGAGATTGTGAAGCCCACGTTGGGCTTCCTTGGCACGCCCATTGGGAGGAGCCGGCACACCATTATGTGGGGAGAATATGTCCAATAGGAGAAAGCGAAAGGACTTCAGAAAAAGGCTTCCCAAAGACTCCAATGTCGCTACTTCGGCCGTCTTCAATGGAGTACACTTAGTTAAATTGTTAGGGAAAATGAATCTGCCCCCACATGCAACACTAGTGGTTGTCACATGACATTGTCAAAGTACACAATGGCAAAATGTTGGTTTTATTAGAACACCCAGTACATGGTTACTTGTGGGCATATTCAACAGCATATACATAGGCAGTTGACATCAACACCAGCAACGACACTTGACATATACACACAGCAACGACCAGTGGGGTGCCGTGGAATTTACAGCTACGCCTTCACTCTGGGCCCAAAATCTTACCTCTACCGTCAAACTACACGTCGGGGGAATCTTGCCAAAAACGGAATCCCGAAGTGCACATCTACAAGGGCAGCTAACATCAAGTCAAGTCATGTTAATTTGTATAGCCCTTAATCAAAGAGTCTCAAATGGCTTCACAGACCACAGATTATTGCAAACCACAGACTACTGTTACACCATCCCCTGAGCTAAAACCTACATGAGGGCAAGGAAAAACTCAAAAACCTCAGCATGAGGAAAATGAAGAAACCTTGAGAAGGGACTGCACATGAGGTAATCCATTTAAACAAGACGGTGGCCAAACACGTCAGCTTCTTTAAGTTAGTAGTATAATTACAAATATTTAAACCTACGAATCTTTAAGAGATAGTACATGTGTTTTTGCTTCTTATGGAATCAATTGTGTTTTATTTCAATGAATTAAGTATTTTTGCACCACTTGGGGTCTCTCACAAGATAGTGATCCAAACATCAACATTAGCAACGCCACTTAACCATAACTAATGTCATATTTAGGAACATTTTTGCACTAAGTGAACCCCGGGGTACATAGTCACATATGTCAGAAATATCTGATGATAAACCCTAGGTATTGAAGGATTTTATACATTTGACTATAAGGATTTTGTACGATCAAATACAAATTACATTTAAATGCAAAAGATATTCACTGGCTGAGCTGTGGGGAGAGGTCAATGCAACCTAGTGAAGAATGATGTTTACAGGAACAGCAGGAAACTGGGACAAAGGGCTGATAAGATAATCAGCACTTCTCGACGCAGACGGCCCTGGTGATGTAGAAACACTCGGGGATGTTTTGACCATTTCAGACATGCAGGCGAGGGGGCATTCCTGGCACGCCCATGGGAGGACTCGGCACACCAACTTGTGAGAAAAAAACCCTGGGCCGGGAGAAGGAAGCGAAAAGATCGAGAGAGGATGCTTGACAGAGACTCGGGCGACACTAATTCAGCCATATATTCGATGAAGTTCACTTAGCTAAATTATTTAAGGAATTAAATCTGCCCACGTGTGAAACTGTCAGCTATTCTTGTCCATCTTTTCCCATCAAGAAACGAGCGCGCATTGTTAGGAGAATGCAGGTTGTGTTCGGTTAATGGAGTCAGATAACTCATTCGAACAATTTGGTAAACGGTACATTTTAATATTCATTTCCTAACAGTATCGACTGAAAAGGACTAACTCACACAAAACAAGTGAGCAACGATTCTCTGAGAAATGGATCAGATCCACAGAGCTTTTAGAAAAAAAACATTTGAGAAACCCCCATCCCCCTCGACTATCATCCCCCCACCCAAGTTGCGTTTCCTTGGAATCAGCCTTGACGCGACGCAACCTTTACGTGACGTCATCGTCAACGTCAGAGGCAGCCTGCGCTCCTTTACTCTCCTCCGTTGCACAGCGTAGGGGGAGGGGAAGCGCATGTGCCGTTGCAGGAGAAGGAGAAGAGGAAGGGGGTGTGTTGGCTCTCAAGAGACCACCATAATAGTCTATTTTTATTTTTCTGCTGGTATCCCAAGACGCCAGCGAGCTGCCCGGTTAGCAACCATCTAGTCTCCTGTGTTGGAAGGTGGGACAAACTTTTACATTTCGAGAAATGGACAGAAAAGAGAGCTTGTTTTCCCCCCTTTTTTCATAAAACACTTGTTAAAATAAATATCCTTTTTTTCAAATAAATAGTTTTACACAACTGGGGCGGCAGTAGCTCAGGAGGTAGAGCGCTCGTCTTGGGATCAAGGAATCCCAGTTCGAATCCCGGCTCGTCCGTGTTACATGTCGAAGTGTCCTTGGGTAAGACACTGAACCCCTAATACCCCCAATAAGCAGGTTAGCGTCTTACATGGCCGCTATTGGGAAATGTGAAGCACATTGACGCTTTGGGAAGTCATTGACTTGAAAAGCGCTATATAAATGTAGATCATTTCTGAGCGTTGGTAAGGTAAAAATAGAATGCTGATTTCAGGTGTCGCCCCCTTTCCGGTATACTTCGGTACAGGATGCGCGCGAATTGTTTGACCCAAATTAGAGGGAGTAGCAGTACGAGTCTCCGGGAGAGAATATCATACCTGTCAACCTGTACGTTTTTGCCGTACAAAGTACGTTTATTATGCATTTTAAGTCGTGTACGACGTACAATAAAATCTGTACGGAAAAACGCTAATTTGTCAATTATGGGTACCATCCGGTATACACCGACTATGACGAAACAGCAAATCAATCAAGTCAAACGAGTTCGCCGCAGTAGCCTCTTGGTATCGCTTTTTTTCATCGCAAAAGAAGCGAGCGGTTTGATGCTACTGTGCGCATGCGTCTGCCGCCTTGGATTTCATGTGCTACTTGTGTAATAATAATAATAATAATAATAATAATTTCCTTGTATTGTCATTCTGTGTAACAATGTACACAGAACGAAATGTCGATTGCACCTGACCCGTTGTAGCGAGCCGATGCAGCCGCAGCCAACAGAGGGCGCCGCCGACCACTTTTTAAGTCTTAGGAATGACTCGGCCGGGGCGCGAACCACCGACCCATGTAGTGAAAGGAAGTCCGTCTCTTTTTAGAGAACCGGCTTTTTCGGCTCAACTCATGAAAGAGAGCCGGCTCTCAAACGGCTCACTTGCTTTGATGCATTATATTACCAATTATTATGTTGTATAAAGAAGTTGAGAAAAAAAGCAAGTATAAAAGGAGAAAATGAAAAAAGACAGGTTTGTGGTTATCCCTTCAATCAGTATAATACCAACAATAATTTAATCCAGAAAACAAATTCATAATTTGAATAAGAAAATGTAGTATACTACTTAATTATATTTGCATGTATTTTTTCCTTCTACAGTGAGCATCCAAGCTACTTCATTTTTGAACTTTTTTTATAATAAACCTCATTCATGTCGAACAACAAAATGTTAATGAACAATATATATGATATAACCAAACACATGTACAATGTAACATGTTAAACTACATTAAAAAAAAAAATGGTGTAAGATCATTTTGTATTTTGTAAGGGAAAATCCAACAGTTTGTAAGGGCATGGAGCCCTGGAGGTTGACAGGTATGGAATATTAAAATGTTGAGTTGCGTTTTAGAGTCTCAATTTGCAAAAACATGCCCAGCCCTTGTGTGTACGGGTGCACAAATCACGATTTTAATGGAGGAACATCATTTTCGGGCAATTCACAGGGGAAACGCACCCTTTTGAAAGGGGTTACCAACAAAATCCAGATTTTTTTGGGGGGAAAAAATTATTGATTACCGGTAGAGAGAGAGAGAGCTCATGACAAAGACAAGAAACACTCTCTTGGAGAAGCAAAATATGAACAATAGCTGAGGCTAGAATAAAAAATAAAATAAATAAATCTTACAGGGTAGGCAGCACGGCGGCGCAGTGGTTAGCGCTTGTGCGGCACAGTTCATGTCATGGGAACCTGTCGTGGGTTCAAATCCAGCTCCAGACTTCCTGTGCGGAGTTTGTATGTTCTCCCCCGTGCTTGCGTGGGTTTTCCTCCGGGCACTCCGGTTTCCTCCCACGTTCCAAAAACATGCATTTCAGGTGAATTGGCCGGTCAAAACTGTCCCTAGGTGTGAATGTGCGAGTGAGTTGTCTGTCCCTGTGTACCCTGCGATTGGCTGGCAACCAGTTCAGGGTGTCCCCTGCCCACTGCCCGGAGATGGCTTGGATGGGCTCCAGCCCCCCCGCGACCCTAATGAGGATAAACGGTACGGCTAATGAAATGAGAGATGAGATGAGAAATCTTACAGGGATATTTTGTATTATTTAGCGCCTAGTAGTGGGTAAAAATGTGTTCATTTAACAAAATCAATAATGATTTCCATAAAAATAAACAATCATACTTTAGGTATCATATAAATGTGCATTTTTTAAATACTTGTGAGTCAAGAAGTTACTGTTAGTATTTATTTTATATAATGTCAGCATATTTGAATATTGATTTGTTTGTTTTTTTTATGTTAAATAATTATTTCAAAATATATTGGTATTTTAGATTCCATTCTTATGCATTTATTAGTTAAGCTTCAATTATTCCTTTTTATAAAGTAAAGTAAAAAGTCTTTTTGATCATGTGTTTGTTTGTTATTTTCTGTTTAATAATTCTTTAATAGTGAATTGCCTTTTTTTGGGTTCCTTATATTTGTATTGATTTATTTTTGCTTAGTTATGTTTTTTCAAAGTAAAGGGCCTTTTCGGATGATTTTTCTAAAAATTCGGTTTTTTTCTACTATCTAGAAATATTCTTTCTTTCAAATGGCCTTTTTGTCTTATTTGTTTGTTTTAAACTATGGGATTTTTTAGGTTTCAAAAGAAATTGTCTCTTTTAATTCCTTATTATTCTGAAAAAAACTTCTAACTTTGGCAAATCTCCAAGTTGTAGTTTGTAACACGTTTTTCTAATCCTCATAACATTCTTTTTTTTAATCTTTTTCTTTTGTTTTGAAAGTCTTTTCTGAAATGTTTCTTCTAGAGTGCATCATCCAACCTCCTTGAAAACAATTTTCACTTTGTTGTTTACAATCACAATATAGACAATTGTAATTGAAGAAGAATGGATAATTGTAATTCCCTGCTCTCTGGATTTCCCCAAAATATATTTTTTTCCCATGCCCGTATATATTCTTACTTTATTATTATTCTCTTGTTTTTAACACATGTTGCTGCTAATGTCCTTACACTATTTTTGTTGCTGATGCATTTTTGAATATTTTTTTTCTAATTATAGTCTTTTTCATGTCATATTTACTACCTTGTTTTCAATGCCAATAAAAAAAATTCTAATTCTAAGCCTCAGTACCAAAATCGAAACAGGCGAATGGGGAATTCGGCTGCTTTTTCGCTCATGGCCAACATCTAAAAGTTGTGTTTAAATGTCAAAAGAAAAACATTTGATAAGGTGAGGAAAAACTTTAAACGTTTCCCTTACGGTTGACGGCAACCGTAAACAGGGCACCACTAGCCTCGTGTCATACCCTTATATGGTCTTTCTCGGGCCACAGATTTCCAATCGAAGAATGTAAAGGGGCTAAATCTTCAACTTGAATTTATAAAACACCCACAAATAAGTTCTTTCAAATATACATAGAGGACCGATTGAGAAATTGAAAAATTTGCCAATAATTTGACTGGGAAATAACTTACAGTAAAAAAGTCATTTAAATCAGAAAATATAAGCGATCTTCTTTGCAATTGTTTAGTGGTCAAAATAAACCAACCCTGGTACTAGAAGCAATCTTCTTTGCAAGCGTTCCATAGTCAAAATAAACCAACCCTGGAATTAAGAGAATCTTCTTTGCAAGCGTTCCATAATAAACAAAAACAAAACAACCCTGTGTTGATTTAACAAGAAATTGCAACAATTTATGGCATACAATTAGTAAATTTCATTCCACTATAAAATCATTTACACCTGCCATTATAAACAATCTTTTTTGAGCAATTTAATCATTCAACTATTAAAATAGAAATATTATATTTGATTTTTCTCTACTGTTTAATAATTTAATATGAACAAAAATATGTGATTGAAAACATTATTTTCTCCTGTCTTTCACAGATAATTCTGGGTACTATTTTTTTGAAAAAATAATATTGCATAATACTTATAAATAAAATATATCTCAAAATCATACAGGTTTACACCCCACTTGTATACTTTCTTTTCTTTTAAAGATTTACAAAAAGAGCATTTCTTAATCTTTTTAAGGAGCGAGATTTTTGAAAAAACAAATTCTGCAGATAAAATAAATGAGTTAGACCTTATCTTATCTCTTTTGGTTGCTGCAGTTAATTCATGTAGCATCAGCGCTGCTAGCTTCTTTGCGTGCTTTCCCCCCCCCTACATTTGCATTAACACGCTGACGTAGGCGGGTTATTCCTTTGGGATTTTCGGCCGGGGGAAGTGGAGCTCAAGCTCTCCCACCCCGGTTGCCTAATTGCTTCTGTTTGGTTATTTGTGAGCTAATTTATAGTTAAAAACTCAAAAAGGCGAAAGCACATGAATGATTTTTGAGCTTGCAGTAAGAAGAAAAGAGGAACAAAGAAAGACATCTACATACCATATCCAGCTCCAAGGGCCAATTGTGAAGTCCGTAGTTTAAAGACACTTAGAACAATGAGAGAAGTAAAAATCCAACCTGCTCTCAAGGTCCTCCTCTGAGTTCTCTCTCTTCAGTTACAAAGAGGAGATCAAAGGGTGTGGATATCAAAGAATAAATAATGACAATGATGCAACAGTGCACAAGCTCTTGACAATGGCCCAAAAAACAAAACAAAATGGCGCAATGATAGTCAAGATATCAAAACGCTAGTACCCCTGACAATCTTCTTTGCAGGTATTTAATAGTCAAAATAGAACCACTTTCTTCATTGTAAGCAAGCTTGAAAAATATGTCTGGATAAATATTTCATTATTTACTTATCACACATCAACCCTTAAGGGTGTGGATGTCAAAGAACAGCCACGTGATTGGCCTCCCTGCGTTATCATAGGTGGAGACAAACCGCAATGATGCAAACATTGATGCATGATTTTCAAACAGTGGCAATGATACAAAGAGTGCGTTAGTGCTCAATAAAATAAAAATAAATAAAACCTGGTATTATATGCAATCTTCTTTACAAGGGTTGAATATTCAAAATAAGCACAACCTTGCCATTATGAAAAATCATCTTTGCAAGTGTTTAATAGTAAAAAAAGACAAGCCAAGCATCATAAACAACCTTCTTAGCAAATGTTCAATAGTGAAAAATGAACCAACCCTGACATTCTCAGCAATCTTTCTTGCAAGTGTTCAATAGTTAAAAAAACTCAACCCTGGCATTGTAAGCAATCTTCTATGCAAGTTTTCGTTAATAAAATGAGCAACCCTGGCATTACAAGCAATCCTTTTTGTTCAATAGTCGAAACCAACTGCGGTATCAAAAGCAATCTTCATTGCAAACGCACACTAGTCCAAAAAAATACAACCCTGGCATTATTACCTTCTTTGTAAGTGTTTTATTGTCAAAATAAACCAACCCCGGCATGATAAGCAATCTTCGTTGCAAGCATTTAATAGTTAAAAAAAGTCAAGCCCGGTTTAATGAGCATTCTCCTTTATAAGCAGACTAAAAAAAAAGTACAAAGTATAATAAACATGATTTTCCCATCACTTTTTCTGCAAGGATTTAATTTCTTTCCTTTATTTGCAGTAATTTGTGTCATACTCTGTTGTTATATCCTGTTGCCTTCTGTCATCGCCCGCCTGTTTGCTTGGATTTGATCTCCTTCCTTCGTCATCTTGCACCTTGCGCTGGCATTCAGGAGGCAGGCAGGAGGCAGAGGGGAGGCAGGGGGAGGCCCCGCCTCTGCAATGTGACTCTCTCTTGGGTTGGCTCGTCTTGCTTTTTCTTCTTTGCCGCCTCACTCAGCGATGCAACGTGCGTGAGCAGCTGATGGATGCTTCCAGTAAAGTCAACTAGGACGCTTTCCTCTTCTTTGCTGCACTTTTCTCAGGCCGGACCACCGAGACGCCACCGGTCAGTGTGTCCACCTTCTTAAAATATTGATTCGATAACACGCATACCTGTCAACCTCAGCGAATTTCTACTGTTATTAGTGTAATTCCCCTTTATTAAGCATTAATAAATCTTGCAAACACAATGCGGCTCCTACTTACTCACAGCATGACAGAATGTGTAGAGTAAAAACAAAGATCGATTTTGTAAACAAGATTTTGTTTAGCAAATAAACAGCTCCAACAATCTTTCAGAATCTTTCTTAGTTCTTTCCTGGCTTGCAATAAAATCAGTCTTGCTTATTACACATAAAAAAATAATTGCCTGACAAAAATTGTTGACAGCAAATGCCTGTCAAACTCAGTTTGGACCGGGGGGCACATTAAGACTTTATTATTTCAGGTAGGCCAGGTAAAATATTTGTCTTTGTTTTTTAGCATTATCATTCTGACAACTTTTGTAGCCTACGCTACAAATTATAATCACGGATGATAAGGGGTCTTTTCTAAGCACAACACATTTCTTCAGAAACAATGGAAAAAAATAACTTTTGTGTTTGGCATTAAATGTGTTAACAATTTGTTTATTTTAACAGTTGGGTAAATGCAGCTTGAAGTCTGAACCAACTCACCGTAGACATCACAAACATAACCAAACTCAAGTATGAATACAAATATACTTATCTAAATTGTCGTACTACTTTGAAACAAATACAAAACAAGAGTTAAGAAGTGACTGGGTTATAGCATCCAATCAATTTACTAGGCTGGGCTTACTGAAGCTGAGGAAATACTGCATAATATTGTCTTTAACATGAAAGGAGATTGGACATCTGTCTTTTTTACACCTCTGCTGTATTCTAACGGCCTGCAGGAGCATTTGGTTTGTATTTTTAAAAAAAAAAAAAAAGTAAAGTCAAGTAGTTTTCATTTGTATAACGCTTAATCACAAGGAGTCTCAAAGGGCTGCACAGACCTCAGACTATTGCAAACCACAGACTATTATTACACTATCCCCTTATCTAAAACCTACACGAGGGCAAGGAAAAACTCAAAAACCTCAACATAGGGAGAATGAAGAAACCTTGAGAAGGTACCCCACATGAGGAAATGCCTCTTCCAAGATGACCAGGCTGGAATGGATGTTGCATTAGCAAACAATACAATTAAAATCAAGTATTTAAATCATAATAATGGTAAATGGTCTGCATTTATATAGCGCTTTTCAAGTCATAATAAATAAAAAAAAGAAGACAAGGTTGCAATGAATGTAGAATTAACAAACAATACACAGATCCTAACATTTGATGGAAATGATCAATAGACTTGTTTTATTTCTTGGGGGGTGGGGAGGGGGGATTTACGGTGGGACGGATGAAATCCTCCAAAAGCCCGCGGGCCGTAATTTTGACTTGCCTGGCGTACACAATTTGAAACAATAAAAAAAATACGAGAAATGTGTAAGAGTTGAAAGGTATGACATGGTTACGAATCAAGCCCGCATTTCCCCCCTAAAACAGAGTGCAGAAGATGACCCATGAATAAATGAAGTGTCACGTCTTTAGGGAGATGATGTCAGAGATTGGTATCAATTATTTCTTTATCCCCCATGAAAGATTTGTATTTCTATTTTGTTTTGTATACAATGGTGCAAAAGTCAGTTACTAAACACAAAAACAAACAGGCTTCCTTGTTTCTTCCCCAGGGCCATCACCTCCCTAAACAAGAGTGCAAACTAGGAAAAAAATGATATGTAAACATTGTAACAGTAGATCAATGAAAAGTAGTGCAATCATATATATATATATATACATATATATATATATATATATATATATATATATATATATATATATATATATATATATATATATATATATATATATATATATATATATATATATATATATATATATATATTGGTTTCTGCTCAAAATGATTGCACTACTTTTCATTGATCTACTGTTACAATGTTTTCATTCAATTATTATCACAGCTTCCGCCAGTCTCTAGACACAACGTTAGATATATTTTTTCCTGTTTGGATTGTTTTATCTTATTTTTTCCCTTTAAAGTATTGCGTGTTTACCCTGGAGTGCCATGTCTAATCTCATTGCCTACAACGTTTCATTACGTCGTTATCCGCGACAAGAAAGACAATTCAATTCAAAACAAAAGAAGGGACATGATCGCTTTTGTTTACATATGAAGTACTGTCTCAGAAAAAGAGAATATTCTGATAAAGTTCTTTCTTTTCGGTCTTGGAATTAAAAAAAAGACATACATTCTGGATTTATTCCAAAGCAACTGAAATATTTCAAGCTTTTTATTAAGAGTGCTGATTGTTGCCTACAACTTACTAGAGTATGCGTTCATGTTATACAAATATTTTGAGTGAGGATCAGCAGCAATATTAAAAAAATGAGAACATTGCAATATTTCAGGAGTTTTGTAAAATGACCAGAATATATGAATTTTTTTAAATTAAGTGACAGAAGAAGAAAGAACTGAATCACAATACAGTAAAACTCTCGCAATGGCGCAGTCTACCTTTCACATCTTTGCTACTTGGCAGATTTGCATCGTGCATTGTGTATTGCGTTCTGATTTGCTAAACCCCCCACTTATTATTTTACAGTACAGTAGATATTTGTAAAAAAAATGAAAACGCGTTCATACATTACAGTACTGTACTTCAATTTGTTAAACATATAATTGAGCCTGTAAAAAGGGTTTGTTCTTTGGTTTCAGTGTATAATAGAACATTTAATTGTATGATAAAAAACATTTTTTTTAAATTAAAATAAAGGTGTTTACTACACAGATTCACCTATCACGAACTTTTTCGAACGTAACCCCCGCCATAAACGAGGGATCGCGTATGCCCACTATCTGATATAGCCCTGTAGATAATAAGAAATTAAGAGTATCGATCCAGTGAATAACTTGGAGATAAGGGTAAAAATCATTTCGTGGAAAATCAATAGAACGGGTCAGGTCAAGTCATGTTTATTTGTGACACCCTTAATCACAAGGAGTCTCAATGGGCTACATAGACCAGAGATAGTTATACTAAGTTAGCCGAATTGGATGTAAATTGAAGTATTTAAAAATACTCCCAAAAAAGCTTCATTTGACATGTGATATCAAGTGGTGAACAAAAAAAAAAATCAAATCAAATAAATAAATAAATAAACAAATAACAATGTACGAGTAATTCACGAGAAAATCCTAGCTAAAAAACAAATTCGTAACTCAAGGACTTTAACTTCACATTTGTCATTTTTATTGAAGTCACCATACGGCTACTGTCATTTAAAAAGAACATATCTCCAAGATATCTAAATCCGTACGTGTTTGGGTTTTTATGTGTTTCCAATTTTTTTTTTTCAAATTCCCTAAGCAAAATGCCAATTCGTTCAAATATAGTCGTTGGAGTACTGCAGTATTTTTTGACATAGCGAAGTGACTTATGAGTTTACCGTATATCTGTCTTCTATGGCCAGTTCCTGAACGAAACCCGGTCGTAAAGGAGTCAATTTAAGCTCAAATTTATCATTTTAATGATAATGTTTAAGTAAGTAAACATATTATTGCTATTATGTGAAAGATCATATCTCCAAGATGGCCATTTAACCGACCCTGGGTGTGTTCGTTTTTGTTTCAGTTCTAATTTTTTGCTTGAATGAATAGGCAAAATCTTTGGGTCTAATACAGACTTATTGAAATGGAGAGTTGTCTGTAGTATCAATGTATCACTGTATTAGCAACATAAATTAGCCAAGTCTTCAGTCAACAAAGTGTCAATATTTATCATTTATAACATTCATATTTTGTATCTCCGATGCAGCGAATCCACAACGTCACTTTCTGACGTCAGCCTTCCCGGCGGAGTCCCTCAGGGTAACGTGCTCGTTACCTGGCAAATTGTTTATGCCGTAAAATGTGAATGAAGGCCTCGTATCCAGGTGATGTCTTCGCCTCACGCTACGCCGACTCCTCCAGATGAGACTGAGACCGAAATAGCAAGACGGCAAACGTGTTGATGAATAAATCAGCATTCGCCGGCGCGTTAGTAAGTGCCAATTGCTCCGTGGCTCTTTCTTCCCGACGTCCCTGACAATTGAAATTCCTCAAATGTTTTCCATTCACAGGCGGCGTGCTGAATCGGCAATCGTCACCGGAGGAATGATGCCCGCCGCCGGACTCGTGAGATGCGAGATAAGACGCAGGAGGCCCGATTGGGTTTCCCGGATGTTAAATTGTTCTCAGGACGCATGTGATTGAGCATACGATTGGTTTAATGAGCGAAACATGAGAAATTTAATAAGTGCGAGGTGACATACTGAGTGATTGATTAGCGTGTAATTGGATGGTAATTGGAGGACAAATAAATTCACATGGGAGACTTTAGATCGGAGGTTGTCGCCATACCACGTACGTACAACTAGTGGTAGGACGAATGCTATTGGACAAAAGTACGTCATCGGACGAACAGGAATTTCTTAAGGAAGGGTCCAACGTACAACATGGATTGTGATGATCAGGAACCGTCGGCAGCGACCAATCTCAGTTATCACGATGACTACGACGACCTGGCGGCCGAGGTCAAGCACCTCGGCTTTGATGGCAGCACCTTCCCTGAAGACCCCATCCGACTGCCTGGCGTCAAGGTATGTGACTAGCCCAGGGGCGGGCACACCGGTCCTCGAGGGTCACCTGTCCTGCTTGGTTTTGGAAGTTTCTCTTCTTCAACTCAGGAGAAAACAATGATCAGCTCCTCAGCAAGCTGGCGGAAGCTTGTTCACAATCCTGGTGATTGAAATCACAGGGAAACCTTCTAAATCTTGCAGGGCATGCGGCCCTCGAGGACCGGAATTCCTGCTAACCAATGTGCTGTCCGCCCTCCCACAGGTGGTGTTGATCGCCGCCTACAGCGCCATCATCTTGCTGGGGCTTGTGGGTAACTCTCTGGTCATCTATGTCATCTACCGCTTTAAGACGCTGCGCACGGTCACCAACTTCTTCATCGCCAACTTGGCCGTCGGTATGTTCAAAGACCTTTAGACCTATAAACTGACAAACACTATCTAATGTGTTCCATTAGTTTTTTTTTTTTTTAATTGACAAACACCATTAGCTACCAGGTACGTCAATCTAACTATAAAACGGTGGCTAGCACCTCTCCCTCTCAGTTCAGAGGTTCTTGATTTAATTCCAGCTACCACCCTCCTTGTTCTCAGTTTGCCCTGGTGGCTTATATCTCAGCACTTAGTTTTCCTCCCACGTACTAAAAAGATACTGGGCAGGTTGATTGGCAAGTGAGAATCGTTCCTAGGAATGAGTGAGTGTGTGAATATTTGTCTCAATGTCCCCTATGACTGTCTGGCAACCAGTTCAGAGAGTCCCTTGCATACTGTCCAGTGTCAGTTGGGATGGGCTACAGCACCACCGAGTGACCCTAGTGAGGATAAGAGGTTAGAAAATATACGAATGATATGTAAATAACAAGACAAAAACAAATCGCTAGCCATCACTGACTAAGAGTTCTAAATTAAACAGTTTTAACAACTGACGTTTGTTGTTTTTAATGTTTTAACAACTGATGTTTGTTCTTCGAACTGCATGCATTTAATTTCAAAGATGTCTGTCAGGAACATTGTGACATAATGCTAAAGCTCTCTTTGATATTAAAATATACGTGTATAAAATGTACGATGCATGTCATCATAACGGGACTGGTTTGAACGTTACTTGAATCCTACCGAGGCGAGTCAGACTCTGTTTCAGTTCAACTGTTTAAATGTTCGCGCGTCACTGAGCTACTGCCATCATACACAAGGTCGACTTTACAAACTTTTCTAGCAGTCTTTTTATTAGCCGTATCTGAGCTAAAATGCTCCAAAACTTTCGAAGTTTTGGTTCTTGTACTTGAAACCGACGCCACCATTTCTGAATGTTTTACCGCTCGAGACAGAGACTCAATTGTGCATGAACGATTCTCAGTAGAGATTCTAATCATGTAGAGATACCTCCTGTTGAAAAACATGTCAGGCGACAACAGTTGACAATGAAATTCAGTCGACTGTTTCCATAATTGATTTTTGTCGCTAACGTCGACTAATTGTTGCAGCCCAACAAGACAAAATAATGACACGCTTCTATGCTTACCCTCAAGCTACAAGCGGTATTATTGAAATGCCACTTTTTGTCTCTCAGCTGACCTGCTTGTGAACGCGCTGTGTCTACCCTTCACACTGGTCTACACGCTCCAGGGCGAGTGGCAGTTTGGGGGCGCCCTCTGCTTCCTGGTGCCCTTCGCCCAGGGCCTCACCGTCCACGTCTCTACTCTGACCCTCAACGTCATCGCCCTGGACCGCCACAGGTTGGTAGGCGGGCGGACGAGGGTCGCATCTCTGCGGCCCTTGAAGCTAACATTGACGGCTTGCTCGCGGCCATTTTAGGTGCATCATTCATCACCTGGAGAGCAGAATGCGAAAGGACACGTGCTTCGTTGTCATTGCGCTCACGTGGCTGCTGAGCGCTGCCTTGGCCAGCCCGCTCGCCATCTTCCGAGAGTATGGATCTTTCACGCTGATGCCAGGTCACACCATACAGGTGGAGCAATCTTTTCATTTTACATCATTGTGAACTGGAGTTAATGGGACAGTGTTGACCACTAGATGTCACGGTATTGAGGAGTGAAACTAGAAGCAAGGGCGGAAAAACACGGGGGAAATCACAAATTTAGGACGCTCTGGGGCAGCACGGCGGGGCAGTGGTTAGCGCGTGTGCGGCACAGTTCTGAGGTCATGAGATTGAACCTCCTGTGTAGCGTTTGCATGTTCTCCCTTCCTCCGGGCACTCCGGTTTCCTGCCACATTCAAAAGACATGCATGTCAGGTTAATTGGCCGGTTCAAATTGTCCCTAGGTGTGAATGAGCGAGCGAGTTGTCTGTCTCTGTGTGCCCTGCAACTGGCTGGCAACCAGTTCAGGGTGTCCCCAGCCCACAACCCAACGATTCCTGGGATAGGCTCAAGCATTCCCGGGACCCTACTGAAAATAAGCGTTGCGGATAGTGGGTGGATGGATGGACGCTCCGAGTGAACAAAGTGCACTGTTTTTCCTTCTTATTTTTGTGCCCGGCATTTTTTGAATGAATGAGAAAAAAATTAAAGAAAAAAGGAAAAAAATAGAAAATGAAAGAAAGAAGAAAAACAGGGAAGTAAAAAGAGTAAAGAGAAAGGAGAAAATTGAAAAAGAAAAACAAATGAAAGAGGGAAAAAACGGGAAACAGACAGAAAAGGGAAGCAATCACAACATCTATGTATCTACCCTGGTCATATTCCTTGAGAGGGGTGACTGACAGCAAGACAAACACATACAAAAACAATAAAACAAATTTAAAATAAATAAATAAGTAAAAATAATAAAAATAAAAATAATACAAATAATACAAATAATACAAATAATACAAATAATAAAAATAACAAAAATAACAAAAGTGATAATAATAATAATAATAAATAAAAATTGTAAAAAAAATAAAAAATAAAATAATAAAAATAAAAGTAAAATTGTAATCACAACATAAAATATGAAAAGACAGATCAAAAAGGAAAAAAGAAAGAAAAAAAGAAAATTTAAGAAATGAGAAAGAGAGGAGAAAAAAATTAAAAAAGAAGGGAAAAAAATAAGAAATGAAAAAATGGAAAATGACAAAAATAAAAGAAAACATAAGAAAACGATAAGAAAAATAGGAAAAAAAGAAAGTAAAAAGGCAAGATGGCTGACATATTTGACAGCTCCCTGTAGTTGATCCACAACAAATAAATACCAATTTCTCCACCTCCAAGTATTTACAAAAACTCCCATTTTTATAATAGTGAAGGTATTTTTTCTTATGATTCCAATCAACGTTGTTCTCTATGAAATGAATAATGTTTTTTAGCACTAGGAGGCACTAAATAATACACACTGTCCCCTGAATGTAGTATTTTGTCATATTTCATGATCATATTAACATATAGAGTTGATCGCTGAGTCATGCTTAAAAGGACATTGTGAGATATTTAGCACCTATAAGTGGTAAAAAACAACAACAATATTGATTTGAAATATTACACTGGAGGTCTCCAACATGCGGCCTGCAGGCACCAGGTAGCCACCTAAGAGCACCAGAGTAGTCCTCTGACTCACCCGCAATAGGTCAATTAGATTTTCTAGGAAATTGGAATTCTAACTGGCATGAGAAATCATTGACATGGTTAGTTGCTTTTGTGGTTGACTGTACTTGTTTTAACCCTATTTCTAATAGTTACAACCAAATAATTACAAATACCATTATAAGACTTGAGACTTAAGATATAAGATTTTGCCTTCGGTTGTGATTCAGACTTACTCGAAAACGTAAACCCGCAAGTCTCGTGAGAGTTGCGGTTCATCCAACTGTAGAGTAGCGGCATGTTGGTTTAAGATCAGGTAGTTGTGTAATTGTAATCCCTTGCAGTCCTTTGAGACATTTTTGTGATTAAGGGCTATATAAATAAATGTGACTTGACTTGACTCAAAGCCTATCCCTTTTCTGATGACGATTTCCCACCCCGCCTGCAGGTATGCGCCGAAAAGTGGCCCGGGTCCAGCACGGACGGCACGGTCTACAGCGTCTCCATGCTGGTGCTGCAATACTTCCTCCCGCTGGCCATTATCACTTTTGCCTACGCCCGAATCTGGTCCAAGCTGCGATCCCACGTCAGCCCGTCGGACGCCGAAGGGTCTTCCTCCGGTTCAGAACGCCATCGCCGCCACCGCAAGACCACCAAGATGCTGGTGACCATGGTGGTGGTGTTCGCCGTCAGTTGGCTTCCTTATCACGCCTTCCAGCTGGCGACCGACATCGACAGCAGCGTTCCGGACATGCCGCAATTCCGTCTGCTCTATACCATCTTCCACGTGATGGCCATGTGCTCCACTTTCGCTAATCCGCTACTCTACGGTTGGATGAACCGCAACTACCGCGCCGCCTTCCTCGCCGCCTTCAAACTGAGGAACGCAGGGTGTCGGCGGGGGCGCCCGGACTCTGCCCACCAGGCGGAAGGAGGAGACGAAGGGAGGACAAAGATGGTGGAGGGGAAGCAGGAAGTGGCTTCCGCCTGCCTTAATGCCACCGATGTATGAAGGGAATGTTTCCGTTGTCGAAATACTTTACGGGGGGAGCTTCACCTGCTGACTTTTGGATAAAAGATAGGGATTTGTTGGCTGAACTTTTTCCAGTATTTATTGTCCAATCACGTTTCAGGTTTCTTATGTTGCCATGAGAATCTAAGCTGCCCCGGGCTGTCAAAGAACAGCACTTTTGGTCTCAAATTCAGTTTGTACTTTCTGTAACTGTTTCAGCTGTGAGTTTTACTCTTTCATGACGTTTCTGTTGTTGTAATCCGTCTCTTTCTTCTTCCGCGTTTGACTCCGGGTAGAGAAAAGGTTTGGTTATCAAAATAAAGACTGGAGAGATTAGCAGATTTTTCAAAGGTTCTATTTACAGAATATTCTGGGCATGAATGTGTCACAGACGATGGCTGTAGACCAGGGGTCTCTATCCTTTTTAGCACAAAGGGCGCCCAGTTTGATATGCATTTCTGAAATAACAACTTATGTTATTACCAGGTTTAATTATCGGAAGAAGGGTTAGATAAACTGAAACTACCACTAAAAAATATTTTACAATCACAATGACCCAGAACTGGTGAGACATTTTCAGATCAGGCGAAGTGCCTTAGCGGCGCATCCTCCCATACCTGACCTGGCCAGAGGTCTGGGAGTTCCTCAGCTGTTCTTAGGGGCCACACAACAAGCATATTGGAAAGCCCTGCTGTAGAAAGTTAACAAGAGCAAAGATTGTAACGGATCGCCATTATTTTTATACTAAAAGAGCGGCCCAAAAGCTGTAACCAAAATATAGACTTTATCTAAACCGGTTCTAACAAGTACTGTTATGATGGCTGTTAGGATTATTGTAAATCTATTATGCATTTGCTACAAAGTCAAACGATAATCATTAAAGGAACCCACAGTGGAATAGAGCACTGTCCTACCTATAATAACTCTTGTGGGAATTCTTGCTCAACCTTTGCCTGAGGAAATAAATTGTTTTTGTTTTTGTTGGAGCTGAAACTGATGTCTCCTGTCTCTCATTGTGTATTCCATTCAAAGAAATAAGGTGACGGACCTGACATGACGTTCAAGGCCAGTGCAGGCTGCAAAGTAAAACACAACTGAAGTTACACGGTTACTAAATAAATGAAGTTATAAATAAAGAAAATGACAAAATACAGGCAGTGACATAGTTCAATATAACTACACTGTTCTCTGAGTGTTGTAGGTCAAACATGTCGTCCGTCATCTGCAAATATCGATGCGTTTTGTCACCCCTGTCGAGTATGATATGTTCCTGTCTTTTCATTTCTACATAAACGATGATGTTACATTGTGTACAGTATATTTTTTGTGCGTACTAATACACTGTTTTTAAGTCGGATGAATCATCCTGGGATCGCTTTATGACTACACATTGGAATAGGCTGTGTAAATACACGCCGATTTCTCCTATTTGCTGTTCGAGTGTCCTCATGGCGGGAAAGTGTGAGTCCAAATTTGTGTACAGAGGGCGATAGAACAAAAGGTCGTCGACTTCTGGGCGGTTTGCGCAACTTTTGTGAGAAGCGACATCAAAAACAGTCGAGCTCGGGATTTTTGGAACATTCCACAAGATGCGACGGTCAGGTTTGCTGGTTTACCTCGGACTTTTGTGTGCCACCTCACTGGTGAGGAATAGAAAAATGAACATTTTGTCGGAGTTGGGGGATATTAACTATTGAAAAATGTCCACAGGTGAGCGGGTTTGACCCCAGGGGAGCACGACCGGTGGTGCCCAACACCCGATCTGAAAAATGCGCCACGGAGAAAGAGTGGCCATTTTGCATAGACGACGACTGGGTACTGTAATTGCTTTTGTGTGGAAGTCAAATCCAGCTACCAACTTTCCTGTGTGGAGTTTGCATGTTCTCTCCGTGCTTGCATAGGTTTCTTCCGAGCACTCTGGTTTCCTCCCACTTTCTAAGGACATGCATGTCAGGTTGATTGGCGGGTCCAAATTGTCCCTAGGTGTGAATGAGCGAGTGAGTTGTCTGTACCTTTGTGCCCTGCGACTGGCTGGCAATCAGTTCAGGGTGTCCCCTGCTCACTGCCCGAAGATAGCTGGGATGGGCTCCAACACCCCCCGCAACCCTACTGAGGATAAGTGGTGCAGATAACTATATATATATATATATATATATATATATATATATATATATATATATATATATATATATATATATATATATATATATATATATATATATATATATATATACACACACACACACACACCATACTTTCCGGAAGAGTGGTCATCTCGCCTAATTAGTTAGCCTAATTTACTACAAAGCGCACCCAATTGAATACAAGGCATTTTTCTGAATTCCTTGCAATTTTTAAAGGTGCGATTTAGAGGTAAGATTTTAAGCCCAGGGCAGCACGGCGGCGCAGTGGTTAGCGCTTGTGCGGCACAGTTCATGTCATGGGAACCTGTCGTGGGTTCAAATCCAGCTCCAGACTTTCTGTGCGGAGTTTGTATGTTCTCCCCGTGCTTGCGTGGGTTTCCTCCGGGCACTCCGGTTTCCTCCCACATTCCAAAGACATGCATTTCAGGTGAATTGGCCGGTCCAAATTGTCCCTAGGTGTGATTGAGCGAATGAGTTGTCTGTCCCTGTGTGCCCTGCGATTGGCTGGCAACGAGTTCAGGGTGTCCCCTGCCCACTGCCCGATGATTGCTGGGATGGGCTCCAGCCCCCCGCGACCCTACTGAGGATAAGCGGTACGGCTAATGAGATGAGATGAGATTTTAAGCCCAAGACCGAGTCCGAGACTGACCTGCCTGACCCGAATTTCGGGCCTAAAATCTCTATTACCGGGTAGTTAGTTCAGGTCAGTACGAGCTTTTTTTCCGTTGATTTTTCAAAAAATAATAATGATAAATGTTTGAATAATCTGTACTATAACAATGTGTGGATACCTAACTACAAAAAAAAACCTGGCCATCATGTTCTTTGTCTCTCTGCCTTTTTCTCTCTTAAAGTGCCGCTCTAGATCTTTAGGGACAAATTGATGCTGGTTTATGGCCAAATTATCAACTTTTCTAAATGACAGAATGCTTAAAAAATATCCTGTCAACTTTTTAGGCCTGATCTTACCTCTAGCGCTTTATTGTCCAGAAAATACATTTTAAATGTTTTTTTAAGTACAAAGTTGTTAAGTTCAAAGTTTAGTGAACGCTGAAAACAAGGAAAGATGACAACAATGGATTTTGACATTTCATGGAGATCAGGGAAAGCCAAAATGTCAGATAAGATAGTACTACCTGTTGTTAAAACCCTCCCCTGAGACCATTCTTTTTATTAAATCTCCTTAGGACTCACTATTATAGACGAAAAAAGACAATCAAATGCATTAAATAATGATCAACTCTCACCACATTCAGTTGGACTGACTTTCTCTTCCCAAATTATTCTAACTGAGTAGCCAAGATGGACGGACGCTCATCTCACATGGCCACACTGTACGGCGGTGTCCGGGTTTGTCCGAACTCCGATTTTTTGTTCGAAGACGAAGCAAAAGAATGACTCAAATTTTTGGGTTAAACACCACTTTTTTCTAGAACTGTAGTATCTTTTATCTTAGGAAGACTTGTGATTTTTAAGTACAAAGTTGTGAAGTTTAAAGTGTAGTAGACACTCCAAATAAGGAGAGGAGACGTCAATGGATTTTGATATGGCAAAGACAACAGGGAAGAGCCCCAACCACAGATAAAAAATTCCAACCCGTTCTGAAAGCCCTCCCCTGGGCTATTTCTTTTTATTAAAACTAGGACACAAAAGAAGATTCACCCTAAAGGGTGCAGTCATCAAAGAACAGTGACATGATTTACAGATGTTGACAATTATATAAAAAGTCCATAATAATCAAAACAACAGTGTGCAATAATAGTCAAAATAACGAACTGCTATCCTATGCAATATCCTTTGCAGGTGTATCAATGTCTCAAAATTGTAAGAGGATTTTTCCCTTCTGCCACCAGGGACACAAGTGCCCGTCAGGTTGTAGGATCCAAGGTTTGATGGACCACCAAGACCACAGTCTCCTAAAAAAAATTGAAAAAATCAGACGTCTAGTACAGCAGAACGAACAAGGCCGCCGTTCGGCCGATCAAGTCACCAAGCAAACGTATGACTACCTGAAAGAGAAGCTCACCCTCAATTCCGGTTGGTCCTCACACATCTTCTCGGAAAATTATCATTTTAGAGTGTGACTCATGGCCGGTTTTCCCATAGGACAAGACGACCGTTACTACAACTTGGCGCAGGGCCTCCGCCAGAAAATTTCCGATATGAAGGTGAAGATTGACTCCCAGCAGAAAATCCTGGGGGCCCTCCGCGACCGGGTGATGGATCAAGTGGCTGACATGCAGAGGCTGGAGGTTAGCCTCGCAATGCCCCGTTGAAATGAGGAATGCGTTTAGGAGGGTCTTAGTCTTCTTTTTCCAGGTGGACATTGACATCAAGTTGCGCTCTTGCAAAGGATCCTGTGAAAAGTACTCTGAGTACCAGGTGGATCACGACAGCTATGTGGCTTTGGACAAACAGGTTAGCTGGCCTCTGACATACTCATTCAACTTTTCCTTCCCCTAGTCACAAACTATCTTGGTATGGTTTCCTTCGGATGAAAACCAGACATATTGGTGAAATATGAAGGACAGACTCTTCTTTCATAGGTTGGAACTAAGGGCCCGGTCACACAGACATTTGCGGCTGAATGACGGCTAAAATTTTGGGATTTTTTTTCGCCCGTGTTTACCCGCAATGGAAAATGCACAAAAATGGCCAACCCGCTTTTGACCTGTGGTGTGGCCGGAAAAAAGACGCCGGCGACTGTTCCCCTTCCTCTCATCGCGTCATTTGCGGGTCATTTCCGTGTTAAGACCAACAACAACCAACCAAACCGCCCTACACCCTCACGTGACTTTTCCTTCCATGTTAACAAACGCATTTTGTAAAATAAGATCGCAATTTTTGGTTTAAATAAACGCGTTATATAGACTAGGATCTCCCAATTGTTATAATTAGCTCGCTTTATAGTTTTAATAAATGTTTTATATAGAATACGTTCGCATTCGTTGGGAGCGCAGGAGAATGCACGTTCACGCGAGGGGGGGGGGTCTACCGTCAATTTACGTTCACAATAATAACAATGACGGAACGGTTTAATCTGTACTACATTTCCAACAAATGAATAATGAGGAGGTTTTGATTGTATATTCGTCATTGCATTCCCTACTTCATTGTGAGATAGGATGATGTAAACATGGTTGAAGTAGCGGGGGAACGCTAATTTTGGAACCGGGCTGTGGAAGAACATGATGGTACAATTCACAGTCTTGTGAGGAAAAAGTTTACAAGCTATAGCATCATTCTTATTTTCCTATCGAGTTAATATATGTCAAGATACTAAAGTGGATTGAGACCAAGTTGTAATGATGATTGAGAGGGCGTGGGGCTGAAGGATTTAGTGAGGATGTACTCATTATTCAATATCGATCAGAATCAAAATGTGTATTAAGGCATAAAAGCAGGGATTCTTAACCTCAGCCAAAAGGCAAAGTTAAGGTCCTAGCTTCACAGCCTTACTGCGACCATAACAGATGCACCAAATAATTTATTCGAAATGAAGAGAAACTACGCTGACGGGGATGTTCACCCCTTTGACGTCACGAGCACGCTTGGCATTTGCGCTGTTTATACGCAGAGAAAGGCGTTTGACTGTCACACGCGTAACACGCTAATTTTACGTAATAACACCGCGATACAGGCACAGAACATGCTATTACCATGCTCCACCCACGATTACCCGCTGAAATTCCCCGTCCTACCCAAGTGTAACTGCGCCCTGGCCGCGACCATAGCACGTCATTTCTGCGTCATTAACTCGTGTTGACCACGTGTGCGGCACGCGTTTTAAACACGTGCTCAAACTTTTGAGCTGCTCAAAAGTTTTGAACGCGCCCAACCACGTGAAAATTTGCGACCGCGAGTAAAGCACAGCTCTATCTCGTCTATATTGCGGGCTCAAAGCGTCAAATAACGTCCTGGCGGCATCTGCTTCACGACTGGATATTTCTGGTCGTGTTCGAGCCTCTCTACGCTCGTTTAAGGAATTGTACCCGCGCTCCGAGGAAACAATCAGGGCAAAAGTAAATCTCGTTGCCACCCGCGCGCCAATTCCCGAACTCGAGTCAAGCACAGCTCCATAACGATTCAACGGCGAGCTCAATACGTCCAATTGCGTCCGCCTCTAGGGCAGAAATTTCTGGCCGTCATTCAGCCGTAAATGTCTGTGTGACCGGGCCCTAAGGTTTATTGATAATCTGCAGGAAACCTGACGAGCTCCTACCAAGCCTTCACTTAAAACAAAATTCTAACAACACATTCCAGATGAATCAGCTCCAAAAGGTGCAGAGCATCGGGTCTGTGCGCCACATGTAACCAATGTAAAGCCGGCCTCCCGGGCAGCATTTACAAGTCCAAGGAACTTGAAGATTCAGGCTTGAGTTTTAGGTTCAAATCGAAAGAAACTTTTGAGTATTTAAGGCTTGAGATTTAGGTTTAGGATATTAGAATTACTCTGGACTTAAGAATTTGAGGTTTTGCTTGAATTTTACCTGAGACTTGTAGGTCGAGGCTTGAGGTTTTGATATACACTGTGAGGATTACTTAGGACTTGAAGTTTAAGACTTAAGACTTGAAGGTTTTGACTAAAACTAATTTTGAAGAGTCAAGTTATTTAAAACCTGAAGGTACTTGAGAGTTTGAAAGACACAGAGTAAAAGGCTGAGGCTTGAGACTTAAGTTTATGATGTGAGGATTTCCTATGACTTGAAGTTTTAGGTTGAAGACATGAAGGTTTTGACTTAAATATCACTCGAAAAAGTTAAGTCCCTTGAAGCTTGTAGCTACTTCAGAGTTTGAAGGATTGAGACTCGAAGGTAAGGTTTAAGATTTAAGTGAATGATGTGAGGATTACTTGGGACTTGAAATGTAAGACTTAAGATTTGAAGCTTTTGACTTAAATCAGTCACTTAAAACTTTAAACCTAAATATTGAGCCTTAAAGACTTCAATTGATTGATTGAATTAATCCAACTAAATTTCACAGATTAATCAGCTCCAGGCCCAGAGGGTGCAGAGCATCGAGTCTGTGCGACACATGGAAGTAATGCAAAGCAGGCCCTTGCAAGAAGTCCTCCAGGGCAGCATTTACAAATCCAAGAGTACCAAAACCGGAACTAACCCACTCGATCTCTTCCAAGAGGTCAGACTTCATTTCATCTCACCACAAAATCATGATAACCACCTCTCCATTGACTTTCTTGTTCTCCCCTGGTCAGGTGAAATCGCACAAGTTGATTCTGGAGACGGAAGGTTCTAGCTCATCCCCTGCGACCATCTCCAAAGTCCCAGGTACTTCCCCCACCTTGTCTGGCTCCTCTAAATCCATCACTGAGCTGTCGGGAGGCAGCAACAAGGACTTGTTTGGCACCGGCACCTTTGAAGAAGTCAACCTATCCGGTGTCGACACAAAGAATTGCGTCATCGCTACCAAGAAGACAATCGTGTTGACCAAGGACGGTCCCGAGGAAAAGCTAGTTGAAACCAGGGAGGGACCCGGTTGTCAGGGAGTGTCAGGCACTAAGGGTGGGTTGGATTCCCTCTTCCCCGGTTTAACTCACATCTCCCACAATATCAAGACGGTTCACGTCAGCGGCGTTAAGGGGAGCCACACTGATGATATTGCTGAGTTGGGCTTCGACCTGGGGCGATTCTTTAAAGACAACACCGAAGACGACTTGCCCGACGTGCACGCTCGAACCGTGAAGAGCGCGCACGTCCAACGCATCGACGATTACACGGGAAAAGGTACCCCGGCCTCCCATCTGGAATGACGGCGCCTTTCGTTAGCTTAGCTTAGCAAATACTGTGAGAGCCCAGTACTCTAACGTTATCTGTTCCGGATTGGTGTTCAACCACTGAAATGTTTGTGTATCGAACCCAATATGTTCCTATACATTACATCATAGCCAGATAGTCATAAAGTGTACCTAAACAACTATGAATACCCAAAATATGAGTAATACGTGTACATCAACCATGATTTAATTGTGTGGATAATGATACATAGAAAAGATAAAAAGATTAAACAATTTGGCAGACACTCATATATGATTCGCAATTATTTCCTTTTTTATCTGTTTCTTTTCAATTTTTTCCTACCCCTTTATCATCTTTCTTCAGACCCAGCATTGCCGTGACAAAAAATGCAACAAGGGCACTAAATGACAATCGATTGTCAACACATGTAGTTGGACTGTTCTCCCTTCAAATTATGCTCATCATCATCTCACTTAGCCACTGGTTTGAATGCGTCTGGTTTTTCCGGGTCCCATTTTCTCATTCTAATACGAAGCAAAACCAATTTGTTCAAGAAGCAAAACATTTGTAACCATGGCAAAGTCTTGTGATTTATTTTTACATGTTGCAATGTGTTTAAAACTTGCCAAAATATGAATTGGAACATGTAGCTTAACTACGATAATAAGTTAAATGTGAAGATAATAAAAAAATGATCATAATGGGATATAAATGTTTTATTTAGCAATTTTGTATCAGTTTACTTGAACACCATCCTTGTATTTGGCAAACATTTCCTTCTTCAACCTGGACATTCTTCTCTCTTTTCCGAACTTTCTTGTGACTGGATAATACAGGCGATAAAATGCACCAAATCGCAATTAGTTCTCAACACTTCTTGTTGGATTGACCATCGCTGTTGAAATAATACTACCTCATCTCACTCGGCCACCCGTTCGGCTGTGTTCAAGTTCCCATTTTTTTGTCCGAATACGAAGCAAAGATGACTCTAATTTCTTGGTTGAACACCGATTTTTTTTCTAATACAGTGTCGTTTGAGTATCGAGTTATCACGGTGGAGTGACTTACGGGTTTACTGTACGCAGAAGTAGAATTAGCCGTCTTTAATGGCATTGATAACAACTGAGTGTAAATTGTTAAAATCGAAATGAGACACGTTATTTAAAAATAAACTTGTAAAAAATACAATCACTGAGAATGTTAAGGTAGATCTTGCAGATGGCATACCCGCCAACACTTTTTTTCATGCATTAGACTTTTTTCTCCCCTTAAGCACAGCAAACAAATGTATCTTTTAAAAATCTATCATTTTTTTCAAATTGAAATAAGAAAAACAAATGTCGACTCCTGAGTTGTATTTTATCACTTAGTTCATCACTTATTAGGGTCATAATATGTTTTTTTAGCATAGTGGAGTGACCAACGGGCTTGCTGTATGTCTAGTACGGAATTAGAATGGTCTTTATTGTCATTGATAACAACATAGTGTCATTGTTTACATTGAGATTAGATGTGGCACTCAAGGATAAACGTCAAAAATACGATCAAACAGAATCTTTGGATATATAGGCTAATATTTCCAAGGTGGTGTCATACATACCCACCTTTTGACATTAAAAAGGAGTAGATGTTATCGTGCACGTTGTTTTTAGGGGCAAAACATAATCTGTCTCCACAATATTAAAAACCGGAAGTGGCAAACTTTTACCGAAACGGAAATTTCATGCGTTTGTTGGAGTCATTTGTCTCTGCTCAAAGAGTTAGTCCCGCCTCAAGATAAAGAAGCAATTGGCTAGTATACTAGGCTTTTTTTAGTGTTTAAATTAGGTATCTTTTCAAATAAAATAAAAATATGTAGGCATTTTTGAAGGAGCTGTAGGGAAAATGGAGCTTTTTGACTCGCTGCTGCCATCTCTGGCATTTCATTATTGCTGCCTCAGTCAACTTGTAATGATGCGTGTGCAAGTAAGTGCACTTCTTAGACGTGCTCAATAACTTTTTTTTGCCTTTTTTTTTCGGGTTTGGGTTGGCATTTGGACTGTACTTGAAGCAGGCCTTTTCTTACTTTCACCATTTTCAAGTTACACCAACAAAGACAAATCAAAAACCTGTGGGACGACCATTATGTCACTTTCCAGCACTCCCAACATTCCTTCGACCTAATGTGTTCCGCCCCATACAGCTTTGCTAAAAGTAAGCTTAAAGCAGATAGGCGTGGTGGAAAATAAAGCATAAGGGCTCTTTGAAATCATTTGGGCATTGTTAACACATACTTAACAGAGGAAATATTTAACTTGCAACTTTCTTATAGGTGGGTAGCGTCGTTCTAGGTGTCCTCAACAAGTTGAAAGTTAAATATTTTATCTATTAAGAATGTGTTAACAGTGCCCAGCTGAGTTCAAAGAGCCCTTGCACTGTGGGTATCTGGTTGTATCTTACTTTTTTCTGAGTTGTTTGGGGCAAAATACTTTAGGTTCCAGGAAAGGGGTCTGAGGGGGATAGTACTGGAGAGTGGCAACATGCCCATCCCACAGGTTTTCTTCTAAATATCTATTTGCCAGTAGGGCATGAAAATGGTGAAAGTAAGAAAAGGGCTGCCACAAGTAGAATCCAAAGGAGAACCTAAACCTCTAAAAGATGAAATAAGGAAGATGTTATTGGAGCACATCTGAGAAATGCACATACTTGCACGTGCATCATGAATAAGTTGACTAAGGCTGCAATAATGACATTAAGCCAGGAGATGGCGACAGAAAGTTAGAAAGTTCATAATTCCATACAGGACACCTCAAACGATGCACTGCACCTTTAAGGGGAGAAAAGCAGTAGTCTAGCGCGTTAATTGGTGGAATTTGTGGGTATGTAGTACATTTAGCGTCCGTGTTAAAAAAAGTGACGCAAACAACTACTGTTTTGCAGATTGCGTGGATATCTTCCAAAAGCACACCCGTGGGCAAAAGAACGGCCTGTTTCCCGTACAAGTCTCCAGCAGCGCCGCCGATGTAGTGTCAGTGTACTGCCTCCAAGAGGGGCTCTTGGGCGGATGGTTGTTAGTCCAGCAGCGAGAGAAGGGCTTGCTGGACTTCAACCGAACTTGGGCCGAGTACCGCGAAGGTTTCGGCAGGGTGGACGAGCAGGGGAAGGGGGAGATGTGGCTGGGCAACCGCAATCTTCACTTGTTGGCCAAGCAGGGGGAAACCCTGCTGAGGGTGGACATGGAAGACACGTCCGGGGTCGTAACCAGCGCCGAATACGTCATCAAGGTGGGGACGGAAGACGAAGGTTATCCCTTGCACGTTTCCGGTTACTCGGGCACGGCCGGAGACGCCCTGGCCGCGTCCCACGGAGGGATGAAGTTCAGCACTTGGGACCGGGACCAAGACACAGAGACGGGAAACTGCGCCCTGACGCAGGGCGGGGGTTGGTGGTATAGCGACTGCGGCCCTGCGGAGCTCAACTCGCGGAACGGGGCCACTTGGGGAGCGCGTCGATTAAAGAGAGTGCAAATGTTTGTGCGGCCTGCCACATTGTGAGCTGCTTTGTTGACTTTTGAAGAATGTTGAGTGATGACCTCAATAAAGTATCCATGTGCACCTTATCTGATCTGTGTGTGTTCTTATCAGTATTTCAACCTGTTTGCTCCTCACAAAATATTAAGAGTAGGGGTGGGCGTTACTGGGAATTTTGGTATCGATCCGATCCAAGCAAATACATGGTAGTATCGATCGATACGGATAGTTTTTCCTCGGAAACGTCACGATCATTGGGTAATTGAACTCTTGCCCCCTTAAGTAAATTTATGATTTCCATAAACAATGCAAAGAAATGTAGGCACTAAAAACCTTTCATTATTCATTAACTAATTACACTGCGATTTTTAACAGTGTAAAAATAATAAATATAAATATTTCTAATACAATTGTTTCAGCGTTAAAGCCAAGAGTCGAACCAAAAAAGCAGTAATATAGCAAAAATACTGTACAACAATGTCAACAAGAAAAGAAAAATAACTTCCATTGCACATTATTTTGAAAATAAAGTCTGTCGTGCAAATAAAGAGTCAGTTGTCTGTCATTGGTTCTGTGGCCAAACTGAGAAAATATTTTTGCAGGTTTTTGTTCAGGAACAGTAACACTTTCCCATTTTTGGTTGCGGCAGTGGCTCAGGAGGTAGAGCGCTCGTCTTGGGATCAAGAGATCGCAGTTCGAATCCCGGCTCCTCCGTGTTACATGTCGAAGTGTCCTCGGGTAAGACACTGAACCCCTAATGCCCCCAATAAGCAGGTTAGCGCCTTACATGGCTGCACGGCTTCTGTTGGGAAATGTGACGCACACTGTAAAGTGCTTTGGGAAGTCTTGACTTGAAAAGCGCTATATAAATGCAGATCATTTCATTTAATTCTCCTTTTTCATGAGTTTATGTGAATGTGTGGTGTTGCCACAGAAATGGACCACTTCACCACACAAATTTAAACTGGTATTGCCCACACCATAGACACTTAGATTTGGCCATTCCTTCTGCTTGGCGGGCAGGATCCATCAGCAAGTCGGGTAGTATGAGTCATGACTCAGACATAAATTTAAAAGAGTGGTTGAAGAGAGGTGAGGGAGTGAAGTGCTGTGTACAGAGAGAAAATGCACTTTGAGGAAACTGGTGGAGGAGTGAAGTATCGATCCCAGTACAATAGTATCTTAGAATCAATAATATTGATATTTGGATTGAAATTAACCTTAGAATAGTGTGTGTCCACTAGTTAGAAACTATTTTATTTGTTTAAACAAACTTATATTCTATATCTCATAAATGACCTATAGTTCATGTTGACAATATGTGTGTAATATTTGTTATTGCAACATCCGTTGCAGCCTGGTCATCCTGGAAGGGTGATGACCTCATGTGCAGTCCCTTCTCAAGGTTTCTTCATTTTCCTCATGTTGAGGTTTTTGAGTTTTTCCTTGCCCTCATGTAGGTTTTAGATCAGAGGATGGTGTCATAATAGTTATTTGCAATAGACTGTGGTCTGTGCATCCCTTTGAGACTCTTTGTGATTAAGGGTTATGTAAATAAACATGACTTGACTGCATAAGTGTCATTGCTCGTGTTTATGTCAGCTGCTGTTGTGTATATGCCCTTCTACTTTTGGGTTTCATTAGGTGCAAAATTCTGTCTATATATATATAAAATGATGTTTCAGTAGAGCGAAAATGTGTAGGTTGCCAATGTGTGGTTTGACTATGTTGTGTGGGGTCCTTTATTGTTGCGTGTCGTTTCTATGTGTATAAGGGATGACAACGACCTAGCCTACAGAGAGGAGGTGGAGCAGTTGGTGGGCTGGTGCAGGGACAACAGCCTGGTCCTGAATGTTGACAAAACTAAAGAGATCATTGTCGACTTTAGGAAAAACCAGCCCAACCATGCCCCACTTTGCATCAACAACAAGGCTGTGGAGGTTGTCAGCAGTATCAAGTTCCTAGGGGTGCACATTACAAACAAACTCACCTGGTCCGTGAACACTGCATCACTGGTTAAGAGGGCACAGCAGCGCCTGTACTTCCTGCGGAGGATGAGGAGAGCCCACCTGCCCCCACCCTCCCTCATCACATTCTACAGGGGCACCATAGAGAGTATCCTGACCAGCTGTATCTCTGTGTGGTGTGGAGGCTGCAGCGCTACCGACTGGGGTAGTGTGAGGAGGGTAACGAGGACAGCAGAGAAAATAATCGGGACTACACTTCCCTCCATTCAGGACATTGGCCAGAAGCGCTGCCTATCCCATGCTAAGAACATTACCGGGGACCCCTCTCACCCCCATCATGGACTGTTCACTCTGCTAGCCTCTGGGAAGAGGTTCTGCAGTGTGCGGTGCAGGACCACCAGGCTCCGCAATAGTCTAGTCCCCCTGGCCATTAGACTGTTAAATGGTCAATCTAACATATAGTTAACTTAAATCTAAACGGCTGCTAATCTGACTTTTTGCACTACTGGCAGTTTTTTATAGCTTGCCACTCATTGCACATTGCTCTCTGCACTATGGTAATTACAGCGTTATTGTTACAGTGTTAATGTTACTGTGTACCTGACTTGTTAACCTGACTGCCCATTTTGCACATCTGGTTAGCTACTCTTCTTGCACTATCGGCACTATGGTAAAATACTATACGTAGCCAATTACAATACAACTTTATTTATATCTGTACATTCAAGGAAACTGTGGGGGTCAGATGCATCGACATTTCGTTCTGTATACTCGTGTACTAGAATGACAATAAAGTAGATCTGAAATCTGAAATCTGAAATAAGTCAAGTCTCATTGATGGTGTTGATGTTAATTTTCATTGTATGTGTGCATGGTACATGTTGTTGTTCGTTTTGCTGTCACGTAACATCAGCAGAATTTTGCCACTAATGAAACGTAATTTTATTCGTAGACAGAATTTGTGCACGAATGGAACCCATAGGCATTCCATTGTAGTCATGCACAAGTACAACAGCAGATGACATTGACACAAGCAATGACACTTAAGCACAAAGCAAGTCACTATTGGGTTCGAATAGTGGGAAAATTCTGTCCAACTAAAATGGCATTCCGTTAGTGCTAAAACTTAAAATTATACTTACCAAGAGAAAGATAACTTGAGTTTACATTTGCGGGGTTATGTTAATTTTTGCTCGACTGTGTACATATTAAGCGGTAGCCTGAAAAAAGAAATCATTGCGTGTTTGGACTGAGTTGTGCGCAAAAGCAAACAAACAGGGCGTCCTTGGACCCTGGCACGCTCACCACATATTTGCCTTGTGTCCATAGCATGCGCCACGTTGCACGTCCAACATGGCCGACGGCTGCCCGGCCTCCAACCCGATGAGCGACGCTGCCCCGCCAGGACGGACGTGCCGTCCTGTTCCCATGGCAACTGGGTGAGAGCGACAAATTTGTCTTCTTTGATAACCTGGTGTGACGTGTAGCAACTATGCTATTACACAGAGGGAAAGAGAGCTTCTGGACTAGTTCTAGGTTGGATGAGTGGTAAAATTAATAGGGGAAACACCAGAGTCAAAATAAATTGGGACAAAGTTGGCAATTCAATGAAATTTGGACAAGCGAATAGTCAAGTTAAGTCATGTTTATTTGTGACACCCATAATCACAAAGAGTCTCAAAGGGCTGCACAGACGACAGATTATTACAAACCACAGATTATTATGACACCATCCCCTGATCTCAAACCTACGTGAGGGAAAATATTACACAGATATAGTCAACATAAAATATCGGTTATTCATATGCTATAGAATAGAAGTGTGTTTTAAGCTTCGATTTAAACATTTCCAGTGAGGTTGCAGATCGAATCTCGGGGGAAGAGCATTCCACAGCCCGAATGGAGAACGCTCTCGAACCTGCAGATCTCTTCTTGGCTCTTGGGATCACTAGTAGACCAGCATTTTCAGAGGCTCAAAGCTCCGGACGGGAACATAGGGGGAAATTATATCTGAAAAAAATGAGGAAGCAAGTCCATGCATGATTTTGTATACCTCCAACAGAACCTTAAAATCACATCTTAAGCTAACAGGGAGCCAATGCAGGTTAGCTAAGATCGGGGTAATAAACAACATTTAACCTAAATTATAGTCAAAGGAGACTCTTACTTGGTTTAAGGCAGTGGTCGGCAACCTTTTCTGTACCACTGACTAGTTCTTTGTTTGACAATAATAAGGGCACCATTAGACGCGTTTGTCCTTTTTCCAAAACAATGACAACGATAATAATAACAACGACTATAACATTTCTAATAATAACCACATGAATAATAAGAGCCGGCTGTTTGACACCAATATGAACACATATTCATTACAATGCGTTTCTTACCAAATTTTAATTTTGTATCCTCTTTTTCTATTTGTAACTCACTATGTAACGGGGTTACATTCACCTGGGGCGGCAGTAGCTCAGGAGGTAGAGCGATCGTTTTAGGATTAAGGGATCCCAGTTCGAATCCCGGCTTGTCCGTGTTACATGTCGAAGTGTCCTTGGGTAAGACATTGAACCCTCAATTACCCCCAATAAGCAGGTTAGCGTCTTACATGGCTGCACACATCACGGCCGCTATTGGGAAATGTGAAGCACAATGTAAAGCGCTTTGGGAAGTCATTGACTTGAAAAGCGCTATATAAATGCAGATCATTTCATTTCATTTCAATCAGATCACCAATACTTCTAATCGTCCATGGAACTAAACAGCCAAAACGTGTCTACTTTGGGTTTTTCCGTCCTTTGCGATTCACACCATCACCGGGCGGAGTCAAACGGAAGTTTGTTTGAAAAGGAGAGATTTTGTTTTTCAGGCAACGGCGTGCTAACAATTGCTTTGATATTCGAAGGTTATGTCTGACCAATGACAAGCTAATGATATTCTTTTTTTTTACAAAACTTTATTGAACATGGAATTACAAATCGTCTGTGTCAGGAAGACCAGAACAGAGCAGGAGACCCCAGAGCGTTCGTACAGTTCTTTATTTGGGGAAGCGTAAGGGTTAGCGGGAGACGTGATCAATCGTAGCGTGGGACGAAGGCAGGTCGAGTTTACCAGGACTGAAGAGAAGATCGTAGCGTGGGACGAAAGCAGGTCGAATCAGAGGCAGGTCGGATCGGAGGCAGGCAGGCAGAATCAGGTAAACAAGAAGGCACATGTAATCGGGAGAGTCTTACGGGGTACAGAAGTAATCCTCCGACCAAGAGTTCTCCGCGTAACGCGTTTAAAAAGGGAGCATTAACCAATCAGGAAGCACATTCCAGCGCGCCACATGATTACCCCAGGTGGCTCCACTTGGGTAATCATGACAGTCTGCTGATTACAATAGTTTATATTTTTGGATTATTTAGTTATATTTTTTTTTAATTGTAAATTCTCTGCATTCATATAACACTTTTCAAGTCTTTTAAGACCTCCCAAAGCGCTTTACAATGTGCTTCACACTTTTCCTTTTTCACACTAACTAACTAACCGATAGCAGCATCAGCCATGCAAGGCAACTACCTGCTATCGGGGGCGTTAGGGGTTCAGTGTCTTGCCCAAGGATACTTCGACATAGAGTCGGGAATCGAACCTGTGACCTCTTGATCACAAGACGAGCGCTCTACCTCCAATGTAGTATTTACAAAGTAGTATTTTTGGAGTATTCCTATTGTATTTTTGTTGTAACATTTCTGTAGTAGTATTTTCGAATTATAGTATTGTTTTAGTAGTAATTTTATGTTATACTATTGCTGTAGTGGTATTTTCGTAGTATTTCTTTAGAAATATATTTCAAATGTTTCTATTATAGTATTTTGTAGTTTTTCTTTAGTATTTACATATTAATATTCTTGCAGTATCTCATCTCATCTCATTAGCTGCAGCGCTTATCCTCAGTAGGGTCGGGGGGGTGCTGGAGCCCATCCCAGCAATCATCGGGCAGTGGGCAGGGGACACCCTGAACTGGTTGCTAGCCAATCGCAGGGCACACAAGGACAGACAACTCGCTTTCTCATTCACACCTAGGGACAATTTGGACCGGCCAATCCACCTAAAATGCATGTCTTTGGAATGTGGGAGGAAACCCACGCAAGCACGGGGAGAACATACAAACTCCGCGCAGGAAGTCCGGTAGGTGGATTTGAACCCACACAGGAGGTTCCCAAGACCTTAGAACTGTGCCGCACACGCGTTAACCACTGCGGTGCCGTGCTGCCCATTCTTGTAGTATTTCTATATTATTTTGTAGCTCTATCAACGTTTTTGTACTATATCTGTAGTAGTATGATCAATATTTACTACAATGTATTTCCTATGTTTACATTTAAATGTCTAATTATCCCTTTATTTGGTTATATATTTCTAATTACCTTTTATCAACGTCGTAAAAGATTTGGTGTTGTCCCCTTTTTGACCGAGCCTCCTTTTCAGGGCAGGAAGTGTCCGTCCGGCTGTCGTCTTAGCTCCGTCCTTTCAGAGGTGGACGTGAAAATGGGCAGTGAGCTGTCCAAGTTATGTAAGACTGCGATGACAGTGGAGGCTTCAGGTGAAGAAATTATGACGAAATTGGCAAGGGTTTACCACCACCACCGGAGGGCCCTGGTCATGCAACACGGTAAAGCCAATTTTTTTTAAGCATGTGTGGTTGATAATCTCCATAGCGCTACTTTCAAGATCCTTAACCCTCTTGAATGTGGTAGCTTGGCACCAAACCGGCTGCAAATGGCGGCGGGGCACTCAATTTGGTCTCCATGAAGATCCTCAACTCACTTGACAGCAAGATTGCCAATTGGACACATTTATTTATTTATTTATTGGGTTTGCTTTCAATTCAAAGCTTTTTTTTACACTTGTCCTGTTTTTTTATTCCAAAAATAATATTTTTGATTAGTAATGATCCCAGCATTTTTCTTTGGTAATCTTTTTCTTTTTAATTGAACTCATTTTTTTTCCTTTTTTCAGGTACATTTTAAATTGCATTTCTCCAATAATGAAAAAAACATAACAATTAGAAATATTAGCGGACAAAAGAATCATATTTTTAAATATTTTATTTAAAGACTATATAGATTTTGACACCGTGCTTTGTTTTCTTGTTTTTTTTATTTATGAATTAATATTTTTACATATTATTGAACATTATAAGACCCTCGGCTTCATCTGTATTTACAGAATAATATTTTGATTTTGTAATAATTTTCAATGTAGCTGGACCCTGTTAAAAAAAATCTTTTTCAGTTGATAATTTTCTTTCATTTATTTCTTATTTTTCTAACCATATTTTGAAAATATTTTTTTAAATAAGAAATCTAATAATGAGCAAAAATATCAGACCTATTGTTTAATATTTAATATTAAATATATATGTTTTCGCATACTGCGCTTTGTTTTATTGTTTGTAGTTATAAATTAATATTCATTAAAATATATAAAATTAAATTATTTAAAAAAATAAGGTGCTTACCTTTATTTATGACCACAGAACCCAAAATTTTATTTTGATAGTAAGTTTCCATATTTTCCGTGTTAAACAAAAAAAATATAATAATATGATAAAAATAATGTTGAAAATATTCTGACATGGTAGATAATTTTGCCGTCCCTGCAGAACATGCATTTTGTCTAAATGAAGATCCTTAACTTCCTGCATGCAACAAGTTTGTTGTCAACTATATCGTGCGTGCTGCCCTCTGCAGTCTCGGAGATAAAGTTTGTTCAAGACGCTGGCGAGATGGCGAAGAACTTGACGTTACTGCGGCAACGATCCGAGCGGTTGCAACAACGACTGGAAGAACTAAAAGGGCGGGTGCGGCAACAGGCTGAAGAAATGCTGAAAGTCGAGGTGAGGTCAAGTCAGACGGCATTGCTGGCTGGAGATGAAAACGGGCTTTGTTGACTCAGCTCAAGTGGGTTGAAAAGAGATTTTATTTCCAGTCAAAATGATGCCAGTAACTACAAACTATCGTTTCTCGGAAAAGTGGTGCGCGTCTTGGTTTACAGTTTCTCCGAAAATATATAGTGATATCAACGGTTGCTCTCTTTGCAGGCCGTCTTTTAACATCTGTTTCAGTCTAAACTCATCAGTACGGGCGCCAAGTCTCTGATGGCCCACTGAACCTTCAGGGAGTAAATTTCTGCTGCCTCGTGGTTATATCACGTGTTTTCTCTTACCTCTTTGTGGATTTGAGGGCTGCTAGCATTAGCAATTAGCAACACAAGCATCAAGTTCTAGTTGCGAAAAGATATTTCCTTGTTCTTTGCCTCAAACCTCTATTTTGGATTTATAGCTGTCACTAGTGATGAGCTCCTCGGCTCGAATCCCTGACGCGTGTGCCGAGTATTTCAGATGAGTGGTTTGTGGACCGCGAGTCGAGGTGTGTGTTGATGACGTAAGCAGTGACGTTTAAAGTCTCACGAAGCGGTTGTACCACGTGACTGATTCCGGAAATGTTTTGCGAGCTTTAAACGGGTTTTGAAATAATAGTTGTAATGAAACGCCCCTAGAGTTGAACGTCTCCCTCTGGTACTGTGAATCACAGAAATATGCACTTCCAATTCTTTACAAACTTGCTATCACACAACTATGCGACATCTGTACCTTGTAAAAGAGTTATTTCGAAAGCAGGTTCTGATGTGATGGGTTCAACTCCAGCAACCAGCCTTCCCGTGCGGAGTTTGCATGTTCTCCCCGTGCTTGTGTGGTTTTTTTTTCAGTGGGTTGTCCCCTGTGACTGGTTTGCAACCCGATGAGAGTGTCCCCTGAGAATAACCCTCACGACGCCTTACCAATAGCTGATTTGCCTTTTCCGCGTATGCTAGGTGGACGTGGACATGAAGCTACGAGCATGCGGCGGCTCCTGCAAGATGGCGGTTCCGCTCGAGATCGACCCGAACGGCTATCGGAATCTTCGGGTGGATGAGTTTAGGAGGCGGCGTGGGAAGAAAGCCCCGCCCCCAAGAGATATCGCACCAATCAAAGTGCGGCCTGTGCCGGTGGGCCCGCCCCCTTCCAAAGCGTACAAGCAGATCCCGGCAGTGCGACGCGAGTTGCTAACACAGTTTGAAGACATCGTGCAAAACAAGATTTTTTATGACAATGGCGAACCCGAAGCAACTTAGCACTTAATCAATTCATCAGTTACACGTGAAAAAAAGTGTAAAATTCAGACGTTATTAAAGGGACAGTGTGTATTAAAGTCTGTATTACCTAGTGCCTTCTAGTGCTTAAAAACAATATTGATCTGATTAATAAGCAAAATCACACAAACTCTCTTTGGATATACTTTTCGCGTTTGTTTGTTTTTTTGTTCTTTTTTCCATCTCTTTCTTTTATTTTTCTTCCTTTTTCTTACTCATTTTCCCAACTTTTTTCTTTAAGTCTACATTTCTATTTTATTTTTCCTTTCTTGTTTTAATTCTCTTTCTCTATTCTTGTTTTACTTGTGTTTTAGTTTCTCCCTTCTTTCTTCTTCTTTTGCTTGCTCTCTTTCCTCTTAGTCTTCCATTTGCCTTGTTTTTCCCCTTTTTTGCTTTCTCTTCATTTCCCGCCATTTTTTCTCCCTTCATCTTTTCTTTTCGTTTTTTTTCTTTTACGCAAAAGACTGGGCAAAAAATGAAAAGAACAATGGTACGTGTTCGTCATTTTGAGTACTGTAGTTTGTATTCTTCCTTATGCTTTTTTTACACTCATTTACGGTTGCACAACACAACACAGCGACATCTAGTGGTCAAATATTACACACTGTCCCTAGAAGGAGTCCCAAAATTATGGGCATTTGTCCGTTTGGTGTATATACCTTTATTGAAGTATGGTGCTAGTTTTGATAGTAGAAAAAGAGGTGAGGGTAATTTAGCCGTTAAAGTACATGCTAATCTTCGTAACATGTAGAAATACTGAATAATTAAGTCTAATTTCACAGACTATTTGTGCAGTGTGTATTATTGCCCCCCGTTTCTACATGAAGTTATAACAATGCATTTATAGTCAAGAAATGCTAACTTCTCTGTGAAAATCTATTCAGCTCTACAATGCCCTCCCTTTCTTGGAGTAAGATAGCAACCAACCTGGCATACTTACTGATAGGATTATTGTAAATCTAAGATGCATTTGCTACAAAGTTAAACATTGAATTTTAAAGGAATCCGACAATTTGATTTTGTTTGGCTCCAGATAGCTTCGTCACCATTGGCGGAGGAGTCTTGCTCAAGCCCCCTAACCTTTGCCTGAGGAAGCAATTGTATTTCGTTAACAGGGATGAAATATGGAGTTTGCTTGAGGTGATCTTCTGCCTCCGACATTCAGGAATGTGCCGGTTTAGGGCACTTATTTATATGATTGTCTTATATTGAAGTGTTAGAGACGGTTTCCCATCCGAGTGTGTCCAATTGGTTTTACCGAAAGAAGGGGAAATGTCCAAACGCTGCCCAGATGAGATTCGGGACCTAAACTGATCACATCTCCTCATGAGCTGGGATTGAGCTAGCTTGCCCCTTTTTTATTTTATATTTCTACAATAAGATCTAAATTTTACTTAAAACAGTACTAAAATAGTTTAAATAATAATCAAGTCAGCAAACACATTCTCACACTGTTTTCAAACAGGAAGTGTCAGTTTAAAGTGATGTATTATTGGCAAAGTATAGGAGCCAGCTCCCTTCAAAACTCTATGTTGTGATTGGTCAATGTACATTTTTTTCAATGACCCTGTGTGGTTTACGATATTTTGTATATAAAACGTTACAACTGTTTAGGATGTTGTTATTCATTTTCATAGATCTGCAAATATTTTCGTTTATATATCCTGTGTTTTTCCTGAAATACTGTGTTTCAATGGTAGTTTTTTTCTTGTACAGAAATTTATTCTTGTATTTCATGGTTTATTGGTTGTGGCACTGAAAAATAAATATTAGTAATTTCAAATCTTTTTGTGTGTATTTCAGAGATCCAATGTTGCTTGACTTTAAAGTCTCTAAGTATGGTAGATGGTAAACGGCCTGAATTTATACAGACGCTGACCGACCTACGAACAAGTTAGGTTCCGAACGATCGTTAGTGAGTTGAATTTGTTCGCAAGTCGCTTCAGTGCTATATTTTGTATGTTCAAGGTTTATATAAGGATGTTTAAGGCTTGTATAGGTAACCTTTATTGTTTTGCACTAAAAAATAAACATTTCATAAAATAATATGCTCTATAAAGATATATAAAGTTGAGTTTTATTTACTTTTGGGACTTGCGCTTCAAGAGGTCCTCCTCCGCGGTAAAAAGCGTCCGAAAAAAAGCGTTCCAACCATTTTTTCAACCACATCAAGCCTTCTTATTACAATTTCATTTCAAAAGAATCGGCTCGGCTCTCCTTAACACCAACCATATTGAATGGATGCACGAGATATTAAACAATAAAAGTGTCAAAGTTTTTAGCGCACTGGAGATACAGTATAGAATGTTTACACACGAACTAGGAAGAGGCAGCCGGATTTCTATTTTGGGGTAGATGCTGGGTGACCCCTCACAGCGCCACACGGCGGAAACAAGCACTACAGTACTGTCTTCTACTCGGAAAAATGTGCACACAACACAAAATGTAATTTACAGCAATGTCTGGATACTTTTCGACATCCCGAAAAGAATGTTTGTATCTACCATTTTGTGTAAGTCGAATGTTTGTAAGTAGGGGAGTGTCTGTATAGCGCTTTTCAAGTCATTGAAGACCTTTACAATGTATTTCACACTCACCCATTCACTCACACACCGAAGTGGCGTCAGCTAGAGGCCTTTTAAGAGCAGAAAGAAGCGGGCGATGCAGATTTCTTTTTAATACATATTATTGTAGACGGATGAACATTTTCAAAGATTGCCGTCTTTGGAAGACGGAAAGGACACCTCCTGTCCTGAGGTTAACCATCACCACACCTCAGTATCATGAGTAAATACACCTGCATTCTAATAGGTGCAGTATTACTTAAGATCCCTCAATTTGAAATCAGTAATTACAGTTCAACATTGTCACGGCAAAACAAGGAAATCCTACGTGCCTGCAGGGGGTATACATTCTCTGCTTGCACCTTGTTTTGAAAATATTATTTATTTAAAAAAAATAAAGGTCAAAATGAGCCTCAACTATATTAAGTAATTGCAAAAAGGAGACAAGTTTAAAGTTGGGTATTTGTTGATATGGGACACGGATTCCGGCATTATTTCTATTTAATAAATCTAATGGAATCTTTTAACGCCACACAGTGAATTGAAATGCACTGAAAAATAAGATTTTGTCTGTAGAGCGCGTTTGGCAGATTTACTGAAATTTGTCTTAAAATATATGGTATTTGTCAGCAGGGTGGATGGGTGGTTAGCGCGCAGACCCAGGGTGCAGAGATTCAGGGTTCAAGTCCAGCTAGCGCAGCCTCCCCCGTCTGTAGTTTGGATGTTCTCCCCGGGTCTGCGTGGTTTCCTTCCAAATTCCAGGTTAATTGGCCTGTCCAAATTGTCCCTAGGTGTGAATGAGCGAGCAAATTGTCTGTCCCTGTGTGCCCTGCGACTGGCTGGGAACCGGTTCAGGGTGTCCCCTGCCCACTGCCCGAATATAACTTCGATGGGCTCCAGGAGTCCCGCGACCCTACTGAGGATAAGCGGTGCAGATATTGGATGGATGGATATATGGTATGGCTCTCTCATGAAAAAAATTAAAAGATTTTGCTTTTATGGCTCTTTTAGGTGAAAAAAGGTTAAAAAGTGTAAATGGGTTAAAAGTCCACAGTAGAGTGAAAATAAAAATGGTATATAACATATATTTCAATGTAAGTTATTTTGTGCATGATTTTCATTATAATTGGTAATAAACTGAGTAAAGCAACGAGAATAAATCAGAAGATCTGTTTGGGAGCCGAAAGAATGGCAAACGAGCCAATTCTCTAAAAAGAGCCGGGATTCCCATCACTATCACTTAATGCGAGTTTTAATGATGAGGGAGAACACAATTGGATGAGTAAGTGTGACTTTTATTCACAGTGTCTCTCTAGGTGTCCTTTGCTATCTGGAGGCGAAGACGGGCCGGATCTTCATGCTGATGGCCTTGAGCGAGTACCAGCTTCCCTTCCAGTTCATCCATACGATGCCGTCGTCCGTGCCGTGCTTGGCCATCTGCTTGGTGTAGGCCCCGCCAATGTAGTAGCGCCCGTTCGGATTGGCTGAGTGGCAACGGTTGTACCACCAACCGCCACCATCCTCTCTGGCGCACTGCTTCGAGGGGTCACCGGGATTCCTAGCATAAAAAAAGATTTGGTGTGCAGAGGATATTGCAACTCTAGATGAGGAAAAAAACATAAAACGCTAACACATACTGCCAGAAGTCAACTTCCGGGGATGATGAAATAGGTTTTTTTTTCGCTTTCAGCTTGGTCTCGCTGACAAATTATTTCCTGTCTAGAGTTTTTTGGGCTCTGTTTTGCATTTTTACTTTATTATTTTTGCTCAACCTACCCCCTCTTGAACCGACTCTTTTACATACAATCAACAAACGACCAGAGACGAATCATGGTATGTAATCAGAGATATCAATTGAAGTGATCTGGCGATATTGATTTCATTAAAATAACGCCCAATTGACTATTCCCCAAAGGTTTCCCTAAAGCAATCCAACCGTTTTCTCAACCGCATCAAGCTTTCTTATTCCACTTTCATTTCAAAAGAAACGGCTCACCTCTTCTTTACACCAACCATATTGAATGGATGCACGAGATAATAACAATAAAAATTTAACAGTATAGAATGTTTACACCAAACTAGGAAGCTGAAGAGGATTTCTTCTTCGGGGTGGATGCTGGGTGACCTCTCACAAGGCCACACACCGGTAGCGCCGGAAAGAGGCACTACAGTACTGTCCTGTACTCAGATTTTGTATCGTGTGAACCTTTTTCCGGCTTACAGCAATGTCCAAATATTTTTCAACATCCAGAAAAAAATGTCCGTATCTACCGTTTTTCGTAAGTCGAATGGTCGTAAGTAGGGAATTGCTGTACTATTATTAAACCACCCTGAAGTTATCATTTTACCCAAAATAAAAGTCACAGACGTGTTGCTTAATGCAATACGAAAAATAACTTTGCAGAAGTTTAAATAAGCAGTGTTCATTTTACCTCTGAAAAGTGATGGGTCCCGGGGACTCGCATGCTCAAAAATCTATGGGTCCCAACAGAGATCTATGGGTCCCCAAAATCGAGTGTTATCGAGGTTGAAATTGTAAATCGGTGACAAATATATAATAAAAATCTATATATTCATTCAGTTTTAATTATCAAATTATTAATTAATTATCTGCATCAAATTGTTGTTGGTTATATACCGATTCAAGGGATAACCACAAACCTGTCTTTTTTTCATTTTCTCCTTTTTTTCTTAACTTCTTAATACAACATAACAATTCGTAATATAATGCATCAAAGCAAGTGAGCCGTTTGAGAGCCGGCTCTCTTTAATGAGTTTAATGACTTTTTTTCCAAAAAAGCCGGTTCTCTAAAAAGAGACTGACTTTTCACTACACAACTCGAGATCGGCGTGCAGATGAAAACTTGAAGCGCGAGATCAAAACAACATCTGCCGGATCTGCCTGACGAAAAGTTTGGAGTGCGGTAAATCTTTGTTTAAAAAAAAAAATGGAATTGGGTAATAATTTGAATTTTGTGTCAAAAAAGTTGCGTCCCGGGGACGCACGTTGATTTGAGACTATGCGTCCCCAGCAAAAATGATGCGTCTAGGACGCAGGCAAACGAGAACACTGAATAAGCTTTAATTCCTTTCTATCATAGATCTAAATCTAACAGCAAAGTGCCTATATTTAGATAAACATTTTCATAAAAAACAAAACAAAAAAGCAAAAAATCTTACTTCGATATATCAAACAGTCAAGTTGGTGTTTATTTAGTATTTTTTGCCACTTTCCAATCTGCATGAGTTTCCCCGAGGTGAAAAGAACAGTAGCAGAAATGAATTGTTGTTTTGCTTTTTTTCACAAATACGACAAGAGTCCAAAACTTAGTGAATAAATAAACTCCTCATTGATCGTTTTATAATCAAATTTTACGTCCCCGAATCATGATTTAATTGTGTGATTTCAAAACAAACCCTTGCCCTCCAGCCATGCCACACTTTTACACCATTCATTTACTAGCCTGGCCCCCGTAAGAATGAGGTTGACACGCCTGGTTTAGATTAGGAGAGTGACCACGGCGTTTTCCTGATATACATATCTAAAAAACTGCTGTGGTGCTCCAAAGGCGAAACTGACCTAAAACAAACCATAGGTTTCCTTTTTCAAATGATTTTATCATTTATTGACCTTCTAAAAACAGCACAGTGGTCTATCACTGTCCCTGGCACGCTCAATGTGTTTATGGGCCACCGGCGTCCTCGGCACTGAGTCTGTACACCCCGCCCAAATTTTGGTCGCACTCACCAGTTGTCGTTGTCTCTGTCGTAGGTGCTGAATTTGGCGCCGTGGTGTTTGGTCATGGTGCGGTTTTCCCCGAAGAGCTCCAGAGCACCATCCAGGAGACAGTTGCCGGCGTTGCCCGAGTAGTCGCTCACCGCCAGTATGTAGTTAGACGACTCGGACTGCATGGTGAACTTGCGGTACGTGGCTTGGACCTGCAAAAACGGCGCCATTTTGACAGACGTGTCCATGGAAAGACACCCGAAACGCCAAACTCACCTTGGCGCCCGTCCAGTCCTGCATCTCGAACAGAAGCTCCGTCGGTCCCATTTTGGTCAGCTGACTGATGTGCTCGTTGCCCAGCCAGTATTCTCCTGTCACACCACGGGGAGTGAGCTTCATCGCCATGCTGGCCTTTCACGCCCCAAAATAAACAGACCTGGGGTTTCGCAGTGACCCTTGCCCACGTCCAAGGCGATGTTTCCGAAACCGCGTCGGTACTCGTCCCAACGTCGGCCGAAGTCCACGCTGCCGTCCAGTCGGTTCTGGATGAGTAGCCATCCTGGTGGCACCGGCCCAAGTTGGTGTGAATAGACAGTCCTTGTAAATCCTCAATCCAACCCCCCCTACCTACCTCCATTGTGGGAGCTTTGGTCACAGAAGACTTTGAACGGCGGAGCGAAGGGGTCTGGTTGGATTAAGTACATCTGCGATTCCCTGCCACCACGGCGGTAGATGTCCTCGCATTCCTTTCCTGCAAAGACAGAAAAAAATGATTGATAAATCTATATTTTAATAGAGACTCAAAAATAAGGAGAGAAGACACCAATGGGTTTTGAACTTGCAAGAAGAACAGGAGAGCCCAAACCTCCAATAAGAAATCCGAACCTGTCTTGAAGGCCTTCCCCTGAGCCCTTTCTTTTTATTAAATCTCCTAGATTATAAAAGCAGACCAGTCCTATAGGGCAGTGGTTGGCAACCATTGGACCGAGGACCTGTACAGGGCCGTGGGTCGTTTGGTATCTGGCTGCACGTAAAAAAAAAAAACTTATTTTTTGCTTATACCGAGTTAATTTAAGTATACGAGTAATTCTGAACAAACTCAGTTTGGTTTTACAGTAGAACATCAGTGTAACTGAGCGATGATTGATCAGTCGGCAAATATCGCTGACCTCATTTGCTCAGCATTTGATGCTGCAGGAACCGAACTTGGATTGTAGCAGTGAGACCGCCGAATCCCAATTACAAGGCTACTAGGATTGTAGATGACAAAGAAAAGGGCATTAAATTTTATTTCCACATCACATTATTCTTACAACATTTGATGGGGCATCATGGGAAAGAGTTCATCCGAAATAATGTTGTAAAACGTGGTACTGTGAGTAAAAACAGTGTGGTGATGAGAAAATCGATGCTATTTTCTATGTCATCTAGATTCCTAGTGGCCTAATGATTACACAGTGGATTTGGGCTCATTATTATTACTAATGTTATTGTTGGGCTGGGCCGTGAGATTACAGTCAGACATTTAACTGGTCTGTGCTTTATAAAAGCTTGGTGACCACTATAGGGTGTGGAAATCAGAGACCCGCCACAAGATTGCTGTAATAGTGACAATGATGTAAACAGTGCATAGTAGTAACAGATCTGCGTCCTAAGCAATCTTCTTTGCAGGTGTCCAATATTAAAAAGGAATTAAATTATTATTCCCCCTTTGGCGACTTTTGGATGATTGCTTCTGATGACAAAATTGTTTAATGTTTATCCAGACTTTTGTTTTTATTGTGCTTGCTCTTGATAAGCAAAGTAATTCTACTTTGTCTTTAGAACGTCAGCAAAGGATATTGCTTATAATGCCAGGGTTCGGTTGTGATACCTCGGTAATCTGTACTTGAACAAATCAGTATTCGACCCAAACATTTTTGGTTCGGTATTAGAACACACCTCAACACAGTCAATCAAAGGAGTGGCCGAGTGAGATGATCGGCCTTCTTGGCTATTCGGTTAGCATCATTTTGGAGAGAGATTATCAGTCCGACAACATGTGTCCTTTTTTCTCGATAACAAAAAGAGAAGGCAAATTATTCAGAATAATTAATGTATTCCCCAGCCTTATAATCAAGTATTTTGTCACTGCTTCAGATGTACAGTTATACTTCTTTATACAAGCACCTCTAAACACGGGAATTTCAATATACGTGACTAATGTGGAACAAAACTCTTGCTCCACATACGACGGAAAATACAAATTACCAACATTCCCAAAGGCTACCACTAGAGACTGCTCGAGAGCAATCACCGCTGGAGAGCACTTAGCGCTCGAGAGTGCTTATCGTTTGAGAGCGCTCACTGGTCGTCCTACGGCACTTTGACACTTGCGCATTTCAGTAACATTTTGAAGGGAAAGCAGAGACAATTCAATTGGATAGGTTTTTCTTCAAAAGACCAATAAAAAGTGAAATATTTGCCATGAATCAATAAAAACAGGCAAAAAATTGTGCTGTTAAAAATGTATGTTAGGGCTGCACGATTAACCTGAATTTAATCGTTTATATGTGACGTAGAGCGTAGAACTGTGTTTTTTTTTCAAGATCTTATAGTTCCCCTTTGTTATTTTAGTGATGGAACGTTTGGTCAACCAGAATTGTCATGGTCCAGGTTTTAACAGTGCCTCTTTACTAAGTTTAGAGCATGTTGCTAGTACAAACCCTTAGATGATTAAATGGTGTCAAAAATGACCCCATGCGTTGTTATTTTTCAAAATCTTCAAAATTAAAAAAAGTTGTAAAATTGTAATATTTCAGGTATTCCTCATAATACATGACATGATGCAATTCGAATTTTTATTCATGTCCCCTCTGATTTTCGACCTCAATCATGGAAGAGAGTATGTACTCGTAGGTCATGCATCCAAAGGTTAAGCACTCACCAAAAAAAAAGAGACTAGCACAGGAAAGGCACTTTTCCTTTAAAATAAAAAAATCGCATTGAAACTGGTATAAAAAAAAAAATCGCAATTAGTTTTTTTTCTCAAAATAAAGCAGCCTTAGTGTACGTTCACTTAAAGTTACAGTGACTCTAATTTTAAGTGTACATTAAGTGCTTCAGAACAAAGTCTTGTCTTCCTCACACTCCTGGGTATTTTGGAATGTGTAGGAACATAAAAATATGGAAAAAAATTGTTTCTCTATTTGAACAATTTGGTGTTCAGATGCCGATCCCAAATGGATTATTATATATATTATATATAATATTTATTACATATTTTTCCCCTTACCGGAAACCACTGGGATGGGGCATTTAGTGTGGCACGGCTCCTTGCACTGCTCCCTCTGCGTCTGAATGGCCTTCTCCAGCTTCTCGATCTTCAAACGTAGTTTATCCACGACCCCCTGCGTGGACAAAAACACCCCCTGCTGGTGAAATCTGTCCCTGCCGATGACTAATTTCATTAGCGTCATCAACAGACATATCAACACGTGGCGTTTGAAAAGATGGCTATATATGCAAAGGTGTCGTTGCGTAATTGTTGCTAGGGAGAAGACTTGCTAATTATAGCAAGTCAAGGCGCTAATTGCATTAGCGCGTGCCGTACCTGCAGGACTCGGATGGTGGAGGGGAAAACCGTGTCCACCGTCTCCTTAATGAAGGCGTGCTGTTCTTCCACTTGACTTGTGAACTGATTGACCACCCGTCCGTTGTCTACGGAGATGAGAGTGCGCGTGATTGGACATGGGGAGATTGGAAAGTGAGAACGGAAACTGAGAAACAAAATGAGAGCGCCGACCTCCGATGATGCGCTGGCGCTCGGCCAGCGAGGAGGACATGTCGGTGGCGAAATTGTAGACAATGTTGGATGAACGCGATAGTTCGTCCACAAGTGGAGTCAATTCGTTGATGCTCTGCGAAAAAAAAAAAAACAAGAAGGGTCCAATAGGGTGAGGTGTTCTTCACAGACTGCTCCATTCTTAACAACGCGCGGCTGTTAAGAACGGAGCAGTAATCCATATAAATTAACACAATTACCGTACGTATTCAATGGTGTTTGTACACCTTTTTCATGGTTAAATCAAGCCCTTTTTAAGGACGTCCAATGAACATTTTTCAATAGCTCCAGTACCATTAAAAGTGTAAATACGGTGTGAATCATGTATTTTGCAGATCACAAATATATCTGCGATTTACATAATAATCATGAGAATAATCTTGCGTATGCATTTATTTATACGGATGATTTTTCGATCTTGAGTACATCGCGTATATATATACGTATATATTTGTTGATCTGAACAATACGAGTGAAAATATTGTGAGACAAATCTCTCCCCAAATAGATGTTGGTTAAAAATGTAGTGTGTAGGTTACTTTTTCAGTTGCAGGAAGTTCTTCCTACTACAGTTTTCTCCGGGAACACTACTTCATTTTTTTATGTGGCCCATAATGTCCAAAATTGATACATAATCCTTGCACTGATACACATTTCACATTGCCCTGTTTAAGTGATGCTTTATAGGATAACTCTAGACAAACTAATGCCAGGGGCCGGTAATAATGAGGCAAGAAAATATGCAATGGCAAGGTGAAGCCACCAGAGAGCTGTGTTAAAGCCTGATTCTTCATCAGATACACCGATGAGTTGTTTCCCACATTATGCTTTTTGCATTTATATAATTTCGAATGACCTTTTATTTTCTCCAACATTCGTTTCTATTACAGTAAATAAAAATAATGCAATGATGAAATAATATCTAATGCCTTTTGTATAACATACAGTGAAGCAAAGTATTTGAACGCCCTGCTGTTTTACTATTTCTCCCACTTAGAAATCATGGAGGGGTCTGAAATTTTCACCGTAGGGGCATGTCCACTGTGAGAGATAAACTAAATAGAAAAATACAGAAATCACAATGCATCATTTTTTAACAATTTATTTGTGTGATACAGCTGTGAATAAGTATTTGAACACCTGTGTATTATCTAGAATTCTGACCCTGAAAGACCTGCTAGTCCGCCCATAGGAAGTCCACCTGCACTCCATGTATCATCCTGAATAAGATGCACATGTTTGAGGTCCTTAGCTGCATAAAGACACCTATCCACCCCATACAATCAGTAAGACTTTAACTTGTAACATGGTGAAGACCAAAGAGCTGTCCAAAGCCACCAGAAACAAAATTGTACTCTACAAGGCAGGAAAGGGCTACAGAGCAATTGCCAATCAGCTTGGTGAAAAAAGGTCCACTGTTGGAGTAATCATTAGAAAATGGAAGAAACTAAACATGACGGTCAATCGCAATCCTAGTGGAGCCCCATGCAATATATCGCCTCGTGGGTTCTCAATGAGTCTAAGAAAGGTGAGGAATCAGCCCTAAACTACACGACAGGAGTTGGTCAATGACCTGAAAATAGCTGGGACCACCGTTTCCAAAGTTACTGTAGTTAATCTACTAAGACATCATGCATGGTACGAAAGGTTCTCCTGCTCAAACCAGCAGATGTCAAGGCCTGTCTTAAGTTTGCCTAAGACCATTTTGAGGATACAGAGGAGTCATGGGAGAAAGTTTTGTGGTCAGATGAGACCAAAATAGAACTTGAAAATTTCAGACCCCTCCATTTTCTGTATATCACTGGTGGTCACTTACAGAGATTAGCATACAACGGGCCGTGGACGGTACCAGCCCTTATTTGATGCTTACAGTTTATTTATTTGTGAATACACACATTCGCCCTGTACACAAAGTTTTATTGTAACTTTATCTGATCCATGATTGATCAGTCGTCAATTAACACTGACCTCATTTGCGTTAAATGCAATGGGACTTGCACCAAGATAGTGACAGTGAAAGCGCCAAATCTTAACCACTATACCATTAGGATTGTAGATGACAAGTGATTTTTTTATTATCGTCATTTTTACTCATGTTGTTATTGAGCCGGGCTGCAAGAATGCCGTCACACACTAAACAGGTTTGTGGTAAAATGAGGTTGCGGACCACTGGTCTATTGGATAGGATTCAGCACTCTCACTGCCGTAACCCGGGTTTTTTTTGCTGTTGTAGCCAGTGTTTTGCGATTGTGGTCAGCGATATTTTTTGACTGAGAAATCATTGCACAAATATGGTAATATACTGCCTTGACACCTCGCATATAAAACACACCCCAACTTTGGCTTCTTTTTTGGGTGAAAAAAATCCCATACACAAATAAATACGGAAATAAGAAAAATCCTCTCATCTTTTAAAGGACAGTGTGTGTTATTTGACCAGTAGATGTCGCTGTGTGGTGTAGAATATGGAAACTAATATGGAACGTTTTCAAAGTTTTCTTTGATTTACAGACATTTGAAAAAATTTGTTTCCCACTTTTATAAAATTATTTCCAAATTTGTTAAATTGTATTTACTTGACATAAAATAATGAAAGTAGAATAGACGCAAAATTTAATTTGATATTAAATCTGAATTTTTTCACATCTTTGATATTAAATGTTTGATATTACCGTGCTGACGCTCTTTTCTTGTTTGAGCAGCGCAGTCTTCAGCTCACATCCGTTCGGGCACAGCACACCCTGGTGGTGAGGGGAGAAAACAGTTATGAATCCCACCTCAACAGAATCCTTATTTGACTCTCAGGTTTAAGGATAGACTGTGCTAAAAAATAAAAACATACTGTTACTCCTCCTTCGCCTCTATTTTGCCCTTTTCCTCAAGAAGAAGACTGTCCCATTTATTGCCAAAGTATAGGGGAATGGGGTAGCCTAAAGGACACAAGCCTCCTTTCATGAAGACAGATCTGTAGTGCCCTGGCCACACCACGCATTACCAACCAGAGGGAATGAACAAATTATATGTATTTATGTTGTGTTGTAGTATGAAACTTAAGTCCCTACATAGGGGGCTTCGAGAAGGAAAAGCACAGAGGCAGGAGTGAGAAGTGGTTGCATGGAGCAAAAGGAAGAATAAACAAGAGTGTAGCGCAGTAGTGCTCACCTGGCGGCGTACATATTTCTTATGCAAGCTAAACACTACAGTTTATTATTGTTAACAGTTAGTTTTAAGTGAAAAAAAGCTGTTAAAATTTGTGTGTGCTAAGACCAAAATAGTGCGCCTCGGACTTATGACGTGGTAAAATGGAATTGTGTTTCTAATTCCGAAGAAATCATTATTTTCCCCTCAACAAGGAAGTAGAAGGGGGAAGATTAAGATCAAGTGGAAGTAATTGGATTATTGCAAATAAATGTTTCAGTTCCGCTTACCAATTCTCCTCCGCCAAATGAACATCCTCCTGATTCTGGGAACACCTTCTTCTCTTCCGGCTCCACGGTTCCTCTTGACGTTGTGGTGGGACGTCCTTGGTACCTGACCATATTCTGCATTAGCATCACAGTTACGTTTGGGAGTGGTTGAAAAGGCTGACCTGCTGCCACCACTGATGGGGGGCGGCGAATAGCGAGTGGGACTGTAGGAGTCCCGGCCTCGATTCATTGGGCGGTGGCCACGAGCGTGTAGTGCCGTTTGGTCCTGTGGAAACAAAGACACTTGTTAGGGTGTTTAAGTCCGGCGCTTTAGAGAGTTGCATCATGTAAAATGTGAGGTCTATATTTCTAGATAACAAAAGCAGGGCTACGATACTGTGGAGAAAAGCGCCAGATTGCAACACAGACGTAAGAAGTCATTTTTTTGTGTTGTTGTCATTGATATTTGACGCTGTAAAGGACCAAATTGCCTTCTCTTGCCATTGTTCCTCAAGGATTAAAGGAAACTTCAATGACTTTGATGATACAAGGAGAGAACGGTAGCTTTTCCGATAGACACCTCTCACTGCTCTTCAATTCAGATGTGTAATCTGAGAACTTGATTTGTGGGTGAAAAAGGTGAAATATGAGTACGTAGACAATATTAAATAAAATACCTTCAAATTCCCAGTTTTGTTCCTGTTATTTTATTAAAAATGTTGGTTAAACAATTGACTCATTGATTCTCTAGGACAGGCGTGAGCAGAAATTTTGAGTCGCGGACTGCATTGGTTTGAAAAAGGTTGCACAGGGGAAGAAAAATAGCTGATTGACGTATTTCATTTTTTGTATATGCCGATAGTCTTAAATCCAATAGATCTGCAATACACGAGGGAAATAGATTACTTAAGCCAATCACTTTTTTGTTTGCATTTATTTGCACAATCTTCATTTAATTAAGAGTAATAGCAAGTGCAGTGTTTTTGTATTTGGACCGCATTCGTTATGGAAAAGGGCAGCTCGCAGTTCCCCTCTGTGGCACTTGGAGATTGACGTCCAAGCACCAAAATTATGAAACGTGTTTGCTACTTGACGCCATTGTCGCTGCGCCATGTTCCTCCAGAAAGTGTTGTTGGCGTCGCACACGGTTGGCGCTAGTTGTGCGGGAGGCTTTAAGAGCAAAAACTAAACGATGTTACATACCGTCGTGTTGATCTTGGGGGAAGTCTTTGTATCCTGCAAGTACAAACCGTTAGAATTTTCCAACATGTCAGAAAAGAATTCCGACGGCTGCGGGATTGGATTCACCGTGTCGTAGTCATCGTAATCCAGGTTGCCCTGTGGGGTGACCCCGCTCACGTAAAGGAAAACCAGCAGCAAAACCCGTGTCGTCTTCATCTCAGTTTTGCTCTTCTGTCCGGCGGTCTCCTGAATGCTTTTTAAGCTCGGCCGCGACGCCCCTTAGCCCTATTGGTGGATCTCTGCGAGGACATGTCATCACACTGCAAACATGACTAAGACTGACGGGAAAGCGGCTGGATATTTGAGTCCGAAAGGTCATCTGGATGTTCAAGATACATTTATTGGATTTTTCTGTGACACAAAAAACATAACAACCCCTTAAAGAAACGTCAAGCGGAAGAGTCACTGTCCGGAAGTGAATTGAGATTTTGAGTCTGCAAACTGATGAGGTGATTTCTTCACATTCTTTGGCAATGGATTCTATTCCAGCCCCAGTGCGAAGTTGATCCCGTGGACGATGCCGATGATGATGGGTTGCCAAGCGACCAGGTATCGCAACCAGTCCAGTAACTGTCCGTACAGGACGTGCGTCTTTTCCCAGCTGGGTGTGGAAACTGCTTAAGGATTGGACACTCAAGACCCATCGGTTTCTGCACTGCTTATCCTCACTATGGTCACAGGAGTTTGGAACCCATCCCATACAACCATTCACACGCCCACTCATACCTAGAGACAATTTGGACGCGCCAATCAAACTGCCATGTATGTTTTTGGAAAGTGGGAAGAAACCGCAGTGCCTGGAGACTCACGCTGGCACGGGGTGAGCATGCAAACTCCGCATGGGGAGGCTGGTAGCTGGAATTGAACCCTGGACCTTCGCACTGTGGGTCTGAAGTGGTAACCACTCAATCGCGTTGCCGCCACACTCAATAGATGCTAGACCCACTTTTCATGATTGCATGATTTGTTTTTTTTACTTCTGACCTTTTGTTGTAATATATTTTACTATTCACAGTTTTTTATTTTAGTTTGGTAGTGTTTTAAAAGGGACAGTGTTGAATATTTGAACACAAGATGTTGCTGTATTGTATAGTGTAGGGGTCAGCGACCACAAATTTGAAAAAAGCCATAACTGACCCAAAAACAATTATGTGGAGTCGGTAATGTGTTATACAAATCAATTTTTAAACAGAAAGAAATGAAGATTAATACTTATTTTGAATAATATATTTCAGATGTATTCAAAATACCTTTAAAGCATTAAAAAAAGGTTAGGATTTTTTTTGCCCCTCTTACAAAAAAAAAAACTGACAAAAATTATTTTCAAACATTTCCAAAAAAGCTTCAGGGATCTACTAGGGTAGTGCTAAAGTCAACTGCGGCTACACAGGTAGGTGACCCCCGTTATAATTCAACTGAAAAAACTGTGCTAAATGGCAACTGGGGAGAACTTGACTCAAAGAGACCATTTTCCACCTTTCCACTATTGTTTTCCCAGCCTTTTGTGAACAAAAATGATGAAAAGGTAAAAAGAGGAAGAAAGCAAGAGAAAAAAGAAAAAAGGCAAAGGAAAAAAAAGAAAATAGACAAAAAGGAAAAACACAAAAGGAAAAATAGAAAAAAAGGGAGAAAACACAAAGAAGTGGAAAAAGAGGAAAAAGAAAAGAAAAAAAAGACAATAAGAGAAAAAAGTAAAAGTAATTAAGGAATAAAAATTGAAGAAAATGAAAAAAAGAAGAAAAAGAATAAAAAGCCAGGACCTTTATTATGCAGCACATACCTAGGGTTAATTTTTTTTTAATTTATTAAAAAAAAAACTATTGATTTGACTAATAGGCAAAATACATGGACCATTATTTATTTATTTTTTATAGTAGAAGCGCGAGGCTTACCTAAAGTGTGCCGACATGATTGTCTGACATCTTGCTGCTAAAGATACCCCCCACAAACTTGTGAGAGGAAAAAAATGAGAAATGTTGCACTTTAGTCACTTTGTATCTCTGTAGTTTGCAATTATTATTGTGCTTTGTAGCACTCATTTGAGGTAGCAATACACAATACAGTGAGATTTAGAGGTAAAAAATAAACACTGTTTCTCTGAGAACGTTGAGTACAATAATTTTATCAAGTAAATTGATCATTTTGAGACATAAGGCGTGGGATCGTCACATTCACACTCACACTCGCACATGATTGGACACAAGGATACGGGTTGTTCATCATCGTCTTCAAGTCCACCTTCTCGTTGCAGTAAGGACACGTCTGCTTCTTTCCCACAATGCACCAACCGCGAATGCAGAACTCATGGAATCTACAAGATCAGTTTAGGAGCAAGTGATTGCGGCTGTTCCGAAGATGCTCTGGAGGCGCTGAGGATACGTGTGGCCGCAGGACAGCTGGTAGGTGTCTTCAATAACGCCCTCCTCGTCTACTTCCACCAGGATCTTCTGAGCGCACACAGCGCAGGTGTGCTCGCTCAAACTGCGGCTGGGGAAGCCGCCACCGCTGTAGTACTGAAAACAAATTTCCAATCACTGGACAACTATACAAAGTTTCGAGTCTCTAGCTGGTTCCTTTCCATAGTTGTTACAGATTTTGAGGATCAAAAACTTCTGATTATTGTAATCAATCATCCTATATACCTAACCCAGTTGAGCTCTGGGTAAAATCCCCTAGTTTAGGGCTGAAACCATCACCCCTTAACCTAAATCCAACTAAAGAGCAAAACCAAACTAGAATTTTTACTGGCTTGACTAAGGATCAAAGACACAAACCTGTTATGAGTAAGGAAAGCATCTTGACAGTTGAGCTACCTGTGAAACCAATTAGATCCCGTAGTTTTGGGGTGAAAGACTGGAAAGACTTTGAAACTGCAGTATGGGCCTGAAACCGTAGATTCCACCAAAATCCTAACCCTAGCTCAAAAACTAACCCACTAACCCTATAATTTATACAGGCTTAACTGGGGATTGAAGCCACAACCCTGTGTGTAAGGCAGGCATTCTACCAGTTGAGCTACCTGTGAAAACACTTTAATCCCATAATTTAGGAGTGAAAGCCCAGACCCATTTACATAGCTCCAACCTAAACGCTAACCCCAAACTCTAGAATTTATATGGGCTTGATAAGGACTCTAACCCAAAACCTTGTGTGTGTAAGGCAAGCATGTTAAGCAACCGGCCAAAACACATAAAATGCTTAGTTTAGGGCTGAAACCTTAACCCGAATCTCTTAACACCCTAACCCTTAACCCCCAAGTTATACTTGATATGCATTACCCCAATGGTGGATGCCATAAAGTCGGAGCAGATCTCTGCAAAATCCCTGCCCAGCACGCCGTAGTAAAGGCCGTAGAACAGCATGACCACGCCCACGTCCATGGAGTCCTCCGCCTTGATCCTGGGCGTCACCAGAAAAGTAAAATCATAGCAGTCGCCGGCCATCATGATGTCACACTGACTCACCTGAAGAAGACGTTGAAGCCGAACATGGTGAGCATGATGGCCGTGTAGCCCAGGAGCCCCACGGCGTAGCTCAGTTTGTAGATCAACAGGAACCATTTGTACACCATCCTAAAGAGAAGATCGGAGAATCGGTGTTTGTGTCATCCAGCGATTTATCTCTGCTGCCTACCTCGGTGTCCTGCAGGAGAGCGGTTTTCGCGTAGCTCTAAAGATCACATAGCTAGTGATGACGGAAAAGAAGCCCCACATGGACAGGAACCTCCACCAATAAAGTTTGACGGTGAAGTAAAGAGGGACGACCCACATTTGGAGCAAGGTGACCAGCTGGGGAAGGAACTTGGGTGAAACTTTCTACAGCGGGAGTGTCAAACATACGGCCGGCCTACAAATTGAATACAGCCGGTGAGACAACAGCGGCACAAAAATGAGTCACTTCTTAAAATAATGAGCTGCAGTTTCAAACATGTCCACTGGATGTCACCATAGTGTTCACACACACTCACTTTCCAGTACTATTCACTGGTGGTTGTGGTTGGAGTCCTAAACAGCTAGGGTTGTCAGGGCATCACTTCAAGGAGAGCCTGGTTGAACCCATTCCCCTCAACGTCAAGTCAAGTCATGTTTATCTGTATCGTCCTTTATCACAAGGAGTCTCAAAGGGCTGCACAGATCACAGATTGTTGCAAACCAGACTATTATTACACCATCCCCTGATCTAAAACCAACATGAGGGCAAGGAAAAACTCAAAAACAATATTCTTAATGTGTAAGTGGACAGATTGGGGTCAAATGTGGCACCTAGATTTTTGACTGAGTCCCTCTGGGTGATATTACCTTTGTCAATGTTCAGAGCAGTTTTTGAGAACAAGTCACGACATTTAGATGGACCAATAACTAACATTTCGGTCTTTTCAGAGTTAAGGCGCAGGAAGTTGAGTGACATTCATTATTTTATCCCAGTGAGGCAGGCCTCCAAATTTCCAGTTAGTGGGGCAGATTCCTCCAACGGAATATATAGTTAAGTGTCATCTGCGTAGCAATGGAAACTGATATTATAACTAATGAAAGCATGTAAATGCTGAAAAGAAGGGGGCCAAGTACTGAACCCTGCAGAACACCACAGGTAATACTAAAGGGCTCAGATGTCATTTCACCATATTTAACACAGTGCGTCCTATCTGAAAGGTAGGATCTGAACCATAAGAGGACAGTTCCTGAGAGACCAATCCATTTTTACAACCGGTCTAGTAAGATATTATGGTCCAGTAGTGTTGCTTTTTGTCGATTTACATGGTGTATATTTACAAACCTTTTGGTACACTTTCATACCATTTAATACTTTTACATAGTGTTTTTATTTATAGCACTTTATTACATTTTCAGTTGTTTTGAGTACTTTTCAGTGCCATTTCATACAGTTTCATTTTCTAAGAACAATTTCATATTTTTGTACTCTTTCCATACTTTTCAAGTCTTCCATACAATTTGGTTGTTTTCAGTACTTTTAAATACATTTGAATACTTTGATCGTTTTTCATTTTCTCAATGTTAGTATTACTTGCAGTGATCATTTCAGTATGGGACAAACCCTCGGAGTATTGTCTTTAAAAAAGGAACAAAACCGTCCATATTCCCAAAACAGTTTAACAGAATTCAATTCGCTTTAGGTGAGTCTTGGATTGGGATTTATCGCAAATTTTGCAGGAACATTAAGGGGTTCAATTCCTTATTTTTTGTACTTTTTCCATACTTTTTTTGTACATGTTCAGCACTTTTTCTTATATTTTCTATACTTGTTGACTGAGCAAAAAAAAAAAAAAAAATGTGTTTGACAGCCCCGTTCAAAAGCATACCTGTCAACCTGTGCGTTTTCGCCGTACAAAGTACGTTTATTATGCATTTTAAGAAGTGTACGACGTACATAAAAATCTGTACAGAAAAAAGCAATTTTTTCAATTATCGGTACCATCCGGTATACACCGACTATCACGAAATTGCAAATCAATCAAGTCAAACAAGTTCGCCGCGGTAGCCTCCATCTCGGTATCGGTTTTTTCGTTGCAAACGAAGCGAGCGGTTTGATGCTACTTTGCGCATGCGTCTGCCGCCTGAAGATTTCCCATAATGCATCATTCCGTGGTAGTTGTTTAGTGAAAGGAAGTCCGTCTCTTTTTAGAGAACCGGCTTTTTCGGCACTACTCATTAAAGAGAGCCGGCTGTCAAACGCCTCTCTTGCTTTAAAGCATCATGTTACGAATTATTATGTTGTATAAAGACGTTAAGAAAAAAAGGAAGTATAAAAGGAAAAGATGAAAAAAAGAAAGGTTTGTGGTTATCCCTTTGATCAGTATATTACCAACAATAATTTAATGCAGAAAATGAATTAATAATTTGAATAAGAAAATTATTAGTATTATTGTATTTAATTATATTTGCATGTATTACTTCTACAGTGAACGTCCAAGCTACTTCATTTTTGAACTTTTTTTTATAATAAACCTCATTCATGTCATGCAAATCAGTACCTCACAACAAAGTGTTAATTAACAATATATATGATATAACCAAACACATGTACAAAATAACATGTTAAACTAAACAAATAAACACGTTTGGAAAAAAAAATATGGTGTAAGATTATTTTGTATTTTGTAGGGGGAAAATACGACAGTTTGTAAGGGGATGGAGCCGTGGAGCTTGACAAGTATGCTAAAGCATCCCAGGAAAAAAAAAGCAGTCCGCACGCTTACGTTGTAAGAGCGGTGGTGACGTTGCTTCCACTGGACCAGGACGATCTGGGCCACCACAAGCGTGGCCAGCAGGATCAGAACCATCTCAGCGTGCATGGCTTCATGGCCTCGGTGTTGGACGTGCATACGCTCGTGTTGCATCCTGAAGAACGGTTCGGTTCGACTGTTGTGGATCACTGGCAAGCTTCGCGGATGCTTGATCGCCGACACTTACCTCCAGTTTTCTCTGTGGGTCATCTTCAGAAGATCGTTCTGGAATTAGTGTGCGAGGGATAAACCGGGCCATTAAAATGATTACCGGTAATCGCCATTTTTAAACCAGGTGCCACGTCAATACCGGGTCGCGTTGCGCACAACATGCCGTGGTACCGAAATTGTATTTTTCCTTCATGTATTTTAAAACCAAAACACGATTGTCACAGATTTACCTTTGGTTCCATTTTCGAAGAGGCGGCTAACAGAACCAGCAAGCTTGAAATAATTTGATACCATGTGGTTCCATCCTCTCGGTGCCGGCTAACAGAACCTGCTAACTAGTTAACATATACGACCTGTACGGCGAGTGAGGAAGGACAAAACTGATTCCAGCGAAGAATCATCCAGTTTCTCGTTAATGCATCCTTGTCATTTTATACGATGTCCTAGTATTTTATACTCAAACTGGATTTCCCGAACAACATATTGCATTTTGCGGTCAGAGAACGATTTAGTCAGAGAAAATAAAAGACAAAAGCAAAGTGGCCACAAATGCTGCAGCAGCTCACCTTCTGCTACAACTGCACAGAGCATGAGACAACAGGGTTTGCACCGTTCTACCTAGTGTTTGGGAGGATCCCTTCTCCCTGTCGATGTCATGTTCCAACATGCTAGTACCAATGATGCTGTTGTCAGCTACTCTGACTTTGATAGTCAGGTGAAGAGCAAGTTCATTTAGAGGTGGAGGATAACTCACTCGACAGCAGATCTGATGCCCAGTCTGAATCTCTCACAGTCGATACATCCAGTCAAGGAAGTCAGCACATCCCCGAACAAGATGTTGATCATACTGCAATTGACAATGCACAAAACCCACCACGGTGCTCTGAAAACATGATCCTTTTGGGTATGGGCCCTCCAGACACTGTCCTCCCAGACGAGACCCCATTGAACACTGACCCCCCGGACAGCTGCTCCTGATACTGACTGTTTAGACTTGACTGTCCCAGGCCTTCAAGCTCAGGTTATTTGTGCCCAACCTAGCTGTTATGGTCTTAGGGTCCGCCAATCCATCAGGCCTCCCATCCGTCTTATTTGTCAGATGAATGACCACGGGGTAGGTGACAATTCTGTGTCCGCAATATCTGCTAGTTCCTTGTTTTAGTTCTTTAGAGATGCACTTTCAATTTGAGTAACAAAGCTTGAGCAAGAAACAAGAATCGTGCCTATGTGAGTACTTGAAACTACAGGAACAATGGTTTATATTTCAGAGATGTAACAGGCATCTTTTAGTCTGTGTTTAGTTAGGAGTTTGATCGCCTCCTTACTTTTCACACTACTTTTTGGGAGAGTTTTAGAACATTGGTTTAGACCAATAAATCGTTCGTAAAAAGACTGTCAGAATCTCTTAAAAGTGCCCCGTAGTTTTTCCGGGACATGTCAAGAAGGTGGTGGCAGGGCAGCCCCGAAAAGGCAAATCCCAGAATCCTCGATGTCAAGGTGGGGTCTTTATGCTCTCGCTAGGAACATGGTGACGCCGGGCGGTAAGCCCAACAAGACGCGCGTGATTTGGGGCAAGGTGATGCGTCCCCACGGCAACAGCGGTGTGGTGAGGGCAAAGTTCACCAGCAACCTGCCCGCCAAAGCCATCGGACATCGCATACGAGTGGTAACAAAACCGTGGCTTTTTGTTCACCTCTGGGTGCCGCCCGTTAAATATGCATTGTTTATTTTCCCTCAGATGCTGTACCCTTCTCGAGTATGAGCGATGCTCCCCCAAAAAAGTGTTTGTAAATAAACAATAAAAAAAGACGTGATGATAGACGGGCCTGCTTGCTGGATTTTTTTCCCCCAAAGAGTCTTTTTGCTCACGCAAACGCTTCTGAATTTTTGACCTCCTTCCTCGTGGCGGGATTTGAAAAGGCACTTCGGGGCCGCCGATGCGTCTTCCGCCCCAGTAAAGCTGTTGCCGCGAAAGCAATCTGATTCGGTGTGCACGTGCGCGGCCACGACGAAGGCGCTCTAACAGACGTCCGCCTGCGTAGTCAACACGGGGAAGGCTCCCTTCAAAAGAAGCCCCTTCCAGAACGCCCCGGGAGAAGTTGCGGGGAGGAGAGTGCCACTGCTGGGCTTGAGTCAGAATGTGGAAGGAAACCGGAGTGTAAGTATTTACTCAAATACACGACAATGCAGACAGATAAAAAATGCCTAAAATCTGCCCACAAGCTCTGCATCGATGGACGTTCTTTGATGCTCTTTGTTTAGCCCCCCAAAATAAATTGAATAGTAAAAATTATTTTCTATAGGTAGTCAACCTCTACATTTTTGAATGACATCATTTCTAGCCAATTGCAGGCTTTTATTACAGTGCACAGCCGACATTAGACTTAGAGGTTCTGTATTGACAAAAGGGATGCCATCTTTACCGCCAAATAACTTGCATACGGTGCTCTGACCCCTGCGACCCGGGTTGGATTCCCGTTGCATCCAAAGTTTTATTTGACTGATCCATTCATGCTCAAGAGCATTACAGTACTGAGAAACACACACGTTGGGATCTTATGTGGGTAAATGATGTGTAATATACAGGACTGTCTCAGAAAATTAGAATATTGTGATAAAGTTCTTTATTTTCTGTAATGCAATTAAAAAAACAAAAATGTCATACATTCTGGATTCATTACACATCAACTGAACTATTTCAAGCCTTTTATTATTTTAATATTGCTGAATTTGGCTTACAGCTTAAGAAAACTCAAAAATCCTATCTCAAAATATTAGAATATCATGAAAAAGTATACAAGTAGGCTATTCAACTAATCACCTGAATCATCTAATTAACTCGAAACACCTTGCGAGGATTTCCTGAGCCTTAAAAACACTCAGCTTGGTTCAGTAAACTAAATCACAAGTATGGGGAAGACTGCTGATCTGACTGCTGTCCAGAGGACCATCATTTATACCCTCCATTAGGAGGGTAAGACACAAAAAGAAATTTCTCAAAGAGCAGGCTGTTCACAGAGTGCAGTTTCAAAGCATATCCACAAAAAGTCTGTTGGAAGGGAAAAATGTGGGCGGAAACGCTGCACAACCTAGAGAGATGACCGCAGCCTTAACAAAATTGTGAAGAAGAGTCACTTCCAGAATTTGGGGGAGCTTCAAAGACAGTGGGCTGAAGCTGGAGTCCAGGTATCAAAAGCCACAGTTCACAGACGTGTCCGGGAAATGGGCTACAATAGCTGTATTCCCATGGTCAAGCCACTTCTGAACTCAAGACAACGGAAGAAGCGTCTGACTTGGGCTATGGAGAAGAAGCACTGGACAGTTGCAGAGTGGTCCAAAGTCCTCTTTTCAGACGAAAGCAAGTTTTGCATTTCATTTGGAAGTCAAGGCGCCAGAGTCTGGAGAAAGGCTGGAGAGGAGCAAAATCCAAGTTGCTTGAAATCCAGTGTGAAGTTCCCACAGTCAGCAATGGTTTGGGGAGCCATGTCAGCTGCTGGTGTTGGTCCACTGTGTTTCATCAAGTCCAGAGTAAATGCAACTGTGTACCAAGAGATTTTAGAGCACTACATGCTTCATCTGCTGAAAAGCTCTATGGAGATGAGGATTTCATTTTCCAGCATGATCCGGCACCTGCCCACTGTGCCAAAACCACCAGTAACTGGTGCACTGACCATGGCATCACTGTCCTTGATTGGCCTGCTAATTCCCCTGACCTGAACCCCATCGAGAATTTGTGGGGTATAGTTAAGAAGATGATGAAAGACACCAGACCTACAAATGCAAATGAGCTGAAGGCCGCTATCGAAGCATCCTGGGCATCAATAACACCTCAGCAATGCCACAGGCTGATTGCCTCCATGCCACGCCGGATTGATGCAGTAATCCGTGCAAAAGGATTCCCAACCAAGTACTGAGTGCATCAATACACATTTTCAAATGTTTGATTTAGTTTTGCTGTTATAAAATTGTTTTTTTTACTTGGTCTGAGGAAGTATTCTAATATTTTGAGATGAGATTTTTGAGTTTTCTTAAGCTGTAAGCCAAATTCAGCAATATTCAAATAATAAAAGGCTTGAAATAGTTCAGTTGATGTGTAATGAATCCAGAATGTATGACATTTTTGTTTTTTTAATTGCATTACAGAAAATAAAGAACTTTATCACAATATTCTAATTTTCTGAGACAGTCCTGTATACGGAATTAGGACAAAAATATGGCAACCTTTGCGTGTGGCTTGATAGTGGTCCGCAGCCCATTGGTGGTGGGTGACCCCTGCTCGAAGGCAAAAAAATTTACCGGGTTGACTGAAACGAGTCACTGGATTTCTTGAATGCCATCAGATAATGAAAGAACGTACCCAACCAACGCAATTGGAATACTCTGTCAGACTAAGATCGTCATCGGATAATTGCGTGCGTGTCTATATGCTTCCACATTATTGGAATGCTGGTGACGGGTCGATTCCGATCTGCTTGGAAACCTAGAGCTTCTGTATTGATAAAAGGGATGCCATCTTTACCGCCAAATAACTTAACGATCCAAATGATTGACACATTGCTTTGCCAATGAAATTCTCAATGAAATCAATACAAAGATGTCTCTATTGTAATTAAATTAAACCCTGTAACACCACTGGTGATTCATTTTCACACAGCATTTTTGAAGTGTGCACAATGGTAATAAGACATAATTAAAACGTTTAACCCCTTAACAATTAAAAAAAAAAAAAAAGACCCAAGTAAAATACACGTATGCAAATATTTTAGTGTTATAAAAAGAACGAATGCCCTCTCTTGAAAGCTGCTAAACATACCCTTAGAAAAATGTGTGAAATAAACTCTTTTCAGATTGTTATCAAATTTGACAAACTACCAGGTATGGCATCTGTAGGCATTTAATTCAGGGTAAGGTTATAGGCGAGAATAAACACCATCAATTTCTGTGTGTTCTAACTCAGATTACTCAATGTTAGTAGTTTGTTCTTTTTCTTCCTGTGAAAGGATTTCTTGCTACATAAAACGAATTGCAATCATTAGGCTGAGGTTGACAAGCATGTTAATAAGCATTTGAAAAAAACATTTCTCAGTCAATACTTAAAAAACTTTATTGGGTTGAATAAATCAGAAAAATACAGACAACGCTCTCATGTGTTTGACTTGCTGGTAGTTGTATATTCAGAAACGATAACTGACCACAACATCCTGGGATATATTTTGCCACCAACAGCACGAAGTGTAGTCATCACAGAAACAAATAATCCACTTGTGCCCAGGATACATGCAAGACCTGATCAGGTCAAATTTGCAACCTAGAACAAAGAAAAAATCGGAGTCAAATGCAACAAATCTGTCAACCATTTAAGGACGAATTTCAAAAACGCTCAGACATCCAAGGAAGTATTTAGCCATCTTTGGTGACATGACCTCCGGTGGAAACTACGAACGTTAGGAAACGTCATCATAGCGAGAGAAATGTTGAAGTTTTGCCTTAAGGTTGTACATACCTGACCAGATTAGGTTGGTTGGTTTGCCTGTCCACAAAATGGCTGCCACCTGCATCACAAACAGAAGTTAAAATTGTAATTTAACAACGTTGAACATGTGATCCCAATTTCAAAAGGTGCACTCAAACATAGTCTGAGCACATGATGAATGGAATATGAAAGAGTGTTCGCTGTAATATAAAAGATTCGCTCAGACATCCAAGGAAGTATTAGCCATCTTTGGTCACATGACCTCCGGTGGAAACTACGAACGTTAGGAAACGTCATCACAGCGAGGGAAACCTTTGCCATGCACCATAAGGCTTTCTTACCTGACTCAGTAGACTTGGGCTGCCTGACCACACAACATGGCTGAAACCTGCAGCACAAATAAATGTAATTAATAGAACATAAAAAATGGCATCTGGCCATATTTTCAAAAATTCGCTCAGACATCCAAGGAAGTATTAGCCATCTTTGGTCACATGACCTCCGGTGGAAACTACGAACGTTAGGAAACGTCATCACAGCGAGGGAAACCTTTGCCATGCACCATTGGGCTTTCTTACCTGACTCAGTAGACTTGGGCTGCCTGACCACACAACATGGCTGAAACCTGCAGCACAAATAAATGTAATTAATAGAACATAAAAAATGGCATCTGGCCATATTTTCAAAAATTCGCTCAGACATCCAAGGAAGTATTAGCCATCTTTGGTCACATGACCTCCGGTGGAAACTACGAACGTTAGGAAACGTCATCACAGCGAGGGAAACCTTTGCCATGCACCATTGGGCTTTCTTACCTGACTCAGTAGACTTGGGCTGCCTGACCACACAACATGGCTGAAACCTGCAGCACAAATAAATGAAATAGAACATAATAAAAAAAATGGCACCTGGCCATATATTCAAAGATTCGCTCAGACATCCAAGGAAGTATTAGCCATCTTTGGTCACATGACCTCCGGTGGAAACTACGAACGTTAGGAAACGTCATCACAGCGAGGGAAACCTTTGCCATGCACCATAAGGCTTTCTTACCTGACTCAGTAGACTTGGGCTGCCTGACCACACAACATGGCTGAAACCTGCAGCACAAATAAATATAATTAATAGAACATAAAAAATGGCATCTGGCCATATTTTCAAAAATTCGCTCAGACATCCAAGGAAGTATTAGCCATCTTTGGTCACATGACCTCCGGTGGAAACTACGAACGTTAGGAAACGTCATCACAGCGAGGGAAACCTTTACCCTGTGCAAATCCTATGGCCTACCTGATTCAAATGGATTGTAGTCTTTGCACAAGATAGTCACTACCTGCAGCACAAAAAAACCAAATCAATAGAATGACTTCTGGAGGAAACTATGAACGCCAGAAAAAGTAATTTCAAGAGAAAGGATAACCATTAGGGCTGTAAGATTACGATGTGAGGTATTGCGACTGTGTAATCGCCAAACACTGTACCTATTCAATAGTTTAAAGCTATTTTTCTATTTTGGTGACTAGCACTTGACCGACCAGAATTGTCATAGCTCAGGTGCTGGCCAATCTGAGGCAGGTTTTAACGGCACTCGGCAACATGTGAGCCTCCTGTGAGCAGACAGCAACCCCAGAAGAGGCCGCTGTCTACCCAAGTTTAAGGCTTGTCACTAGTATTAACACTTGGAATCACAAATGGGGTCAAAACCATCCCATGGGTGCTTGTTCCTTAAAATCTTCAAAACGTTGTTATTAATGTCATATTCCAAGTAGATGCTCCCCTACTCACGTCCATTCGACTAACCAAAAACAGTAGATACGATCATTTTTTTGGGGATGTCGAAAAATATCCGGACATTGGTGGAAGTTAGATTTTGTATTGAGTGCACCCTTTTCCAAGTGCGAGCATTACTGTAGTGCTCCTTTCTGCCGCAACCGGCGTGAGGCACTGAGGGCTCACCAGACATCAACCCTGAAGAAGAAATATGCTCGTTCTTCCTAGTTTGTGAGTAAACATTCCACACTGTATCTCCAGCACGCCAAGAACTTTGACATTTTTATTTAATATCTCGTGCAACCATTCAATATGGATGGTATAAAGTGTAAAGAAGAGAGCCGGTTCTTTTGAAATGTAAGTCGAATAAGAAAGCTTAATGTGGTTGAGAAAATGGTTGGAACACTTTTCAGGCACTTTCTGCCACGGAGGAGGAAATCGCGCAACTCTCGAAGTTAATCTTCCAGAAATGTTGAACTGGACTTTAATTATCTTTATAGAGCATGTTATATTATTAAAAGATTTTTTTTAGTACAAAACAATGCGGGTTAGCTATAGAAGCCTTAAACCCAATTATATGAACATTAAACATACATAATATAGCACTGAAGCAACTTAAATTCAACTTACAAACGATCGCCCGGAACCTATCCCGTTCATAAGTAGGGTAGCATCTGTATTCATCATAAAACATGCTTATGACATGCTGCCATAAGTATTTTTTTGCAATGTGGCCCACTAATCTTTGACACCGCTAATGGAAGACTATGTACTGGTAGGTCATGCATCCAAGGGGTGAGTTTTCACAAAAAAAAAAAAAAACAAAAAAAAAAAACTAGAATAGAAAACGCATCCATTTTTGGAAAATATCAAAATCGTAAAACTGGTCTGAAAAATCAGAATTTTTTTTATCCTCCTAATTGTGCAGCCCTAATCACAGCATTTAAGAATGCAAGCCTTTTTTGTACCGTTTATAAACGTACCTCACTGCCTCTCGTTGCCTTTTATGCACACAGCATCCAGGGCCGATTACCTAAAACCCAAAAAGGATATCAGTTCTCAGGCAGACAACTACATCGTGATAGTGTCGTATACAATAGGGAATCAATCTCCGGTTTTCTTACACATTCTAAAAACATGAATGTCAGATTAATTGGCCCGTCCAAATTGTCCCTAGGTGTGAATGAGCGTGAGACGATATGTAGCGCAAAAAATTGGATGAATGGCGGTTGGAGTAAGACCAGGCCTAAAAAGTCCAGCCCGCGGTGTAATATAGCCCAAACCAAACTTGATTTGAGAGACTGGGCTTGAAGTAAACGAGTAGCTGCATTTTGGCAAGGTGCCTTCTTTAGCAGAAGCACACACGGCGCTGAAATGCCACACGGATGTACAGCTTCAAATCAATGGTGCACTTCAAAGCCCATGTTTGTAAGTTTGAGCGACCTGGAAGTACAGTAGTCATCCATATCATTACCAGGGTTGGGTTACTTTAACTTGATTACTTTCAATTACTTTTGGATTACTCCAATACCAAGTACGCGAATAAAAGACAAAATAAACTAAATATGAGTAAAATGACTAAAATTTGTGCAGGCTTGGGGAGTAACGGAGCACATTAAACTGCAAAAATAATGCTGGCAAGCTGTTTGGACTTATTCATTTTTATTCCGTCACATTTTATGTTAGTTTTGCCGGAGATCAAAGTCAGGAGCGAAAGCTTACCACGTATTGTGAGTCACAATTTTATTCATATTTAGTTTCTTTTGTCTTTATTAGCATATTTGGTATTGGAGTAATCCAAAAGTAATCAAGGTTAAGTTACCCTACCCAACCCTGATCATTACTTAAGAAAAAAAAAACAGCGAGGGCGAGAGAATCCCAGCCCGAAGTTGAGAGATCCGCAATTTAACTGCCACTTTTAGTCACGACCACTCAAACCTGGCTAATCCTTTTTTGAACCAGTCACGTGGTCCACCCGCCTCGCGGGGCTTATGACGTCAACACATACGCCATCGACACGCACGTCGATCATGAACCACTCATCTAAAATACACGACACATGCTTAGAGATTCGAACTAAGCACACCACTAGCATTAACTGCAGTGAAATTTAATTCTATTTGATTAAATCATACAAAGAGGAACTTTATTAAAATGCTATCGAAGTTTTTTGAATCACGTACCCTTAAGAGTCCCAGCCATAATTGCTTTTTTGCATCGATCCTTTAACTACAATGCATATATTTCCAACGTTCAATAAATTATGAAAATGTAGTCATCTAATCCCGTTATAGACAAAACACAGTTTGCGTTCAAGCCGCTCAAGAATTGGAAACCACGTTTACCACGTGTTGCATCGGAGAGAAAATGTCGACTTAAATTGTATTTGATTTAATGGAAAAAAATACATCGATTTGAAAAGAATAAAAATTACTAATGTGAGCGTTCAATGCGCCGCGACGCAATGAGGTGACCTGAAAATCATCCGCCGCCATCCGCGTGCTATAACAACCCTGCGTGCAAACTGCCTGAACAATACGACGCAATTCGATTCCTTCTTCGAGTACAATTAAGTATTATACGAAGATAATTCGACATAAACTGTTTTTTACCATCATCTTGATAGCAGCCATTGCTATCGCCTCGGCTAACAGGAACCAAATGATCGAGACAGCGCCTGACGCTTGTATATGTAGTTGTCAACACTTCATCGCCATCTAGTGGAAGGAAGGGAGATGGCGGCTTCCTTAAACTTGTTCCTGATTGGTTAACGTCGAAGCTTATGCTTTATTCATAGTAATTCCGTCTCATTTATAGAGAACCGGCTTTTTTAGCTCGAACAACTAAAAAGAGTCGGCTCTTACTGCTCCTAAACAGACCCTCAGATGTTGTTGTTGTTGCTTTAATAGGCACATCACAGTGGTAGGCCGTGAGGCCCTTCAAGGGCTTGTCTGCTGGCCTAGAACATATCTGGAGCATTAGATTTTTTTTTTTCATTAATACTTATCAAATAATTCCAAATTGTCTGTCAGCCATCTTTCATATCTTTCCCCTGTGTCTCACTGCTTTCAGATGATTTTAACCAATCACATTTCAGCCATCAGTAGCTGATAGATTTAGAAATCTACCCAGAAGCCTTCACAAAAAATCCTGAAGGCCCTCGGGAATGATATCAGACTTCGAGAAAGCTGATGATTTTTCGGATTTGGAGTTGGCGGGTGTGAGAAAATGTTAGGGCCCGGTCACACAGCCGTTTGCGTCTGAATCACGGCCAGAAATTTCTGCCTGTGAAGCAGACGCTGTTGGACGCTTTGAGATCGCCATACAGACGAGATACAGCAGTGCTTTACACGCGGTCGGAAATTCACACGCCGTTGGCCGCGCGAAAAAGTTTTGCGCTGCTCAAAACTTTAGGCCACGTGTTAACCGCGGGCGGCACACGAGGTAATGACGCGGAAATGACGCGGAACGACGTGCTCTTGCCGCGGCCAGGGCGTGTTTACACATGGGTAGGACGCGAAATTTCAGCGGGTAATTGTGGGTGGAGCACGGTCATAGCATGTTCTGCGCCTGTATCGCGGTGTTATTACGTGAAATTAGCGTGTTACGGGTGTGACGGTCAAACGCCTTTCTCCGCGTAAATACAGCGCGATTTGCCGAGCACACATCAGTTGTGCTCGAGACGTCAAGGGGTGGACATGGATCTCCGTCACCGTAGTGACCTCGTCTTAATCCATTTTTATTTCTTGACATTTCTTTTCATTTCATAACAAGATAATAAAATCAAAATGAAAAACTATTACAATAATAACATATTGGCTTCTTCGGTGCCATAGCTTGAAATCTTGATCTTCACGGGACTGTGTCTTGAGCGGTTATGATTTCTACAGCCCGGTGTTATGCCGAGAAATGCATCCCTGCCGAGATTTGCATCCCCTCGCTACTACAACCACTTTTACCTCGTTTTATCTCACTTTTAGGGAATGTAATGGCGAACATATAACCAAATCCACTTCGTCTTGCATTTGTTGGGAATGTAATACAACATAAACCATTCCGTCTTTGTTTTTGTTGTGAATGTAATCGAACGGTAATGCACACCGTATATAAATCACTTTTGAGAACTGTTATGCACTCTACCGTAAAGCTTATTATGCAGAAATAAGCTTTATGGTAGAGTGCATAACAGTTTCAATACGAGCGATTTGAATAGAAAAAGGCAAAATAAACATGTTACCTGCTCAAAAGTGATTTGTATACGGCGTGCATTACCGTTCGATTACATTCACAACAAATACAAAGACGGAATGGTTTAAGTTGTATTACATTCCCAACAAATGCAAGACGAAGTGGTTTTGGTTATATGTTCGCCATTAAATTCCCTAAAAGTGATATAAAAGTTAGATAAAACGAGGTAAAAGTGGTTGTAGTAGCGAGGGGATGCAAATCTCGGCAAGGATGCATTTCTCGGCATGACGCCGGCTCGGCAGCTTTTATACCTGTGGTCCACACGAGAAAATGACGCGGAAATGACGCGATGAGGAAGCGGAACAGTCGCCGGCGTCTGTTTTGCGGGCATACCACCGATGAACAGCGGGTTGGCCAATTTTGCGCATTTTCCATCGCGGGCAACCTCGGGCAAAAAAAAAACCGCAAAATTTTACCCGCGATACAGACGCAAACGGCTGAGTGACCGGGCCCTTAGGGGTTGGTAATGCACCAATGTGCCAAGAGCTGTTGAACAAGGAAATACATTGTTGTATTGATTCAATAGCCGAATGTCGGACAACTCTGATGCGTGCAAGCCTTATGCCAGTGGGAAAATGTTTTGTCCACCACCTTCAGCCAACAGGTAAAATCTTAAGCCCGAGCCGAAGTCTGATCCGATCCAAATTTCAGTCCGGCCGAGCCGAAAATCTCAATCATTATGTTTGGGTTGGGCCAAGCTGCTCCCTCACTGCCTTTTTTGTATTATCCACCATCAGTCTTTAAATAGTCTTGTTATACTTAATTTTTTTTTATAGAAAAGACAGGCTTTATATGTCACGTTTCCAGTTGGGCATTGTTAACACATACTAGAAAGAGAAAATATTCAACTTTCGACTTTTTAGAGACACCTCCAAAGTAGCACCGTGCCTTTAAAGTCAGCCAACACAGAAACCCTGAAATATGCACAACATGACAAAATGTTTATAAAAAATGTTTACTTTTCAGTGCCACAACTGATTATAAATAACATAAAATCAAAATGAACTTTAACAAATAAAAAGCTTCACCCTATTCCTTTTGGGCACATTTTTAAATAATAAATTATTGTATTGTATAGCCGTTCCTTAAAAAAGCCAAAAACAAACAAGATAGAAAAAGCTATGAGATCCCTGGAAAAGACACAAAATATAAACAAAAATATTTAAACTTGTACGAAAATGTTTCTTTTTTTTTTTACTCAACAAATTTGAAGTCAAACAAACACAACGGAATTGGCTGGGTTGTTAGCGCTCAGTCCCACGGCCCAGAGGTTCAGAGTTCAAGTCCTGCTACCGCAGCATCCCCGTGTGGAGTTTGCATGTTATCCACGTGCCTGCGTGGGTTTCCTCTGAGCACCCTGGTTTCCTCCTATATTCCCAAAAACATGCATGTCAGGTTAATTGGCCTGTCCAAATTGTCCCTATGTGTGAATGAGAGAGTGAGTTATCTGTCTCTGTGTGCCCTGCGACTGGCTGGCAACCAGTTCAGGATGTCCCCTACCCACTGCCCGAAGATAACTGGGATGGGCTCCAGCACCCCCGCGACCCTACTGAGGATAAGCGGTGCAGCTGATGAGATGAAGATTTGTACGGTGCAGAACAGAGGTGTCGAACTCATTTTCTGCTATCTATTGTAACAAAGTCAACATTTTCAGTAAACTGCTCCGAAACCTCCTGCTCAGACATTTCAAACTTTGCGTTTTACTCTATTTTATTGTGTGTCGAGTGTTCTCATGTGAAATACAATTTAACTAATAAATCATTGGAAACAATCAGCTATCTAGTGTTAGTGTTTGAACATACATTTTTCATTCAAACTAATAATACTTTAGCTTCACCTTTCCTAACAATCATGGTGTTCTGTAAGAGAGAAGACCAGGAAACCCATCAGCCGAATCACCCAAGATTTTATTCCTAACAGCTAAAAACCAATACGGTGCTTCTCTGTGGCCATCAGGGAGAGACACTTTTTCCCGAGGAGCCCCGAAGAGTTATCTATACAATACTCAAATCAAAACAACAAAAACACTACCCACTCCCATTTTATTGGTTACATGACATCTGCAATCCGTTTCTTAAAATTATTATTGGCTTTCTTCTCTCGCTTTCCCTGATGACGCCCTTCCTTGCATACGTGACTGTCTAGGGCAGTGTTTTTTTTTGACACTTGACAATGACATAATATTGATTCATAAATGTTTTATAAAATTGTAAATTCTAAAAAGTGACATCGGACAATTTTTCACGGCACACCTGACGATCTCTCACGACACACTAGTGTGTCACGTCACAGTGGTTGAAAAGCACTGGTCTAGGGTGCAGTTCCAGGAACCACCACGCGATCTGGATTCCCAGGAGCCGGGATTCTTCACGCGACCTTGGGCCCCCACCTCGTAAGCCTCAAAAACAGCTCCAAAACAGAACTATTCAACTTATTTGCAATACATTCATGCTTTATCTGCACCACTTATCATCAGTAGGGTTGTGGCGCTGAAGCCCATCCCAGCTATCTTCGGGCAGTGGGCCGGGCACACCCTGAACTGCTTGCCAGCCAGTCGCAAGGCTCAAAGAGACAGACATCTCCCTCGCTCAATCACACCTAGGGAAAATTTGGACCGGCCTATTAACCTGACATGCTCGCTGGGCAGGAGAAGCCGGAAGCCCTTGAGATCAGAGCGTGGTCGGAGGACGGAAACGAGTTGAGCAGTCGGGACGGGAGATCAGAGCGTGGAGGACTGGAACAAGTCTGGCAGCCGGGACGGGAGATCGGAGCGTGGTCGGTGGACGGAAACAAGTCGGGTGACCAGAGACGATCGGGAAGCCAGGGACAGATGAGCAGGACGGGACGGGACGGGACAGACAGGAGCCAGAGTTAAAAAGTGCTTGTCTTGCATGTGTGGAGGTTCATTGACGGACTGACAAGGAGTGAATGAAAGTGTTGAATTAAATAAAAGGGGAACCAATCAGGAAACGAGCAACAGCTGGGGCCAGACAAGCAGGAACAGGTGAGGGCAATGGGCAAATCATGACAGGTCGTTAAGAGATCCGCCAGCTGTGAATGGTGGAAAAAATAACATTCATTGTAAAAAAAAATGATTGAATTGATGAGCAAAATTACTTATTATACATGTACATTTGTGATAAAAAAGATTTGCATGAGATATTTGCATGAGGTAAAGCATTTGTTTATTCATCCATCCATCCATTATTTGCACCGCTTTTCCTCAGTAGGGTCGCAGGGGTGCCCACCCCCGCTATCCTTGGGAAGTGAACTGGTTGCCAGCCAGTCGCAGGGTACACAGAGACAGACAACTCACTCACATATTCACACCTAGGGACAATTTGGACCGGCCAATTAACCAGACAAGCATGTTTTTGGAATGTGGGAGGAAACCGGAGTACCCGGAAGAAACCCAAGCAGGCACGGGGAGAACTTGCAAACTACACACTGGGAGACTGCAGTAGCTGGACTTGAACCCTGAACCTCGGCACCGTGGGGCTGCGCACTAACCACCCAGCTGCCGTGCCACCTCATTTATTCATTTTGTTCGTTATTTCGGTTCCATGTTAGTTTTATAACTGATGATATTTTAATACTGTGTTTGATGTGTATGTTTTTAGTTTTCATGGTTTGAAGACGGTTTTTACGTAGATTAAGCCAGTCAAAGAAAACCAACTGCGTCGTCGTGCTTTGGAAGGGATTTGCACCGGATTTATTTGAGATAACGTAAGACTCATCAGAATTGTCGGCCATCTTTCTGCTACGGCAAAATATGACAAGAAAAATGATGGCCACTTTGAGTCTCCGTATTTGTTATTCAGTATTGTGCTTTGAATCACTGGTTTTCGATTGCACTACAAGATACCGACACGACATCTAGTGATCAAATCATACACACTGTCTCTTTAATGATTAATCATTTGCTATTTTATGGAATCAAACACATTGCATCAGTAGCTTTGTTTTTGATATAATAAAATCCATATGAGGTCTGCTTGATTTTGGGGAAAAAAAGCTAAATGCGATTGTGCAGACCAGTATTGCAACCTCAATGTGATTTTCGATTTTTAAGGAAAAGTGCATATTCTGTGTTTTTTTTTTTGTGAGTACTTAATTATAGTGACATGCTTTAACCTTAAGAAAACAGTGCCATTTTCTGGAGAAATGTGTTAGGGTTTCGTCACATAGCGTGCTGCTTACAAACTTTGGCTAGCCTTTATTGGCTAGTGCTGTTAAAACTTGCCTCTGATTGACTGGCGCCTTAATATCCTGTGACAATTCTTAAAGGCCACACATAACATCACTTACAAAAATAGAACAATTAAGGCTTGAAAAAAAAAACAATTTCTTGCAATTACACAATCGTCTACGTCACATCGCAATATCGATTGGATTTGGGTTAATTGTGTAGCCCTAATCTATATCTTAAATTTTCTCTGCAGTATCTGCGTTTGGCCACCCTCAACATATGTAAAAAAACAATGCCGGTCTTTATCTGTGGTGTGAAATGGCAGGTGTCAACCTGTTTTTAAAAAGGCATTATCACCATCTAGTGTTATGAAGTGTGATTGTCCCTCAGTTTTTTCTTCCTTGGCATTATTATGCCAAAGCAAAGGCTTGCGACCTGAAAGCGGGCCCTAACCCACCATTTAAGAAACACTTATCTAATACGTAAAGCAGTAATGTTGGTGAGTATCTATTGGAGCCTATCTGGCTCTCCTAGGTTACTTCAAAGAGTCTGCTCAAAGAGCCTCGACGTTCACGAACGACACATCACAATGATACCCTCCCCTCCCATATGCTTTTGCTGCTGCTGGTGTTGCCATGATGATGAGGATGATGATGGTGGTGGCATCCTCCGCCTGCCTCCCCTCCCCCGCCTCCTCCTCCTCTCAGAAAAGGATGGCTGGAGGCTGGAAAACACACATGCTGCTTGGCCGCACTGGATCCCGGTGAGTTTCCCTTCTTTCCTCCGTTTAAATGACACCGCGGAGTGAAGAGATGGCGGGTGAAGGAGTGATGAGGGTGATGGAGAGAGATAAGAGATTGTAGCATCTGTAGCTTGTCCCCGTGCGACATCAGGCCTGTGTGTAAAGTTAGCATTGGCAGCTAGTGCTAACAGTGACAGCAATGATGGCATAGGAATGCTGCGATCACTGTTTCAGGACTGTTTCATATAAGAACATTGTGATGGAGTTCCTGTTTTTCTGTAATAAAATATTTTCAATCATTTAAAATGCAGTTTTTTAATTATTCTTTACTTTTTTTAATATAGTTTACGGTTTACAGTTATTTTTATGTTCCCAGTGTCCTCGTAAAACAATTTCCAATATGTATTATATTAGAGAATGGAATGATTACAAATTAACGAGACTAAATCATAGCGTTATTTTTTTGGAAAACATTAAAACAAAATCAAGTAAAGTAGGAGAAAAAAGTTATCGGCCAACGGGACAGGATAAATTAATATCCAGAACTGTTTCAGAAAATAAGAAAATTGTTCCTTTTTTCCAGGAAGAACATATTTTCAATTAATTAAAATTCAGATTTTAATTACGGTTTATTTACTTCAATGAAACATATAATTTTTGGATTAAATATAGTTAATTTTTAGCTAATTTTCTTCAAAGTATTTTACCAGTTTTGTCCCAAAAATATAATTTCCCATTTTTTAGAATGCAGTTAGTGATAGTGTTACCTCGGAGCCGCTGGAGCGAGGGCACATGTGTGAAACCCACTGCTGGGAGGCCAAATGTGGCCCGCCACATGATTTTATGTGGCCTGCAAGACAATGCTGAGAAGCACAGGAGACAATTTAGCTGCAATGGGTCAAACAATGAATTGCATTTTTAAATATGTCTACTGGATGTCACCAAAGTCAGGCACCACTTGCAAAGCACCCACTGTAGCTGTATTTGCTGACTACAATTAATCAACCAGAGAACATTGAGGAAACTCATCTTGACGTTATTTTATTAAAAATAAAACGTGCTGTTTGAGGCAATAAGAAAAATGCAAAATTAAAAAAAATTGCTCCTGCGTGTGTCTGCAAATTTGAAGGACCTTTAGCTCCTTTCTATAATAGATATAAAATCTAATAGCAAACTTCCCAAATTCAGGGAAATATTTTCATGATAAATCAAAAGCAAAAGTACTTTAAAATCGTTACATTCATAATTCAAATTAGTGTTTCAATGCTATTTTTGTCACATTCCACTGAGTTTCTCCGAGTTAAATGAACAGTAGTGGTAAGAAGTTTAATTGTTGTTTTCTTTTTCATTTTTTTCATTTTACAAATGCACTGTTGATAAACACTACAAGAGATTACATTTTATTGGAGGGGGGGGCTCTTTAATTTTTACATCATCAAATCTTACATCCCTGAATCACAATTTAATTGTGAGCCTCAGAAAAGACCCCCAACCCTCCAATTAAGGCACCCTTTTTATGCCATTATTTTTCTAGTCCGGCCATCATTACAATATTTTTCCTATCATGTGGCCCCCAAGATAAATTTAGCTTGAAACCCCTAAGCTAAATTCCGGGTGAGGTTCGGCCAAATCAGGTTTTCCACAAAATAGTTCTGATAAAACAATCCGCTGTTCTCAAATATGATTTTTTAAAATTCCTTACACATTACAGGATATCAATTTAAAAACAACATTTAGAATTATTATGAAAATAATCAAATAAGTAATAAATGAAATCACAAAATAAAATATTATTGATTTAAATATTTAAACTATGATATAAAAGTGCATTTTATTCAAATAATCATGGGTCGAAAAATATATTATTTCACTTAACAAAAGCCTCACTTAGAGGAGAATGACAATATGAAACTCCCTGAAGTTGCAAAACTGCAAAAAGTACACCGAGATACAGTGAGGGATTAATGTACACAGTAAAATAAGCCGTCCCCAATCAGGGATGTACTACTGTGCCTAAATGTAACATTTTAGGGATCAAAGCTTGAGAAGGCTCCACTTTTGGTCTCTATGGCAACCACAGCATCACCCTCACTCCAAAGACTGTGACCTACTTAACTACTCTAACTGGGAAGGGGAGTCTTTCCATCGAAACATCTTTTTCTCCCGCGCAGGATGCCAAGTGTGCTGAGCGCCATCATCTGTTATTGTTTTAACCGTCAATCCAAAATTCTTTAACATGGAAAATGTGAGGATATTGTACAAAGTTTATTCAAAAAAATCTTTGTATATTATTGGTATAGAATTATTATAATGCATTTTGAAAAGACATGCTGAGCTGTGACGTCATGTGAGGAACATCGGCACCCGAGAAAAATGTTACATGTTAAATAGTCAAAGTGGTAACGTGTCGTGATTACCTAAGTGGAGATACCTGGGGTAATCATCTGGTGCGCTTCCTGATTGGATGGTGTTCCCCACTTAAGCTGTCAGCGTCCAGAGATGGACGTTCGAGTGTACTCCTCGTATCTCTGAGTGTGACTCCAACATACAAGGTACCCACGATTTCTCTTGCCTGATTCATGCCTGCCTCTCGTTGCCTGACCTATTTCTGTTACAAGTTTTACGATCTACTCTCCTGCCCCGGCCACCGACTTACCCGCTACGTTGCACCTTACGCTTTTCATCACGGAGCTGCCGTTCCGCCCGAAGAGGCTTTCGACCAGCAAGAGCCGACGTCCCGAGCCTGTTCCAACGATCCTTGTCAATAAAAACTCTGAAACTGACGCAATTGGATCCGAGTGTCCGTTCCGGTTCATGACAGTAACGGGTGTTTTAAACAAAGTTTTATTAGATTTTGTGGGAAATGCCTAGGCGTTGTGTTGCTGGTGGATGCGGTAATGGTTTACCAAGGGTCGAGGAGCCAAAACAAGGCTAACTACCGAACATAAAAGACGGAGAGCCACCAATGGGGGGTGCTAACCTGGACCGATCAACAAAAGGCGGCCGCGGTCTCTGCAAAGAAATGCGACGAGGAAAACGTGAAGCTGGCTGAAAATAAACCAAGGGATACGGCAAAACCAGCGCTAAAGCCAGGCTAGTCGGACAAACAACACACGTCGAACAACCAACGAGCGCCAACGGGGAGCAAACAAAACAGGAAAGCACTCGGCAGCCCCGATGCTAACAAGGAGCTAGTCGGACAAAATTATACCAACGCACCGACCCACATAGCAAAATGACACAAACTGAAAGCCACAATCGCCTACCTAAAAGGAACAGAGGCAAACAAAGAACACATGCTGTAATGGCGGCAGGTAATCTTACCCCACACAGCTTTTGGGGGTGAGCAAAGTTCTCATTTCTCCTAGCAAAAATAAGTGGTATGCACTTGCTGGTCACTACTATTGCTAGAGGTAAGACCAAAGCCAGAGTTGAGAATTTGGGTTAAGGTCGGGCCAAAAATTTCAGTCATTGCATTCGAGTTAAGGCCGGGCTTCTCTCTTGCTGACTTTTTAAAATATTATCCACCCGTCATTGCTCTTTGTTTCTTTTTCTATGCGTCACGCAGTGGAAGATTCAAACGATGAATTCAGAAATAATGTGTGAAAGGCTTACCTAACAAGAGGTGATACTTCAGTGGCATGCCATGGATTTTACCACTACACCTTCAGCTCCATATTGAATTTGATATGTGTCGTTCGCGAACCAACTGGTTTCGTGCGTAAAATTGTCCATCCTCGGCATGAAATTCCCCCCCTTGTGAAAATGTCACTAACACGACTTCGTATCTAATTATGGGTGGATTAGAAAAGTAAACTTGAGAGAATTTGCACCTTCACACATAAAGAAAACTGTTATGTGCTTCACCTGAAAAATTATTAAAGTTAAATGAATGGTCAAATTCTCAATGGATGAGGAGACGAACGTACGGAAGATAGGCTGAGTCAATATTTTCAACTTGCTTAAAAGTTATTTCTACAAAGTATACCATGGTGAAAATCTACCGACTGGGGTAGTGTGAGGAGGGTGACGAGGACAGCAGAGAAAATAATCGGGACTTCACTTCCCTCCATTCAGGACATTGGCCAGAAGCTCTGCCTATCCCATGCTAAGAACATTATCAGGGACCCCTCTCACCCCCATCATGGACTGTTCACTCTGCTAGCCTCTGGGAAGAGGTACTGCAGTGTGCGGTGCAGGACCACCAGGTTCCGCAATAGTCTTGTCCCCCTGGCCATTAGACTGTTAAATGGTCAATCTAACATATAGTAAATCTAAATCTAAACTGCTGCTAATCTGTACATCTGTGGGTTTTGTTAGACTTTTTGCACTACTGGCAGTTCTTATAGCTAGCCACTCCTTGCACATCTGCTCTCTGCACTATTGTACTTACAGTGTTATTGTTTACCTGACTTGATAACCTGACTGCCCATTTTGCACATCTGGTTAGCTACTCTTCTTGCACTATCTGCACTACGGTAACATACTATACGTAGCCATAATTATTTAGTATATTATTAGTACTCACTACTCCAACTCAATACAACATTTATTTATATCTGTAAATTCAAGGAAACTGTACATTCAAGGAAACTGTGGGGGTCAGATGTATCGACATTTCGTTCTGTATACACGTGTACTAGAATGACAATAAAGTAGATCTGAATCTGAATCTGAATCTGAAGACACGATTTTCTCGCCTGAACCCCGCCGCATACCCGATTCTCTGGGTCCGACGGCGGCGCCGCGCCACCGAGCGCAGTCCATTTGGGGAGCTCAGTCTGAGTGAGAGGAGGGGGTCCTTGGGATGGGTGGAGGGTCAGAGGCGTTTTCCACTCAGGACCTTGTTTTGTAACGATATCTAAGTTAAAAGAGACTCTATAAACACATGAGCATTAATGGGTGGATAATTGAAAAAATAAAGTCTTTGAGAGAAAAAAACGGCCCGCCCTCACAAATAAAATATAAAAATGGGATATTTTACTTGAGGTTCTGTCCCTCAAATTAGGTTTATTGGTTGGACTCGGGCGGAGGCTGGCATTAATATCCGCAGGCCCGGGTCGAGGCGGGCTGGATTTTTTAGGCATGATCTTACCTCTAAATATCGGTGTCTGTTTCAGAGCTGCCTCATATGATGTGTGAATGGGATTCGTGTTAAATGGAAAGTGTAGAATTCCTTCAATGACGTCACAGCTCTACAGCAAACAAACTATATCAGTCAACTGTGAGACTAAATTTCCAGAGTCCCTCGGTTTAGGAAATGCAACATTACATTTGTTGTTCTGTGCCAAATTGAAAAACAAAACTGTTTCGGAATACCTCTAGGTTGGCCTCTGACTGCCAGATGAAGTGGTAGGGGAGGACAGCGTTGCTGCCCAGTCGTCTCCTCGCCATCTCGCCTTCGGGCCGATGGCGGCGCATCAACACTCGCCCGACAGCAGCAGCGAGGAGTGCACCGTACTGGAGGCTGCGCCCGCTAAGGACACTTGCCTGCAACATGGCGGCAAGGTGAGACATGTAGTGCGGAGTCACGTGTCAATTTTTGACACTGTTCCGTCCCCAGTTATCCGACTACTGCCGGCTATGCGCCCGTGTGCTGTGCGGCGAATGTGTGCCCGGACACAGCGAGCACCCAATGGTGTCTTTGGGTGAGGCCTTGGACCAGCACCGGAGCACCCTGGAGGCGGGAATGAAGGCGGCTCATGACAGGTGAAAGATCTCTTGTTTTTTTTGTTTGTGGCTATTTTTTTTCGGCACAGCACATCCGCAGCTATTCAATCAAAGGACACTAAAAATATTTTCACCAAAAACAGTTGTACATTATGATGATATAATACATAAACATGTTCCCAGGAGGAGTAGGCTGAGGGAAATGCCCCCCTATTCCATTTTTTCTTGCAGGGAAATCGTATCCAAAATCAAAACAAGAAAGAAGAATCTAACCTCACAAAAGCAAAAGTAGAAAACAAATACTGTAAATTACATTTCCATCCTACATTTGAGACTCCTATAACATAAAAAGAAGCTTTTTATATATGAATCCTCCCTAGCATTATTGTTAAAGGTTCACATATTTCTTACCCACCACAGTCATCGGGGAACCACTTAATGTGCTGCATTTGACACAGTCGATTATGTGATCTTGTTGCAGAGGTTAGAGGACTGGGTAAGGTTCTCTGGTCCTGCCCTGAAATGGTTCCAGTCCTACCTCGAGGACAGGAAGTATTTTGTTCAGATCAAAGACTATGTGTCAGACCAATTTGCAATGATCTGTGGGGTCCCCCATGGGTCCATCCTGGGACCCCTCTTGTTCAATCTTTACATGCTGCCCCTGGGCCATTTAATACTAAGTAATAATGTGTCCTACCATAACTATGCAGATGACACTCAGATTTACATCTCGCTGACAGCAGATGAACATGGGCCCGTGAACTCACTCTGTCACTGCCTCCAACAGATCATTGTGTGGATGCAAAACAACTCTCTGCAAATGAACTTAGACAATACTGAAGTCATCGTCTTTGGCCCACAAAAACCCAGAGAAAGTGTCATCAGTCATCTGGAATCACTTAGTTTAAAACCTAAAAATCCGGTTAGAAATCTCGGGGTAATAGTGGACCCAGACCTAAACTTTAACAGCCACATTAAATCCATATCATCATCAGCCTTTTACCATCTCAAAAACATTGCCAGAATCAAGGGTTTACTGTCTAAACCAGACTTAGAGAAACTTATCCATGCATTTATCTCTAGCAGGTTAGACTACTGTAACGGCCTTTTGACTGGACTTTCTAAACGAGCTGCAAGACAGCTGCAGAACATCCAGAACGTTGCTGCTCGGGTCCTGACTAGAACCAGGAAGTACGACTATATTAGTCCTGTGCTCAGGTCTCTGAACTGGCTTCCTTTCACTCGGCGAATAGACTTTAAAACAGCTCTGCTGGTGTATAAGTCTCTTCATGGTCTAGCACCAAAGTACATCTGTGACATGTTGGTCCCATATGAACCATCTCGGACCCTGAAAACCTCAGGGACAGGCCTTCTGCTGGTGCCCAGAGCCAGGACTCAACAGGGTGAAGCTGCGTTTCAGTTCCATGCAGCTAAACTCTGGAATACTCTTCCTGATGACGTCAGACAGGCGTCTACTCTGACAGTGTTTAAGTTCAGGCTGAAAACAGCTCTGTTCAACTGTGCATACAACTGAAAGGGTTTACTGCACTCTTCACTTTTACTTTATTTTAATTCATTGATTTTATCATGTTTTATCTGTGGTTTTAATGCATTTAAAACAACATTTTAAATTTTCAATGTCTTTTCTTCTATGTTTTAACTATAATTGTGTGTTTTTAACCTGTCTCTTTGCCATTTCCATAAAGCACTTTGAATTGCCTTGTGTATGAATTGTGTCAGACAGGACGAAAGGAAGACTGAGATCACTTGCGCTCGTTTCTTGGTTTTAATGAAAGGAAGGAAATGACAAGGTGGGATTCTTCGATCCGTTGGTTGGCGGATTGACGGAACTTGACAGGGGGGTGAAGGCTTGGCGGGAATGGTCGCGGACAGGCGTAATCGTAGTATTCGGAAAATAGTTCAGGAGTCAGACGGGCAGGGCAGATTTACAGAAACGGGTCGGCAACGGAGATCAATCAGAAGAGAACAGGGAGCAGGCAAAGAGTCAGAGGTACGGGCTTACTGAGCTGAAGGCAACAGGTAGCGTGAGTACAATCCAACAAAGTGTTACCGGAAGCTGGGGATTTAAATATACAGGGTGCGCCAATCAGCTGTCCTGGCTGTTGGCGCCAAATCCTGAACACAGGTGTTCCCGATCCGGATGATTGTGACAAATTGTGCTATACAAATAAACTTGCCTTGCCTTGCCTAATGTTGTGTGTCTTGGGCATTTACAGCCTTGTGGCGCCCACTCCTCTCCAGGCTATGCTAATCTAAAATACAAATATAATTTTTTGATTTTTATAAAAATGGGAAAATTTTAAGGTCTAGAGCTCTAGGCTCCTTAATGTGGTGCCTGCAGCCGGGCACTCCCCTTAAGACCAACTGAGTACCCCGCAAATTGGTTCTGAAACTATATCATGGGTCATTATGATCTTCTAGGAAATGATTTCTAAATGGCGTGATGTCGAGTGGTTGACTGAGCCTATTTTAACCCCTAAAAATGACATGGTAATAACATATTAACAACATAGGAAAATCATGTTATTTTAGATAAGCATATCACACTGGTAGCCCTTCCCACTAATAGCTAACATAAAAGTAGCTCTCTGCTTCAAAAACGTTGGCAACCCATGATCTTAATCGTTCCATTAACAAATACCTTTCGGGTGGCACAATGGCCTTCAATGTTGTACGAGAATATTGGACCTTGAAGTTATGGATTCCCCCTAGATCAGAGGTCATCAACCCGTTTGAACCCGAGAGCTATTTTTGTAACTGATTAGTGTGAAGGCCTACCAGTTTCAAATGCATTTCTATATATCAGGGGTCACCAACCTTTTTGAAACTGAGAGCTACTTCACGGTTACTGAATCATACGAAGGGCTACCAGTTTGATACGCTCTTCTGAAATAACAAATTTGCTCAGTTTGCCTTTAGTTATACATTATTTATAATGATTAGTAATACTCACCTATGTAAAGACACTGATCATGTTAATGATTTCTAACAATGATTATCAAAAATGACAACAAGGTGGGAAACAGATATCAATATTCAACACTTTATCTCTATTAATCACAGTATTTGTTACATTTTCAGATGATCACTTACATCACTACATTTTAGCAAAAAATATCCCATTTGCACAAGCCACTGACATGCCCTGTTAACAGATCATGAACTATGTTGCAACATGTTTCAAAAAGTTAACAATTATGTAATGTTAAACAAAATCAACTTACATATTTTTAAATATGTAATACATTTTTTATTTCACATTTTGAACTAATGGCCAAGTCTGTGTTATGTTTAACAAAATTATAACTTTTAAATGTCATGAACACACTTTTAAATTGAACACAATTCTTCAATATTTTAATTCAACTTTGCCATGGCACTACCATGTTGTCACTGACTACATCTGGTATCCGTCCTTGGTTAGTGGGAAGACTGGCATTGCATGCTGTTCACCAGTGTGTTGTAATCTGGTGTGTAACTTGACACTGCAACTGTGAGTGAGTCTCTCAGATGTGCATCAGTGAGGCGTGTTCTGTGTTTGTTTTTGATGAAGTTCATGTCAGAAAATGCTGATTCACAGAGATAGGTTGAGCCAAACAGGCTGGCAACCTTCATGGCTGCTGTGCATACTCCACTGTACTTCTCTGTGTCAACAAGGCGCCAAAAGTTTGGTGCAGCCTGGTAGGCTTTGAGATGGAGATCATTTTGCAATGTTATAATTTCAATCTCCACCTGTCCAGCATCCAAGTTGAACGTTGCACTTAACTGCTCAGCAAAGCATGTTGTGTCCCCATTCATGAAAGGGTTGGAAATGAAGAACACACATGGTTCAAGCTGATGAAGGTCACAAAACCTATTCTCAAACTCTTGCCCAAGTCTGTTTATTACTTCAATGTACTTTTCTGCCACTTTTTCAAATGTCTCAGATGCAGAAGCATTGTCTTTCAGCACTGACTGCACAGAGGGAAAGTGCAGAACTTTTTTTCTCTGTAAATCTGCAGAGAATGCATTCATTTTGGCTTTAAATGCATTTAAAGCACTTATCATATCGACAACAGTCTTACCTTTGCCTTGCAGCTGGCAGTTCAGGAGGTTTAATTTCCCAGTAATGTCCACCAAAAATGCAAGGTCAAGTGTCCACTCTGTGTCCTCTAGCAGTGAGACATCTTCGCCTTTGGACTGCATGAACTCTTTGATTTCACGCAAAAGAGACAAAAAACGATGCAAAACTCGTCCTCTGCTGAGCCATCTGATTTCTGTGTGTAGCAGTAGGTCCCCATATTCTGCTGACATCTCCTCTAATAGTACCTTGAAAATCCTGTGCTGCTTTGCTTTGGAGCGGATGTTGTTTATGATTTTCACAACGGGAGTCATCACGTGCCCAAAGCCGATCACTTTCGCACACAACGCCTGCTGGTGAATGATGCAATGGTAATGCAGAAATTTGGGGAAGTCTGGGTCACGTTTACAGTGAGCGATGAAACCTGTCTGTCGGCCGACCATAGCAGGAGCCCCGTCTGTTGTCACCGCTACCAGCTTTTCCAATGGCACCTTTTTCTGCACGAAAAACTCCTTCACCGTGTTATAAATGTCAACTCCTCTCGTAGTTGTCTTTAAGGGCAGTAGTGTCAGGAGTTCTTCTTTTGTGGAGAAATCATTAAACACCATCCGGATAAAAACCAATAACTGCGCTGTACTGCTGCTGTCCACGGACTCATCGCACTGGAGGCTAAACCACTTGCACTTCGCCAGATCCTGCTCCAACTGATCGACCAAGTTACTGGACATAGCTGATACTCGTCTTGCCATCGTAGATGCCCCCAGTTGGACGTCGGAAAGAGTGGAGATTAGGTCGCTTCCATTTTTCTCGTCTTTAAATACAGTGTTAGCAATTAATAACATCGCTTCTTTGACAACTTCTCCATCTGTAAATGCCTTTTTTTTCTTGATCAGAAAATGTGTAGCTCTAAACGAGGCTTCGGTTGCTTTTTGTGAGTTTTTGGCCGGCCTCGTAAAAAAAGACTGTTGCTTACCCAGAGCGGTCTTTAGCTCACGGGCTTTTTCTGCCCGTAGGGCGCTTGCAGGTGGATATTTATCATGGTAGCTTTTGTGACACGTATTGAAATGTCTCTCCACATTGTGCCGTTTTGCTGTCGCCACGGTCGTCCCGCAAATCAGACACACGCAGGTTTCTTTTACAGTCGTAAAAAAGAACTCCTCTTCCCATTCACTGTGAAAGAGATACGTTTTCTTTCTTTTTTCTGCCATGTTTTTGGGGTACGAAACTGCATACAGCGCCCGCTAGCTTACTCTCCACATCCCACAAGCTCTACTTTACTGCCCATAGGTAAATATTGTGCGCGTTAACCTTAAAGTATTTTTAAGATAGTATTTTTTAAATCTATATACATACAAGTGTGATTAAAAAAATAATAGCAACAGAACAAAATTAATTTTTAGACGCAGCTCTCTATGAGATGTGCTATTTTTGGAACAGGCCCGCGGGCGACTCATGTGGTCCTTGCGGGCGACCGGGTGCCCGCGGGCACCGTGTTGGTGACACCTGCTATATATCATATCACATGGGCTTCTGGTCCACGTGATAAACAAGTGAATACAGTATCTACAATATATGTAATTCCAAGAGTAAATTAAGTTGAGACTTTACAAATCTGAATTTACACATTAACAGGGACATGGATAATTTTAGAGGGTTAACACAATCACCAGATGAGTTTTTTTTCTCTAGACTTCCGCAAATTTCTGCTGCTGCCGTGGTGGTCGGAGAGATGGTGCAGCAACTAACCAATCAGAGAGCAGCCATCGAGGAGGACATCCTGTCAAGTTTCGAGGACCTTCACAAGCAGCTGGACGTGAGGAAGAGCGTTCTTCTCATGGAGCTGGAGGTCACCTTTGGCCTCAAGCACAAAGTGGGCGAAACATTTTGGGGTTGTTAAAACACATGGCGTCACCAGACATAACCTGCTGCATTGTCTCATGCTGAGCCCAGGTCCTGCAGTCTCAGCTGGAGAGTCTCCAACAGGGAGAGAGCGCTGTGTCTTCCATTTGCGCCCAAGCAGAAGAAGTCCTGGCGACAGAGGCGTGTGCCGCTAGCTTGGAAGAAGAACTGGACCTCCAAGGGAAACTGGAGGAGTTGGCCGGACGAGGCTTGTCCTGCCAGCCGGAGGAGAACGACCAGCTGGACCTGGTCCTGGAGACGGACGGACTTCGCAAGTGGATCCACAATCTAGGCACCATCGTGACCACCAGGTAAGAAGTTCTTCTGAGATCCCAGCAACGAGACAACTGTTGTTAATCGTCTTTTGTTTTCCGTGAGTTTGTTTTATTCTTGGTAATGAGGAGGTAGGTTTTCAGAATAAACCCTAAAAAATAATGTGCAGTTCTTTCAAACGATTTAATTACAGAATATTCTGGGCAAGAATGACCGACAGAACACTTGTGCAACACTAGAGCAATACTAAGGTGGTTTACTATCAATCTTATCCAAAAAGGCTGATCATGAAACTATGACAAAGTTAGACATTAAAGGGGTCCCACAGTTGAACAGAACACTCTTTTACTAACGATAGCCTCGTCATCCTTGGGGTAATGATGCTCAAGCCGCTCAATCTTTGCCTGAGGAAATCAACCGTATTCCCTTTAAAGGGACGAGTGATGAACTTTGATTGATGTGATCTTTTAATAATCTAATTGTGACTAAATATAGGAAGTGACATATTTCAATATTAGAACACAGCACAACCACCATACCTTCCTCTTCTTCAGTGCTGTGGCGAGCCAGAGCGAGGCCATGGGCGCCGGCTTGGAGCAGAGCATCGTAGGACTTCCTTCATCCGTCACCATAGTTACCAGAGACAAATCTGGAGGAGCTTGCAAGAACGGAAATGCCAACCTGTCGGCCGAGGTTGTGAACATGGTAGAAAAAGGCGGTTGCCACGCTTTGCCCAATCTATCAATGTCTTTTTTTTCCTACAGGTGTTCACGCCGGACGGAAGCATTGTGGATGGCGAGATCGTGGATCACAAAAATGGAACTTACGAGTTTGTCTATGTGTTGCCTAAAGAGGGCAACTTTTCACTGGCGTTGCGTCTGTATGATCAACACATTAAAGGAAGTCCCTTTAAACTGAGCGTTGGCACGTCACAGGTGGGCAAAAAAACAAAACCTGCTCAGTGCACCCCTAAAATCTATGGGTCAAAATATCCCAAATTGGGTCAAAAATGGACCAACTTTTAAATATTTTTTCTTATTTTGTACATAACGTCAAACTTCATCGGTCTGTTTAAAACAACATCGTTATTTAAAAAAAATAAAATGACACAATTTTGGTGTAGGGTAAAAAAAATGGGTAAAAATTCACCCAACTTGGGTCACCAGTGGACTAATCGAGCCATAATATTGGCTCATGACGTTTGAACCTATAAATTCCCCCCAAATGTTTTTGAACAATGCCTCAAAATCACAAAATACAGAAGATGCCCAAAACAGGGTCAATAACTTAATTAAGGCCCTTTTCCCCTTAAAAATACTGATTCTGAAGGTGATTTAAAAAGCCAAAATATTTTTGGTTTGTACAAAAAACCTCAGTATGAAATTTGTTAAAAATGTGGGAAATTGAGTCCATTTGTGTAAAACAAACTCAAAACAATTGTGCTGAGTTTTTCAAAATAACCCCTCCTATATATCAGGACGTGGAGTTAAATCGATCCAAGGATTGGATTAGTCCATTTTTTAAATGGAATTCATGCCATTGTCAAACTACACAGCGTAATGTTAGCATTAATGGAAGGCTATCTATACATCGGCTAAAGAATTTTGGCACGAACGGAACCCCACACTGAACATATACAACAGCAGCTGACATTGACATCAGGAACGACACTTGACATTCAGTATGCACACAGCAAGACACAGGGTACTATTGTGCCAACAATTCTCCCAATGTGTCATTAGTGTTGCATGCTGTTGTATATGTGCATATGTTACCTGATATTCACACAAACAAACATAATCAAATTACACATTGTCAGAGTTTTGGCACTAATTAAAAGTAATTTTATGTACGGACAGTTTATTAGCACGAGTGGAACCCACACATGCACATACTGTATGCAACGGCAGCTAACATTGACATGAACGACGCTTGACATATATACAACAAAAGTTAACATGGACACAGCAATGACATGCAACACTAACGAACTGCACAAGACATCGTCAAACTACACATCGGCAGGATTTTGCCACTAATGGAACCCTATAGTACACTTACACATATACAATGAAAGATTATATTGAAACAACCCATGACATTTGACATATGCAAACAGCAATGGGATGCAACGCTAGTGGAAGCCACATGACGATGTCAAATTACATATTTTCAGGATTTTTGGCACTAATGAGATGTAACTTTGTTCATAGGCAGAATTTCGGAAGCCCATAGTACATGTTGCACATATACAACTGCAGCTGACACTAAAACGAGCAACGACGGATATAATCACTCAGCAATGACACACAACACCAATAAGCACTGCATGACATCATCAAACGATCAGCAGAAATTTGGCAGTAATGGAAGCCCATGGTTTTTTAGGCTTTTCAGAGTATATTTTTATGAACCGGGCGGCACGGCAGCTAAGTGTATAGCGCGTCCACAACACAGTTCTGAGGTTATGTGTTCAAATCCAGATATCGCCTACCTGTGCGGAGTTTGCATGTTCTCCCTGGTCTTGCGTGGGTTTCTTCTGGACACTCCGGTTTCCTCCTATTTTGTTAAGGGTAAATTGGCCAGGCCCAAAATTGTCCCTAAGTGTGAATGAGCGTTCGAGTTGTCTGTCTCTGTGTGCCCTGTGACTTAAGGGTGTCCCCTGCCCACTGCCTCAAAGATAGCTGGGATGGGCTCCAGAACCCCCGCAACCCTACTGAGGATAAACGGTGCAGATAATGGATGGATGGATGTTCATGAACCTCCACTCTTGTAGTACAGTGATTTTAAAATCCTAACCCACATCCCTCCCGCCAGGTCTCCCCTTCCACCACCACTCCTTCCAACTCGGCAGCTAACGCCACGCCGTCCACGGGTTCCTCTGAGGGCGCCAAGCGTCGGGGCAAATCTCCCGGGCAGAAGAAGAAAGGCTCCAAAAGGGCGAGCAGTGCCTTGGGAACACCGCGCCGCAAAACCCAAAACCCGATCGAGGACGACCTCATCTTTCGGATCGGGACCAAAGGTCGCAACAAAGGCGAGTTCACCAACCTTCAGGGAGTTGCGGCGGCCGTCACTGGGAGCATCCTGATTGCTGACAGCAACAACCAATGTGTGCAGGTGACACATCACTTGTAATTTGGCTTTTCTTTTCTTTTATTCCAAATGCTTTGCTCTGCCTTTATTTCATCTACAGCAGGGGTCAGCAACCTTTTTGGTGTGGAGTGCCACTTTCAAATTTCCTTGCAAATCAGTGTGCCACACCAAGATCAATGACTCGCACAACAATTTTTTAAAAGAGCTGTAATTTTACACCAGTCCAAATATACAACATGGATATACATTTTAATCATATATCTGACCAATTTATCTTCCACTATTCTTGTTCATCTATCAACTAAAAAATGAATGTGAATAACAAGTGGAAAGGCCTGTAGCCATCCATGACTTCAACTTTTTGCCACAAGAATTAATCAGAATCAACCATTTTTCATTAACAATGAACTACAATCAAAAACAAGTGCTATGGACAGCTACCATACCAACGATATACCAATGATATCTTGTTGCAGGAAATATCAAAACTTTTTTTTGCTATTCAGTAAGCAGTGTGATAGCTTATTTCAGTGGTGGTGTTTTTAGCAGTGATAAAGGTCTTCAGGGTCTGTCTTTGTTGGCCATACCTGGACACACCGCGTTTTAATGTCTCCGCCTTGTCAGACTCATCCTTGAATTGATAATTATGTTTCGTCTCTTGAGGAATAATGCACAGCATGGTCATTTTTTTTTTGCACAAAGCCCCACTCATCTGTCCACGCTGGCTGTAACGAAGAAGATGTTTTCGCAAGAGGAGCCCTCATGATTCGTGTGCCTGTGTTTCGTTGGCTGGGTTAAAACACAGATCTTTCCTCCTCTGCGAGGCGCGGCGCACACGCACTCACACACAAAGCAGAGGAGGAGGAGTGCTAATGTAAGCCTCTAAATAACACGGCGCGCAACTGAAAATGTCTAAATTTCAGGTAAAAATGCGCATTTTTAAAACATAATCATTATTTTGCCGTGCTGGCACGCGTGTCATAGGTTGCCGACCCCTGATCTGGTTTTCTACATGCATAGTAGGAACATTTGCTCGCATCTCCTTTTTCTCTTCTACATGTGTGCGAGGCACTGCAGACTTTGTTAATTTTTTCAAGATTTTTTTTTTCTTTTTTGCTCAAATTCATGCATGTGATTTGTGTGTGAAAGGCAATGTTGATTAAGATTGACAGCTGCCTGACCGGATTAGAGCAGCCAAGATTGCCGCTCATCTCACTCGGCCACGCATTCGTTCGGCTGTGTTTTTTCGGGTTCCAATTTTTCGTTCAAATATCGGATGAAAAATGGATCAAAAATTCGTGTCAAGGGATCACCGTTGTATGAAACTTTGACATCTGTAGCTGTCAATGGCGCAAAATGAGGTTGTTTAATAGTCTCATCTTAAGAAAAGATCAACCTGTTAACATTTTTGGTCCTTCAGGTGTTTTCCAGCAAAGGGGAATTTAAGAGCCGATTTGGTGTGCGTGGACGGTCGCCGGGGCAACTCCAGCGGCCCACGGGCGTGGCAGTGCACCCCAGCGGAGACATCATTATCGCTGACTACGACAACAAGTGGGTCAGCATCTTTTCCAGCGAGGGCAAGTTCAAGGTGGGTGTTGACGTGGCTTAATAAATTGTCAAGGTTATGAAATACCATATTTATTCGAGTATAACATGCAAAATATTTAAACTGAAAGGAAGTCGAAGTTTGGGTGTTTTGTTTTGTTACGGTATTTTTGCAATCATTTAGTAGACAAAGATATCCCTGACCACAGTTGCAACTCATTGAATGTAATTACCTACGCTCTACTTGGGTAACAATATCTAAATGATTTGCGGGGACCATCTAAAATAGAAACCGACAGGTCACACACCACAACACTGCGGCTGGGGCATACGATTGCATAACCACAAAACTGCCTCTAAGGCATGACATCACACACCACAACACTTCTCCTAAGGCAAACCATTTTACAATGACATGACATCATACACCACAACACTTTTGCTGGGGCATACTATTGCGCAATAATGTGACATCAAACACCACACCGCTGCCGCCGGTAATCATAGCACGATGAATTGACGTCACCCCCCTCTACAACACTGCCGCTGGGGCATACCGTTACCCAACAACGTAACGTCACTTACCACAACACTAACGCTGAAGCATTTCATTACTCACAACATGACGTCACACAAAACTGCAGCTGAAGTATAAAATTTCACAACAACTTGACGTCACAAAACACTGCCGCTGGGGCATATCATTGCACAGCAACATGATGTCACACACCACATCACTGTCAGCGGGGCATACCATTGCACATTGACTTGATGTCACACACCACTCTACTGCCGCAGAGTCATACCATTGCCCAACGACATGATGTCACTCACCACAACACTGCCGCTGGGGCATACCATTGCGCAACAACGTGATGCCACACACAACAGAAGTGCCGCCGGGGTATCATTGCACGATGATTTGATGTCACCCTCCACCACATAAACTTCCGCTGGGGCATACCGTTGTCCAACAACGTGACGTCTCTTACTAAAACACTGCTGCTGATGCATATCATTGCTCAACAAAATGATATCACACAACGTTGCCGCTGGAGTATATCATTACACAAACGTACCCCAACACTGCCACTGGGGCATACCTTTGCCAAACAACGTGACGTCACTTACCACAAAACTGCCTCTAACGCATATCATAGATCAACATCATGACATCACACATCACAACACTGCCGCTGGAGTATAGAATTTCACAACAACATGATGTCACACACCACCACACTCCTGCTGGGGCATAACATTCCACAATGCAGGAGGGGGTTCACACTGTCTCTAACGCCCAGCCACCTGGCCTCAATGTTTATCATTTACAATCCTTAGTCTGAGCCGAGAAAAACTGAAACAAAATTTCACACCGATTTCAAATCGAAAATTAAGACTGCGCGTTGTGCACGCTATACTCGAATGAATACGGTTAAGATTGTCATTTGGCTGTGAATGGGCAGGCCAAGCTGGGCTCAGGCAGGCTGATGGGACCCAAGGGCGTGACGGTGGACCATGAAGGTCACGTGATTGTGGTGGACAACAAAGCTTGCACCGTTTTCATCTTCCAACTGAGCGGGAAGCTTATCACCAAGTTTGGGAGCCGCGGGAACGGCGACAAGCAGTTTGCCGGTAAGGGATGCCGGCTGATTCCGACTGCGGAATTTGGTGATTTGACGTTTGTACACTTCCTCGAGGTCCACACTTTGCCGCCGTCAACAAGAACAACGAGATCATCGTAACAGACTTTCACAATCACTCCGTCAAGGTGAGATTTCAAACTTTGGATATAATCCAGCTTGGTTCTCTCCTTGGAGAGAAGTATAACGGTACAAATAACAAGGAATCTACAACTCGGATTAGATGAATAAGTTTAGATTCCAAACTATGGCTTTAACACAATATTAGAACTGCTTACAGGCGGGTACCATTACCAGGTATCGGATCAGTAATCACTCGCTATTTCAGGCTTCGTACTTCGCTGCCTCAATGCTTTACGGTTTGGAAAATATTCCCAGATGCGTTATCCCCAATGGTATATTGCTGTGAGTGGGGGATAGAAGAACGCATTACTGTCGGGCCTGGCAGTTTTTTTTTGACGTTCTGCCCACCAAAAATGAACTTCTGTCATGCAGCCGCAAACCATTATCTCCAATCGCATGTTGCTTCAAGCGAGGACTGGCAGAGCGTACGTTTGTGAGGTTTAAAGCTCTTTTTTTTTGACGTTACAGTACTTTATTCCTGCCTAAAATGAACTGCTTTTGTGTGGCCATGATCCTATATGCCCAATCCCATATTGATGGGGACTGTCGGGAGGAGTCTGGTTCTGGCCTGTATGAAATTCTCGATCGACCATTGCTGAGAACAGGGACCAGTAGGGTGATCACATATTGCCACAAGTTGGCACCAGCAGAGCGTACTTTCGTGGGGGCTGGTATCTCTATTTTTTCATATTGCTGTGAGCTGGGACTGTCAAAGCACATTTTTGTCATGCCTGGCTGTTCCTTTTTGCTGTTCTGCCACTAAAAAGTGAACTTCGCTCATGCAGCCACAATACATTATCGCTGATCGCATACTGCTGCGTGCAGGACCGGCAGAGCGTATTTTTGTGGGGTTTGCAGCTCTGTTTTTGCTGTTACTTTATTTGTATATAAAATGAACTGCACTCATGCGGGCAGTATCTATTATCCACAACCCCCATTTTGCTGCCAGTTTGTTCTAGGCATGCCGTTCTGGCACGCCTAGAATGAACTGTTTCGACTGCGATCCATTATCTCCAGTCGACTTTTGCTGCGAGCCAGGGCTGAAAGAGCAAATTTGTGTAACGCATGCGGCTCTGTTTTTCGTTCTTTTTGTCTAAAATAAGCAGGACCCCTGCGGCTATGATCCATTATTTTTGGTCGACTATTGCAACGAGCGGGGACTGGCTGAGCGCATGTCAAAAATTGGGCTTATTTGCAAATTTTCACATATTGCAGGTGGTTCTGGTCCCCATTAACTGCCAAAAGAGGATTACAGTCAAGTTTTTGGCAGCCACAATCGTGAAGACAGCGCATCTGAACTTGAACTTGTTTGTTGAATTTCAGGTGTTTACACCAGACGGGGATCTGCTCCTCAAATTCGGTTCCAACGGCGAAGGGAACGGACAGTTCAACGCTCCCACGGGTGTGGCCGTGGACACAAACGGGAACATCATCGTGGCTGACTGGGGCAACAGTCGGATACAGGTTTGGAAAAACGATAATATGTCCCCGGTCCCAAATGTTGAGTAGCACGATAAATGAAAATTGACCTGCAGTTTTAAATATGTACACTGAGTGTTGTCAAAGTGTTCACACCCTGAATTAACAGGCGTTCTACTACATTTCACTGCTATTCGTCCTTTTCACTACTTTTTGCCCATTTTCTTACTTTTCAGTACTGTACTTTTTAATACTTTCAGAACTTTTTCATATTTATCAGAACATTTTTTACACATTTACATTTCAGGTAGCTCATTTTTCTCTTGTGCTTTTTCAGCATTGTCTTGCGGCACACTTTCTGGATATGTATTTTGTTTTCTCTCCCTTTGTGTTCTGGTTTATGTAGCTTCCTTGTTTGTTTGTTTTTGTTTTGAGGTTTTTTTTGACAATGATAAGGAAACCTTGCATTACTTGTCAGAATAAATAACAACAACAACTTAAAATGATGTGGCAGGCCACATTTAGGCCATGAGTTTGACACACGTGCTGTAGAGAATAAATCCGCATAGTAACTAACAATCAAAACCCTTCAGGTTTTCGACGGCAGCGGCTCCTTTCTGTCCTACATCAACACGTCGGCTGACCCGCTTTATGGGCCCCAGGGCCTCGCCCTGACCCAGGAAGGACATGTGGTGGTGGCCGACTCGGGGAACCACTGCTTCAAAGTTTACCGATACTTGCAGTGACCCAAACGGAGAAGAAGACGCTCCCGTTTTCATTCCAGGGTCACAGTTTATTTAGCATCCCCGAATGGGTGGACAAGATGGCGGATATGAGGGACGTCCTCTGATCGATTTGTCGTTTTGTGATCGATGTGTTCCGCTTCCTGCTCTCTGGGATGTAGTTTTGGGTGCTAACTTCCTTAGCATCAAGGCTAAAAGACAGGATGATGACTGAGTAAAGCAGGGATGTCAAACTCAGTTGGGCTTTTGGGCCGGATCCAGATTTTCTGTTCTAAGGCGGGCCAGATCAGTAAAAGAATGTTAACTCTAAATTTTTAGCTTGTCTTTTGCTTTATCACTCAGCTTCAGTAGTAACCTACACTACTTAGTGTAACCACGTATGATAAGGGACCATTTTAACACATTTATTTAAAAACAATAGGGAAAAAGATTTTCATGTTTGGCATTGAATGTGTGAATTGGTTTATTTTAACTGTTTTACACCTGAACCAACTCAACACTGTCATCTAGTTGCCGGAGAAAGCATTTGGTTTGCACTTGTTTAAAAAAATCTCAACTTTTGATAGAAATGACCTAGAAACTTGCTTTTTTTTATATACTTAGAAATTTAAGGCGTGCAGGTTTAAGTCTTTCAACGGACCGGATCCGACCTGCAGGCCATGTGTTTGACAAACCTGGTGTAAAGCGATCGGTGGAGGGACGGATCGGCTTGCGCGCTCACCAGCCACGAAGTCATTGGCCGTCGTCGAAGAATGACGTTTGACTTCGTTTGCAAACTCGTGAATTTGTTTCGAGCCATTCTTACTTTTGATTGTGTTCCATCGTGTGCATTGAAATTCTCAAGTGCCAAAAATGTTATGTTCATATCGACTGAAACTTCGAGGGACAGTGTGTATTATTTAGTGCCTCCTAATACAGAAAATGAAATCATGAAAAAAAACGATATTAATTTGAAAACAATATTGAATTAAATAATAAGCAAAGAATACACAAAGTCATACAAAAGTGCATTCTTCAAAATACTCCAAGGTTGAAGTTGCATTTATTTGATTCTAGATAAGCTTCACTGAGAAAGAGCTGACAACATTGTTGGTCATCTTGTTGCTACGGTACTTGAAAATCAAAAAGAAAATTAGAAAAATGTTGCGCTTCGGTCACTTTGAGTCTCTATAGTTTGTATTCTTTCTTGTTCTTTTTCAGGGCTCATTTTTGGTTACGTGACAATACAGCAACATCTATTGGTCATATCACACACACTGTCCCTTTAAGAAGACCGTTTCACCCATAGAAAGAATGTTACTAAACTGCAATCATACCCCATCCTTACTTACAGAACCATAACAAAAACAACCTGTCCTTAAGACTTTCTTAAGTCCTTTAAAAAAAATATAATAGGGAACAGTGAGTATTATTTAGCGCCTCACACAAAAAAAAAGACGATAAACTTGGCAGTTTGATCACTTTAAGACTCAGTACTGTGTATGCTCCCTCATGCTTTTTAGCACTCGTTTTCAGTTGTACCACACAATACAGTGGCATTTAATGGGAAAATTATACACACTGTTCCTTTAAGAAGAACCTTTCACCTACTAGGAAACCGCAACCAAATCCCATCCTTACCTAAAGAGCCAAAAAAGAACAATATTTCCTAAACATTGTTTTAGAGGGACAGTGTATACAAATAAACACGACTTGACTATTTTTTGGTGAGTCGCAAAAAAAAGAGAAGAACAATTCTGCGGTTTGGTCACTATGAGTCTTTGTACTGTGTATTCTCCCTCATGCTTTTTAGCACTTGTTTTAGATTTTACCACAGAATACATTGACATCTATGGGTCAAATCATACACACTGTTCCTTTAAGAAGGTCCTTTCAACCACTGGAAAAAAATCTGCCTCTTTACTGAAACGCAACCAAATCCCATCCTTACAACCCCAAAAAAACAATATGTCCTAAATAGTTATTTTTAAAGGGACAGTGTGTATTGTTTAGCAAGTCGCAAAAAATTAGAACTGCGTTTTGCGGTTTGGTCACTATGAGATTCCATACTGTGTATTGTCCCCAATACTTTTTAGCACTTTTTTTTTTAATTTTACCGCACAATACAGTGACATCTATGGGTCAGATCATGCACACTGTTCCTTTAAGAAGATCCCTTCACCAAATTCGGCCCCTTTACTGAACAGTAACCAAATCCAATTTTTTCCTACAGGACCAAAACAAAAACAATCTGTTCCAAATAGTTTTTATTGTATTATTATATTTTTTTACGGGACAGTGTGTATTATTTTATATTTTATAGATAAAAAAATTGCAGTTTGGTCACTTTGAGTTTCCATAGTTTGGATTGTTCCTTGTGCTTTTAAGCTCTCGCTTCGGGTCACAGTACACAGTACAGTGACATCTAGTGGTCAAATATTACACACTGTCCCTTTTGCTCATTGCAAACGTTTAGCTTTTTGGGTGCCGTTTCAGGAAGACTGGAAGAGTTACATTACAGTAATCCCTTTTTTAACTACAAAATATGTGCATGATTTTTGGATTTTACATTTCACATTTGTTAGCAAACAGCAAGTCTGGTATAATGAATAAGCTACAAATCTTGAGTGCTTTTTAGCTCCATCCTGAAGCTTCATCCAAAATCTGGTAACTCTTTGCGAAAATTACTATTCAGTAGTCAATACTGTACTCAAAATGGAATGCGAACAAGCTTTGTACCTATGCGTGTTTTTAACTATTTCCCCACCATCATTGTCGTTAGCATCGTTTATTAGCATGTACCACGGCCAATGTTCTATGTAATAATAACAAGGCCGATGTCAAGGTTTTATTAGCATGTGGACCAAAGCATGTTTTTTTGCGTGTCGTTACATGTTTTCTTTTTAGTTGGCATGCTGACAGGCCATAGCTAATGCTAGCGCCTCTATCTTCACCATTTCACATAATGTCCTATTTTTGGGTATGTTTTTGTGTACACATAATACACGAATCCCCTGCTATTTAAGATCACCGACAAGCCCAATAGAAAGCACCCAAATGTTAAAAATATAATGAAATTTAAACCTGTATAGGACAAACGATTGTGCTAACAACTTCCTACAAATTTTAAGTTATTAACGGCTTGGTTTTTAACACTTCTTGTAAGCATTCTTTTTCTTCTTCCGTGTGTTCGTTTGATTCATGGTAGCGAGGAGGTAGGTTTTCAAAGTAAAATCGGGAAAAGGATGAGTAGTATCTTCGAATGGTTTACTTACAGAATATTCTGGGCATAAAAGAGCTACAAAACACTTGAGCAAAGACTGAGGTGGCTTATCATTATTATACAACAAGGGTGGTTCATAAGCTGATTGTAAATATTTTACAAAAATAAACATTGAATAGAGCACTATCCTACTAACGATTGCCTTGTCATCCCTTGGGGTAAGTCTTGCTCAAGCCACTCAACTTTTGCCTGAGAAAATCAATTAGATTTTTTTCAATGGGTATTAGAGCTTGACTTTATATACTTTTGTGTACTTTGCTTGAAGTAACTTAACAATGGTGTTCACGGCAATTTCTGGCAACAAAATATAACACATCTGAAGTGACAGAATTACGATTAAATAAATGAAGAAGTTATAAATCAGGTTATACGATCATGACTAAATACAGACAGTGGGAAATTTTAATATTATAACACATCTTAAAGAGGTTTTACACTCAGTAGATAAAAAATCTACTCAATGGTGACTCAAATAATCAATTATTTGTATTTCTTTTGATAAGGGGTTCTCCATATCCCTTTGAATGTTATTGACTTCTCTTCAGTATATACTGTATTTGCTGGTTTTTGATGTCCTGACTTTTGAGTGACGAAGGAGCGGTTATTTTCGTTTTGAACAGTTTAGTCTAGTCAAATACGCAGGGGGTTGCTGTAAATTAGTTGCATTGTATTTCCATAAACACCTTATCGAAAGGAACCCGCCTTGTCGACCAAAGATTGATGGGGAAAAAGTTAACAAACCAGATTGTTCTGCTATCAACAGTCAAATCGAGACCAACGAGGGATGTTTACGTGCTATTGATTGTTCATGACTTGTACATGTGAATGTTTCCTGTCTGCATGTCCATCAAATAACCAATAAATGAGTTTCTTCATCTATGGCAGTGGGTTTCAAATAGGGGGGCGTGCGCGTTTTTACCTCTGAACTTTTTTTGATTTTAACTTTCCAAAGAATCAAGTGCATTTGTACCTCCACTACTCTAGGGAGCAGTGGCGCTCCTTTTAGTGGACTATTTTGTTTACATTTAAACTCAAGGCCGCGCTTAAAGCACAGAGTAGAAGCATTGAGTGTAGACACAAAGTGGAGCAAACTATTAAGTGACCCCATGAAAAAAAAATTAACCCGGATGAGGAGACAGTCTTTTTTGTGGGGCACTAGAGGATTTCCTCTTCCGAGAAGTACTGATCTCCAGGAAGCTGCACGCAGTTCTTTCAGGGTAGATCCAGCATGGCGTGCTCCTCCAGGATGCGTTGGGTCGTACCGTGGACCCTTTGTAGAGCACGTATAATGATGCGTAAGATGGGCTCGGCCTCCCCCTGACTTTGAGCACACACAAGCCCCAGGAAGTAGTCCCGGTCCGGTAGAGCTAGGAAGACCAGTTCAGCAGCCTGCCGGAGAACCCATGAGTGGTGTGGGGCCAGTGCTACCTGGTAGGCGTCCCTGTTGGGGCGGCAAATGTAAAGTCGCCCAGACAGCAGTTTTGGGAATAACGCGTTATAAACGTGTCCCTGAAAGGCAATTACTTTTCTTGGTAACAACTACTGTACTACGTTATTGATGAAACATAGTAACTCAATTTTCTTTACAATATAGAGCTTAATGATATCAGTCTGCCAGTGTTAACAGTTGGACATGTTCATATCCACCTACAAGGTACAACTGAATACTGTACAGCAGGTATGTCCAAAGTCCGGTCCGGGGACCAGTTACAGCCCCCATTTTTACTGGCCTGCGGCCTCTGTCATAAAATAAATAATATGTGGCCCATCAGTAATGTTGACTGCAGTGTAAAATAAATGTGTACAAAAAAAAAGAATTCACCATTTCACCAGATGATGGCAGTAGCCATTTGGCCCGCTTGCCCATGAACTTCTGTGAGAATTTAAGCCTACCCCATTTCTGACAATGGTGACTGTAACTAACAAAAGAGAGGATGACACTTAGGGCCGCTGCTTCCAGGACAATCGAAATCCAAAACAACTGCTTCTGCCTAATTTTCCAAAAGACTGTGGCTATTTTCAAAGACTAATAATCATTAAGCACTGCAAGACAGAAAATGCTTACTACTAAAAGCTAAATGGAAATGAACGTTGTGAAAAGGTGAAGCAACTGGAAGCTGTTTTGAAAACACAACTGCGCTTTTTCACTGTGAGTCAATTGAAAATGCCACAAAGCGAGCTACAAGGTCACGATGCAGATTGCCAAGCACAGCAAACTTTTGACGGACGATGAATTTATTAAAGACCGTTGAAAAAATGCCAGTCTGAATAGTTGGCCCTCACACATTTTCAGCTCACCAAATCAGGCCCCCTTTCTTAAATGTTTGGACACCCCTGTTGTACACAGTTATGGTGGCGCCATCTCGAGTTGAGAGTACAAGAAACGCTGAAATTTCCTCATGCAGATATTCTTCCTAACATACATACTCACATCCAGGCAAAAATTTCTAACCATGAAATAAATGAAGATGATTTTTATATGTGCATATTCGGTTGAGTGTAACCTGTAGCGAACGATAGGCAGCGTTTGGGGAGTGGGTGTAACTGATAAAGCAAATCAACTCAATTAATAGGGAAAATGTAAAAACAGAATCCATGCTAAAAGTGTGTTTAACTTTTTTATGTTAAAATTATTTTTGCAATACACTATGTGAATATATATATATATATATATATATATATATATATATATATATATATATATATATATATATATATATATATATATATATATATATATATATATATATATATATATATATACTGGACTGTCTCAGAAAATTAGAATATTGTGATAAAGTTCTTTATTTTCTGTAAAGCAATTAAAAAAATAAAAATGTCATACATTCTGGATTCATTACACATCAACTGAACTATTTCAAGCCTTTTATCGTTTTAATATTGCTGAATTTGGCTTACAGCTTAAGAAAACTCAAAAATCCTATCTCAAAATATTAGAATATCATGAAAAAGTATACAAGTAGGCTATTCAACTAATCACCTGAATCATCTAATTAACTCGAAACACCTTTTGAGGTTTCCTGAGCCTTAAAAACACTCAGCTTGGTTCAGAAAACTAAATCACAAGTATGGGGAAGACTGCTGATCTGACTGCTGTCCAGAGGATCATCATTGATACCCTCCATCAGGAGGGTAAGACACAAAAAGAAATTTCTCAAAGAGCAGGCTGTTCACAGAGTGCAGTTTCAAAGCATATCCACAAAAAGTCTGTTGGAAGGGAAAAATGTGGCCGGAAACGCTGCACAACCAAGAGAGATGACCGCAGCCTTAACAAAATTGTGAAGAAGAGCCGCTTCCAGAATTTGAGGGAGCTTCAAAGACAGTGGGCTGAAGCTGGAGTCCAGGTATCAAAAGCCACAGTTCACAGACGTGTCCGGGAAATGGGCTACAATAGCCGTATTCCCATGGTCAAGCCACTTCTGAACTCAAGACAACGGAAGAAGCGTCTGACTTGGGCTATGGAGAAGAAGCACTGGACAGTTGCAGAGTGGTCCAAAGTCCTCTTTTCAGACGAAAGCTTTTGCATTTCATTTGGAAGTCAAGGCGCCAGAGTCTGGAGAAAGGCTGGAGAAGAGCAAAATCCAAGTTGCTTGAAATCCAGTGTGAAGTTCCCACAGTCAGCAATGGTTTGGGGAGCCATGTCAGCTGCTGGTGTTGGTCCACTGTGTTTCATCAAGTCCAGAGTAAATGCAACTGTGTACCAAGAGATTTTAGAGCACTACATGCTTCCATCTGCTGAAAAGCTCTATGGAGATGAGTATTTCATTTTCCAGCATGATCTGGCACCTGCCCACAGTGCCAAAACCACCAGTAACTGGTGCACTGACCATGGCATCACTGTCCTTGATTGGCCTGCTAATTCCCCTGACCTGAACCCCATCGAGAATTTGTGGGGTATAGTTAAGAAGAAGATGAAAGACACCAGACCTACAAATGCAAATGAGCTGAAGGCCGCTATCGAAGCATCCTGGGCATCAATAACACCTCAGCAATGCCACAGGCTGATTGCCTCCATGCCACGCCGGATTGATGCAGTAATCCGTGCAAAAAGATTCCCAACCAAGTACTGAGTGCATCAATGGACATTTTCAAATGTTTGATTTAGTTTTGCTGTTATAAAATTATTTTTTTTACTTGGTCTGAGGAAGTATTCTAATATTTTGAGATAGGATTTTTGAGTTTTCTTAAGCTGTAGGCCAAATTCAGCAATATTCAAATAATAAAAGGCTTGAAATAGTTCAGTTGATGTGTAATGAATCCAGAATGTATGACATTTTTGTTTTTTTAATTGCATTACAGAAAATAAAGAACTTTATCACAATATTCTAATTTTCTGAGACAGTCCAGTATATATATATATATATATATATTTATATATATATATATATATATATATACCAACCTTTTGCCACTTAACAGCTGTAAATGTTATCTTCCACTCTGATTTTACACACAAAACACATTTCGGCCGGGGTGGAGTGTGATTTTACGCGCATGCTCGAGTTTTTTTGTATTCTAGCATGAAAAAGGTGAAAGTAAAAAAGGGACAGTTTTAGATGCCATCCAGTTGCCGACCCAACCTCCTAAAAGATCGTGTCGCATACTTGCACGCGCCACACAAGCATCTTGACAGAGGCTGCACTAATGATTTCAGCCAGAAGATGGCGTCAGCAAGAGGAACATTTCAACACAGCACTTTTACAATTGAAAAATCAGTAGACTTTAAAAAACAATCTGTAGCCATTTTAAAGGGACGAAAGTGATACTTTTACACAAAAAGCAGTAGTGCCGTGGTTGTTGTGCATCTGTGGAGAAAAAGAAAAAGTTTTGGACAGTACCCAGAAGTAGAGAAGGAGATTTTTGAGTGATTTGAAGCCCAGAGAGAAATTGGATATGGAGTGTCTCGGCAAAGTGTTTCGTTGTAAGCTCACAAGATTGCACAAGCCAAGAAAAATATAGGGCTCACTGCTTCCACAGGTTGGTGTAAATATCTTTTTAATTTTTTTTTTTATGTGCCTATTTTAAATCATTGTTAAAGGGTTGGCTTTAAGCGAGTACATATGTTAATTTGTGACCAGATAGTTCCTTTCGGAGTAACAATCTACTATTTGGTGTCAATAATCTGGGGGATCACAGTTTCATTTTAAATGAAGTCACTGTAACTAATTATTGTTTTTCAGTCGTACGTCCAACACAGCTAGACCAAACTGGGCTGTAGATTGTGTCTTTACCTGCTGAGCTCGCCGGGCGTCTTGAGGCGACCGTGCCGGTCGGGGGCGTCTGTCAGGCCGTCTAGCGTCATGGCAAGCCACAGCAGCGAGCGATGCAAACGCAGCAACGTCCTGCAGCCTGAATCGCTGCGGCGGGAAAAATCCACCGCGCCTTCTCGTAGCTCGGCCTCCACCATTGAGCGCACTGAACGGTACGCATGCTAGAGTACAGGAGCATAATTTAGTAATGGGAATTCCGGCTCTTTTTGGAAATGAGGTTTGGCTCGGGTCACTCAAAAAAGCTGTTTCTTCCGTCTACCAATAGGCTGTATCTATAGGACACGATTTAAACAACAGTTTACAGTCAAGGTCACACCAACAGACCCCCTTTTGGCTGTAATTTACTAAATAATAATTTCTAAAGAAGCTTATTAAACAATGTATATTTATTGTTGCGATACAAACTTTAAACACCCAAAATCTCTAGCAAAGCACGTAGAGCAATTTGATTGGGTGTGCGGTGGGAATGGCCGGAAATATACACACCTATATACACTTCCTCGCCCAGTGCCCTCTGCACTAAAGGTAAATACGTTGGTACCCTACTTTGTAGTATTTTGTTCCTGACCCCTGCTGTACATGCACCCAATTTGACATCAAAAAGCGTTAGATTTTATTGCGCACTCTATTTTCACACGCACTTTTTTTTAAGATCAGTCTTAAGATTATCTTACAGTATGTATGGTGTGGTGCAACTGAAAACGAGTGCTACAAAGCTTAAAGAAGTATACAAACTACAGAGAGTCAAAGTGACAAAAAAAACCACAATTTCTTCAATGGCTTCTCATTTTTTGCCCCCATTTACAAATTAAGAAGAAAGAAAGAGAAAAAAAAAGAAAGTAGAAAAGAATAGTAAAATTAAGACAAAAGGGAAATAAAGAGAAAAAGAAAAGACAGAGTTAAAAAGGAAAAATGGAAAAGTACAAATATGTGAATGTCTTTAACCTATTTGGGCAACAACAGCAGGGGTGGACGACCCTTTTGATTGGCGGGCCTCATTTCGTTATAAAGTTTGTCAGAAGTAAAGAAAATAATTGATTGGATTTCTTTTTGTATCTACCAATACAGTCTGCGGACAAAAACCTTGGTAATACATGAGGATAAAAGAGCACTTGGGGGTAGTTCAGTTTTGGGCCTTTTTCTTTAAACATTCCATTCTTGTCAAATATGTAAAAATTAAAACTTGAGATACATCTCTTTAGAATACAACAGTATGTATTTTTGATTAAGTAAACATGCAGAAATGCAAATTCTATATATGTGTTTATTCTCTTTCAATAGACTATTTACTCATATTGGTTTTTTTAACACTCGGAGAAAAAGTGATAAATTATATCTTTTTTTAGCATTAAACTTGATAATATGTATTGAAAACGAAAAATGCAATATGGCAATATGTTTTTTTTTTTTTTCATTAAATTGGAAAAATATCTTGATGGGTGAAACAAATCCCTGATTTAAAAAAATGAAAAGTACGAAAATTGAGGCAGGTATTTGAATGTTGGGGACTCTGGGGACAAATATAGCACCAAATCGATATAGTTTTTTGAAAATATTTTTGTACATATGATTATAATTTTAGCATTTGGGAGGCTAGATAAAAAAAGCCCCATGGACCCCAGTTTGCAAATCCCTGAGGTACAGCCTGTTTAAGCTGTTGCTACCTGAATGTCAAATGGGTTTAGTTCCCAACTCTGTGGAATTGAAATAAACAGAGCCCCTATTGCTGAACTATGCAACCAATGTTGAAGGTCAACTGGCCTTCCTTCGCAGCCTTCAACAACCCCTTCAACAAGCAAACTAGTAGGACACCCACTCACCGATCCCTTTGGCCCATGAGAGCGAGCCAACTCTCGGATCATCTCCATTTTCTCCTTGACCTTCTGAGAAAAGAACGAAACCACTGGACCGAGAGACTCCATGAAGCTGTGAACAGAAAAAACGATTTTGTCCGGTAATGTCATGAATTGCCTTTTTCTTCTTAAATGTGTTCGTTGGATCCCAGGTAGAAAGAAGGTAGGTTATTAGAATAAAGGCTGCGTGAAGGGATCCTTCTAAGATTGCATTTGGGGACTACCCTGGGCCAAAATTAGAATTAGAATCAGAATTGTCTTCATTGATAGCAACGTAGTGAACATTGTTTTTAACAAGGTCAGACTGGGAGGCACTCCAGGATAAACACATAATTAACGCTTGAAATAGAAAAATAAGATAAAAAGAATGTCAGTATTAATAGGAAAAACTATATACAAGGTAGTGCATGGAGACTGGCCTTAGTTGTGAGTGCATCCGTACAATAGTACAAAGTAAATTACAGCAGTAACATTTAGCAGCAACAAATTTCCAAATAAGCCGATAATAATATGAATACCCTGTAGAGTGGTGTCACTTGCTACTTGGAGGTACGAAACTGTCACAGTTGCCATGGCGCCCAATTGGCCCCGCCCGTGTGGCGCCAACTGCGGCTCGTTGACAGATTGGCTTTCCGTCTATTTGAGCTCAGTGCTCTTACTCTTCCTTTGTCAGTCCGTCAACGAATCTCTGCCCCGCAGACGTGGGTTTTGACTCCGTCCTGTTTCCTGTTGGTATTTCCTGTCTGGTATTGTTCCCGTCTAGTTTGTCCTGTTTAATTTCGAAATACCTGTTTTGATATCAATCCTGTTTGTCCCGTTGCTTAGTATCGGTTTCCAGTTTAGTTTCGGTCTAGTTTGTCCTGTTATTTTCGATATCCTGTTTTTATATCATTCCTGTCTGTCCCGTCCTGTCTGGTATTGACCCCATCTGTCCGATATCTGCTCGGGCAATTGGTATCGATCTCGTCGGCCTCTGGCTTCCTATCATTCCACGCCAGACCGCTGCCTAACGTGCATGATTCCCCATTTCCCGTAAAATAAAAGGTTTGTGTGAGGAACGTCACGCATTTGGGTCCTGATCCTGTTCCGGTTCATGACAGAAACGAGGAATATGGCTTACCACATTCTTATAGGAAGAGAAGGGCGGAGCCGAAACGAAACTCAAAAGATGTAATTTTCACCAGATTCAACCAAAGGTCCATGTTCGTTAAATCCTTTTCCAGACTGGTTCTAGCTAGGCCAACTGGCGCTGATGTGACAACCCTCAAGGCAACATCTGGCTACAAAATAAAGCACGACTAAAACTGAAAGCGCTGTGAAATTTAAAAGTATTTGCCCCCTTCCTGAATTGTGTGGTTTTTATTTTTTTTTTGCATATTTATCACTCACAAAGGTTTTAGATCATCGAACCAATTTTAATACAGCACAGAGACAACTCTAGTAAATACAAAATGCAGTTTTTATCAAGGCACAGACTAACCAGTTTTTGTGCAGGAGCTGGTGCCGTGGTCGTGGGTGGCGGTGTGAGTGTGTAGTGTGTCGGGGGCTCTATTGGGGGAACGGGATGTGGTGAAATGGGGCTTGGGGTGGCTTGCCATCTTGGTGGCGGTGCTCTGAGCCCCAGGATCGGTTCTCCGTCGTGTGCTGCTGCCAGGGGTGGGATTGTTGTGCCCCCGTACTACCGTGGCCTCGTGGAGTTTGACAGGAGGGATTTTTGCCATGTTGATCTCTATATGCATTTTGCAAATAATGTATTTTTTTTTGCATTTTCAGCTCTACCACCACACCAGCACCTACCATAATTCGGGAGAATAATCCCTTTTAAGATTATTCAGATGATATATACTGATGTTTGTGGCTCTCGTTTGCCTTTAGGTTTCTTTGGGCGATAGGCACTGACTTCCGTAAAACTACATCTGGTGAAGGAAAATTATCTGGAAAATCAAGGTAAGACCAACTGCTTATCATACCCCCCTCTCCCAATTATTTTGTGCTTTCTGTTTCAGAATGCTGAGTTGATGAGGATGAAATCAGGTATCACACTACTACATAAACTATTAATCTTTGTGGGTTTTCTGTCTGCTTGAATCCGCTAGGAGTCAAAGATGCATGGGAATGGCCAGAGTATTATGAAGGGATAAACACAGCGACAGACAACTCACTCGGTCTCTCATTCACACCTGAGGACAATTTGGACAGGCCAATCAACCTGACATGCATGTTTTTTGGAATGTGGGAGTCAAGACACAATTACACCATCCCCTGACGATAATCCTGATCATCCCATGATGCGGGAGGAAACCGGAGTGCCCAGAGAAAACCCACGCAGACACGGAGAGAACATGCAAACAACGCACAGGCAGGCTGCCGTAGCTGGAACCGCACAAAGTAGAGCTCAACTTAAACCAAAAGCTTTTGTCTCAGGTACTTCTGGTGTGACAATGCTTAAGGCCACATCAGGCTACATAATGAAGCACAAGGGAAATCATGGAAAATTGTATAATCAGAACTGAATAAATGAAGATATAGAATTATGACTAAATGAGTAAAGATATTATAAATTAAGAAATTGCACTATGACGACTAAATCTCTGCGATGTGTCAATGTGAAAACATTTCAGACCTGATCAACTGATCCCAGCTCTGCAGGTACGGTTCCAGGAGGACATCATCTGCGACGGAGACGCTGGACTTCAAAAAGAGCAGAAGGCGAGACGCTTGGAACGATTGGCCCGGGCACTCTTTGATGAGAGGTGGGACTTTGTCCGGCTCCACCAATGGAGGCTGAGGCTGAGAGATTAAGGACTTCGGACCACCAGATTTAGTTGCAAAAATGTGTTTATCTTTACCTTTCTTCTATGCGTCGGGCATGCAAAGAGTGCTGCGTCACATTCCTCATCGCTGCCAACCTGATCTGCGCAGAGTGCGGGCGGCCATTAAAGTTGCCAGACATAGCTCAATACTGAGGGAGGGTGTGTCAATGAGGCAGGAAGAAAGACTTACAGATCCAGGCAGAACCTAGGAAGAAAACCAGCACCAAGATGGCCGACAAGAGCAGGCCGCGAAGCAGTGCCCTTTTCTGTCTCAGTGTGACCATGGTGACCGTCACACAAAAATGTCCAAGCACACACACAAACCCACACTTCGATCATATTGTGTACTCCATGACAGAAACACACTCGGCCCTTGATGAACTTTAAACTCGACCTTTGCACTCTTTTGTTTACCTCACACAAATCCACGAAAATTAGATGGATCTTTTTTCCAAAGCGCTTTATCAAAAGAAAGAAATTCTAAAATTGTACATTTTTGAACTTCTTGCTTGGGCAAGAAGTTTTTTTTGTTACACGCACACGCAAAAAGTTTTTTCTGTATGTAATTCTCAGTCCAAACTCAGAGTGGCGCTGTTCGAACCAGTTACAGGAGAGTGGTGAGGTTGTGCCTTACTCGTCATCATGGAAATATCAGATTGAAAATATTTTAAATAGTTATGTTTATTCAGGGTGAAAGTTCTTTGTAATTTAAAGGTGTCGTTCAAGATGTCCTCAAAAAAGTTAAACTATAGTGCATTGTATTTATTATATTGTTCTCCAGTTCTGCCATATTGTGCAGAATTCAGGGGCAATACTTACAAAAGTTCACTACAGACCCTTTTTATCCACAGGGTAGGATATCGGGATTATACTAATATTTTATTTCTGCAGTCCAAATTATTAAAATTGGATGATCTAGTAAAATGTTTCACTTCACAACTGCTATTTAAGGTCAACAAAAACATAGTGCCAGAAAACATCCAAACATTGTTCATTCGGAAAGAGGGAAGTTATAACTTAAGGGGCTGTAGTAAATTCAAAATCTCAAAGGTGAGAACCACCAGGAAAAGTATGTGTGTGTCTGTGTGTGTGTGGAGTCAAACTTTGGAACAATTTACAAGAAAAGATCAAACAATGTCCAACTATTCAAGTGTTCAAATTTAAATACAAAAAAACATTACTGGCAGAATACGGAGATGAAGAAAATGGGGTATGAGTGAAACTAGAGATTGGAAATACTGCGTTTACAACTATAGTTAACTTTGTTGTTATTGTTACTATTATTATATCATAACTGCTATGATGGCTTATTATCATTGATGTCACAATGATATTTAGTGACTAGTAGCATTATAACGTTGATAGATGGGTACTACGATGATTAGTGTATAAAATATGTGACTATTGTTATTATTATAATTATTGATATCTGACCTATGTAATATGTATATCCGTGAGATTTTGTTATATTTGGACAAAATGTAAAATGTAATTAATAGGGAAGATGAAGGGGCAGGGAAAATAAGTCTGCTTCCTACTATCCCTTTCGAACATGTTATGTTAACATTATTTTTGTTGTTAAGTCATTTATTTGTCCTGTTTTTATTTCGTAATTTTCAAAATAAAGTTTTCATTCATCCATTCATTCAAAGTTGAAAATAGAATAATTTCTCTTTTACCGTATTGCGCAATACATGCGTTATACACGCGCTATGGACGAGGTTTTATGGTACCGTAACTGTGAAATGATGGATCTGTCTATGCTAAGGGGGCTAATCGGAACAGTAAGACCACTAGTGATATAGAAGACATGCGAAAAGGCATTCGATTTTTCTCATTACCACACTATTTCTACAGTAACAGAGACGAATATTAGAGAATGGAGAAAACAGAAAGTTGTCCTGAAAGATATAAATAAACGCAAATAAGCTCGTTGCGAAACAACTCTTGTGTATCTGATGATGGATTGGATTTTAAAGGACAATAAACAAATGCATTGTAAATATTAGGTTGATATTGTGTTCATCATGTATGGTGTCAATACAGGATTTCAACGTTTGTCACTTACAATGCTTAATTTGAGCTGACAAAAAGTAAAACAAAGTTTTATCCCGATTTTTAATACAATATTAAGGGTGCACGTAATACACAAATGAGCATCATACACAAATATGGTAAGAAAAGCCAACTGAGTTCAAAAAGCCTCTATGCTTTTTTACCACACCTATCTGCCTCCTTCTTACACATTAGGTAGGAGGAATAGGAGGAGGGGTGAAGGTGGAGAGTAAGTTTATGCACGTCCCCCGTTTCTTAGCGTAGCATTAAAATTGTGAAAGTAAGAAAATGACTGTTTCAAGTAAAAACCGAATGCCAACCCAAGAAAGATAAAAATTTTATTAGAGCGCATCTAAGAAAGATACGTACATGCACGCACATCTTAAGAAGCTTGACAGAGTCTGCAATGATGACACAAGCCAGGAGATGGCAGACTGGAATAGAAAAGCTCCTTTGACTTCAAAGTTCTGGTATTTATTTTTCGCAGAATATTCACAAGAAATTATAAATACGATGAATACAATTACTATGTAACGTTTTACTGTGCTGAGCGTCTGCAGATGCAGTCATGATTGGGAAAATCTGCATTTCTAGCAATCGTTATCAAAGCAAACGACTTAACACATCACTGTGTAAAAAGGGTGAAATTGTGACTGTTCCATATGTGATATCCTTCTGGAATATGTTCAACTGATTAACTAGAAAAAAATCTGGCTGTTACCCAACCGCAGTTCTTTAAGAAACAAAGTACGAGAATTTTTTTAAAGATGATTCATAGGATTTATCCCTCCAAAGTGCATATTTTTAAAAGGCCGAATAAAGGAGATGTTAAATGTACATTTTGTTCTGCTGACACTGAAAATGTTCCGTATTTATTTTGGCACCCCTTGCTGAAAAATGTCAGTTCTGAAATCTGTAATTTTATAGTCTAGAAGATTGACAATGTGTTGAAACATTTTGTAAGGATATTGTGCTTGGAAAATATGACTCCAAAACATTTAAATTAAAGAAAAAATAATCCATTATTGTAAATCTTATGTCCGGATCTGGTATCCCACCTTCCCTCAAGAGCACCAACTTGGCTTGAAACTGGATCTACCTGACCTTGATTATCCCAAGACTTAATATTGAGTGTATGGACAATACACTGATTCGGGTCATTACGTTAACCGCTTCCGTCCTGCCTTCTGTCATGTTGGGGTTTTTTTTTTGTTTCTGGTTTGGACACTTCGGTAGATGTCTTAATATCTGTTTTGTTTTGTTTTATTCTATTTTGTATTAATGAATACTGTCCTTTGTTGAGCACAACTGCCTCCGTTACGGTTGGGTCCAACTCCGCAAAGTCACAGAAAAACCTGACCACCAGAAGCCCTAGCAGGAAGCTTTCTCATCTCTGTTCCAGCGATGAGGAGAAAGTTTCTCGGCTACATTTAAATCCTGACCCGGCAGTGAGGAGGAAGTCATTCCCCCGCTTCTGTATCCTGTCCCGGCAGAGAGTCAAGTGTCCCTTGTCCGCTTATGCATCCTGTCCTGGCAGCGAGGGTTTCTGGTCAGGGTCCCGGTGACGAAATGGTTTCTGTTCTGGTGATGACAACGTCACTCAGCTGCTTCTCGTATGTTTTGACGGGGATAAATAAGGACTCGTCCCTTGTTTCAGCGAAGAACTGACTGCTGTAGCCCTTGTGTTCTTTTAGTTTGTGTTTATTCTTGATCTGTCTGGCAAACGGCCCTCGAGAGGGAGGTAAAGTCAGGATCTGGTACGCCACCTTCCCCCAGAGGGCGCTTATCGGGTTTAGAACGGGACACACATAAGCCCAGACTCCACACATCTGTCCCTAACCATCCCAAGACTTTATATCGACTGCTTGAACGGCACACTGGGTCGGGACATCGCATTTGCCACTTCTATCATGTCTTCTGTCACCATCTCAGGTTAAGTTTTTGTTTCTGGTGTGGGAACTTTGCCAGTTGTCTTTAGACCTGGTTTGTATTTGCTTGTTCTTGTTCTTGTTTATTTTATTTTTTTTTTAACAAATACCATTCTTTCCTGAGAACACATGCATTCATTCCGGCTTCCCTGCATTTAGTTTCATCTCTGCAAATGAGACATCTTATTATCATGATAGCTAAATTCTACATTAACAAGTGCAAATTTACAGGTAGAAAATTTGCTTTAATCGCCTTCTAATGAGAAGTAAAACAATTCATCTTATCCATAAAGCTTTCTCACTGTCAAAAAGCCAATAAAACTAACTAATGACCTATCCGCTTACCCCCATGAATGTTTATTATTATTTATTTTTTTAATAACTTTTTATTTCTCCTACACAATTCCACAGGCTCTCATGGCATGTTTGTTTATTTATATTCACTTGTAATTTGGATTGTTTTTTGCAGTTTGGTTTAAATGTTACACAACATTAAAATTGAATTTTTGTATCGAAGTGTATGTGTTTTTTTTTAAAATACAGAAGTAAAAAAGAAAAGTCTAAATCTTATGTTGAATTTGTGACATATGACATAAAATGCATCCCCAGCTATAGTTTGGTTTAAAAAACGGGTTGATGACACCTTAAATGGGGCAGAAAGTAAGGGACAGAAACTATTGAATCCAAAATTCAACAGTTGTTGCATGTTCACATTCTTGCCAAAGGGGGCAGCAATCTATTAGACGTCCACAGGTTACCGGAAACAAATGAGGAACAAGTTAAACGTGACGTCACTTTTAATCACTTTATGCTTGTTTTGGTTAAATTTAAAAAACGCTAACGTGTCAAAGTACGGATAACAAAATAGCTTTCCAACATGGTGGTAGTCAGCGGACGAACTCTGGACAGGATTTATTCAGTGGTAAAATGCCTGTTTACCAATTTTAAATGGCCTTTTTAGTGTTAGCAGCTAGCATGCTTGTCAGCTGTTAGCTCAATGTAACTTTGTTTTCCCTTCGTACTTCGATACGGTGTATTAATGCTTCAATGAATTAAGCTATTTTTGTTAAAAAGTAGTTTTAATATTGTGTCTTTTAGGTTTTATTTGCTGTTGTGCTCTTGTCGTGGTCATATGTCATCTATGCCGGGCGGGTAGCAGCTCATTGGTTGCTGGAAAAGAGAACATCCCTCTTGTCTCATGATTGACAGGTGAGCTGGTAATTGCAAACCATGTAAAACACGCGTTCACCGTTTTTATCCATCCATCCATTATCTGCACCGCTTATCCTCAGTAGGGTCGGGGGGTTGCTGAAGCCCATCCTAGCTATCTTTGGGACACCCCGAACCTGTTGCCAGCCAGTTGCAGGGCACACAGGGTCAGACATCTCACTTCACACTTAGGGACAATTTGGACTGGCCAATTAACCTGACATGCATATTTTTGGAATGTGGAAGGGAACCGGAGTGCCTGGAGGAATCCTACAAAAGCACGGGGAGAACATGCAAACGGGATTAGATCCCATGACTTCGGAAGTGTGCCACGGACGCGCTACCCATTCAGCCGCCGTACCGCCCCTGTTTTTATGATGTGTCTAAATGAAGACTTGGCAACTAGTGTTGTGCGGATCAATCCAAATATCGATATCATCGATACTAAGTACTTGGATCAGATCCTTACTATTGTCCTGCGATTGTTAATTCATTCCTCCACCAGTTTTTTCACATTGCCGCTTTTCTATGTATATAGTGCAGCCTTTCTCTCCCTCACCCAGCGTCGACCACTTTTTAAGTATATGCCTGTGTCATGGCTGACAGGCACACTTTTAGCACCTCTCTCTACTTGGCCTGCTGCTGCATCATGCCTGCCAGGCGGAATAAAGGACCAAATCTGTGCGCCCACTCCTACAAGAGGCCCATTACTGACTTTATTTCCAAAATACTGTTGACATTATTATACAATATTTGTATTTTAATTAAATTGTGTTTTTTTGGATCTGAATCTCTTTGGTTTTTCACGTCTCTCACTCGTTTTTCCTTTCTCTCTTTCTTTGTCCCCCACTCTCTCTTTTTCTCTCCCTCTCTTTCTTTCTCCCATTTTTTTCTTTCTCCTCAATCTACTAGTCTGGGCCCGAGAGAATGTTTGCTCTAGTGTGTGGCCCCCCGAGTTAAAATGAGTTTGACACCCCTGCTCTAAACAATATGTTGGGAATCTTTTTTTCTGCCTTTTTCCTGATAAAGTTTTTTATCTTTATTTCCTCTTTGAAATGAAATGAAATGATCTGCATTTATTTAGCGCTTTTCAAGTCAATGACTTCCCAAAGCGCTTTACAGTGTGCTTCAAATTTCCCAATAGCGGCCTTGTATTGCAGCCATGTAAGACGCTAACCTGCTTATTGGGGGTATTAGGGGTTCAGTGTCTTACCCAAGGACACTTCGACATGTAACACGGACAAGCCGGGATTCGAACTGTAATCCCTTGATCCCAAGACGAGCGCTCTACTTCCTGAGCTACTGCCGCCCCGAAATCATTCCAAGATATTTACCCTGAGTGTCATGTCCAATCTAATTGCATACAAATGTTTCACAACACTGATATCAATAACAATAAAGACAATTCTCTTCAGCGCCTTTCTTAGTTCTTTCCCCACTTTCAGTAAATATATTATTGTTATTGTTATTGTTATTCTCAGTGCAAGTAAAATTATTGTTTTACTTGCACTGAAAGGAGAAGCCCTCCAATTTCGTTATACTTGCATTATGACAATAAAGCCCAATCATTCATTTATATTGTACATATCAGTGCAGTATTTCGCAGACTTCCTCATCAGGACTCTACGATGATGATGTCATCTGCTCCCAGTGACTGACGATCTTGGTTTATAGCCAAAAAGGCGAGAAAAGATAGGTCTAAAACAAAAATGATTTTTTTAAATTAGTACCAAATGTCATACACAATTTGAAATAATCAAAAATCGTATTAAATACAGGGAAAACATACAGGTGACAGGTATGCAAATATATCTTTTGTATTGTCATGAGGTGGACTGAGCGTAGCCTGGGAAACGATGTGTCCCCATTGTCTTTTGATGTATTCTGTATTTAAGATACACAGTTACCAAATGCTTTGAAATGTGTCTGTGCACATGCGTCTCAGATGTGGAAAAGCTTAATAGGATGAATGAGAGGATCAGACAAGCGAGTCCTCTTGACACGAGTGGTCCTCTACTAAAAGAAACGAGCACACACACACACGTATAATTAAAAAGCTGTTTTGCATATGCATTACAAACAGTCCTTGGTAGAATAAAAAAATACCCACACAAAATTTGCCTCAATATATTCTTTGTTATCGATCCATATCACATTAAAGCAGGAGTCCGCCAGACATTTAGCGGTTATATGAATTAAATTGTCTTTATTGTCATTAATATCAACATTGTGAAAGATTGTACGCTACAACATTATACAACGAGGTTAGACATGGCACTGATAGTAATTACATAATGTCACATACCTGTCAACTTGTACGTCTCCTCTGCATTTAATACGTTTTTGATCATTTCAAATTGTGTACACAATTGAGAACGGGAAGTTTTGGGGGTCATAAATTATACTGCTATGTACAATACGCAACACTAAATTTACTGCAAGTTTAGAAATAACTGAAAAAGATGTGTTACTGTTGATAACTTAAATCAACCTGTTCACAAAAAAATGTTTTTTTTTCTACATAGACTGTCTTGCTGTGAGTAAATACGTTCAGCATTGGGTTTAAAAGGTTTATTATTGCTTCTATTATTGCTGAATTACAATCATTAATAGTGTAGACTTTAGTGTATTGTTGTAGTATTTTCTGTAGCAATTTTTTGTTGTATTACCATGGTAGGATTTTTGTGGTATTTCTGTAGTATTGTATTTCTGCACTAGTACTTTTGTAGTGGCATTATTGAAGTTTTTCTGTAGTATTACTATAGTTGTCGTTTTTGAATATTCTTGTGGTATTTCCATAGTATGATTTTTGTAGTATTCTTGCAGTAATTCTGCAGTAGTATTCCTGTAGTTAAGAACTAAGAAATCTGCTTAAAAATCGTTTGTGTTGTTTACCTGTGAATGAAGTTGTTTAGGCAAATGATCTTTTCTTTTACTCTACATCGTCTGTGTTGCTGTGAGTAAATAGGTGCGGCTTGTGGTTTTTTTTTTTTTATTGCTTAAAAAGGGAAATTGCAACGATTAATAAGGAAGGCAAGGTAGGTTGAAAGGTATGAGGTCACATACAAGTTTTACTGTAACATAGCTACTGTTTTTGAATGTGTTTCCGTCAGATGGGGCCGGTGGTTCAAAGGTCCCCGACGAAATCGAGCTCGCCTGGCAGCGTGGAGCCCGGTTCTTGCTGTTTGGCCAGCTCCTTGGGGGTGTTTTTTTCGTCCAACTCCTTGCAACTTTTCCCATCCAGCCAGTATGTCACCATATCACCTTTACCCTGACCAAAACATGCTCGCCCTTAGAAGCCATACACGTCCTATCAGCAGCACCCGCGCTCACCTTGACCTGGAGCGTCCCTCGGCACTCCAGCACATAGCTGCCAATCTCCTCCAGCAGGTGAAAGACACTGGCACTGCACTGAATCTTCAGTGCTGAGTGACACGCAACATAAAACGTTTGGTAGCACAGAACGAGAGAGGGAGATTGACTTGACAAGGTTGTGGATAGCATACCCAGGCTAGTGGACTCCATACGAGAAGCCGTGTTTACCGTATCACCAAACAAACAGTAGCGAGGCATTTTAGTCCCGACCACACCTGCCACCACTGGACCTGTCAATTAAGCCAAACACATTTGATTTTATTTTAATGTTTGCAATTGTAATTTGAGATTTTCAAAAACAACACAAATAAAATTTTACTTTAAAGGGACACAGTGTATTGTATGATCACTAGATGTCGTTATATGGTGTAGTGCTGCTGTCACCAACTTTTTATTTAAGCTAAAACCTTTTTTTTTTTTTTTTATTGATTAGCACGAAGGGCTACCAGTTTGATATGCATTTCTAAAATGACAACTTATCATGTCCTTACTATGCTGTTACTACTTCATTAACCGGTAGTAATTATTGGAAGTTGAGTTAAAATAGGCTCAGTCACCCAATAAAACATAATGCCATTTAGAAATCAAATTTACCGAAAAATTACTATGACCCATCATTGGCGAGTTATTTTCAGAATCTGTCCGCGGGCACCACGTTGGAAACCCCGAGTGTAGTGCATTTGCTAAAAAGCACTATGAATAATACAATCTACGGAGACTCAAAGCCACCAAAACGCACCATTTTACTTCTCATTTTTTCATCAAATAATATTAACTGTAGAAGAATGGTTAAACATAAGTTTCTACTGTCTGTTCAAATTATTCTTTGTAAGTCAGAATATTCCTTCTCGACTATGGTACTATTAGAACAGACCTAGGCTGTTTATGGTGTGCTTTGGACTAACTAGTTAAAAACGGGCCCTTTTTTCCTTTTTCTGAAGTCACTGATTCTGTGCATTAAGTTGTGCCAATTAATAATTTGATATTATCGGTTATTGAAACTATGACCTTGACCAGTGCAAGCGTACCCGAGTGTATCCCGGCACGGATCTGCAGCTGCAAGTTTGGCTTGTGGGGGATCCTAAAGGTGCGGCACACAGCCACTAGGTCCAACGCCATGCTGGCGATCTCCGAGGCGTGTAGGATGCCGTTCTCTTGTGGGACACCCGACACCACCATGTCTTCATACAAACAGATGTGTTAAATCGTGAAGTTTTTATTCATCCGTGCGGCACGGCGCGCGTTACCCACAAGCATCTCCAATGGTTTCCACCTTATAGACGTCATAGTTGTCGATGATGTCGTCAAAGGTTGTGTAGAGCTTGTTGAGGAAGTCCACTACCTGGTATGGAGTGCTGCTGCTGGACAGCTGCGTGAAGCCTACGATATCGCTGCAAGTGCAGGAAGAGTCAGTCCCCCGCTTCTAAATTATCAGTGCATGCTTCCTTGTAGGCACAATAGAGGAATACATTTATAAATTAATGAATACCAACAATTATGCCCAAAATACTTAAATATATGACATAAAGGCAATTTATTCTTTTATTTATGGATTTTGTAATTTTTTAATTCCGGTATTTTTTCGTATAGTTCTTCATGTATTTTGTCAAGACAAAATGTTGTTCAAACAAGGAGGCGGCCCAGTTGTCGCTTTACAGCTATTGGTTGATCAGTAATGAATGATTGGTGCACTTGTTCATCAACTAATAGTGAAAAGCTCAGCCAGTTTGACTGCCCCATCATTTGAAGATCATTTATTTGTGACAAAATACCCGACAAAATAAATACATAAAAAGATAACAAATGACAAAATACATGACTAATTACACGACTAAATACATGATAAAAGACGCGAAAAATTAAATACATCAATAAAAAAAGGCCAATGGCAAAATAAATACATAATTCCTATTATTCCGAAATAAAATAAATAAGTACCAAAATAAAAACATGACAAAATACCCTACGAAATACATAACAAAATAAATACATAAATAAATAATTGAATAAATGACAAAATACCGAAATAAATAAATGACAAAATACACAACTAAACAAATACTCAACTAGACAAACTACACGACTAGTAAATACAGAAATAAATAAATTACAAAAGACAACAAAATACTTGACAAAATAAATTACAAAATACGTGACAAAATACTGTACATACCATCTCAAGAAAATAAATACAGAAACAAATGATTAAATAAATAACAAAATGTAGCGCTTGTGCGGCACAGTTCTGAGGTCATGAGATCGAACCGCCGGTGTGGAGTTTGCATGTTCTCCCCGTGCTTGCGTGGGTTTCCGCCGGGCACTCCGGTTTCCTCCCACATTTCAAAAACATGCATGTCAAGTTAATTGGCCGGTCCGAATTTTCCCTAGGTGTGAATGAGCGAGCGAATTGTCTGTCCCTGTGTGCCCTGGCAACCAGTTCAGGGTGTCCCCTGCCCACTGCCCGAAGATAGCTGGGATAGGCTCCAGCACCCCCGCGACCCTAATGAGGATAAGCGGTGCAGATAATGGATGGAAATAACAAAATGCACGACAAAATACATGAATAATTCATATCCCTCTAGTGGGTGAGGCATCACTTCCTGAGGCCTGTCTTGGGCAATTACAGCCTGGGGGTCCCTATCCATCTCCTGGACAGTTTTTATAAGTAGGGATTTATTCTCCCAAATGAAACGAATAGTATTAGTTTTATCTTGGGTATTATGTGATTTATTTATGTGTTTATTATTTTGTATGGCATATATTTGTAGATATATATTTATTTATTTATACATATGGCAGGATTAGTTGTCCACAGGGCACAACCTAAAGAACACAGTGGCGCTGACGTAGCTTTGAGCCTGTGACTGCTTCCCTTGTCGTAGGTCATCAGCCACTTGACGGGGAAGCATACCTAAAGCAGACGTAGCAAATAAACATGTTTGAGTGAGGGGTCCATTTTGGATGCGCGCATTTGCTTCATACTGTAAAGCAGCCTGTCCGTCCTCTGCTTCTCATGCATCAGATCTTGCGTTCGCTCGGCCACGAGGACTTCCAAGTGCTTGCTGTACTTCTCCATCTGGAAGGCGGTGCATGCGTGCACGTGTGTGAATGTGAATAAGCATTGGTGCACCGCAGCTTACCAAGTTCATCATCATGTCAACCGGGCTGACTTTCACAGGGTTGATCCGGTAGACAAACTTCCTAATCTGCTCAAAAGTCGGGCGTACGGCGGGGTTGTGAGCGCCGCATCGTCTGATAAGCTGCATTATCCAAGATTTGGTTAGCATCCGAGCACTAGCATCACTTCAGCCGACTCACCTCTATGTAGTCGGCCGGGCAAGGGCAGGTATTGTCGGCTTTGCTTGAGATGAGCTCGGGGAGAGGCGGACAGCAAGAACATTCAAGGCTGGACTCGTCCACCTGAACATTAGTGCGATTAACGATAATTTGTTTAGATAATTTACCGTATTTTCTGGACTTTAAGGAGCACCCAAAAACCCCAAATTGGCTAGAAATTTTAACTTGAGCCTTGTAATCTGGTGCACCTTGTATGCGGACAAAATTGGAAGTGTGTTACCATTTTGTCCAATATGGCTGACCACAATTGCATAATAATGGTGGCAACGGGTATCGAACCGGGTAGCAATGATAAGGGCACCAAATGGGAATCACCAGGTTATCGAATGCAATGGGAATCAAAACCACCCCCTGCTGCATCACATCCGCTAGACCAATAGGGATATAGACGACACATGATCATTATCACACTATTTTTAGTCACAATACCAGATAGGTTAAAAAAATGAGTAAACAGAAAGTGATCAAATATCAATATAAAATTTTGTTTCACTTTTTCTCATTTCAAACCAAGGATTGTAATTAAGGAAGAATTACTAGAACTACCAAATTACTTCCCACAAGGCCCTTCTAATCAATTAGTTCACAAGCTCCTGCACTTAGTAATGACTTTGCAAGTCGGTTGTACCACAGACCTGTTAAATGTCTGGCAATATTCTCGAGGCCCGGGCCAATTATAACATACAACCTTTTGTTACCTTAGCCTATAATGTAATTCTAAGTTCATGCACCTTACAGTCTGGTTTGCCTAATAAATAAAAATAATATCACAAAATATTTTTTTATTGGGGGAGCGCCTTGTATTCTACTGCGCCTAACAGTGCAGAAAATACAGTACTTTTAAAACTTATTTTGTTCATAAATATTGTTCTCTCAAGGCCTGAAAAAAGAGCATTTTAGTAGCACGGATACTTACAGGAACAGGGTCACTACGGGTGGCGATCTCCAGTAGTATGATAGAAAAACTACACACAATCACATTCTTGTTAGTTTTGAGTGTGCCCTGAAGACGATACGCCACTGATTGGCTGTGCCTGCTGTTTTTTGTGTACATTGTCACCTGAAGACATCTCCAGCCAGCGTCGGCTCAGCGTTGGCATTTTGAAATTCCGGAGGCATGTATACCTCTTGGAGTCTCTGTTGATAGGTGGACATAGGCTCCCAATCTTCCCCCCGGCGATAGACTCTCAAACCGTAATCTGCCAGAAAAATGAGGACCGGTCAAAGGTAGGCAGGGTCGGGTGTTTGGGTTTGTGTCTCCCACCAGTGATCTTGCACACCCAGCGGTCGTCCAGCACACAGTTCAGGGACTTGAGGCGGCCGTGACTGATGCGGTGCTGGTGCAGGTACGCCATCCCTCGGGCGATGTCCGTGGCGAAGGAGAACCTGGGAGGCGACGGTGTCACGACCGTCTGAAAAAGCACGCTGAGGCCAGCTTACCTGAAGCCCCAATTGAGCGGGATCTCTTCATTGAGAAGGACGTCATTGAGGCTCCCTTTGGGGCAGTACTCGGTCACTATGGCCACATTCGGCACTTGTGTGCAGCCGCCGATGAACTTGCAGAGGTTGGGGTGGTCTAATTCCCTGAAGAGAAAGGCTGGCGTCACAATCACTCTATATTGATGGCAGTCCCTACTTTAAAACTTACTTGCATGACATTTTGTTTGCTTTCAAATTGATTATTTTCTTCCTGATTGAAAGTTCCCAAAACATTCAAAAGGGTGCTTATCGGCTAGGTATCAGTATTACTTTCTAATTGAGTCAGACATTGTAAAATTGTTCTTAAAGCCGGACGGACATACAGTATGTGGGGTTCAATAAGTAGTTTTAATGATTGTCTGATAAGTTTTCAAAATCCTGTCGTGAGTGCAGGAACAAAATGAAAGTGGAAGTATTTGCTAAAAACATTTCCCCAGCAATCCAAGTAATCTTTTTTTTAATTGTGGGCATGCTGAAATTCAGCATCAAACTTTGGCTCAGCTAAAGACTAATCTAGAGTTCATCTGTTTTCTGAAGTGGAGCTGTGATTGGTACTTATAAAAGGACAGAAATATCGATGTAATCTTTAAATGACGGAAACGTGAAAATGTCTTAACATCCTGTGAAGCTAATAATAAGCCTAACTCTGTTTTAGAGACATCAAACATCTATATTTTTTGTTGTTGGTTGACTTCGACTTTTTTTTCTTTCTGGAAACTCCACGCTGTTTTTAACATTCAAATGTTAATATTACAATATGTAACAGAGCTTTTTTTTTTCTTGTAAAGGTACTTTTTGATTTGATTAATTTGAATATTATAAATGCTCCAGTATATAGTGTAATATATTAGTGTTTTACAACATTTTTTAAGACACTTTTCTTTCATTGAAAAAAATCCTGCGGGATACTACTAGTCAGTGCTGTTGCAAGTTCAAATGAAAGGCACACAAATTGGATAGTTTCCCACCGCACAGTGTGACAATTAATTTTTGTGCCGCGGTGGTTGAAAACACTGTAGTATATAGTGATTCTAAGTGCCAAGAAGAAATCTGCAGGTTTGAGAGCATTCTCCATTCGGGCCCTGGTGCTTTGGAAAACTCCCTCTAAGATACGGTCTGCAACCTCCGTGGAAGTGTTTGAAACTATGCTTAAAAACATTTATATTCAATGGCTTATGAGGGTCGTTGCCCTTATACTCTTATTTTCTTGTCCTTGTATCGGTCCATTCTCAAGGTTTCCTAATTTTCCTCATGGTGATGTTTTTGACTTTTCCCTTGCCCCTATGTAAGTTTAAGATTGGGGGATGTTGTAATGGTGGTCTATGCAGCCCTTTGGGACTCTCTATGTTCAAGGGTTTGATGAGGAAATAAACAAGTAGGGAATGTTTGTATTTGTAATTTGTTACCTAACTTGCTTGACCTCCTGTCTGATTGTCTTGGACAGAGAGAAAGACTTGCTGGGAATCTTCTTAATGGCCACTGTTCTGCCGTCACTGTAAAACACCTGTGTCAGTTTCCAACTGAGGTAAAAGCTCAAATAGGACGGCGCACTAGATGCCAGTGCAGGTGAAAGTAGTCTTTTTGTTTCCCATTTCTCCCCCGCAGGAAGTCAAGGCCGTCACACAGCTGGTGTTGCTGTCGCTGTGAGCCGCGGCCGCACTCATCAGACTGCCCATGGTCACCCGTGCGTGATGATCTGCAGTGCCAAAGACACGCTCGGTCCTCCAGAGAAGAAACCGCAAATCCTTGGCGGGCGCCCTACCTTGCTTGATGAGGTCAAAGTCGATGATCCAGCTCTCGTCCCACAGCAACCTCTGCTTCTGGTACCTCAGCCACTGAGCACAAAAACACATCAAAGGGACATTGTGTAATATTTGACCACTGGGTGTCACTTTATTAGATAGTGCAACTGAAAACCAGTGAAAAAAGCGCAAGAAAGAACATCAACTACAGAGACTCAAAATGACTATTATTTTATTTTATTGCCCAGCCTCTTGAATGAAATAAAATAAACTAAAGTAAAAGACAAAAAGAAGCAATAAGAGGAAACAAGTATAGAAAAAGGGCAGCACGGCGGCGCAGTGGTTAGCGCTTGTGCGGCACAGTTCATGTCATGGGAACCTGTCGTGGGTTCAAATCCAGCTCCAGACTTCCTGTGCGGAGTTTGTATGTTCTCCCCGTGCTTGCGTGGGTTTCCTCCGGGCACTCCGGTTTCCTCCCACATTCCAAAAACATGCATTTCAGGTGGATTGGCCGGTCCAAATTGTCCCTAGGTGTGAATGAGCGAATGAGTTGTCTGTCCCTGTGTGCCCTGCAATTGGCTGGCAACCAGTTCAGGGTGTCCCCTGCCCATTGCCCAGAGATGGCTGGGATGGGCTCCAGCCCCCCCGCGACCCTAATGAGGATAAGCGGTACGGATGATGAGATGAGATGAGAAGTATAGAAAAAATAAATAAATAAGAAAGCAGAAAAAGAATGGGGAAAGGAAGAACAGGAAAATGAAAAAGACAAAAAGAAAAGGAAAAGAATAAATAAAAGAATAGAGAGAAAGTCAAAAGCAAGACAAATGGAAGAACGAAAACAAAGGAAGAAGAAAAGGGAAAAAAGAAAAATAAATTGCAAAAAGGAAAAACAATGATAAATTAAAAAGAATAAAGAAAGAAAAGATAAGAAACAAGGAAGAAAATAATAAAAGATAAACAGGTTTTTATGGGGTACCCTGAACAGCAATATGGCGGACAACCATGTCTGCTCCCTCTCCGTGAGCTTCATGTTATGTAAAACAAATGCAAATTTGGCAACGTACAACTATTAAAGAAAATGCTTGTTTCTATGATAGTTCTAGTATTTTTGCTTATTATCCTTATCATCATTTTTTTCTTTTTAAAATGAAGGTGTTTTTCTACCACTAGGAGACACTAAATAAAACACACTGTCCCTTTAATGCTTCACTTTTAGGGGGAGGAATACACACTGAGGGACACTGGCCACAAGGGCTGCACTAAATAAACAGAAGAAAAAACATTTTATTTATAAATAATCACATTCACACTTTCGTTTGGCAGGCCGAAATAAAAAGCCTGGCGGGGCCGTGTGTTGCCCCACACACAGCATGAAGGAAAATGTCAGCGGATCACAGTTTAGGACAACCTCTTACCATGGCGGTCAGCACCAAGAAGAAACACAGCAGACTCAGTGGCAGCCCGATGGCCAATTTGGTGGACGGCCTCATAGGGCACTCGCCGCAGTCGGCAGGACAAGTGGCGCAAAGCTCTGCTTCCTGGCACTCTCCATCGCCGCAGACTGAAACCACCAAGACAGGGGAAATTACCGTATTATAACACCCCCATACTTTTACTATATATAAGGTGTACTGGACTATAAGGCGCATGGGATTAAAACTAGAGTAAGTGCTAAACTGCACAGACAAAAAAAAGTACCGTATTTGCGCATTGATTGATCAGTCAGAATATATTACTGATCACCTTTGTATACTACTGCGTAATATTGGATGCAACGGTTTAGGTGGCCTGGTGATTAGGATTAAGTGCTCTTACCATTGCTATTTGGCTGACCTCCATGCAGTTGTGGTCAATGATAAAATTTGTTGACTGATCAAATCCTGCAAGACTATGATAACGCATTTCCAATTTTCGCTGCAGGGCTAAAATGCGCACATTCAAATTTCTGGCCAACTTGGGGTTTTGGGGTGTGCCTTATAGTTCGGAAAATACGGTACTTTTTGGCCACGTGGTGGTCACGTTCTTCCCATACCGGCAGAGGGTAGCACGGTGCTCTTGGCTTCCAGCGCCACCTGCATGCGTCCCACTCTGATGTGAGCGATGAGAGAAGTCAGGCCCACATGAAACAGGACCACCTGAGAGAAGGAGACGCACGTTCACATGGATGCTCTCAGGCCCACCATGCCCCGCCGCTCATCTTTACCTTGGCGCTCCAGTTGGTTTGCGTCATCTTGCCTGAGGTGGAGATTGTGTGCGTAAATATCTTGCCATCATCGGGGATCCACGGACCGCAGATGCTCTCTGAAGTCTGAAACCGGGCGTGAGGAACTAGCACACGTGGCTCGCCATTGTGTATGCGTGTACCATGTAGGCCAGTGGGCAGGAGTGGATATTGGCGTGATGGATGCAGCAGTTCTCCCCATCGGCGTCTTTCCAGTTGGCGGGACACTCGTGATGTTCGCAGAACCTTTGAACATCTCCTTCGTCCACTATTGAACTAAAAACGTGCAGTGAAGCAACACTTTTTTTTATCATTCATTATTCAGGAACCTTTTAGGGCTGCAACTGAAAATTTTTGTCATTGGTTATTCTTTTCCTGTAATAATTGAGTTGATCATCTATTTTTTGTCCATTAGAGTCTCGAAGGCCTTTTCTCACTTTCACCGTTTTAGTCCATTAGGGACAAATATCAAAAAACAAAGCATGGGAACGAGTGTGACTTCACTTTCTAGCACCCCCTTCACTCCAATTCCTCAAACATTATGTCTTCTGCCCCAAACAGCTCTGCTTAAAGTATGATAAAAGCAGATGGGCACAGTGGAAAATAAAGCATATGGGTACTTTAAACTCAGTTGGGCATTGTTAACACTTACTCAATAAAGAAAATATAACCCTCTCATCTTTTCAAAGACACTTTGAAAGAAACGACCTACCTTTAAGAACATAAAATGAAATAATTCACGTCAAGTCATGTTTATTTGTATAGCCCTTAATCACAAGGAGTCTCAAAGGGCTGCACTGACCACAGATGATTGAAAACCATCTGACTATTATTACACCATCCTCTGATTTAAAACCTACACAAGGGCAAGGAAAAACTCAAAAACCTCAACATGAGTAAAATGAAGAAACCTTGAGGGTCTATTTCTTTTGTTTTCAGCTGCATTATTTTTCAGTTCTGCTCCGAGTTGTTTACGTCAAGTGTTTTAGGATCGTGTTACCATTCAAGATAGCAATCACAAAGACAAGCACATATTTACTTCTTCGCCCCCCCCCCCCCCCAAAAAAAAAAAACACAATTGGGCGCTGCGTGGCATAAAATGTGAGCCTTGTATTTCTAGACAACAGCACCAGGGAAAACGCTGTGAATATTGCTAGTTATCAACCCAAACGTGGAAGGTGTCTTTGAATGGTCATTGGTGGTTTCGGCGGTATCGACCTGAATTGCATTCAATCCTCAATGATTAAAGGAAACTGCAACGACCTGATATTGACTAAAAAACTAAACATCAAATCTAGTGCTAAAAAGGGTACCTGATTTATTATCTTTAATTGTGAGTGTTTCAATACCAATTTGATGGGGTTAATCTTTTTATAAACAAATTTGAAAAGAAATATAGCATGTAGATCTCTGCATGTATATTCATTCATAAATGAGAACAATTAGACTGTTCCGCAAAACCTGGACGAACTTTTTGACTAAATGCAGCCCGTGACTTAAAAAGTTTGACCACTCCTTGTCTATGGAGAACAAATATCTATCTACCTTGGTCATATCCCTCAAGAGGGGTGACCGACAGCAAGACAAACACATACAATAACAAAGAAAATAAAAGGGAAAAAAATGCAAAAAAACAAACAAAAATTTTGGACCATGGCCAACCCAATTGCCCAAACACCCAAACAAGTTAGGCACCTCGGAACCTGAGTTGGTCCTGCTTTCGTCCCTCCAGATGAAATGGGACACCAGAAAGCAGCCATGTCACTTGGGTCAGGGTGACACGACACTCTTTTGGTTCAACAGCAGGGCCCGACAGCTTTCACTGGTTTACCCCTGCCGCATCATACGGGTGCCCAGCCCATCCTTAAGAACGCGTCCACAATCCCACTATCCTTTCACAACACCTCTCCACTCCTTCCTATAATAGAATAATCAGTTGTTAAAATGTGTATACATTTTTTGGGACACCCTGTATATTTGCTGTAACATTTTAGAAGTCTGTGATAACACGCATGACCCCTCTTCATCACAGAACACCTTTGGCTGTACTTTTCATATTCAATAAAGTAATCTCCAATCTGACTACACTGAGTTCCGTGCCTTCCTCCATCGTCAGCCAGCATGACCGTGGCATGGCCAGACAGTCCCCAGGCTAGGTCTTCACACCCACCAAACAATACACAATAGTAGACAATCACAAATTTCAATAGAGCAATTTAATCTTCTATCAGCCCTCAATTGCAATAGAGTCTAATATCTGTTGCTGATGTGCAGGTGACCTGTGAGGGAAGATGCTGTTGTCCACGGCCCAGCTGTAAAAGGAATCCTGAACAGAGACCGAGTAGACCACGTTGAACTCGTCGCCACTCGTCACGGTCTCAGGGGGCCGTAGCACCCAGGCCATCTCCAGACCTGCACGGCAGCGTTATAGGTGCCGTCAGAGCGAGATGCCACGCTATGAAGACGCTCACCTCCGCAGCTGATCATGTTGGAGTCGTTGGGGCGCTCCAGAGGCCAGCAGTCGTACTCGCTGTTGTCCAGATCGTGCCAGGAGGACGCAGGTAAGACCCAGCCGACCTACGCACACACATCTAATCTTGCAGTGAAGGCAAACCCCCCAAAAAATCACCTAATTTATGATCATTGTTTGGACTAACGTGTCACAAAGGAACGCGTTCCTGGAATGCAATTACTCTTCTCGGTAATAAGTATATTAACACGTTTTTAATAAATTTTGCAACTCACCTGTCATTACAACATGGTGCTACATGCTGCTACTTATTAAAATCAGTACAGTACAAATTACAGTATCCTCTGATTGCTGACTGTTCTTCCTTTGTTCACAATGCCACATACAACCTTCGTACCACCAACAAGGAAAAAGAAGGTTGGGCATGTTTATATTTACCCACAATGTACAATGTGGCGCCGTCTCAAGCTCATAATACGAGGATGCTAAATTTCTCTTCATTGGGAAATTTTCCTGACTGTATGTATATAATCGCATCTAAGCCTAATTTACATCTAGAAAATAAAATACTGAAATTGGGGGGTCAGCTTCTATGTTCAGATTTTCTTTTTGTGTCACCAGTACGGGAGAGCATGGGGAGGGGGGCTTGGCCTGTTTAGCACTTTGGGAGGGGGCGTGGCCGATTCAGGAACAACGAAATCAACGGGACAAACGTAATACAGAATTGACAGTTAAAGTGATCTGAATTTTGGTCTTTTAATTTGTAAAAATGTTTGCAACACACAATGCCTGGAGAATAAAAGAAAATATCTTCGAAAGTACCTAGAAATGGCGAAGGATATCTTCGAGTTGTTTGAAGCCCAGAGACAAACTGGATATGGTGTGTCTCTGCCGTTTGCAAGCCTCCAAGATTGCACAAGCCAAGGAATATGAAGGGTTCACCGCTTTCACGGGTTGATGTACACATTTTCTTCTATTTTGGTTATGATGTGGCTATTTTAAACCTTATTTTTAGGGGGGTCAGCCTCTGTGTGAGTATATATATGGTAATCTGTAACTAGATAGTTACTGTAAAAGTAATGTACAATTATTGCCTATCAGTAAACAGGAGGAATTACTTTTTAAATGAAGTAACTATTAACAGTAACTAATTACCGTTTTTCAGTTACATGCCAAACACTGTTTATGACATAGTTGTCCCTTATGTCTTCTTGCTTTCCACTAATTAACCATTACTGTACCTTTAAAAAAAATCCACTACTACCGCCTCCCCATTGATGATTTTTATAAATTTTTATACATTCGAAATAACCTGTCAATTTGGACTAACGGGATTGGATATAGTTTCTTCCCCAGGCAGGGCCATCACCACCCTAAGGGCCCGGTCACACAGCCTTTCACGGGCGTATCGAGGCTGAATCACGGCCAGAAATTTCTGCCCGTGAAGCAGACGCTGTTGGACGCTATGAGATCGCCATACAGACGAGATACAGCCGTGCTTTACACGCGGCAAGAAATTCACACGCGGTTGGCCGTGCGAAAAAGTTTTGCGCTGCTCAAAACTTTAGACCACGGGTAACCGCGGGCGGCACACGTGGTACAGACGCGGAACGACGTGCTACGGCCGCGGCCAGGGCGTGGTTACACGCGGGTAGGACGCGAAATTTTAGCGGGTAATCGCGGGTGGAGCACGGTCGTTGCACGTTTGTTCTGCGCCTGTATCGCGGTGTTATCACGTGAATTAGCGTGTGTAACGCGTGTGACGGTCAAACGCCTTTCTCCGCGTATATACAGCGCGATTTGCCGAGCACACGTCAGTTGTGCTCGAGACGTCAAGGGGTGGACATGGATCCCCGTCACCGTAGTGACCTCGTCTTAATCCTTTTTTATTTCTTGACATTTCTTTTCATTTCATAACAAAATAATAAAATAAAAATGAAAAACTATTACAATAATAACATATTGGCTTCTTCTTCGGTGCCATAGCTTGAAATCTTGATCTTCACGGGACTGAGTCTTGAGCGGTTATGATTTCTACAGCCCGGCTCGGCAGCTTTTATACCCGTGGTCCACACGCGGAAAGGACGTGGAACTGACGCGACGAGGAAGCGGAACAGTCGCCGGCGTCTGTTTTGCGGGCATACCACGGATAAACAGCGGGTTAGCCAATTTTGCGCATTTTGTACCGCGGGCAACCGCGGGTAAAAAAAAAAAAAAACGCAAAATTTTACCCGCGATACAGACGCAAACGGCTGTGTGACCGGGCCCTAAACAAGCACACAAAACATTAAAATGTATATCTTGCCAGTTGCATTGAAAAATAGGTACTCACACTCACTTAATAATTAACTTATTTGAGGAATTTTGTTACTGCAAAATGGTTTTGCACTTCTTTTGATCACACTATTATTACAGCGTTTTTGAATAATAGTAATTAGTTACAATTACTTAATTTAAAACTCGGTTACACACCAGATTACTGAAACCAAGAAGTCGTGCGTTACTCCGAAAGTAACTGGCTACAAGTTACTGTGTATACTTCCTAGAGGTAAGCTCGGGCCTATAAAATCCGGGCTGGCCCACGGGTTTTGAACCCCGAACCAGCCCGAGCCCGATAAATTGACTTGACTTAAGGGGCCAAGCCAGAAGCAAACACGAATTTTCATATTTGATGTCCAAGGACTTTTTTTTTTGTGAGAATGATAAAAGCTTCTCTGTTACTGTGTTTTTTGTAATTATCCACTCATAATTATTCTTAGTTAATTTACTTTCGTGGAGAATCCGCATGCACAATTTATTTCGTCCCCCTTTTGTGCAATGCTTCTTGCGAACGGGGACACGCCGAGCACGCAGATGCAGGCTTAGTTGTGCAAAATAGGGACAGAATCCACCGTGCGCATCCTCCACAAAGAAAAATAAAGAACAGTTACAGACACGTGCCAAGCGTGGATGATTAAAAAAGAAGTGCATGAGAGAGAAGCGCGGCCCGGAGCACGACCAAAGTAATGATTTTACCTCTGATACTCTTGTAGGAGCCGACCCCCTAAAACTCCTTGAAAATAGCCACATAATAAAAGCAATAGAAGAAAAAGTGTACACCAACTTTTCGAAGCAGATGACCCTTCATATCTCTTTGCTTGTGCAATCTTGAGAGCTCGCAAACAAACAGTTAGCCGAGACCATCCATATCCATTTCGTTTCTGGACTTGGAACTACTCGAAGACATTTCCTATTTTTATCTCCAAGCATGGTGTATTGCAAAAATAATTTCACCAATGAAAAGACCAAAATTCAGCACATTTTATTGTAAATCCTGTGCTTACGTTTGCCCCATTGATTTCCCATTGGTTTGTTGTTCCTGTTTAAGTGCATCTTGTGCACTGCCTACCATATTGCTACTGGGATCACACAACCAAATATGGCCGTATAAACAGACCCTCTGAGTTCAATATTTCATCGATATAGTAGTTTCGTTAGGGGGAGATTATATACGTTAGGAAAAATATCTATATGAGGAGAAATTCACCGTCCTCTGTGCTTAAGTCAGTGTCACCATAACTGTCTTCAGTTGTACTTTGTATGTAAATATAAACACACCCAGCCTTGGGACAATGTTGCTAGCAGATCGAGATTAGTATGTGACAATGTGAGTGATGCACAGGGGTGTTCAGCAGCCAGAATATTTTGTGGTTCATGATTTGCATTACTCGAGTAGCAGCATAACGCAGTAACGTACCATGCAGTGACTACAGTAGAGTTACAAAAATCTATTAATAATGTGTTACAGTACTTGTTACTGTGAAGAATAATTCTGTTCCCGGAAACGCATCAGTCCCAATACTCATTAAAACTTAAGCCAGTCTCCAAGCGCTACATTGGAATTTTTTTTGTCTATCCTTACATTATTTTATCTTGTTCTTTATTATGTGTTTATCTTGGAGTGTCATGTCTAATCTCATTGGAAACAATGTTCTTTACGTTTTGATCAATGACAATAAACACAATTCAATTCAATATATCCAACAGAACAAGATGGAGGCAGGATAGTGAAAGTTCTCACCCAAATCATGTAGTAGAGTTTGGTCTTCATGACGGAACAACTATGACCGGGATTTGGATTGAAGCGGCTCACCTGCTGAAGGAAAACAGCGGGACTCGTGCGGCTGAGAACTGGTTTGAGAACTGAGTGAGTGCTGGGATGCAGATTCTCACTTTTGGTCCTTTTCAACATCCAGCTGGTAGTGTACAGTCGCCCTCTGCTGGAGGATCTTGAGAGGATATGTATTTTATCTTTTCCTGTCCAGTCAAACCGCCTTTTTTGATCTAATAGAACCCTTTCTAGAGGTAAAATCACGCATAAAAAATCCAGCATGACCGCAGCATGATGTATAAAAGCCCAAGTGCAACCGATTCACTGATTTGAGGGACCAATCTTGAAGCAAACCCGAATTTTTGTGTTTTATTTGTGAGTAGGAAAATCTCCACCAATTGCTCCCCTTATTAATGATTGCAAATCCTCCTTGTTAAGTGATAATAAACCTATTTACATATTTACTCACAGCAAGACAGACTATGTAGAATGTTGCAGCAATATTGGCAATCTCACTAAACATTGTCATTGCTCATAATGATTCCATATTTGATTCCATTAATTTTGTCTTATTACTGTATTTGTTCAATTTCCATTTGATTTTGTTTTTAGTGATCAGGAACATGTGTTGTATAGCTACTTTGGGTTCACTTCTATGCTTTTGGAAGGACGGGACCTGACCAATTACTTTGTAATCATTTCATATCAGGAAAATGTTCTCGTTACACGATCAATTTGAGCTACAAGCACGATCCTGGAACGATTTAAGCTTATAAGAAGAGTTATCATTGTACTAGTCTTGAGTCAAGATTTTGTTGTTGTGTAAATTTGAAAAAGCGGTAGATTTAAAAAAAGAAAATAAACAATTGGTAAGCATTTTAAGATGAAAAAAGAGGTAGTCCAATGCATTAAGCAGTAGTGTTGGGGATATTAAGTTCAGGTGGTCTATCCTGCACCGACTACACCCCAGAGGATTAGGGAAAGCAATATTTTTGGTTCATTTTACCAAAACAAAACCGTTTGCTGCATTATCAGCTTCTAGGGATAGCATTAAAAATCATCTGGGTCGGGGGTTTTCAAGAGTACAGTGGAACCTCTACTTCCGAATTTAACTTGTTCTGGGAGTAGCTTCGTAACCTGAAAACTTGTAGAGACGCATATTGCAAGTAAATGCACTAATCCGTTACAGGCCCGCAACAGTACAGTATGATTTAGTTTTTTTAATAAATCATAAAAAGAGCATCAGAACATGAAACAAATACATTAGATTACTGCACAATAAACATAAATCAAGCGGTTCATAATGTAAAAAAAAACGAAGAGTAAAAGATAAAATAAAAATATTAATTAAACTTTTTACCAAATGGTAATTGAAAAACTGATCCAATGACATCTGCTTTTGAGGCAATCCGTCAGAAATGCACGAGGCTAATGTAGTCATAGCTCGACTTGTCAACACTTTTTCTGGGTGATTGCTTTCCACAAAATCCGAGACTCCATGGAATTTTACTAAAAAGTCTCTAATTCGGGCTGATTAAATGACGGCTGCGTCTTGACGAAACCCTCCTCGTCGTCTGTGAACTCTGAACTGGGAGCACGCATGTGCACTGATAGCCAGGCAGATTTGGAGCGAAAGCCAGTTTGTTTACATTCTGGATACGCCGGAAGCGGCGAATAGCAGCGCGTACAGTCCTGTATTTTTTACTTGGCAATCTTCGTAATTATATGCAATATTTTCCCGCTCAGGTAATTCAACAGTTTTAAGTAGAGGTACCACTGCAAATCTGACTCTGTGATAAAAATAACTGTTGCACATTTCTCTGTGGCGTTCCTGGGTGGATCCTGTTTTCCTTCATATGGGAGCTCATTCAACTTTGTATTTTCACTGTTGAGATACTTTATGATGGAAAACCCAAAGAACAAACTGTAAACACACCAAAATTCCAGCAAACCCGCACATCCATTATCTGCACCGGTTATCCTCATTAGGGTCGTGGGGGTGCTGGAGCCCAGCTATCTTCGTGCAGTGGGCAGCCAGCAGGGCACGCAGAGACGGACAACTCACTCGCTCATTCACACCTAGGGGCAATTTGGATCAGCCTATTAACCCGACATGCATGTTTTCTGAATGTGGGAATGGAACCGGAGTGCCCTAAAGAAACCCATGCAGGCACGGGGAGAACATGCAAACTCCACACAGGGAGGCTGAGGTAGCTGGGCTTGAACCCTGAACCTCTGCACTGTGGGGCTGCGTGCTAACCACTCAAAACAATTTGATTGTTGGGGCGATAGAGGTGGGCAGATCTCTGCAAACAGCAATCCCTCTGCTCTCTCCCTCCACAACGCGGTCTGCCCAGGAGATAAATACGACAATATGTGTGTGGGTTCAAATCCAGCTACCGGACTTCCTGTGCGGAGTTTGTATGTTCTCCCCGTGCTTGCATGGGTTTCCTTCGGGCAGTCCGGTTTCCTCCCACATTCCAAAAACATGCATGTCAGGTTAATTGTCCGGTCCAAATTGTCCGTAAGTGTGAATGAGCGAGCGACTTGTCTGTCCCTGTGTGCCCTGCGATTGGCTGGCAACCAGTTCAGGGTGTCCCCTGCCCACTGCCCGATGATTGTTGGGATGGGCTCCAGTACCCCCGCGACCCTACTGAGGATAATGACCCTAACCTGTGTGGTTTAGACTGTTCGGGCCAGGGTGCGTACTCTACCCGACCTTCCCTGCAGATGACGCTCAAATCACTACCCCGATTCAGGCATGGGCGTTGGACGATCCTAATACCTGTCAACCTCCAGGGCTCCATGCCCTCACAAACTGTCGTATTTTCCCCTAAAAAATACAAAATAATCTTACACCATATTATTTTTCCAACATGTTATATCGTACATGTGTTTCGTTATATCATATATACCGGTTGTGTTAATTAACATTTTGTTGCGAGATACTGAGTTGCTCGACATGAATGAGGTTTATTATAAAAAAAAAAGTTCAAAAATGAAATGATAGCTTGGATGTTCACTGTAGAAGGAAAAAACACATGCAAATATAATTAAGTATAACAATACATTTTCTTATTCAAATTCTGAATTAATTTTCTGCATTAAATTATTGTTGGTAATATACTGATTAAAGGGATAACCACAAACCTAATTTTTCATTTTCTCCTATTATACTTAACTTCTTTATACAACATAATAATTCCGAATATAATGCATCAAAGCAAGTTAGCCGTTTGAGAGCCGGCTCTCTTTCATGAGTTGAGTCGAAAAAGCCAGTTCTCTAAAAAGAGACGGGCTTCCTTTTACTACATCAAACCGCTCGCTTCGTTTGCAACAAAAAAAAAACGATACCGAGATAAAGGCTAATGCTGCGAACTCGTTTGACTGATTTGCCGTTTCGTGATCGTCGGTGTTTACCGGATGGTACCCATAATTAACAAATTTGCGTTTTTCCGTATAGATTTTCTTGTACATCGTACACGTCTTAAAATGCATAATAAATGTACTTTGTACGACAAAAACGTACAGGTTGACAGGTATGTGAATGGAGGAAAAGCCCAATATGTTACTCCATGTCCTTAGAGGAAACAAAGTGCCCTGTATTATGTTTTCCATCACACAAAATCCAGTAGCAGTCATTTCCCCTCCATTTCTCTAGCTGCTAATTAAGCTGAATACCGGTCACCCCCCCTAGACACCAATTGTGCATCCAAACAGTGGCCGTATCGTCGATTACAAAGCCGCCTGAGGCAAGCATGAGTGCAGACAGGTCGGATAACGGCTGTGATTAAGGTTAATGATAGCGTTGCGTCAGTCAGGTAGAGCGCACGTGGAATTGTGTGTTTCTGGTAATGGCAACCGGAGTTCCCAAATCATCCTCTTTCTCTTAAGTTTGTCCCCTCCTACTCGGCTCCGCGTCCGCCCGCCGGCCCGCCCGCCGCATGTTCGTCCGGAACGGAAAATATGATTTGGGGTAATCGTGCCGACAGTCGTATTGTTTTTTTTTCTTCCAAACGAGATGAATGGCGGCTTTCGAAAAGCTGGTGAGGCTTTCGCAAGAATGAAGTTGGATCTGGAAAGTGAGCTCATCTCCGCACACGCCAAATTGAAAAGGAGTGAAACGTGCGGCGATAATAGGGCTCGTAATATTCAATGGGAGATTAAAAGACAAAATTGAGCTGAGAGATGAAAAGCGTCTGACTGTATTGATAATATTAATTGCTGTACTTATCCAAACTTGTTTTACTGTGAGTAATTGGAATGGGAGATGGCCGTCCCTATTTATTGCAGCCTAATATTTATTAAAATTGCGATTATTTTTTCAAGGGACAGCGTGTGTTGTTTAAAAAAAAACAAAAACGTTATGATTGAAATATTACACAAAAATACAAGAAGTATCATATAAATATGCACTTTTAAATAGCCAGGGATTGAAAAAGTGATTGACATAAGATGAGGCTTACCTAATGAAGCTGATATAATTGTCCTCCATCTGCTATGGGTACCCCCCAAAAACAAAAACCTTTCTTTTTTTTCTTTGTTTTTTCTTTTTTCTTTTTTTTTCTCTTCCTTTTTTCTTCTTATTTTCTTTTCCCTTTTTCCAATTTCTTCTTTCTTTTTCATTTTAGTTTTTTTTCTCCCTTTTCCCTTTTACTTCTTCTTTTTCCTGTATATCTCTTTTTTTTTTTGTTTTTTTTCCACCCTGATTTTTTGTTTTGATTTTTTTTCCTTATGTTTTCCTTTTCTGTTTTCTTTATTTCTTCATTTTTCTTGTTTTCATTTTTTTTCTTTTTTTCTTTTCCTTCTTTTCCCTCTTATTGCTTTCCTCTTGTTTTTTTATTTTCATAATGTTTTTCTTCCCTTATTCTTTTTACTGTTTATTATATATATATATATATATATATATATATATATTTATATATATATATATATAAATTATTTTTTCTTGTTTTTTCTTTTCCCGGCTCATTTTCTTTTGTTCCTAATTTTTCCTTTATTTCTTTTCTTGCATGTTTTCCTTTGTTCTTGTATTTCTTTCTTTTTTTATTCTCTTTCTTTGTTTTTCCTTTCTTCTTTCTTTCTCTTGTTCATTTAATTAAATTCATGTTATCTAAAGCTGAGAACGGGCAGCACGGCGGCACAGTGGTTAGCCCCGTGTGCTGAGATCTGAGGTCGTGAGATCAGACCTTCCTGTGTGGAGTTTGCAAGTTCTCCCTGTGCTTGCGTGGTTTTCCTCGGGGTACTCCTGTTTCCTTCCACATTCCAAAAACATGCGGGTCAGGTTACTTGGCCGGTCCAAACTGTCCCTAGGTGTGAATGAGTGAGTGAATTGTCTGTCCCTGTGTGCCCTGGCAACCAGTTCAGGGTGTCCCCTGCCCACTGCCCATAGATAGCTGGGATGGGCTCCAGCACCCCTGCGACCCTACTGAGGATAAGTGGCACAGATAGTGGAGGGATGGATAAAGCTGAGAAGAAAAATGGTCACTTTGAGTCTCCATAGTTTTTTTTTCTCTTGTGCTTTTTTTAGCACTTGCTTTTCGGTTGCTGTATACAATACAGGTACATGAAGTCGACAAATACTACACCGTATAGATTAAAAACTATATATGTGGAATTAAGATATTATTTGTACTATCAGTCTTTAAAAATCAATATCAAACACGTTCAACTACCACGTGCCTTAAAATTATTTAGAAATTAGTCGTTTGTCATCATTCTTATGTCTGGTGGAACCCATTTGATGATTTTCTTTCGCTAAATGATAGACGTTACGCCGCTGGTTTCATTTTTCCACATGATGGTGTGAGTGCGCCAAATCCTCAGTGAGTGTCACCATATGGAAATTCCGATGTCCTTCCTGTCGATCTTGATTATATACGTGTGTGTGCGCGCGTGTATGAGGCATTGTCACGATTTTTGGCAAATACATAAGCACACGAATTAGCTGCATGCACCAAATGGTGTCAGGTGTGATTCCCTACATGCATGTGGATCATTTTGCATATAAATGGTTGGTGCGCATCGGCCATTGGGGAGGTAAAGGAAACATGGTGTCCTCCTCCCCTTAAAACATCACCCAGCCCGGAATAACACAAACAAAACACTTGAATTCAATTCATACAATGCACAGTCGTCCCACGCAACACAAATCTTAAAGTAACCATAATGACAGGACGCCATGGTAACCAAGGCAACAAAGAGGCCAGGAATTAATACAAACATCAGTCAGCCTCACTGAGTCATACTTGAGCATTAACTGGGTGTCCCTGTGTGGGAAGCAAATAAAAAAGAAAAAGGACCCCCTCATATAATCGGAGGCCATTCACTTACTAACTGCCACTATAGTAATTGTACGTGTGTGTCTGTGTAATTGGCAGTTCGCATGATAATGATGTCACAGATTCCGCTTTTCCGTTGACATAAGCAGATCGGGAATGTGGGGCCAAAAGGTGATCGCTACGTTTTCCTGTGGCTGTGTCATTTGGATCGCATATGCGTCGTCAAATCACTTTAAATGAATAAAAATGAAGTCTAATATAAATTGTAGTCTACCCTCGTTTAATCCAGTTAATGGGTACCAGAACCCCCTAAGATATGTGAAAATCTGCAAAAATGCATCCCCACCCTTTTTATAATCATGTCCTTCTGCCAGCGCCTGATTGCAAATCCAGCAGATTGGGGATAATGGATCGCGACCGCACGGTTTCTGTTCATATTAGGCAGAAATAACGAAAAAGAGGAGCCCCTACACATGACACCAATTTGCCCTTTCGGTGCCCCCACTCTCTGCAATAATTGACAGGGGCCCCTGCTCTCAGCAATAGTTGCTTGGGGATATTGGGACACGACCCTAACCATGCATTTCATTTTAGGCGGGCCAGAATGGAACACCTCCTGACAAAAATGTCTTCAGCTAGTTATGACAAAACAGTTATGACAAAAAATAGAGCTGCCAGTCCTGACGGAAATGCGCTTTGTCAGCCCCTGTTTGCAGCAATATGGGTTTTGGGATAATGGATTGCGGCCACATAGTGAAGTTTATTTTATTTGGAAATGCAGTTATGACAAAAAAAGAGCTGCCGGGCCTGACAAAAACATGCTCTGTCCGCCACAGTTCGGAGCAATAAGTGATCGAGGATATGGATAGTGGCTAGACGAGTGCAGTGGACTTTATGGTGGGGGCAAAAAATTGCTGCCATTCCCATCTCGCCTTAATGTGCGATCGGGGAGAATGGATCGCGGAATCTTTTTCAACCTGCGATGCACAAAGTAGTTAGGGATTATAATGAATATTAGAAATGCATGGGTATCACAACAAAGTATCAGTTTGGATATTATACCTGCACTTGTGGTAATACTGATTCTGTAATCGACTTCCGTTTAATGGCTGTAGGAAGTGCAATTGAGAAACTAAGTTAGTATTAATGTCATGTGGTTTTAAAGGGAACGTGTTTAGTATTCAACCACTAGATGCTCCCGCTTTGAGACTGGGAGGTCGCTGGTTCGCGCCTCGGCCGAGTCATACCTAAGACTTATAACATTGGTAAAATGGCGGCGCCCTCTGTTGGCTGCGGCTTCATCGGCTCGCTACAACGGGTCAGGTGTATCGACATTTCGTTCTTACAAAAGAATGACAATACAAAGGAAATTATTATTATTATTATTAGATGTCATTGCACTGTGTAGTGCTAGCAACAATGAGTGATAAAAATCACTCGCAGGAAGATTACAAACTACTTAAAATGACCAAACTTTTGTTAACGGCCAAGAAAAGGGGGAAACGAGCAGAAAAAAATTGAAGATAGCAGGAGATGAAAGAAAAGGAAAAGGATGAAAGGGAATAAGCAAGAAAGGAAAAAGCGAGAAAAAACAGAAAAAAGGAACGAAGGAAAGTAGAAAAAAGAAAGAAAATGAAAAACTAAAAAAGGAAGAAGAAAAAATCAAATGAATATGAAAAAAATAGTATGAAAAATGGAACAAAAATAAATATGAAAGAAAAAGAAAAAAAGAGGTAGAGTGCTCGTCTTGGGATCAATAGGTCGCTGGTTTGATTCCTGGCTCCTCCGTGTTATATGTCAAAGTGTCCTTGGGCAAGACACTGAATCCTTAATGTCCCCAATGAGCAGGTAGGCGCCATGCATGTCTGGATGGCCGCTATTGGTGTGTGATTGTGTGTGTGTGAATGGGTAAGTGTGAAGCACATTGTAAAGCTCTTTGGGAGGTCTTTCTTGACTTGAAAAGCGCTATATAAATGCAGACCATTTACTCGTAGCAGCAAGATAGTGAGCTGCTTGTTATATAACATAAATACTGTACAAATTTCTCCACCTACGACTTAAAAAAAACACTTAGGTTTATTACAAGTGTTTTCTCCTATTATTCAAATCAATACTGTTTTTTTTTTTTTTTCAGAATTAAGTTTTTTTTTTTACCAGTAGGAGGCGCTAAATATCACACACTGTCCCATTAGGAAAAGTCAGAAACTAACATGTTGTGTGTGCGCACGCTACCATGGAGCCAATTCATTGACGGAAAATGTCGGTTTTGCCTCTCGCTTGTACCCCCGCCCCCCCAGTCTAGGTTTTAAAGTGCACCCTGGCTGGTATGCTATTCCACTCAAAGAGGTGAAAAGACATTTGGGGGAAAATTGTGACTCTGGACTCCAATCTGACACAAGTGAAAGGGACCTGCCTGCACCAAAAAGGCGATCTGCACTCGTGGGTGTGTTCCCAGCTATAATTGGCCTCTCTCTCTCTCCTACCTGCTACCAGCATCCTCTTCGCGTCTCGTCTCTGCAGGGTGCGCTTTCCCTTCTCCAGGTAAGACCATTGCATTTCATCTCTTTATATTTGTCGATTTTGTGTATTTATAAATAGTTCCTTATTTTTGTTCTATTTTTAAAGTTGTACTTGCATGTTTCCATGAGTTTTCTAAGAATATCAATAATTCCCTTTGTGGTTGATGACAATTATATTATATATGTTCCTGAGCAATAAAAATGCAAGGTAAGAAAATCATTAAGGTAGAAAAACCCAGCACCCCCTCCTGCTGGTCTAGCCTGTTTTACATACCGTATTTTCTGGACTACAATGCACACTTTCTTTTTAAGGCAAAGCCTCCAATAATTCCTTTATGAGATAAACATTTTTTATACAATGTATGTGAAATTAAAACTACCAAGCTCTTAGGAAAAGGGTAAACATCAGTGTCTGAAATAACGTCTGCCCGGGCGCCTGGGGCGCGCATCTTTTACGTTAGGCGTACAACTGACAAAACGTCTCCCCCCGGGTGGCCGACAACTTTTTCAAGAAAAAAAAAAATCGTTTTTATTTTTTAGACAGGATGGAATGGTAGCTTGTTACAAACGTTTGCTTTATTCCGATTTCGAAATGTTCGTTCGGTTTGGAAATTTCGGTTCGTTTGGCAATTTGCATACTCTGCAGTCAATAAGAAGCCTGCATCGTATAACTTCGTGCTCCTGGACTTTCCCGAGCGTTATAAGGTCGCGCATTTGCATATCATTTTCCAAAGTAGACGCGCAGAGAAGACAAGAAAAATTGAGAAGTGGTTAGGAATCAAGCCAAAACCTAAGCCCCAGAAGGTAGATTCAAAAGAAGCGAACCAAATTTTTGACGCTACAAAACGTAAACGTACATTAAAAGCATCGTGGAATGAGGAGTTCACATGGATTCTAGCAAACGACGCAACGTAAACATGAATGGAGATGAGTAAATACAGGTACATACTGATGGCTGATGGAAAACAGCGATGTCATATATATGCAATGAATGTCATAAGTAGATTCATAATAAACTTAATTTTAAAGTGTTGTTCTGTTATATAATATATTATCAATCCTTAATACTTTGCAACAATGTTTTTTTTGCGATTAGTCGACTTTTTGTGTTTCAAGTTGTGAAAAATGGGGCAGGCAACTTTATGGCTGGGCATAAACTAACTTTTTGTCATGAGTTTCAGACACTGTTAACATCCTTGATCATCAAAGGTGTTGGCCTCATATCAAGTAATTTGTAAATGTGTTTTTTAAGCAGGTATGGTACACTGAGTTTTTTGAACATTTTACGGTGATAGATAGTTACTCGGCCGTAATTTGTTTGAAATTAGTGTTTCAACGCTAAATTGTTTAAGTACTGAAACATCTTTCCCATTGGAAGTCACGGGATTTATTTTGACACCTTCCTACATTCCATAATACTAATAAAACCTGTATAAAAACAACTAAAATGTGAATAAAACATGTATCTAAATTATAATTATTGGAATGTGCAGATCAAAATTGTGATAATCTTCCTTAGGAGCCGTTATTATTGGCCGCAGAGGCAATCACAAGCACCCAATCACAATCAATTCCCAACACATTTCGTCAGACTGACCAGTTCTCTCCAAATGATGCTAACTGAGTTGGCAAAATGGCCTTTCATCTCATTTGGCTACATGTTTGGCTCCTTTTGGGGTTTTTCGGGATCCAAATTTACTGTTTGATCATGAAATTAGTCAAATTTTTAGTTCTGTAGTGCATTTTGACTAATGGCAAAAATTAGTTCAATGCCCTCTGGATTAAGATGGGATATGCTTTGTTGACTCAGCTCAAGTGAGATGGAAGGACATTTTATTATCATCGTTCAGTCATTGGACCTTTTTTCGTCAATTTGTTTTAGTTGAGCCAAGGTATCAATATAAATATATATATATATATATATATATATATATATATATATATATATATATATATATATATATATATATATATATAATATAATTTAGGCTTAACAAAGTGCACATATGTCAAAGTCGATGTCTGGGGTCCGGATGTGGCCTGCGAGACGGTTGTCTATGGCCCTTGAGATGATCTTGGTACATTATTATATCATACACCAGGAATCGTTGAATATGTTTTCACGGTACAATACCTCTCCATGAAGAAAGTGTTATTCATGATGAATCTGTTTTTGCACTTCATTAGTTCACGCCATTTTTGGAAATTATTTCAGTTAAGAGAAAGATAGAAAGTTGCTATCATTCTATCTAATCCACTTTTGCCAGAATAGAAATTATAGGCTACTGGTACCTGAATAATAGCATCTTGCTGGCTGCAATAACAATAACAATAGCTGCAGAATTGATCCTATGTTTCTTATTTTAAGTAAATGTGGATTTAGTGTTTAGCTTTAGTATTTGTGTCGCGTTGCTTTAGGGGTCAACTCACACAACAAATATCGAGTCGCGTTGCTTTGGCAGATGATATTTCAGACACTCTCACTAGTTTTAGTGGTCATTAGATGCGACTAGCACAATATTATCATGAGACTTTTGATGATATCTAAGGACTTATTATACACTTTTAATGAAAGTGACTGTAACTTTAAATGATTGTAAACACCCCCAAAAAACGACAGCACAGTTTTTTTGCCTGTAGTAGTTTGTATTCGTAAGCCAGGACGACCTGATGCTGGCGGTGAGCGGTCATGAGTGGTGAGCACTCTCTAGTGGTAGCCTCTGGGAAAGCCCGTACGTGTAGGAAGATTTTTGTTCCAAATTAAACTCTTGTATCAAAATTCTCCTGTATAAAGAGGTACAGTTCTTAGGTTGTTAGTATATTCAGTCAGCTTCACTAGAGTTATATGAGGCATTTTGATGGGCCTGGCGAAACGTAAAATTTTTGATTCAGCTCTCCATAGGTTTGACTCTGACAACCCTGCCCATGAGTGTGTTCCTTTTCGCCCAGCAGATGCCGATGAGGCTCAACGTCTGCTTGCTGCTTTTGCCAGCAATGTCACTTTTGCTTTTCTCGCCCATCAGTCAAAGCGACAAGAACGTCACTCTCACCCCAGGCTGTCATTTGCACGGTGAGTTCCATATTTTCACTTGTTACAGGCTGCAACTTCCCACAATTATAACAGTCGACTAGTCACCGTCTATCAAAACGACACGTCGAATCATCGGATCATTATTGATTTTTTCTTACATTTAGCATGAAGTTGATTTAATGATGTGGGAAATGATGAAAAACACATTGGGTAATATGAAAAATGCATCATTTTTTTGAACATACTGCGGATTTGTGCGAAAATTAACTAAAAACAAATTGGCACAGTGCTTGGTCAGAAGAGACATAAATGCATAAATAAACCTCTGTCCATATTTTAAGGACAGGCATAAATAATAAATTGAAATCAAGTAAATAATTGAAGTGTGTTTGATGAGAAAAAAACGGTCCAGTCCAAAGGCCGTCTCTCTTCCAAGAGGTTCCAGTAAATGGACTGCATCTCTGTAGCGCTTTAACCAGTCACTCAAGACTTCCTAAAGCACTTTAGTAATTGTAACCTGTGCAGTCCTTTGAGACATTTTGTGATTAGGGGCTATACAAATAAATGTGACTTGGCCTGACTTTACAATGTACTTTACATTTACCCATTCAAAGACCGATACCGAGTCAGCCATGCATGTACAGTGTTTGCATTCTTACAGTCAGGGGCGATTTAAGGTTCGGAGCTTCGAGTGTTTTAGCGCTTTCCCTGTCAATCAACAACCACCTACAATAATCTTTCAGTCCTTCAAAATATGAATTCAGTCATTAGCTTCGAGAGGGATGGGCACCACCAGGCTGTACTTGCCCAAGACAAACCCAAGGAAATGGTACCCCTATGACCCTAGTGGTTAAGGGATTCAACCTACCAGCCAAAAATTTACCAGAGAACAGGCTCATTAGCGGTAACAGAACGGTAAATGAATCAAACACTGTGTATTTTATGAAGTACATTCATCGTCATTGTAAACTTAATGATCAAATTTTCCATATGCGCAACATAAAGCACAAATGAAATGACCTCCTCTCACCCGGTGTGCAAGCATGCAATAAATGAGACACAAATACCAATAACAACTAGGTAAAAAAATAGTAAGGATATAAAAGTATAAGGGTTGAAATTAAAAAGGTTCAACTTGTTCTTCGGACTGCATGGATTTAATTTCTAATACGTTTGTCAGGCACTGTCTGGCATAGCTCTCTTTTATATAATGTACCGTATAAAATGTACAATGCGTGTTATCAAAAACGTATTTGCTTGAATGTTACTTGAATCTTACCGAGGCGAGTCAGACTCCTGCGTTCAATTGTCCACTGTTCTCTAAATGTTTGTGCATCACCAGGCTATTGCCATCCAACTCAAGGTCGGGTTTACAAACTTTTGAAGTAGTCTTCTTATTCGCCGTATCCAATCTTAAGAAGTTTCAGTATGTGTACTTTGTTGACGCCACCATTTGTGTATATTACCGCTCGAGACAGCAACGCTATTGCACATGAGTGGCTCTCAGCAGAGATTATATTCATGAACAGATGCCTCACTCTCTTGGAAAATCGTGTCTGGCGACAACAGTCGATAATGGAATACATTGTCGCATATTCCTATTATCGATTTCGCTGCAGCCCTAGTTACGTGGCAAAAAAAAACATCATCCATACAGTGTTCTCGTTTGCCCGTGTCCCTGCGTCCTAGACGCATAATTTTTGCTGGGGACGCATTGTGTCAAATCAACGTGCGTCCCCGAGAGGCAACTTTTTTGACACAAAATTCTAATTATTACCCGATTACATTTTTTTTTAAACAAAGATTTACCGCACTCCAAACTTTTTGTCAGGCAGATCCGCCATTGTTGTTTTGGTCTCGCGGTTCGAGTTTTGGTCTGCACGTCGGTCTCGGCAAACGAGATCTCGTTGCTTCGAGATTACGTCATTGTTGTGGTGCTTGTCGTCGAGGGAAGGTGAAGGTTAAGTAAAATCAACACAAAATTGGTAATTTCTTCAGTGTCAGTAATAAGTTGAAACATAATGCAAAAAGTGATAACTACGGCAATAATTCCGGCACGAAAAAATGGCGGAGAAATTCTTCAGAAGATCGCGCAGGCAAGGAAAACATGTGTGTTGAAGCGAACGATTCCACGAAAGAAAATAAACAAAAGAATACTCCTAGCAAGAAAAGGACTTTTCTGCCAAAATGGACTAAATTATATTCCTGGTTACGCTATGAGAAGGATAATGAATATATAGACTAATATTTCAGCAATATTATTTTCTATAATGTACGACATTTTTGTGAACTGAAAAATCTGAAGAGAGAACTGCTTTGTATTACCAATTAACTGATGATTAAAACTGAATAAAAACATATATTAATATTTCAGCAATATTGTTTTATATAATACAATACAATATTGTGAACTGAAAAATCTGAAGTGATAACTGCTTTATATTACCAATAAACTGTGATGATTAAACGGAATGAATATATGGATTTATATTATATATTTGTCGCCGATTTACAATTTCAACCTCAATAACACTAAATTTTGGGGACCCATCGATCTTTATTGGGACCCATAGATTTTTGAGCATGCAAGTCCCCGGGACCTATCACTTTTCAGAGGTAAAATGAACACTGTCCATATGAGCGAATCCTTTTCCTTTTTTCTTCAGCCGTCAACGTCAGCATCCGCAGCGACCGTCGCGGCACGTGCCGCGGCACCCATACGGTGCACGCCTGCGTCGGCTACTGCGAGTCCAGCGCTTTTCCGTCCCGGTATTCGGTGCTGGTGGCCTCCAACTTCACGCGCAACGTCACCTCGGCGGCGCGCTGCTGCACCATCGCCAAAGAGGCAAAGGTGAGGAAGCCCGGAGACCAGTTACGCTTGTCTGGAGGACATTGCCGGCATGCGATACCGCAATAGGGCCGAATATATTTCATAATAATTCCTCTCATCCCAACCGCCACCTCTTTGTATGGTTGCCCTCTGCCTGCTGGAAGTCCCTGAAAACAAGGACTGACAGGCATAAAGACAGTTTCTAAAAAGAATAAGAAAAAAGAAAAACAAAGAAAAGAAAATAGAGAACAGAAATAAAAGGAACACAATTGATTTGTATTTCTCTCATTTATTTATGATAAAGGGATGACAGGTTTAGGCTAAAGACTTAAGTGACAGGTCCTCTGAGTAATTTTAGACGCTTCAATCAATCATATAGACAAATGATCATATCATTATAACAAATCATTGGTTAATCCATTAAAAAAATGACTACATTATTGTATCACGATATATATATATATATATATATATTTTTTTTTTTTTTCTCTAATCGACAATAAAAACATCCTTACAACAATATCATGTGTAAAACCTGACAAAACCCCAAAGCAATAGCAGAAGGGAGTGAAGGGAAAATTCCAGGGCAAGTGTAACAAGCAACTTTTCTCGTGGGTCTCCAAAAAAAGACAAATAATCTGTAAGAAGACAATAAAGAACAACAAAGAAAAAAGGAAAAAAGACAGATAAAAAAGTAAACAAAGGAAAAAAGGAAAGAAAAGCAATCGAGAAAATATAATAAAAATGAAATGAATGAAAATGGAAAAGAGAAAAGAAAGAAGGAAAGGTAAGAGGAAAAACAAAAGACAAAAAAGAGAGAGAAAAAGAAAAAGTAAAGCGCAAAAAGAAAGAAAAAAGTCAAAAAATTTACAGAAAAAAAGGAAATCAAATACATAAGAAAAGAAAGAAAAAGGAAAAAGAAAAGGAGAAGAAGAACAAAGGCAAAACAGAAAATGAAAGACAAAATAGGAAAAATAAAGAAGACAAAGATATTAAAAAGAAAAGAAAGATAAAGGAAGAAAATTAGAGAAAAGAAGATGAAACGGTGTAACGCTAGACAAAAGAAGGAAAATAAGGATAAAATGAATGAAAAAAACTAAAAAAGAAAGGATAAAGAAAGGAAAAAAATATATCAAGAAAAAAGATAAAAAAAGAAAGAAGTAAAGTGAAAAGGGAAAAAAAACATTTCATCACAAGTGATATATTTTGCCAGTTGTGTTGAAAATGGGTGTACTGATACAAATTCCCAAAATCCTTTGCACTATTACAAAAGAAACCGCTTAGACCAATCTCCAAGCACTACCTTGTAAATATTTTTGTCTATTTATCCTGACACAATTCGATTCTATTCGATTTTATCTTCCGATCCTCTAGGTCAGGGGTGTCAAAGTCAAATGGACGGAGGGCCAAATAAAACATTTGGCTACAAGCCGAGGGCCGGACTGTCCAATCTTTACTGAAACCAAGATTTAACCTACTGAAAACACAACAAATATATTACAATATGATTGTATAAATAAAGCAATATTTTCTTATGACTCTGTCAGTCATTTTTAATTTCAGCAGGCACAAAATACAAATGTCCTTTATATAAAAAACTCATAACATATCTCATAACAACAACTCATAACCATTTTCTATCATTCAATCATCTGAAATTATTAAAAAGAAATATTGCCTCGAAATACAATAAAATAAAGTGCAAAAATCTCTTGTTACTTAAAACCAATAGCAATCAACACACTGGACCTCATCTGTCCTGCTCAAATGTACATTGACTTTCCTTTCTGGGCTTTCTCTGGGTTAGTGTGAAAAAAAGGAATTACTGATTAACAAATAATAACAATCAAAAGTCATTTTCTCTGCTAAATAGGAGACAATTTTATCAAAAGACTGTTGTCCACATCAAGATCTATTTTCCATGAAAAGCCGAAAAACAAGAAACACTCCCAGGACAGAGTCGGCAAACAAAAACAACATAGTCAACATAGACAATAAAGCTTTAAAATTCCCGAGGGGAACAACAAAAAACAAGACCTTCTTTATGTGCATATTTAACTTTTAAACTTGAACGGAGTAAAAACTTCAAATGTGTAATTGCACAGGAAAGATTACTGTATTATTACTGTATTTACATACATTTATATACAGTACTGTATTACTACAACTCTACATTACTTGTTTGAGGCTGACGCTGATACTTTTCCAGCTACCTCCGTGAACATGTACTCCAACTCCCACCTTGTTTGAAAGCCCCGGTTTTCAGTGTCCACCTTCCGTTTAGCCATTGTTGATGGGTATATGTGGGCTAATTTTTGCTGTTATGCTAATGACTGCTGCTGATCGACTGCTGAATAAATCAAACCGCCTCCCGCTTTGCTCCCGCTCGGCGCGTCCCCGTTGCATTGTGGGAAATGTAGTATTCATGCGTACTGCGGGCTGCTGGCTTGCAGCGGCCTGCGGGCCGGATCTAATAATATATTGATATCGTCACGCGGGCCAGGTAAAACCCTCTCGCGGGCCTAATGTGGCCCGCAGGCCTTGACTCTGACATATGTGCTCTAGGTGAAAGTGCGCCTGGAGTGTCTCGGGGGACGGCGTCAGGACAATTTTGAGATCGCGACGGCCGAAGCCTGCAGCTGCGACATGTGTCGCTCGTCCCGATACTGAAAAGATCAAACTCGACACAAACACAATCGAGGACCGGGAGGAAATCCGCATCCCTGCATTGAAACTTGAAGAAGAGGAGACCGGAACTGTCGAAAAGATTCTAATGATAAGACGCACTCACCGTAAACGAGACTCAAGAATGTAAACGTGCCGCTTATTTATTGTTTTTCTTTTTCTTTTTAATTTATGCAAGTGCATGAAATGGCATTTAAAACCTACTTAAAAGATGTGTGGATTAAATCAAAAGCCTTTTGAACTCGTGGACGTTGGGATGACTCGTTTTATTTCGATTTCCCCAAAAGAAAATTGAGTATAATGAAATCGAGATGATGCGTGTACTGTCATCATCCCGTTTCTTCGCCTGCTAGACAGTTAAAGAACAATGTCGGCCGATACCGATTATGAGTATTAAGAGGAGGACGATAACTGATCTTTGGATCCAATATTCATTTGCTGTCAAAGATTACAAATTGGTTAATAATGCTGAATATTTGTTATAAAGTCAAATAAAACTTGAATAGCTCTCTGAAACCTTTTACTGTAAATAAATAAGAATTTCAACACAATTAACATGACTCATCTTTAACTTAAACCAAGTCTATTTGATAAACACTTTAAGGCGTCGCAAAAAAAGCAACATAAAACCGTATTGCTCAAAGCAATAGAAATTTCAACGGAGCTTGCGAGCTGAAAAGTGTGGGCACTCTTGTTTTAAAGCCAGATTGACGGACTAATGTTATGGTAACATCTAATCACCTAGGCTTTTATTTCAGCCTGTTTATCCTGCTCCTCTCGCAATCACAAACACACGCTTGATTGACAAACTAATGGTATGATAAGAGCTAATCTATCTGTCTCTGCCTGGACGTGCTTCGCTATAACAAGTTAACTACACTTTTTACGCTGTCTCTTGATTACATACATGTTTTTCTACTACAGACCTTTTAAAATCTCAATGTTATCAGCGGCCTTGATTCACAGGCATGTCAGGACTCAGGAGTTAGCAGTGCCGCTGCTGTATACTCCGCTCTGACGCTCTTCTGCTGTGTCGTTTATTTAATCAGAAGGCGCTGATTAAATAAGTTATAAGCGTCCGAGACAGAATGCAGGATAGAGGGAGAGAGAGGCTCGGCTGCATCTGAACATGAATAGCCAGTGTTGTAAATAACACCGTTATGAATAACACGTAAGAAAGTTATTTTTCTAGTTACGTGGTAATCTAATTCATCATTTTTTTTCCACCAACATTGTCGTTGTTACTGACGGTCAAAAGTGGCGCGTTACCTTGAATAAAGTAGTTTTCTGCTTTCCAAGTATATTTATATTCACGCCTTTCGGATATTTTTGCAATTCAAAATAGCGACTACTATATAGTTAAATAGCGAAAGAAAAGGCGAATAAGGGCCTTTTGGGGCAAGCAGCAACTCTTGCTATTCTTAAACGATACGTCTTTATGAGCCGACTCCTTTAAGTGGGAGCCAGCTAAACACCAATCAAATGCCGGTTCCCATTGAGACGACATATCTCTCTTGTGATTGGTCAAAAAGCATTTTTTTCAGGGATTCTCTGCTGTTGACTCTAAAATTATTTTGTATTTCATCTCTTTCTTTGTATAGTTATGAATATTTTAATTTATGTTTCCTGTTTTTTCAGTGTTAACATTTAAGTGTTATTTTTTATTTAGTTTCCCCCTTTTGCATTATTCATAGTAATACATAATACATTGTAATATACGAAATAACAACCTGAAGAGCCATTTGGGAGCCGAAAGAGTAGGACTCTTTTTAGTGATCCAAGCCGAAAAGAGTCGGAATTCCCATCTTTACAACAGACCATTCGAGTTAGATTTAATTGATTAAAGTTACTTTATATTGTTTACTGCTTATTTTTTATTTATTATATTGTTTACTTTGTATATTTGTTGCACTTCAAGTGTAGGATAAATCTATTGCTTGCGATGTGCAATGAATATTACAACTCTCTGGAAGTCTGTTCTTCTCTATTCAACCAAATCATTCTTTGATATACAACTTATTTTTACAATAACGTAAATAGTTACTTTCCCTAGTAACTCAGTTACTAACTCAGTTACTTTTTGGAAGAACTGGTAAGTTACCACAACTAATTGCTTTTATGAAGTAACCTGCCCAACACTGTAAATAACCCAGTTTTAAATCTATTTCTTCGGCCAGTTTAATGAATAATAATGTGGATACCGATATCTGTCGAATTCCCAGATATCATGGATGATTATTCTTTTCTTTTTACTGCTGTTTATTTGGCCAAATGGCCTCAAACATTAACCTTCAAAGGTTGCCGTTAAATATATATACACAGTATATATCACAAAAACTTCCCGTTAGAATGCTAACTACATGGGTATATAACCAGGGGAGTCATACTCATTTTCCCCGAGGGCCACATCAGCGTAATGGCTATTCCCAAAAGGCCTGATCTAACTAAATTCAACTGGTATGTAAAATAAATGTACAGTAACTACTCCTTTATGTAAAATCTCAATGTATTCATTATTAAAGTCACAGAAATTAAAGTTAGATTGAGAATGTGTTAATACACAGACATGGGCCGTGCATTTCACACCTAGGCCTTCAGTGATTGTCTATGCGCCTCGCTCTTGAAATTGGACGACTGGGTTTGGCTTCCCACCAATCAACAGCCCGTTCTCTTCCGGACCCCTTTTTTCTCTTGAAATTGTTTTTTTTTTTTTTATAGGGATTCTGTGTTGTTGAGTTTAAATGTGTTTAGTATAAAAAGGTTCAAATCGTTTTGTATTTTATCTTTTTTTTTGTACATCCGTTAATATGTTTCCTCCTATGTTTTACAGGCATCGTTTGTTTTACATAAAGTTTATTCTTGTATTTCATAATTTATTTCGGGAGTCTCAGACGCGCCTTGACATGAAATTTAAAAGGACAGTGTGTACTGTTTTCCCGCTAGATGTCGCGGAATTATGCCGTGCCTCCGAAAACGAGTGCTAAAAGCACAAGGTGACAAAATACGGAGACTCAAAGTGACCGAAACGGACCTTATTTTGAAAAAGGGGAAATAAGAAAATACAAATAAAAAATAATAATAAAAAGAAAAGAAAAAGGTCAAAAAAAGAAGTAAGATAAAAAGTGAAACCCAAGAAAAAAAAAAGAAAAAAAAATGAAACAATTAAAAGAAAAAGAGAGAAAATAGCATTTTATTCGTTTTTATTCTTTTTTTCTCTTTAATTTCTGTGTTTCCTTTTTTTCCGTATTATTTTTCTTTTCTCCATTTTCCTTTTTTGCTTTATTTCCCCCTATTTTTTATTTACGGTGTCCTTTTTTGCCTTTTTTTCTTATTTTATCTTCCTTTTTTTATACCTTTATTCCCAAAAATCTTTTTCCCTTATTTTTGTCTTTCTTTTGGAAACGCTAGTTAAGAATTGGAAAAGAAAACACGTGCTCTCTGCTCACTTTCAGTCCCCGTAGATTGAAGTCCTTCTTAGACTCATATTTGGTTGCACTGCACGTTAAAGCGACATCTTGAGGAACCCATATAAAACACTGTCCCTTTAAGAACAGTGGAATGTTTTTATCAGCTTTGTTTTCGTGGACAACACCATTTGCCCCAACCTCGGCTTCAGCAGCCCCCTACTCACTTGAGTTTGAGACCCCGGGTTTATTTGTAACACTGAAAACATTTCAATTAACATTTTGTGATGTTTTTGCAGAGAGTTGCTTGACATTAAAGTTCAAAGTTTAAATGAGTTAAAAATCTATTGTGGAGCGAAAAAATAAATTCTATTATAAATGAGTACAGTGGATTTTAGGCATTGGCACATGACCACAACAAAGCTGACATTTCCTTACGCCTGCAAGAAGGCCTTGATGTTGCCAACTAGAAATCTTATTGACTAACAGTTTCATCAACACTTATGTCCCAGGAGGGCTTGCAGATCTGTTTGTGAAGGCCTCCGGGTAGAGTTCCGAGCCTGGCAACGAATAATGGCTGAAATGTAATTGGTTAAATGCTCAAATATGAAAGCACACAAGAGGAAGCAGCGCAACCAGGGGAAAAGCAATAAACGGAAGCTGACAGACTATTTGGAATTATTTGATAAGTATTCAAGAACAACAGATAATACCTTCACATGATTCAGATATCTTTTGGCCAGCAGAGAAAGCCTTGCAGGCCCAGACGACCCACCACTGTTATAAGTCAAATACAGTAAAATCTCAAGCAACGATAAATTCAAGATACAAAGATTTTGCAGGACATGCAAGAAAAAATCTGAGTAAAAAGAGTTTCCTGACGTTACAACCAGGATTATACAGACTTTTTTTAAAATCAAGTCAAGTCGTGTTTATTTGTATAGCCCTCAATAACAATGAGTCTCATTGTTAAAGAGGCAATAAAATATAAGTAATCTTTGATAATGCGTTTTAATCATTCATAGGAGTCGACCAGCTCGATGGCCTTGGGGTTGGGCGCCCGCCTCAGGACTGTGAGGTAACAGATTCAAGCTCCGGCTGAGTCATACCTAAGATTTACAACATTGGTACTGTTGGTAATTAAATTATCAAAATGTACCATTTACCAAACTCTTCAGATTAGTTATCTGACTCCAATAACCAAACACAACCTACATTCACCCAACAATTTATGCGAGCTTGTTTCTTGAGGGAAAAATGAACAGGAAGCCGACATTTCCACGCGGGGGCAGATTTATTTTCCCAAAATAACGAAGTGAATTTCATCGGAGACGGCTGAAGAAGCGACGTTTGAGTCTGTGTGAAGCCTTTTTCTTATGTCCTTTAGCTTTCTCCTATTAGCCATCTTCTCCCAGCATAATGGTATGCCGGCTCCTCCCATTGGCGTGCCAAGGAAGCCCCCTGGGCTTCACCATCTCATAGACGAGCGTCCCGATGTCTGGGGTCCTTAAATCAACACCGAGCCTTTTTGCGTCATCAGGGCTTTTCTGCGTCAACAGCGCCTCGGTGTGCTGATTATCTTATCAGCAGTACGTCCCGTTCCTGCCGTTCCTGTAAACAACGTCTTCCACCAGCCTGCCCTGACCTTGTACTACAGCCCAGTCAGTGACTATCTTTTGCAGTAAATGTAATTTGTATTCAATCGTATAAAATCCTTTATAGTCAAATGTATAAAATCCTTCATTACTCATTCCCTCCCTGCTTTGAATTGAGGGGCGTGGTCACCCAATGACTAAAAATTGGGGAAAATACAGAAAAAGATTAATTATAATAATAATTTGTAGAAGAATCGCTAATGTTATTCTATCTTTTTAAAAATCTTCTTCCTTTTAAGGAGATTTGTTAATTTTTTAATGTGACGTTTGCTGCAACGTGATTGAAAAAAAACGAGAAATACCAAAACACTGTACCTTTAAAAACAAATATTCACAGGAAGACTAAAGATGTTTTGGGAAGGATGCACAGAAGAGATGGGTTCAAGTTCAAGAATATTTTATTGATTTGGAAGGAGAATCAGAAGCTCTCACACTCGCTGTTTGTGGTACTGCACACGGCGCAGTGACAGTGGACGGCTACCGGGTAGTAATAAAGAGGCGAGACTCCAAGATGGCAGCCGGGTAGTCGCGCGCTAGCATAGCGGATTAGCGAGTATGTGCACACGCGGTGATGACGCTGGATGTGAGGGGGGTCCAGCACTGGCCTCTGCACAAAAACAAACAAAGTTGGCACAATGGTTTCCAAACACTCAAATCCGTTATCCCCGATGGCATATTGATGTGGCCTGGCGGCTATTTTGTGCCGTGACCTGTTATCTCCGATGCAGCAAGTGCACTTCTGTTTGGCTTGACGGCTCTTTTTTGAAATTATTTCCACCTAATTTAAAATAATAATATAATTAAGTGCACCCGTGCAGCCTGTGATCTATTATCCCTGATATTTTACTGCTCCAGGCAAGTATTGGTACTTTTGTCAGAAAGCGTGCTGTTTCTGCCCCACCTTAAATGAAATGCAATGTTTTGACCGTGATCCATTATTCCCAGTAAAGTATTACTGAGGTTGCACTTCATATCAGGTGGGCCACAATGGCAGAATTCAGCTGCCTGAACCAGAAAAGAATGTGTTCTGTTGGCCCCTAATCTCAGCAGCAATTGACCAGGGATAATGTATTGCGGCCACATGTGGCAAGCTCACTTTAGGTCATAGGAACAGAAAAAACGCCATGTTGCCATGCTTTACATAAATTTGCTCTCTCTGGGCCCCTTCAGCAGTCGTCGACTTGGGATAAAGCGAAAACAGTGCACTTAAATTTAGGCAGGCCACTATGGCACAGTTTGGTGACCCGAACTGAAACAAAAACGCACTCTGCCAGCCCCTGCTCTCAGTAATAGTTGATCGGGGATAATGGGTTGCAGCAGCATAGGTGCTGTCCATTTTAGGTGGAAAGAACAAAAAAGAGCCGCTGTGCAGAACACAAATATGCCCGCTCTGCACACCCTCCCTACAATAGTGAACTGGGGATAATGGCTTATGAACACATTAGTGCTTATTTTTTTCCCGTTCTTTTGACCTGAGATTAACTTCAGCCGTGCAGCTGTGATCCATTATCCCAAGTCCATTATTGCTGCAAGTAGGTGGTGGCAGAGTGCTTGTTAACCTCGATAAACCACAAGGCAAAAGGAAGAATAGAAACTACGAAGACTTACTGTGTCGAAAACACAACATCTTCCTTTTTGTTTTTTGCCCAACCTTTATGCATTTTTGGGTACCCATAGCAGCAAGATGCCGGGCAATTATGATTTTCAGAAAGTAAGAAAACAAAAACAAAATATATATTAGAAAATTTAGGAAAAATGACAAATGTGAAAGGAAAAAAAAAGACTAACAAAAAGAAAAACAAAAATTAAAGAAAAAAAGGAAAGAAAACGAAAAAAACGAAAAGGAAACAGAAGTAAAGAGAAGAAACAAGATAGAAAATTAAAGAAAAAAAAACAAGAAATATAGAAAGGAAAAAAGACACAAAAAAATATAGAAGCAAGAAAAAGGAAAAGAAAGATGAAAACATAGAAAAACAGACAATAACAAAAAATGGAAAATCAAAGGAAATGGAAAAGAGAAGAAAAAAAGAAAAAAGGCATAAAAAAAAGTAAGTTGAGAAAAGTGAAAAAATGAGAGGAAAATGGTAAAACAGGTAAAAAAAAAAAAAAAAAACAGACATGTTTTTGTTTTTTGGGGAATACCTTTAGAAGATGTATTTTGCTTACTATTCAAATACATATTGTTTGTTTTTCACCTCTAGGAGGCGCTAAATAATACACACCTTCCCAATAAGGCTGGGGTGTCTAGCTTATTAAGCTCGAGGGCCACATGGTAGAAAAAAAACTCTCACAGGGGCCGGACTAGTAGATTAAGCAGAGAAAAAGAGAGAAGGTGAGAAAGAAAGGCATCACCGAAAGAAAATATGACAGAAACAGACATCAGAGAAAATGAGAGTGAAGGAGAGAACAGTGAAAGAGAGAGAGAGAGACAGAGAGCGACTCATACCAGGAGCACGGTTACATGTGAGGGGAGGAGAGATAACAAGGGAGAGAGGACGAGAGACAGAAAGTCAACAAGAGAGAGAATGAAGGTCAAACGAGAGAGAACAGGCAAGAAAGTGAAAGAGTGTAAACGAGAGGAGAGAGAAAAAGTGAATGAAAAAAAAAAAAAAAAAAAAGAAAAATAAAGACAAAAATAGAGAGAAAAACACAGAAAGTCAGGAAGAGAGAGAGAGAAAGAGAGAGATAGAGAGAGGGAGAGTGAGCGAATGAGAACGAGAGAAAGAAATAGAATGAAATAGAAAAACAAATAAAGATAACGAAAGAGGAAGAAAGAAAGAAAGAGAGAGAGAGAGAGAGAGAGTGAGTGAAAGTGAGAGGGAGAGAGAAAGGCAAAGAAAGATAGAGAGAGAGAGGGAGAGAGAGAGAGAGAGACAGAGTGAAAGAAAGAGAGAGCAAGGTATATAGCTCTAGTTGCTTTGCGAGTGGCGCCTGGCTTTGTCAACATCAAACTGGCGTGATTAAAACTACAGATGATTTTTCTCCTGTGCTTCGCTGGGTATTGTTTCGATGGGCCTGAAACAGCCCGTGACCGCCAGTTGGACACCTGTGCTTTAAGGAATGACTGCACGGGTTTTGATTCCTATTTTTTTTTTTTTTTTATTTTACCTCCCAGGTGTGGCAGCGCCCCCAGCAGGCATCCGTAGTGACCCGCAGGCCCTTGCATCCTGGCTTCTGCGCGACGAAGGTGAAGTCTCTTACTGCGCAGCCGCGGAAGCTGTGCAGCGCCGTGGTTTCGGCCACGCGCGTCTCGGACACGTGCATTGTCTCGGCCACGCGCAACGCGGCCGTGCGCCCTGCGAGCAGCAGCGGCAGCAGGATGAGCGGCGGCAAGATGCGCATGCGTGCAAACAAACGCACTAGGATGTCGTCTGGTGGCCACTCGAAGAACTGCAGCAACAAAGCCAAGTTCTCTACTGTTATTCGTTATAGATAGATAGATAGATAGATAGATAGATAGATACTTTGTTCATCCCCGAAGGGAAATTCACATTTCCAGCAGCATCCCTGAGCTGAGAACAATCGAGAACAATCGAAAATAACACGGGAGCTGCTGGAGTGGCTGCCATTCGTGACGGCGCCGGAAGAAAAGATTCAATTTGAATCATAAACAAACAAACAAACAAACAATTGAATCATGTACAAACAAACAAACAAACAAAATATTCATGTTTCAATAAGTGGAGTGTTAATAAAATGGGGGGAAAATAATACTGATATAACCAGGTAAAACTAATTTTAAGTTATGTCAACTTATACGTTTCCCCGTATTTCATACTCTTTTCGACCGTTTAAAATTGTGTACACCATATAACAATTTTTGTACGGGGAAAATGTAAAATATATATTTGATATATTTATTATTGCTTTATAGGGGAATTATAATCATTAATAATGTAGACATTGTTCTCAGCTCAGGGATGCTGCTGGAAATGTGAATTTCCCTTCGGGGATGAACAAAGTATCTATCTATCTATCTATCTATCTATCTATCTATCTATAAGCATATTATTGAACTTTTTTTGTTGTAGTTTTTTTTGTAGTTTTTCCATAGTAGTAGTTTTGTGGTATTTCTGTAGCATTTCTGCAGTAGAGGTTCTGTAGTATTTTGGTAGAATTCCTGCAGTATTTCTGCAATAGTATTAGTATTTTGGTAGGATCCTATTAGTACTTCTGCGGTAGTATTTGGGTGGTAAGCCACAGGAAATGGTGCTCTACGACCCTAGTGGTTAAAGGATCTTATCAACCAACCAACCAACCAACTAAATAAAAATAAACATACAAAGAAAAACAACTAACCAACCAAGTAACCAACCAAGTAACCAACCAAGTAACCAACCAACTAACCAACCAACTAACCAAAACAACAAACAACCAACTAACAACCAACCAACCAACCAACCAACAAACAGACAACTAACAACCAACTAACAAAAACAAACAAACATAAAAACAAACAAACAAACAACTAACCAACCAAACAACGAAAAAAACGAAACACATGAAGAAAAACAACTAACTAACTAACTAACTAACTAACTAACTAACTAACTAACTAACTAACTAACTAACTAACTAACTAACTAACTAACTAACCAAGCAGCTAACCAACCAACTAACAAAAAGTTAATACAAACAAACAACTAACCAACCAACCAACTAACTAACCAAAAAAACACAAACATACAAACAAACAAACAACTAACCAACCAACTAACCAAAACAACAAACAACCAACTAACAACCAACCAACCAACCAACAAACAAACAACTAACAACCAACCAACTAACAAAAACAAACAAACAAACATAAAAACAAACAAACAAACAACTAACCAACCAACCAAACAACGAAAAAAAAAACACACGAAGAAAAACAACTAACCAACCAATTAACCAACCATGTAACCAACCAAGTAAGTAACTAACTAACTAACCAACTAACTAAGTAACTAACTAACCAAACAGCTAACCAACCAACTAACAAAAAATTAATACAAACAAACAACTACCCAACTAACCAAAAAAACAAACATACATACAAACAAACAAACAAACAACTAACCAACCAACTAACCAACAAACAGACCAACCAATCAACCAACCAACCAACCAACCAACCAACCAACCAAACAAACAAACAGATAAACAGACAAATAAACAAATAAACAACCAACTAACCAACCAACAATGTTTGCAGAATTTCTGTGGTAGGATTATTTTTTAGTTTTTCTACAAAAGTATTTTGTCGGAATCTTTTAGTACTGCTGCATGAGTATTTTGGGAGTATTGCTGTAGTTGTACTCTTTTAGTATTACTGTAGTAGGATTTCGTAGTTTTTTTGTCGCAAGACTTTTAAGTATTTCTGGGGCATTGTTGTAGCTTTTCTGCAGAAGAAATTTGTAGCAAAGGACCAAGATGCAGAAAGAATTGTTTGGGTCGTTTACTTGGGAAATACATTTTGCTTACACAAATGGCATGTGAGTAAATAGGTGCTGCGTCGTGTCTTTTAATCGATTCGTAAGGTGAATAAGAGGAGCAATTGGTTGACGGGTTATTCAAATGCAGTTTGACACCATCCATCCCAAAACTTTATGTTTTAATCTGGATTAGAAATGATGTTTGTGTGTATGCCTCAAAAACTCACTCGTTTCCCAAATAAAACGCAGAAGAAGAAAAAAGTGCCTCACCTTTGGCGTCTCCTTCGTGGCTCTACAAGTCTCATTGAAGGCAGGAGGCTTTTCTTTGCTTATTCCTCCCCCTCTCGTTTTTTTTTTAAATTCTGTGTGAGAAATTCGCGAGGGCGGGCTGACGGACATGATGACATCATCGCAAAGACGATTCAAAAATATTAAGAATGGAGATTGGAAAATCCCAAAAGTCTCTCGTCTGGACGTGTGCGAGATTGCGTGCCACATTTGAACGTTTTCTCTCTTTTTTTGTTTGGGATGGAGTGATTTTTTTTTACTGTTTCTCCTTAGAGTGTCAAACTCATTTTAACTCGGGGGCCACACGATACAAGAAACATTTTCGGGGACGGGGGGAGAGTAGAGTTGAGAGAAAGAAAAAAAGACAGAAAGAAATAAAAGAAAGAGAGGGAGAGAAAAGTAGAGAGGGTGGGACAAAGAAAGAGAGAAAGGGAGAAGGCAGAGAGAGAGAAGGTGAGAAACAAAAGAGATAAAAAGAGAAATAGTGAGAGAGGGGTAAAGAAAGAGATAGAAAGAAAGAAAACAAAAGAGAAATAGACAGAGAGAAAGAAAGAAGGAAAGAAAAGAGAAGGAGGGAAAAAGAGAAGGGGGAATCAGAGAAGGGGAAAGCAAGAGATAGAGAGAGAAAGAGAGAAAAGAGAGCGAGACAGAGAGTGAGAGGAAAAGGGCGGAAAAGAGGGAGGGAGAGAGAGAGAGAGAGAGAGAAAGAGAGAGAGAGAGGAATACAAGTACAGCGTCTTTGTGAGAGGCACCTGGCTTTGGCAACATCAAGTGGACATATTTTAACCTGCAGCTCATTTTTCTCTTGCACTGCTCCAAGCGTTGTCTGCGGCCTTGGCGGGTCTGATCCGGCCCGCGGGCCACCTGATTCACAGACGGAGATTGTATACTATTTAGAGCCTCACAGTGGTGAAACAAACGTGAGCGAATATAGATACACTATCTTTTAAATATGTATTTTTTAAAAGGGTACGTCGTGTCATATTCGACCACTAGATGGCACTGTATCGTATACTGTAATGTCAACAAAAAACAGTGCCAAATGAACACTTCTTCCTTCTTTTCTTTCATTCTTTCGCTCTCTTTCTCACTCTTCTGTTCTCTATTTTTCTTTCTTTCCTTCTTACTTTCTTTTTTCCTCCGTTTTTTCTTTCCCTTCTGTTTCTTTCTTTCTTTCTTTCTTTCTTTCTTTCTCTCTCTCTCTCTCTCTCTCTCTTATGTTCTCTGTTTTTCTCTCTCTTTTCTTTTCTCTGTTTTTCGCTTTTCTATCCATCTTTTTTTCTTTCTTCCTTTTTTTCATTCTTCCTTTTTTTCTTTCTTCCTTCCCTCTTTCCTTTCGTTCTTTCTTTCATTCTTTTGTGAAGCCCTTTGAGACTTCTTGTGATTAAGGGCTATAGAAATAAACATGACTTGAATTTCATTTTTCCTTTCTTTCTCTTCTGTTCTCTATTTTCTTTCTTATCTGTTCTCCATTTTTCTTTTTTTTTTCTTCCTAGTTGCACACTCCCTCTTTCTTTTTTTACTTTCTTCCTTATTTCTTTCTTTCTATTTTGTTTCTTTCTTTTTTTTCCTTTGCTCATTCTTTCCTTTCTTTCTTTCTTTCTTTCTGTCTTTCTTTCTTTTTTTTCTTTCTGGACAAAAGCCCAAAACAACATCTTTGCAGGACAATCCACACACCTGACAGCATTTACAGTGTTGATATATAGCTTTTAAATTTGTTTCCAAATTCCGCCAATCACCATCGTTTTTAAGAAGTTTCATTTTGCTGGATGGGATGGAACCGATCCCTCATAAACCCTTTCCGGCTTGGACGCAGCAGCAAGAAAACATAAGACCAAACATTGTGCAAAAAGACAAGATGTAGAGTGTAATGTCACGTTACTTACAGTTATCTTTCTACAGCCACTGGCGAAACAATCTTTTACAGCTCTTTCTTTTTGGAGACAGCAGAAAAGAAATTGCTACATGGAATGTATTCACACCGTCAGGCTTTTCGCAAAGAATAAAAGCATCATGGGAAAAAAGTGCATATATCAAAGAGACATTTTTGGGGGGTTGGAGATAAGACAATCAGTCAATTCATTTTGCTCTACATTCAATTGTAAACCCCGTCTCACAAATGACCGTGTGATTCCTCATTGAGGACAAAATCAAGAAATCATTCACGTCTTTCTCATTTACGGGTAAAGTCACTCGAAAGCGAACCTTTTAAGACATTGCCGACAACGGCCAAGAGATGGCAGTATTGCTAAAGTAAAACGAACCGAAGCACACTTAAGGTGCGGTTGCAATTTGTTTAAAATCAATCCATCGATAAAAGCGATCGCGTCAGGTGTCGTGGTTAGCACCACGCCAAAAACGAGATCGATGACGCCGGCGCCCCCTGCAGGCCGTGAAGTGAATGTGCCGTGCGATTCCGGCACGTCGCCGCCGATTTACTTGCTAGGCTACATGTTTTGTTCATCACGTACGACAGATGAATAAATGATAGAAATATATAAAACGCTTTCGCCGTCGGGCGCTAGGTGGCGCTCTCGCCGGCTTGGGAGCGCCCGGTGCTGCGGTCAGGGCTGGTCTTGTCTCCGTCGGGCTTGCCGTCCACGAGCTGCTCCAGATGCCGCCAGCATTCCATGCGCTCCTGCTCTCGCTCGTTGTCGCTGAAATCAAATGAAATAAACACGTTGAAAACCGATTGGTATTTCGGCGACGGTGCTCTCATGGTTTGGGTCATGGGATGTGTTCCATCTAAGCTGCGCGCGTGCGCAATTGGGCACTGCTCGCACATTCTCGGCGCACAAGAAAATCTAGCCAGCGCACAAAAATGAGGGCTCAAAATTACTAATTAAGAAGCGACTTAAGTCAAAGTTACAGTGCATGAAGGTAAAAGTACACGGGATCCCCTGACGTTGTGTCCTAAATGCGGTATTTTGAAGTCGAGTCGAAGTAGAACAAAGTTGAGTAAAGTTAGTAGAGTTTGTCGAGAACCGGCTTCTTCGGCTCGGCTCACTAAAAGAAACCGGCTCTTTCGGGTCCTAAACGGCTCTTCGGGCTGTTGTTGCTTCTTTAATCCCAACATGACCAAATATTATGTAAAATTATGCACAAAATGACTTAAAGAAAGGGGGGAATAGAACAAAAAAGAAAAAACTACCAAAATGAACAAGCAGTGAAAAGCTGAGAAAAAAAGAAACAAAAGGAAGAGAAAAAAAGAAGGAAAAATTTAGAAAAAAAGTCAGAAAAAAGAGAAAATAAAGAAATATAGGAAAAAAGTAAATAGAGAACAAAAAGAAAAAAGTAACAGCTCGGAAAAAATAAACACAATGAGATTTGTTTTAAAGGTATTTAAAAAAACCATGGAAAAAAGAAGAAAAAGTTTGTGTTGCATTCAAATAATTTCCAATGATATCAAGTGAATCTTGTTGCCAACATTGTACTTCCACTAAAAATGTGATGAAGTACAGTTCTGTATCTTGCAACCAACTCAATAAGCCCCCAAATGTTAATATTATCCGACAACATATATCAGGAAATAATTAGAAATGGATATCTTGTGAAAGAATTTTAAGAACAAACGACATTTGTAGGCCGTACAACCTTTGCAATAAAAAGTACATGAGTCAATTCATTCAAAAGAGAAAAATAATTTTGCATTGCCGAAAACTCAGCAAAATGTCAAATTTTGGACATGTTTGATAATTAATTATCTTGCCACACTTGGGAGTGCCGTTGCTCACTGTTGTTTCAAGCGTTGCTCACCGACTTTGTGTGAACGCTCAGACCCGTGGAAAATTAGAGGGAACATTGGTCATGGGTGTCCAAACTTTGGAGAACGTGGGCCAGATTCAGGAAGTTGAAAATGTGTGAGGGCCGAGTCTTCAGCCTGGTATTCTTTGAACAGTCTTTAATTAATTCACCCTCCGTAAAAGGTTAGCAGTGCTTGGCGATCAATGTCACGACCTCATAGCTCGCCTTTGTAGCATTTTCATTTGACTCATAAGGTCTCGTGAAAAAGCGCTGCTGTGCCGTTAAACAGCTTCCACTTGCTTCACATTTTCACAGCGTTATTTTCCAGTTAGCTTTTTTGTAGTAGGCATGTTTTGTCTGGCAGTGCAACTTCATATCATATCCAAATAAACATGACCTGACTTGACTGAACTTGACTTGACTTGACTCAAAAACAACCACAGTCTCATGTACAAATTAGGCAGATGGAGTTGTTTAAGATTTTGGGGGAAAAAAATACTTCAGTTTCCACTTGTCCTGGAAGCGGCGGCCCTCACAGTCAACTTTCCTTTTTTTTATTTACAGTTGCCAGGTCAAAAATGGGGTGGGCTAAAAATTTCACAGAAAACTAAGGGGAAGCTGGCCAAAAGGCCACTGTCATCATCTAGTCAAATGTTGATTTTTTGTTGTTGTTGTTGTTGACTATGTATGCATATTGTTTCCCAAGCAACATCCATGGCGGCCTGGTCATCCTGGACTGGGGATTACCTCTTTTTTTGTTTTTTCCTTTACCGCATTGAGATTTCAGAATAGTAGATGGTGTAATTGTGGCCTATGCAGTCCTTTGAGACGTTTTGGGATTAAAGGCTATGCAAATAAATGAGACATGGAGGACACCAGAAGGCGCAACACGTGCACTTGAACTCACCTCTGTCTCTCCGCCTTGTAGGACGTCGCCAGCAGCAGGAAAAGCTCGCTGTTCATCTTCATGAAGTTGTTGAGGATGTTGACCACCAGGGACGTGATGAGTCGGTGTGGGAGGGGCCTGGTGGCAGATATGGGTGGAGTCATTGCCGGGCCCCTACACCAAAACGCTGCGCGTGCGCCACCTACTGGTTGGATTGGTCCTTGAATTGCTTGCAGAGGTCGGCGAAAACCAGCGGCAGGATGACTTGGCAGTTGTCCTCGATCAGAGCTAGGACGTGTTCGCTGTTCCACAAGTAACAGGCTCGCTCCACCACCTGAGGGGTTTTTAAGGGTTATTGTTCTATCTTCGTTATTCATTATCCATTATCCGTTATCGGTCAGTTCATAATACGCTACAAAGCCAAGGAGCCGGGACTTTCACTCTCAGCCAAAAGGCCAAGCTAAGGTCCTAGTCCTAAAGCCTTGCTGCGATCTTCAGGCAAAATCATTCCACAGTACACAGTCCAAATAAAACAGCCAAGAGGCAACTTCACAATTAGTACACTAGACCAGAACCGAGGTCACAAGAGAACGGGATTTATCGTCTCTGACGAGGCTCGTGCTAACGCTAGCCAGCCTCTACTTTATGTCCAGATCAAGTCTAGCTCAGTAGAAGTTGGGGGTGCCTATACTTCTGCAAAAGCCCATACAGGCTCGTTCTCCATAGACTACATAATTGACTACATGACGAGAGCCAGGTGATGGATTGTCGGCAATTTATCAAATGCCTAATATTGTCTGGTGAATTTAATTGAACTTATTGAAAACCTTAGCAATATGAGCAGAAAGCAACCGGTACATTTTCTAATAGCTGGCAGTAACCTTTAAATTTTAACAGGCACAAAGGTATAAAATAATTTGAAAGTAAAATGAAATAAGCTTATGACATACAGTACATGCTAACATTTTGACATTTTAAAGCAGTAAATGCTATCGCGTACTCTGTTTTTACCCATGAAACACAATCTGTCTCCAGAATATTCAAAAAGAAAACCATACTGTGGGGAATAGTACCAGATTGCATCACAGACGCGTCTGTTTTTGGTGTTTTATTGGTGGCTGCAATGAACCAAATTCCATTCACTTGTTAGCGTTCCTCAAGGATTAGAGGACACTTCAACGACCTGGCATTGACACTAATGGTACGGAAAAAGAAGTGTAGGGTTTTGACAGCAAACTTGCAATGCTGTTCAATTCGAAAGTATATATTGAGGATTCGATATGTGGGTGAAAAAGTTCAAATATTTCGTGTATGTTGTAAATATTGAATAAAGTATTGTCAAACCTCCTGTTTTGCTCCCGTTATGTATTACCGGAATATACGGGAGACAGAGCGTGGTCGGAGATCGGAACAAGTCAGGTAGCCAGGACAGGAGACGGACATGGTCGGAGATCGGAACAAGTCGGGCAGCCGGGAAGGGAGACGGAGTGTGGTCGGAGATCAGAACAAGTCGGGCAGCCGGGACGGGAGACGGAGCGTGGTCGGAGATCGGAGCAAGTTGAGCAGCCAGGGCAGGAGACAGAGCGTCGTTGGAGATCGGAACAAGTCGGGTAGCCGGGAAGGGAGACGGAGTGTGGTCGGAGATCAGAACAAGTCGGGCAGCCGGGACGGGAGACGGAGCGTGGTCAGAGATCGGAGCAAGTCGAGTAGCCAGGGCAGGAGACAGAGCGTCGTTGGAGATCGGAACAAGTCGGGTAGCCGGGACGGGAGACAAAACATGGTCGGAGATTGGAATAAGTCAGCTAGCCTGGATGGGATATGGAGTGTGTTCGGAGAGCGGAACGAGTCGGGTTGCCAGGTCGGAAGATGGAGCGAGGTTGGAGATCGGAACAAGTCAGGTAACCGGAGACGATCAGGAAGCCAAGGACAGGGGATCAACACAGGAAACAGGGGGCAGAATCGAGCAGGATACAGGAACAGGTCAGGAACAGAACAGGAGCCGGAGTAAAAAATGCTTGCCTTGCATGTGCGGAGGTTCACTGACGGACTGAACGAGAATTATGTGCTTAAATAGGAGGAGGACAAATTAGAGAACGAGTGGCAGCTGGGGCTGAAAGAGTGAGCGCAGGTGAGGGCAATTGACAAATCATGACACTAATTACATGACACTAAGGGCCTTATAAATGTTTCCAGATGTCACCGCATTGTTTTCGATTTAGAGCGAATGCATTGTTGGAAAAAGAAGCACGCTGTTTTCCTCAGTGCCACACACACACACACACACAAGCCGCTTTATATTTAAAGCCGCAGTGTTTAAATTGTAGCTAAAGAAGTACGGGCTTGCAGTCAGGGATTTACGGTAATATGGAAAATTAAAGACTTATTGTAGTCGTCAAATCACCTACACTGTCCCTTAAAAGCGAAGATTTTCAATTCATTTGGAATAAATGCTATCGTTGTGAGTGTCCAACCTGGAAATGCGGACTGCCAATGCAGTCGGCGACTTTCTTGAAAAGCGGCTCCTGGATCCGGACGAACTGGGCCGGGTCGATGATCTCCAGGATCTGCTCCAGCTCACCCAGGAAGACCACTTCCTTCCTCGTGCAGGTCTTGGGCCAGTACTTCAGCAAACCTTTGATGATCTGGAAATAGGAGCAACACGTCCCAAATCAAACGAGAACTTTTGGCCTAGGAACTTGAGATTGAAATTTATTATCTGAGGAGCATTTTCCACAATGGATAAGGCTCACGTCCCAAATATACATAATGCTAAAAGATAGAGTGTGCAATTGCACACACAAATGTAGAAAATCTTTAAAATTGGATTGCAAAATTTCCCGTCTTGAATTCTAGCAAGAAAATGAGTGTTGATTCAATACTTTTCTTTTATATACACATACGAAAACGTTTTGTGCCCCGTGACCATTTCCCGAATTTTCTTTTCTAATTCATTGGTTGTTGGGATCAGCGATTTGAGCAGACAAACACAGTGAGATTTGACAGACAAAGTTAATAGCCATACATTAAAAAAAATGGAAGATCTTGTTCTTTGGATTGACAAACAGTTTAAACATGACTCCAACTTACATGTTCAGCACAAGTCGGGTCTTTCTCAATGAACTGCACCACACAGTAGGTCAGCTGTGAGGGACACACACACAAACACACAAACACGTTTGGTAGTGTTATTGACTGCGATCCCTGAAGTTAATATATATTTAATATATTTTCCTACATATAAAATGACGTTTCATCATCGAGAAAATTCAGTCAATGTGTACTTAAATGATATCAGGCAGCGACCATTAGTGTGTTACTGTGTGCAGTTGTCAAGTGTTGTTGTCCGTTCCAATGTTAGCTGCCACTGTATATGTACACGTTAACTACGGGGTTCCTTCATGACAAAATTCTGTCAGTGTATAGTAATACAATGTCCTGTGGTGTCCGGTAATAATGCCTGTCCTTGTGAGCACATGTTAAGTGGCATTTTCTTGTCTCAATGTTGGCTGCCTTTGTATATGTGCACGAGTAACATGTACTGTGGCATTCCACGAGAGTCAAAATTGTAGTTTGAAGATGTCCTGCGGTGTCTGTTTACGTGGTGAGTCTTTGCTGTGTGCATATGTCAAGTGTTGTTGCTCTTGCCTATGTCAACTTTTGTTGTATGTAATCACATGACATCCACACAAACAACACAGGCACACATATACTGGCAGCTGACATCGACAAGAGCATGGAATTTGACGTATGTGAACAGCAACAACATGCAACACTAACAGACCTTGTCATTTTATATATGGACAGAATTTTGGCACTACTTGAACCTCATGGTGAATTGTTGTGTGCATATTTCAAGTGTCATTGCCTCTGTCAATTGTCAGCTGCAGTTGTATATGTGCTCAAGGACTCATCTCAATTCATCCAAAATTCTGCAGATGTGTTGTTTGACGATGCAATGTGGCATTAATTAGTGTTGCATGTCATTTCTGTGCGCATATGTCAAGTGCTGTGGCTTGTGTCGATGTCAGCTGCCGTTGTATATGTGCTCGAGTGCTCATCTCAATTCAATGCAAAATGCTGCAGATGTGTAGTTTGACGATGCGATGTGGCATTAGTTAGTGTTGCATGTCATTTCTGTGCGCATATGTCAAGTGTTGTTGCTTGTGTCGATGTCAGCTGCTGTTGTATATGTGCTCAAGTGCTCATCTCAATTAATGCAAAATTCTGTAGATGTGTTGTTTGACGATGCAATGTGGCATTAGTTAGTGTTGCATGTCATTTCTGTGCGCATATGTCAAGTGTTGTTGTGTCTATGTCAGCTGCCGTTGTATATGTGCTCTAGTACTCATTTCAATTCATCCAAAATTCTGCAGATGTGTTGTTTGACGATGCAATGTGGCATTAATTAGCGTTGCATGTCAATTCTGTGCGCATATGTCAAGCGCTGTTGCTTGTGCCAATGTCAGCTGCCGTTGTATATGTGCTCGAGTGCTCATCTCAATTAATGCAAAATGCTGCAGATGTGTAGTTTGACGATGCAATGTGGCATTAGTTAGTGTTGCAGGTAATTTCTATGCGCATATGTCAAGTGTTGTTGCTTGTGTCGATGTCAGCTGCTGTTGTATATGTGCATGGGTACTTTGGGTTGCAGAAGCTCCAAAATTCTGTCTATATATAAAATAACAACGCATGAATACGAAAATCCGGCTGTGTAGTTTGATAAAGGCATGAACTCCATTAAAAAATGGACCAATCTAGTCCTTATATTGATTATATACATGGCGTAGGGACAGAATTTTGCAACTAATGGAAGGTCTTTTCATATATACAGTAGAGAATTTGGGTACTAATGGAATCCCATTTGAAAGTGGCAAGGGTGCATCACCACAACACAGCACGGCACAAATTGGACGAGGACAAAAAGCAAGTGACGGCCTCCCCTGCTTTTCTTTTCATCAAAAGAAGAGTAAAGTGCCGTGAGATTAGAATCGACGCAGGGATTTGTCAAACTCTTTGAAGTTTTGTTCCAAGTCTTAAGTTGCATTAAAGCCGCCCTGTAAACACGACGACCTTTTGTGGGCGTCGTCAAGCGGCGGATTACGATACTTCCAAAAGGCACGGTTTTCAGCTTCCCATTTCCAGCCCTCCAGAGCCAAAATTCCCGTCACCGACGCCCTGGGAACGTCGTCAACAAACGGGAGCGCTCGTTTTCCGGACTGGGCGTGGCATGGAAGCGCAGATTACACGCTTGTCTCCCTCCCACAACATTATTAGACTTCAAACAAACGCCGTTAGGATTTACCGGCCATACTTTCCTCTCTTTTGTTTGCGTTGCCACCTAAACATTATTCGTTAGCTATTAATAGCTGTGGAGTCCCTCAGGAATCTGTGTTAAGACCTTTATTATTCTTATTGTATATAAATAACTTATGTAATGTATTATCAAAGTGAAAATCTATTCTATTTGCTGACGACACTACAAAATTAGGCTTGCAGGCAAATTAGAATTTGCAGATAGAACTTACAAAAGTAAAGAATGGTTTGATAAAAACTATCATTAAATGTATGAAAAACAAAGGTTATGGTATTTGGGTAATCAATTAAAGACATTGACATAAAAATAAAGATAGGTAATGTTTAAATAGAAAATGTTAAAGAGTTTAAATTCCAGAGATTCTGGTAAATACATATAAGTGTTAGTGTTTGTGCCCAGTTCAAACCCAGCTAGGGGCCTTCTGGTCATAGGTGTGCCCAATCAAAAAACACTTGTACCACATGATCCTGAACCTTTTAAGAATAATACTGACTAGCAAACTTTGTTGGGTCATTAGCATTTTTTAGTTCTTCTGCCATTGTCATCATGGTTGTCATTTTCACTTCCAACACACAGGCGGGATTTTCCGAGTTTCCTTCTGGTTTTCTGTAGCCTCTTTTCCAGTTCTGGCCTTCCTTACCCGGCCTCGCCCGGCCTCTTCCAACCTCCTCCGGCCTTTTCCCGGGTACCTATTCCATTCTAGGTTGGTGCTGCGTCTTGACATCATTTTCGCGTCATATTTTGCTCCAATCTTTGGTGTGAACCAGAAGCACACTCACACTCAGACAAGCGACAATGGGTGTTTTGGCAGTGACGCACGTGACGTTTTAAGAGTTCGGTCCGGGATATAGAACCTCAACAGAGAGGGTACCTAAGGCAAGGATTCCAAGGACTAAGAACCGGTTACTTTTTCATAATGGAAAACCAAAAAAGGCAACCCAAGAGGCAAGGCGAGGAAGGTAGTTTAAAAGGGGCATTTGTTACACTGCTCCATGTACTTCCCAGTTTTGTTCTTTGTTTCTGGTTTGTTTTTGCCACTTGGTACCTTATTTTCTAAATATATACATCCCTGTTTTTGAGCACCCCTGCCTCTAATTCCTGCCTCCCCCACATGGCTTGATCACCGCCAAAAACGAAACAATAAGAGCAATATCTCATCTCATCTCATCTCATTAGCTACACCGCTTATCCTCAGTAGGGTCGCGGGGGTGCTGGAGCCCATCCCAGCAATCATCGGGCAGTGGGCAGGGGACACCCTGAACTGGTTGCCAGCCAATCGCAGGGCACACGGGGACAGACAACTCACTCGCTCATTCACACCTAGGGACAATTTGGACCGGGCAATTCACCTGAAATGCATGTTTTTGGATTGTGGGAGGAAAACGGAGTGCCCGGAGGAAACCCACGCAAGCACGGGGAGAACATACAAACTCCGCACAGGAAGTCTGGGGCTGGAATCGAACCCACGCAGGAGGTTCCCAAGACATGAACTGTGCCGCACATGCGCTAACCACTGTGCCGCCGTGCTGCCCAATAAGAGCAATATAGACTTGCTTATTCAATTATAGAAGAAAGCTTTAAGGATTGTGCATAACACTGGGTACAACAGACATACAAACAAACTATAAAACCCAACATGTGAAAATTTGAAGATAGAGTAAAACCTAAATCCTTATTATAAATAAACAAAGCGAGTGAGGTGTTTTAAAACACGGACTCAAAGGCTCAGAGACCAATTATTCCCCAGGGCCATCACTATCCTAAACAAGAGCACAAGACGGCGTCAAACAAGTGCAGAAAAAGTGAAAGTTTTTAAAATGTTTCCTTTCACAAAAAGCAGTTTTTCTCAGTTTTTTCCATGTATTATTTTTTATGTCCACTAGGTTTTGTATACAGTTACCCAGTGCTAAATCTATTGCACCCTGGTCATCCTGGAAAGGGGATAACCACTTATGAGGCCCCTTTTGCATCCATCAATCCATCCATTATCTGCACCGCTTATCCTCAGTAGGGTCGCCGAGATGCTGGAGCCCATCTCAGCTATCTTTGGGCAGTGGGTAGGGGGCACCCTGAACTGGTTGCCAGCCAGACAACCGTCCACTCACTCATTCACACCTAGGGGCAATTTAGACCGGACAATTAACCTGACATGCATGTTTTTGGAATGTGGGAGGAAACCAGAGTGCCAGGATGAAACACACGCAGGTTTATTTTCCTCGTGCTGAGGTTTTTGAGTTGTTCCTTGCCCTCATGTTGGTTTAAGATCAGGGGATGGTGTCATTGTAACCTGTGCAGTCCTTTGAGACATTTTGTGATTAAGGGCAATACAAATAGATGTGACTTGACATGCTTACGTCCCAATGCTCTTGGAAGTGTTTGAAGGGAGCTGGCTGCCCACCAATCAACAGCTGGTTCTGTCCAAGACGCCTTTTTTCTCTTCTACTTGTTCAATATGCATTTTGGATGGATTCTGTGTTGTTGACTTCAAATTTGTTGCGCATAAAAAAGTTTCAATTGTTTTTTATTTGATCTTTTTTTGTAGAGTTATAAAGATTTTAGTTTTATTTCATGTGTTATTCAGTGTTACCGTGTTTATACAAAAATGTAAAGTTTATTCCTTTTTCTTGTATCTCTCTTTTTTCCTTTTGTTTTTTTTTTCCCTCTTATTTAATTTATTAAACTTTCTTATATTGTTTACTGCTTATTTTTTAAATTGTTATACTGTTTACTCTTTATATTTGTTGCACTTCAAGTGTAGGATAAATCTGTTGCTGGCGAGGTGCAATAAATATGACAACATTCAATTACACAACTCCCTAGGAGTCTGTCCCTCTCTATTCAACTCACTGAAATGCTGCTCAGAAATTTTCTAATTATTTGACATACAACTCTTCTTTTAAAATAACAGAAATTCTTACTTTCCCGGCCAACTAGTTACTTTTACTATAGAGTAATTCAGTTCCTAACTTAGTCACTTTTGGAAGAAGTAGTGAGTAACTCCAAATAATTACTTTTTTTAAGTAACGCTGTGAATAATACACACTGTCCCTTTAAAACACTAGTCATTTTGATGGAGACGCACTGACACAACGCAATTTTATGAATAATAAAACACTGCCATCTAGTGGATAACTGGCTATTATTAAAGGGAAACAAGGTGTGTAAAAAAGGTACCTGCAAGTGGAAGACGGACAGAGACTTTGCACTGTGGAGAGGGATGAGGACTCGAACCAGGAATTGTTTGTGTTCGGCCTTAAGGGGCTGAGCGAAGCCGTTGATGATGCTGGGCGACAAAACGAAGAAAGAGCGAATAAAAGGGAAATTTGCTTTCTGTTGTTATAGAATTACAATTGCCCTTTATTATGATTGATAACAAAATCGTGGACATTGATGACGAAGAGATCGTTCCCCTGAGTCATTTTTCCGTATTGGGTGATTATAAACCTCATAAAACACAACGTGGCGCCTATTTACTCACAGTCAGACAGATCGTGTTGAGTAAAAACTAAGATAATTTGTGTAAATGTTATCGAGAATAACATTTGCCAGTGTACTGCAACAGTTTTTGCAATCTACGCTGACGTTGTCGTCTGCTACCAGTGACCGAGACGATCCAGATAATGGCAAAAAAGGAATAAAAGAGAAAAAAGGACAAAATAATGAAGAATAAAATGGGAAAAAATAAAGAAAGAGGGAAAATAAAGTCAGAAAAAGAAGGAATGAAAGCAATAGTAGTAAATGAGACAATAAAAAATAGAAAAGTTAAAAGATTAAAAGAAGAATAAAAAAAGAAAGAAAATGAACCAAAAGACAAATGCAAATCCCTCCACATTATCAAAAATGCGTATTTATGATAGTTAATGTATTTCTACTTTATATTTAGGTTCAAATGTTTTCTCTTTATTTTTTTTTTTAGTATTTCACCACCAGAAGGCGCTAAATAACACGTTCCCTTTAGAAAATATATACAAAAAAATATCGTAAAATCCAAAATTACAGGAAAGTTATAAACCAAATTGAATAAGCAGTAGTCACCACGATGACCACAAATAATAAGAAAAACTCTCGACCGTCAAAATGATCAATTTTTTACTTTATGAACATAATTACAAGAAATTGCCTCAATTTCTTTTGGAGTAGCGCTGACCTGAACAACGTAAATTATTTGAATGTGCAGATAACAAAGATGGATTATAGTTCTTCTTGTACAGTGCCTTGCAAACGTATTGGCTCCCCAAGAACTTTTTGACATAAGACCATAGTTCGGGCTTCAAACTTATCGATTAAATAAAACACGATATATTTTCTAAGAATCAACCTGTGAGACACAATCGTGAAAAGAAACCAAATGTGTTCAACATTTTATATTATGCTAACAAATAAAATATTGAACAGTGAATGTTGTACAAATAGTGGCCCCCTTTTGAGTTAATGCAACCTTATTTTGCTGTAATCACAGCCACAAGTCTTTTTGGGTATGTCTAAGATTTTGTATATCTTGAGTTTTTCCTATTCCTCATGTAGGTTTTAGATCAGGGGATGGTGTCATATTCATCTGTAGTCTCTAATAGTCAGTGGTCTGTGCTGCCCTTTCAGACGTCTTGTGATTAAGGGTGACACAAATAAACTTGACTTGATTTGAAATTAAAGACATTCTCCCTTACAAAAGAGCTGATGTCCCTTAATGTTTGATGATGATCATTTCTTCACAGCATTTTTCAGATCTTTCCCCAAACACTCTGCAGGACTTAGGTCTGGACTTTAGCTTGGCCATTCTGGCACCTTTTTATTTTTAGTTTTGAATCATTTTATTGTAGATTTTGCTTTATTTTTGAGACTTTGTCCTGTTGAAAGCTAAACCTGTGCCCCATTTTCAGGTCTCTTGCAGACTCTATCGGATTTTCTGCCAGAAAGGCTGTATAATTTGCTCTATCCATCTTCCCATCAAGTCCAACGATCTTCCTAGTCCTTGCTAAAGAAAAGTAACCCCACAGCATGATGCTGCCACCACCATGTTTGACAGAGTGGATAGTGTTTTCAGTGTGATGCGCAGTTTTACTCTTACCCTTTGCATTCGGCCGAAAATGTTAAATTTTGGTCTCATCTGACCAGAGCACCTTTATACACATGTTATTTGTGCTTCCCATGTGGCTTCTTGCAGACGTGAAATGGGCCTTTTATGGTATTTTTTTCAGAAAGGGTTTTCTTAAAGCCACCCGTTAACAAAGGGATTTATGCAGAGTACGACTAATAGCTGTCATCTGCACAGATTGTCCCACCTCAGTTGTGTATGCGTGTTGGTTATCCAAAGTGATCATGGCTCCTCTTGATTGCTTCTCTGATAAGTTTCCTTGTTTTGGCCGAAAATTCAGACGGACAGCCGGTCTTGGTAGGTTTGCAGTGGTTTTATGCTCTCTCCATTTTAATATTATTGCTCGCACAGTGCCCAGGGAGATGTGCATATGTTGCAACATCTTCTTGTATCCCATCTCTGCTTTGAAATATTTCACGACATTTTCTAGGACCTGCCTGGTGTGTTCTTTAGTTTTCATAATAATGTCTGTTCTGCAGTATCTCCTTTCACAGACGTCTCAGCCTGTCACAGAGCAGTTGAATTCTAACTGAGACTTAATGAGGTTCACTCTGTCACTGTTTGTCGTTTATGTCGACATTGGTTCATTCAGAAGTCATCAGGGAACTTCTGGTCAATTGGCTAAGCTAAGAAAACAGGGGCCAAAGTTTTTGCAACACCCACTTTACAGTGTTTTCATTGTAAACATAATGTAAAATGTTGAAAAAATTTGGTTCCACTACACAAACGTGTCTCTCATGTTGTTTATTTTCCGTTGTTTCAAGTCTGAAATGTGGCAACATGACAAAAAGTTCTTAGGACACTGTATATTAGCAAGCAGTTGCCAGAAGCTCAAAGGACTTTTTTGTGTTCACCTGCCAAGAATCTCCAGCAACTCCTCCACACCATTAAATTGCTCCGCCTCAAAAATGAACCTGGAAAACAAGATGTTGCTTGGAGGTTAATATTATTGACTGAAAAGAGCCGGTTCGGCAACGGCTACCTGAGGAAAATGTAGTTGATGTGCTTGCGGATGTAAGCTCGGAGACCCAGCAGTTTCCCGTAAATGCGGTGTAAAATACTCTTGAGGTACTCACGCTCCCGAGGGTCTTCGCTGTTGAAAAGTTCCAGGAGCTACAACGCAAAAGCCCATTTATTGGATTACAAAATGCTCCAATTCAAAGGTGTGGAGTCTGTCTTATCTAAAAATAGTCCCTTTCTTATACAGCAATCTCTTCCTGTATCGCTGTTTACTTTTCGTGGTTTTGATACTTGGCAGATTTTCTTTGTGCATTGTGTTCTGCATTCTGATTGACTAAACAATTAACCCGCCTCTATCCACCCACTTTACGTTGTATACGTACGTAAAACAGCTTGATGTGCAAATATTTTTGGATGTCAACTTATCTAAAAGCCAGTATGTCAAAAAAACACCCAGGACCCTACAAAGCACCAAAAGACGGGTAGAGATGCTTTCTATCACCTACAAAGTTGGACTTCCTAACATCCTAAAGGAAGGTAGAAGTATTCTTACACGACATTTCTGTTTTGCCAGTAATATCAAATGATGGCGACCTATATAAAGTAAAGTGTACAGTTTTGAAATGTTCAAAATTAATCTTGAATTAATTTTTAATACGGCCTGCCAATCAAAACTGGCAAAAATATGATGATAATATATCGAAACTGTGCTGTTTATTGCACCTTTAAAGCAACTGTTTTTATTAGATAAATAAGCTACTCAATTCAAAATGTAATTCATTGCTAAAACTTGATTTAAGTTCATTAGTAAGAGGTCTACATGAATATTCTGTGTTTATTTGAGCTTTAAATTGAAAGTGTAACAAAATGATAATCTATCCAGGTTTCTCGCGTCACTTCCGGTTCCGCCAGGTCAATATGAACAGAGACTTAGACAACGTCTGACAGGACTGTTGAATTTCCAATCCATCCTCATCCATGTTGTAGATCAACAAGGCAATGCCTTTTCACCATCCAGGGAAGGGAATTAAAGCTTTCATCACACGTCCCTTGTGGTCCTTCTTTGGTGGTTAAGCTAGGAGGTCGTATCGATGACACTAAAGTCACACTCATAACTTCTTGGGCCAAATTGAGATATTTGGTGATTTATCTGGACAAGTGCCAAAGACGGTCAATTTCGGATAACGCCAATAGTGCAAAATTATTTTGGAAATTATAATTTGACAGTACAGAAATGATTTGTAAAATTGTGTGTTAAATGAATTCAGTAGTGAAATATAGCAGCAAGATAATTTTTTTAAATTACTATTCGACTGTACTGAACTGATTTAAAAAAGACTTCTATCTCCCTTTTTATCAATTTGTTCTTTGGTTTCAATGTACAATACAGTATTATATAAATAAATAAATGAATAAATAACGAGGTTTGATTAACGCGGGACCTTTTTGGAACACGAACCGCATGAACAACGAGGGATTACTGTACCAGGGTCTCAAACTGTATTTTCTTGGGGGCCGTCAAAGCTTGGGATCAGGGTGAAGCTGGGGCAGTCCCATCCCTGGATGGAGCATTCATATCGAACTCTTACATTAAACTATCAAGAGAGGGGCCTCACAATATCGTCCCGCAGGTCACAACTGGCCCTCGGGCCACATTTTGGAGATCTCTATCTCATTTGTTGGGACGACTCAGACTCATAAATGTGCCAATGTGTGACCCAATAGTCTTATCTGGTTCAGAATCAATAACATACGCAATAGAGCTTATGGATAAGAAACCGTCAAGCAAGGACAAGTAATAGGCTTAATCTAAAAACCCCATGACGCAGGAAGTGGAGGAGAGACCAAATACCTGGAATACAAATCTCTGGTCCACATAGCGTTTGGCCACCGGGGGCTTGAAATCAGGACTTTCCAGGAACCTCAGGAAGAATTCATACACCAACTAAGAAGCAAACGATAAACTTTATTAGTTTTCTTCTGCCATATTTTGCGGCAGGGAGGGTGGAGCCAACCTGAAGATGCGGCCAGGAAACTTCAAGCGGAGGATCGTCCTCTTCCGGGTCAAACTCCGGATTTTCGCATGGCGGGAGACAGCGGAAGATGTTCTCTGAGACCTGCCGCCAAATGCCGTGAGAGAGTGTATGGGGATCAGAATCCAACCCACATTTTTAAACATTTGGTCTGCCAGCCCCCTTCCGGGCAATATTTTACTGATAATGGATGATGGCGGCACAGATGCCGTTCATATTAGGTGGAAAGAACCGGGGAAAAAGGCTGCAACGCATGACACAAATTAACTCTGGCCTCAATAGTTCACTGGGGATAGGGGATCGCAGCCAAAACTGGCCAGTTAATTTTAGGTAGGCTACCTTGGCACACTTTAGAGGTCTGAATCATATATATATATATATATATATATATATATATATATATATATATATATATATATATATATATATATATATATATATATATATATATATATATATATATATATATATATATATATATATATATATATATATATATATATATATATATATATATATATATATATATATATATATATATATACACATATATCCTTTACAGCAGGGGTGTCAAACTCATTTTAACTCGGTGGCCACACGATAGAACAAACATTCTGTCAGGGGCCGGAAGATTAGATTGAAAAGAAAGAAAAAGAAATAAAGAAATAAGAGAAAGAGGGAGGGAAAAGGAAAGAGGGCAGAACAAAGAAAGAAAAACAGAGAGAGGGAGAGAACGTGACAAACAAGAGGGGCAAAAGAAAGGGAGAGGAAGAAAAAAATCCAAAGAGAAAGAGAAAGACAGAAGTAGGGAGAAGAGAAAAGAAAGCGCAAAGGGTATGAAGAGAGAAAGAAAAAAGAGAAAAAAGGAAGTTAGAGCAAACGAGGTTAAAAGACACAGAGAGAGAAAGAGAGAGAGAGAGAAATAGATACAAGTACAGTGTCTTTGTGAGAGGCACCTGGCTTTGGCAACATCAAGTTGACATATTTCAACCTGCAGCTTGTTTTTCTTTTGCGCTTCTCTGAGTGTTGTCTCACGGGCCGGATTCAATCCCTTAGCGGGCCTGATCTGGCCCGCGGGCCACCTGTTTGACACCTGTGTTTTACAGTATATGGAATCTCATTAAACAATCTATGTTCATTGTTTAAACACTTATGAAAACCCACAAAACAGACTTAGACCTTCCCCAATTTTTTTTTTACCCAGGAACCCTAGCAAAGCAACTAGAGCAATTTGATTGGGTGAGAGGTTAGAATGGGCGATGCTATACACAGAACAGGATGTGCGCACTCCTTCTTCCTGCCCAGCTCCATCTGAATTAAAGGTAAATACGTTGGTATCCTCGTTTGCAATATGTTGTGACATCTTTACAAAAGGACTTTGCTCGCACCTATTGATGAAAGCATTATTTAGGATAAAAACATCAACACTCTTTCGTAACTGCGGGAGGCAGACGAATTTAAGCTTTATATCGGACATTTATATCATTATATTTTATTATTATATATATTATTATTTCATAGATTTTAGCAAATCATTATCGGTTTTATCGAATCTTGCCTTTGAATATATGAGTGGTGTGGCTCTCCCAAGATAAAAATCTAAATATTTTTGCTTTTATGGCTCTTGAGGTGAAAAAGACTCCCGCCCCCTAGTGTACAGAATGGCAAAAAAGATTTAACGGATGGCGTCAGTGGGCCTACCATCTTGATGGCCTCCGGGTAGAGGGGCTCGACGAGGACCCCTCGACCGGTAGCGACGTTCTCCACCAGCTCTTTGAGGGCGGCGCGCTTGATTTCCTTCCCGTTGAGATCGGCCACGCAGTCCAAGAAGTCGAAGTTGACGCAGCACTGTTGAAGTTTCTTGCAGAAAAGTTCGTGAAACTCGGCCGATGAAGCGTCTGCCGGCAAAAAAACCCAGCCGGTCGGAGGAAAAAAACGGCGACAACACAAATTCATGTTTGCAAACGTCAACGGGATTGAAAATGTTGGAATTGTGTCTTCCTTTTGTGTCTATAAATAAAACGTCTTTCTATTCGTGTCAAAATTCAGCCAATGTGTTATTCGATGATGGCATGCAGCATCTGTTAAACATTGTTCCTGTGTGCATATGTCAAGTGTCTGTGCTTGTGTCCATGTCCGCTACCGTTGTATATGTGCATGTATGCATTCTGATTTATATAAAAGGACGTTCCATGAGTGGCAAAATCCCACAAATGTGTAGATTGACACTCTGTGCATGTAGGTTTTGCAGTGTGCATATGTCAAGTGTTGTTGCTTTTGTTGATGCCAGCTGCTGTTGTATATGTACATGTGTACAGTGCCAAAATCGTTCCCATAGTTTTATCATGTTATGTGACATCCGTTAGTGTTGTTAGTAAGTGCTGTATATATATATATATATATATATATATATATATATATATATATATATATATAGAGAGAGAGAGAGAGAGAGAGAGAGAGAGAGAGAGAGAGAGAGAGAGAGAGAGAGAGATGGATAGATAGATAGATAGATAGATAGATAGATAGATAGATAGATAGATAGATAGATAGATAGATAGATAGATAGATAGATAGATAGATAGATAGATAGGTATATGCATATGTAGTTTGACACTATATTGAGCATATGTAGGTGTTGCTGTGTGTATATGTCAAGTGTTGTTGCTCATGTTAAAGTCAGCTGCCATTGTATATGTGCATGCGTGCTATGTGGTCCCGTTGGTGACAAAATTCGGTCGACGTGTAGTTTGAAAATGTCCTGCGCCAGTTAGTGTTGTTCATTTTTTTCTGCGTGCATATGTCAAGGTTTGTGGCTCGTGTACGCGTCAGCTGCTGTTCTATATGTGCATGTGTATCATGGGGTTCCGTTAGCGCCCAAATTCTGATTATGTAAAAAAGATGTTCCATGATAACAAAATTCGGCCGATTTGTACTGTCATACAGCATCCATCAGTGTTGTTGCTGCGTGCATATGTCAAGTGTCTTTGCTCATTCAATCTCATCTACCATTATATATGTGCAGGTTTCATGAGTGCCAAATTTCTCCCATTCTGTAGTTTAACTATGTAATGTGTGTCTGTTCGTGTTATGTGTTGTTGTTGTCTGCATTTGTCAAGAGTTGTTGCTCTTGTCAGTGTCAGCAGTCGTTGTATATGTGCACTCTTAGTTTGGTTTCTGTTATTGACACTATTCTGATTATGTATAAAATAGTGGCGATATTCTAACGATGTGTAGTTTTACACTGTCATGTAACATTCATTAGTGATGCTGTGTGCATGTGTCAAGTGTACGTGCTAATTCAGTGTCATCTATCATTGTACATACTGTATGCAGGTGCAGTATGGGGTTCTTTTTTTGCAAACTATCGCCGGCGTGTAGTTTGACACTGTCATGTAACATTCATTAGTGATGCTGTGTGCATATGTCAAATGTCCTTGCTTATTCAGTGTCATCTACCGTTGTATATGTGCAGGTGCACTGGTTGCATTCGTGCTAGAATTCCCCCTTTAGTTAAGTGATGTCATGCCGTATATGTTGTTTGTTTGTTAAGTCAAGTGTCTTTGCTTTCTTCGATTTCAGCTGCTGTTGTATATGTGCCAGTGCAAGCGCATAACGGACCTTTAAGGAGAGGAAGCGGCGTGAGCTCCACGGCGGAGCTCTGGTAGCGGAAGTTTGAGGAACTGGGCGACCTCCTCCGGCGCGCCCTGCGGATGGAGCGTCGCACAAAGCCATCAACCTTCTCCGCCGACGGCACTGAGAAGCTGCTGGGTGGCGAAGACGGGCTGGACGCGGGGAGCTTGCCGGCCTCCATGCTGGGCTTTTTTGGAAATGGGGGGCCTCGGATCCGCACACAGGAATCAAGGCAAGGGAGGAAATCTTTCCAGGGGACAGATGCTCAAACACTCCAGTTAACGGCTCAAGGAAACGCTCACATTTGAGAAATGACTCTTCCTAAAAATGGCCTAGCTTGTATTAAAAGATGAGGAAGAAACCCGGGCAGGTTGTGGCCTCCCCCGGATGCTGGTCCTGATGTCCGAGCGTCCTCCTGACGCGCTGATCAGGGCGGGGGGGAATCGAACCTCACCTCGCAGCTGCGTCTCGCTGGAGAGCAGGAGGGAAGGAAAAACAATTCACAAATTCACAAAGAAAACGGACATTCGATTTTCGGGGGGCAAACGCTGTCCCCCGTTTGTCGTTATCAGAAAGGGGCAAGGTTCTCCTGGCTTTGACTCAGGCTTAACCGCCCCTCCAGATGTTGAGACGAACTGTAGCGGAAATACACATTTTTTCTTTCACAACAAGATATACAAACACGTCAGAAATCGTTAATAACCGTTAAAATAAGAAAAACGTACTCTTTACATTTTCTAAAGATTTGTATCCAATGAGAAACAATTCCATGCGAAGGTTTGTTGAAATGATGAAAAGCACTCTGAGCCATGCTATTTTTTATTTTGAAAGAAACCAACAAAACACTCGCTCACCTATTTAACTTGATGGAGGAGAGCCGACGTTCCATACGTTTGGAGGATGACGACAACGAATGGATGGCAGACCTCTCTCATTCATCTTATTCCCATACCCATCTATTCATACGTTTTTCGATCATTTCGAATTTAATACATTGTATAACAGTTACTGTACAGTCATTGTTTTTAAATAATATAATGCTACATCATACCTGTCAAGCTCCAGGGCTCCATGCCCTTACAAACTGTCGTATTTTCCCTTACAAAATACAAAAAAATCGTACACCATATTTTTTTTCCAAACGGGTTTATTTATGCAGTTTAACAAGTTATCTTGTACATGTGTTTCGTTATATGATATATATTGTTAGTTAACATTTTCTTGTTACTAAGTTGCTCGACATGAATTAGGTTTATTATAAAAAAAAAGTTCAAAAATGAAGTAGCTTGGACGTTCACTGCAGAAGGAAAAAAATCATGCAAATATAATTAAGTAGAATAATACATCAAATTATGAATTTATTTTCTGCATTAAATCATTGCTGTTAATGTACTGATTCAAGGGATAACCACAAACCTGTCTTTTTTATTTTCTCCTTTATACTTTTTTTCCTAACTTCTTTATACAACATAATAATTTGTAAAATAATGCATCAAAGCAAGTGAGCCGTTTGAGAGCTGGCTCTCTTTCATGAGTTGAGTCGAAAAAGCCGGTTCTCTAAAAAGAGACGGACTTCCTTTCACTACACAACTACCACGGAATGATGCATGATGGGAAATCCCCAGGCGGCAGACGCATGCGCACAATAGCATCAAACCGCTCGCTTCGTTTGCAACGGAAAAAAAAAAAACGATACAGAGATAGAGGCTACCGCGGCGAACTGGTTTGACTTGATTGATTTGCCGTTTCGTGATAGTCGGTGTTTACCGGATGGTACCCATAATTGACAAATTTGCGTTTTTCCCTACAGATTTTCTTGTACGTCATACTCGTCTTAAAATGCATAAAAAATGTAATTTGTACGGCAAAAACGTACAGGTTGACAGGTATGCTAGCAGTTATTCTCGCTAACGCTTACACAAATTATCTGTTTTTATTCAACACAGTCCGTCTTGCTGTGAGTAAATAGGCGCGACATTCTTTTTGCAATCATTAATAATTGGCTGAAGTTGACAGGTATGTACTCCTGTCTAAACATTTCCTCCGTTTTCTTTTATTGAAAATTGTCAAGGGAACATTTTTGGGGAATTTAAAAGAACACGCTTTTTGTTAGACCGCCCTTTTTATTGTAGATTTCCAATATCATCGCAGTATTTAACGTAATCTCTCTTGCTGTGCTTAAGTAGGTGTTGCATTGTGTTTGTAAGGTGGATTTTCAATCCTTAAGGGGAGCGGTTGGCTGAGGGTTTAAGAGGTTTGTTATTTTTACCTCACAAAATTTGAATATTGTCGTCAACGTGTTTATTTTCCGCCATGCAATGATAAAAATGTCAACCATTTTGGATTATTGACACACTCTCCTTTTCCCTTTCTCTGAGTCTCTTTGAGTATTTATCCCCGGCGATCATGTTTGAGTGTCCGTCCACCCGAGAAACGACAAGGACTTTCATGATGACCATCTTTCACAGGTCAAGTAGGTTACCCTCTGTGTGAAAAATGCTCAAAAATGCTGACACAGCACTTTTGGTTTTGTTGACTCAGCATTTTTCCAGCAAAAAAAAAGAGAGAAAGACAATGACTAAACAGCTGCTTTTCAACTTCCACTCTCTCGTTTTATTTTGTTCAAACCTTGGATTTGATATGGTCTGCAGGACCGGACCCAAGCGCATACACAGACGTCAAATCAGGATATTAAGGGGAGTGGTATTAAAAATAAGGCGCTCCGAAGAGGAAGGTAATATAATAAAATAACAGTCCATTTTAAAAACGAGGGTGGTAATAAGCATTACATACAACTCCAGGCAAATCTAGAATTTCTTGGACAGGTATTCCATCAGACGATCCGACACTGAACGTCTGTCACAGTTGCTTTTTTGTACTACAGTCTCAATGAGAACATGGCGTGCCCAATAGGTAATCAGTACCGTGGCGCCCTCTGGCTGATGTTTGTGAGCTGGAACCTCACAGGATTCTTTACATATTGCTGTAACCCATCGATCCATTTTCTGCACTGCTTATCCTCAGTAGGGTTGCGGGGGTGCTGGAGCCCATCCCAGCTATCTTTAGGGTAGTGAACAGGGGACATCCTGAATTGGTTGCCAGCCAGTCACACAGAGTCATTTGACATGAATGTTTTTGGAATGTGGGAGGAAACCGGAGTGCACGGCGGCAACCCAAGCAGACACGGGCAGAACATGCAAACTCCACACACTGCAATAATAGATAGATAGATAGATAGATAGATAGATAGATAGATAGATAGATAGATAGATAGATAGATAGATAGATAGATAGATAGATAGATAGATAGATAGATAGATAGATAGATAGATAGATAGATAGATAGATAGATAGATAGATAGATAGATAGATAGATAGATAGATGGATAGATAGATAGACGGATAGATAGATACCTCCTATCTAGGACCTCCATTTCTTCCTTCTTCTCTTCCTGAATATTACTTTCGTCGTGTCTCCATTTTACTTTGATTCGTCTCTCCCTTGTTTTTTCTTTTGGCTGCAGTTGTCTGGTCTGTCCGCACGATGGCAATACTTCCTCACGATCGCCCTTCTTTCGACTGGTTGTGTAACAAAACATCTTTCCATTTTTCAAAAAGTGAAAAAGAAAAACGACACGAAATTGGATTCTGAAAAGGAAAGTCGATTCCAAGATGACTTCCTCCATTCAAGTGAAATATTTGAATTCTTATTATTCTTATTATATTATTATTCTTCATCTCATCTCATCTCATTAGCTGCACCGCTTATCCTCAGTAGGGTCGCGGGGGCGCTGGAGCCCATCCCAGCAATCATCGGGAAGTGGGCAGGGGACACCCTGAACTGGTTCTTATTAAAAACGAAATGTCATCATCATTTCGGTCAAACCTGACTGACAGTATTATTCGTTTTTTGTCTTTCCATTAGGTCTATTTCTCTCTCTCTCTCTCTCTCTCTCTCTCTCTCTCTCTCTCTCTCTCTCTCTCTCTCTCTCTCTCTCTCTCTCTCTCTCTCTCTCTCGCTCACTCTCTCTCTTTCTCTCTTTCTTTCTATTTGTCTTTTTTTCCCTCTTTCTCCCTTTCACCTCTCTTTCATCTCTCTCTCCTTCCTCTCTCTCACTCTTAATATTTCTCTATCTCTGTCTCCTCCCTATTTCAATCTCTTTCTCCTCTTTCTCTTCCACTCCCCCTTTTCTCTCTCTCTCTTTCTGCCCTCTCAATTCTTTCTCTTTCCTCACTCCCTCTATTCCTCTCTGACTCTTTCCTCTTTCTCTCTTTCTCTCTCTTTCTCTCTCTTTCTCTCTCTTTCTCTCTCTTTCTCTCTCTCTCTCTTTCTCTCTCTCTCTTCTTCTCTCTCTTCCTCTCTCTCAACTCTCTGTCTCTCTCTCTCCCTCTATCTTTCTCTTTCTCTTCCTCTCTCTCTCTCTATCTCTCTCTCTCTTTCACTCTCTCCCTCCCTCCTCTTGTTTTCCTTTTGTGCTCTCCTTTTCTCTTCTTTTTCTCTTTCAATCACATTCTTTCTCACAGTCTTTGTCTCTCTTATCGTTCTCTCTCTCTTACCCCTGTCTCTCACTCTCTTGCTTCCTGCCTCCATTTTCTCCATCCCTCTCATTTTTCCCCTCTAATTCTCCTCTCCTTCTCTTTTGCTCTTTCCGAACGCTCTCTCTTTTCTCTCTCGCTTTCTCTACCCCTCAATCTCTCTGTTTTTACCTGTATGAAATTCTCTCACTCTATCCCTCTTTTATCCCCCCCCCTCTCTCCCTCTGACCCTCTGTGTCTCTCTGGCTTTTTCCATCTGTATTTGTCTTTGTCTCTTATTCCCTTTCCTCCTAGCGACTAATGGAGTGAAGGGAGCTCCTCCTCCAACCTCAAATACAGTTATTCCAGGACATCAAAGTTTTGGGGGGATTATCTTCTCTCTCTCTCTCTCTCTCTCTCTTGTGCCTGTGTGTTTCCCAAACCACAACCTGAGGGCCGGTTGTGGTCCACCGAGGGTTCTGTAGCGGCCCGTACTAATGATGCATCTCAATTAATTGATGACATATCGTTGCAAATGGATTTTGGTGAGCTACGTGAGAGCGATTGCGTAAGACTCATTTGAGGATGATGAAACTCTTGCACACATTCATTCATTCATTCATTCATGTAAGACCAGCTCTTTCTTCATTTCTGTTTTATTTTCGTTTTTGTTGATGCGTCTATTCAGCTTACTATCTCTCACCCGTATGTTCTCTTCTCAAGCTTTTCCCTTTTTCTTTCACTTCCTCTTTTCATTTCCTTTTCACTTTTTCTTTTTCTCTCCATCCTTCCTACCTTCTTTCTTCTTCTCTTTTCTCTTGCTCTATTTTCTTTCTCCCTCTTTTCACTCTCTCCTTCTCTTTCTCTTTTCTCTCTCTGTTTTATTTTTTATTTTCTCTCTCTCTTTATTTTTCCCCCTTTTTCTTTTCTTAGTCTCGCTGTTTCATTTCTTGTGCTCTCTTCTCTCTCCCTCTTTTATGTTGCACTCTTCTCTCTCTCTTCTTTCTCTCAGACATCGTTCTCTTTCTTTCACTCTATTTGTCCTCTCACTGTCTTCTTCTCCCTCCTATTTACTTTTTCTTTTCTCTCTCTCTTTATTTTTCTTTCTTTAATTTCATTTCTTGCTGCCTCTTTCTCTTTTTTCGCTCTTAGTCCCTCAAGCTCTCTCATTTTTAGCTCTTTTACACTTTCTCTTTTCTCTCTCCCTCTCTCATGTTCTCTCTATCTCTTCACCCCACCACTCTTTTTTCTGTAAACAACTTTTTCTTGGAAATTCCTAATCTATATGCTACAGAAAAGACACAGAAAAAAGACAGATTTAGTAAACACACCGACATTGATTTTATTCAGTTTCAATTTTACATTCCACATTAGAACATTTCCTCTTTTTTTTCTTTTTTTTCTTCAATGTTCACTCAACAGTCACGTCACTGATGGATGGAAAAAAATGGAGTCCGACCACAATGGAAGTTGCAGTATCGCCTTTTTCTTGCAGAAACCACATCTTTGATTTTCCTTTGTGCTTTTTAATCAGCAAGAGTTCTTTCTCATTGTGCAAAGATTGTATATTTACTTTGATGCGAAAATCGGTCATGAATGGTCATAAAGACCATTCATGTGCTTTTGTATGTCCTTATTTTTTTTCTATCGATTTTTAAAAATATATTTCTATTTACTTTACCAAGAAAAAAATCACTCATAACTTTGTCTTCATATGAGAACAGACCAGAGCAGGCGTGTCACACTTGTTTGCTCTGGTACATGATGGAAAAATAACTCTCACGGGCCAGACTAGTAGATTTAAGAGAAATGAAGAAAGAAGGGGGCAGAGAGGAAGAGAGAATGAGAGAGAGAGGGAGAGAGAAAAAGGGAGAGAGAGAGAGAGAGAGAAATACAGAAAGGAATACAAAGAAAATAATAGAGGGAATTAAACAAAGAAAGGAGAGGAGAGAGAGAGAAAGAGAGAGAGAGAGAAAGAGAGAAATACAGAAAGGAATAGAAACAAAATAAAAGAGATATTTAAAAAACAAAGGAGAGGAGAGAGAGAGAGAAATACAGAAAGTAATAGAAACAAAATAATAGGGAGAATTAAAAAAAGAAAGGAGAAGAGAGAAAGAGAGAGAGAAATACAGAAAGGAATAGAAAGAAAATAATAGGGAGAATTAAAAAAAGAAAGGAGAAGAGAGAAAGAGAGAGAGAAATACAGAAAGGAATAGAAAGAAAATAATAGAGAGAATTTAAAAACAAAAGGAGAGGAGAGAGAGGGATACAGAAAGGAATACAAATAAAATATTAGAATTGATTTAAAAAAGAAAGGAGACGAGAGAGAGAAAAATACAGATAAGAATAGAAAGAAAATAATAGAGAGAAAATAAAAAGAAAGGAGAGGAGAGAAAGAGGGAGAGAAGAGAAAGAGAGAGGAGAAAGAGGGTAAAAGAAAAAGAAAGCTAGAATGAAATATCAAGTGGACATATTTGAAACTACAGCTCATTTTTCCCTGCGCTTGTCTGGCAGGCCATATTAAAACCCTCAGTGGGCCTTATCCGGCCCGAGGGCTGCATATTTATCTCTCTCCCAACTGAAAAAAGAGAGAATAAAAAGGCAACAGCCCTCACACGGGGACTGATTCAAATTTGATCCTAACCCTAATCCATTTGTGTGCTTATTTCGTATTTTCTTTCACCACAACATTTGTAAATATTAATTCAATGAATGGGTGACGTCTGACTCACTTTGCGTGTCTTCCAGAAACAAAAGAAATGTTCAACGTGCTTTTTGTACCTCTAAAAGTTCGTTTGTTTTTTTAATCAGAAAAAAAAAATACTCAAATACGCTTACTCCATACGTCTACTCGCCAAGACTGGCGAGTAGATGTCATAACTGTCCTTTTCTCGTCCAATGAAAACTAAAACCATGTAGAAAATGCTAAATGCTAGCATGACGCTATCTATGTACCTTGAAAGAGGGAGCGGGGCGGTTCAAGAGATGACACCTCTCGCTTGAATATTCTGTACAGTATAACCCAAAACACTTAGGTCCATGAATCTGGTTCCATTTGTTGTTCTCATAGGTCCCGAGAAACCGAATCCGGGAGAAACCGGCAAAAGTTTCTAGCGTTCCAAATTCCCGTAAATGTCCTTTAGAACCGGTTCCACAATTCTGAAACACGTACAACTCCGTTTTTTCTTATAGTCCGTTCCGTTCGGTTTTACCTCAAAAGTCCAGGCAAACCAAATCCAGGAGAAACTACTGACATTGTTTTCATCCTTTGCTCCGTCAGAATCTGAAGTCCCATAGTTGTCCTTTGGAACCGGTTCCACATAGATGAAACATATAGAACTCTGTTTTTTTTTCTGGTAGGGGGGGTTGTTAAATCTGTTTTTTCCTTCAAGGTCAAGGAAAACCAGATCAGGAAGAAACCACCACGTTTTGTCCGTAGTTCCCTCTTCAAAGTCCAGGAAATGTCTTTTAGCACCGTGGTCCCACAACAACAAAACACAAAGAACTTTATAAGTCGTAAGTTTTTTTCTCCCCTGTTTCTTTTTTTAGGACTTTGTGGCAGGGGTCGTTTTTTTCCAGTGTCAATTACGGTGGGGACTTTTTGGGTGGGGTAGGGTCATTTTTTCTTGGGTCAGCCAGGACGAGCAAGAATGGGGACTTTATGGACCCCCATTTTATTTCTATGACGGTCTTGGTCGCAGACTTATTTGTGACAAGGCTGATGTTTTTCCCCGAGTCAATCAGGGTGGATTTGAAATCAAGACTTTTTCAGACTTTTTAAATGCCTTTTCAATCCAATTCCTGTCCACAAAAAGAGACCCGCAATTGAAAACAAACAAAACAACATAAATATTTAAACATAAGATATTTTAATGCCAATTTAGGCCTTATTTCTAGAGTAATGAATACAATGCCTTTTAAGACATTTCAAGGATCCGCGGTGTTAGGAATAAAATATATTAAAAATGTATCGTTTACCAAATGGTTCGAATTAGTTACCTGACTCCATTTACCAAACATAACCTTCATTCACCTAACAATGCATACTCCTTTCTTTTTGTGAAAAGACGGACAAGAGACCGGCATTTCCACACAGGGGTAGATTTAATTTCTTGGATAATAAACTAAGTGAATTCCATCGAATTAGCCGAATTATTGTCGCTCGAGTCTTAGTCAAGCCTTTTCTCTTGATTGTCCCTCTCGTTCTCCGATCTTCTGAATTTCTTCTCTCGACCCACGTCTCTCTCCCAAGCTGGAGTGTCGGCTCCTCCCATGGGCGGGCCAGAAAATCCCCATGTGGGCTCCACCTCGTCGCCTCGGTGTCTGGACCCCTGCGTCACAAAGGCCCCTCTTGCGCCGGGAAGCGCTGATTATCATATCAGCCCTTTGTCCCAGTTCCTGCTATTTTCTGTAAACATCATTCTTCACAAGGTTGCATTGACCTCGCCCCACAGCTCAGCCAGTGAATATCTTCTGCATTTAAATGTAATTTGTATTTGATCGTATAAAATCCCTTATAGTCAAATATATAAAATCCTTCAGCGGGAACTCTGTTGGGGATCCTTTTTCCTGCCTTCAATCTGGGAGGGCGAGGGTATTTTGGGTGGTTTTGGGGGTGTTTTCTTCTGTGTCCTTTTTCTTTGGACGGCGGGGGATTTTTTTCCCCCTGTCTCAATCTGGGCAGGAGAGGGTGGGGCTTGAGGAATTTCATCTTGCATCGGTCTGGGTAGGGGACTTATTTGTGCAGGGCTCATTTTTTTCCAGAGTCAGTCAGGGCGAACAAGGCTGGAGACTTCTTTGGTAAAGTGTCATTTTTTTCCTGCCTTTAATCTGGGAGGGTGGGAGTGGGCTTGGGAAGTTTTGGTGGGGTGGTGGTGTATTTTTTCTTGTGTCTCTCTGGGCACGTGAGCCTGGGGTGGGAACTTTTTCGAGGGGGACGGTTCTTTTATTCTTGCATCGGTCTGGGGTGGGGATTTATTTGTGACAGGGCTCATTTTTTCCATCGTCCTGAAGGATTTTATACATTTTACGATAAAGGATTTTATACAAGTTACATTTATTAAATGCAATGAAGATTTTTTTCACAGAGAAGGCTTAAGTTCAATGACAGGTCACACATTTCCGAATGCGAATGTTTTTTTTAGTTCTGTTGATAACAGAATTCTGACGCAGATGGCTGGCGAAGTTTGGAGAACAAAGCCCTGATGATGTGGAAACGCGCGGGGATGTTTGGACCGGTCCAGACATCGAGGGGGCGGCGTGGAGCCCACATGGGCGTTCCTGGCCCGCCCCATGGGAGGAGCCGACACACCAGCTTGGGAGAAAGGCGTGGGCAGAGGGAGAACTTCAGAAGATCGAGGGAAAATCGGGAGAGGCTCGACGAAGAGCGACATTAATTCGGCTAATTCCATGGAATTCACTTAGTTTATTATTTAAGAAATTAAATCTGCCCCTGTGTGGAAATGCCGGTCTCTTGTTCATTTTCCCATAAAGAAACGGGGATGCATTGTTAGGCAAATGTAAGTTGTGATTGGGGGGGGTCGTCATTTTTTCCTGTCACTAGAAAATCGATCCAGCGCATAAGAATCAAGGCTGGAAATTGAGTATTCATTAGCAAATTTTGGCTAAAATGCACACAGGTCCCCTTGGCAGTGTGTTTTAAACGCAGTATTTTAAAGTCAATGTCAGCATGAAATTGAGTAAGGTAAAGTTAGTCTGCATGTGAGCTTGAGTTCTTGTGTCAGAAAGGCAGCGAGGGGCGTTATTCTTTATAACTATGACATTAAAATATAAAGAGACAAGTGTGTTTTACTGTAAAAATCGCCCGCACGATTAGACTCAACGTTGCCACGATAGTTTCTGTCCAATTTTAGAGAAGCGGCTCTTTCGCCTCGGATCACTAAAAAGGACCGGATCTTTTGTCTCCCAAACGGCTCATTAGATCTTTTTTGTTGCTTTAATCCACATATTACCAATTACTTTGAAACACCAGGCATTAAATGATTTTAAAAAGAGGGGAAATAAAGCAGAAAAGACCAAAATGAAAACGAGGTTAAAAGCTAGGAGAAAAAAGAAACAAAAAGAGAAGAAAAACAGCAAAAGGGAAAAGAGAGAGAAAAAAGCAGGAAAAATATAAGAAAAAAAAGAAAAACCAAGAAAATAAGTAAAAACATCAAAAAATAAAAATGAAATAAATAAAAAAAGAAAAGAAAAATAGAGAACAAAAGAAGAAAAAAAAGCAAGAAAAAATAAGTAAAAGACTAGGAAAAAGTTAAAAAAAAAGGAGAAAAAAGGAAAGGAAGAAAATGAGAAAGAGAGACAGCTGTTTGGGGTCCTTTTGATAGGTCTTGTGTATCCATCTATTCATTTTCTGTACCGCTTATTCTCATTAGGGTGGTTGCGGGGGTGCTGGAGCCCATCCCAGCTATCTTCGGGCAGTGGGAAGGGGACACCCTGAACTGGTTGCCAGCCAGTGCCCGGGGTAAATCCACAAAGGCATTAGGAGAACATGCAGACTCCGCATTGGGGGTCTCCGGTGGCTGGAATTAAACCCCCGTTCCCCGCATTGTGGGACTGCATGCTAACCACCCAGCTGTGATCAATCTTGTGTTGCATTCAAATAATTTGCTAATACATCAAGTCAATTTTTTTGGGCAGGGGTCTTTTTTATCCTGCGTCAATGGGGTGAAAAATATTTCAGGGAGGAGTCATTTTTTCGCCCGTTACCCTGGAGGGTAGGGAATTTTGGGTGTTGGGGTTCATTTCTTCTTGGATCTGTCTATGGTGGGGATTCATTTCTGGACTTGGGGGTGGTCGAGAGTGGCGGGTGGGGGTTCTTTAACAGACGGTGCCGTTCTCCTGCCGCGACTTGGGGCAGGCGGACCTGGGCACGGGCTGCACCGAGGGGGCCAGGGTACAGAAGAAGCCGGCGATGAGGGTGAGGCCGAGTCCCCCCCAAGCGCAGAACATGGACCAGCCGTAGCCGTGGCCGATGTCGTCGGGGAGTCCGTACAGGTAGCGAGGGTAGCGCGACAGCTCAAAGTTGATGCCCGCCACGCACGTGCAAAGCGAGATGATGCAGAAAGTACCTGGACCGGAAACAGATAAAAACATGGTCAGAAACATCAACCACGGAATACTTTTCTTTTACATTTTTTGTATCAGATTAATTTTTGAATGAAGTCCACTATGGAAGATGCTTTACCAAGCGCTTGCCCGAATAAAAATAGACATCACGTTAGCCATTAGCCACTAGCTTAGAGAATAGACTCTGTATTAGCCATTAGCTAGCCTGGATAAACCCGATGTCAACCCTTCCTTCCCCCTAGCTTTGAGCATAGACTCCCCGTTAGCCCTTCCTAGCAAGTAGCTTATAGGATAAACTCCATGTTAGCCATTAACCATTAACATGGTAGGTAAACTCATGGTCGGTACCTTGGAGGATAAATTCTATGTTTGCCCTTCTTACCTGCTAGCTTAGAGGATGAACTCCTTTTAGCAATTAGCCACTAGCTTGGAAGATAAACTCAATGTTAGCCCTTCCTAGCTGCTAGCTTGTTGAATAGACTCAACTTTAGCCCTTCCCAGCTTAGAGGACAGACTCCATGTCAGCCATTAGCTGCTAGCATGGAAGATAAATGTGATGTTAGCTGTCCCTTCCTGTTAGCTTGGAGTATTGGCTCCCTGTTAGCCCTTCCCAGCAAGTAGCTTATAGGATAAACTCCATGTTAACATGGCAGGTAAACTCATGGTCGGTACCGTGGATGATAAATTCTATGCTTGCCCTTCTAACCTGCTAGCTTAGAGGATGGACTCCTGTTAGCACTAGCCACTAGCTTGGAAGATAAACTCAATGTTAGCTTTTCCTAGCTGCTAGCTTGTCGAATAGACTCAATTTTAGCCGTAACCAGCAAGTAGCTTAGAGGAAAGACTCCATGTCAGCAATTACCTGCTAGCATGGAAGATAAATGTGATATTAGCTGTGCCTTCCCACTAGCTTGGAGCATTGACTCCCCGTTAGCCCTTCCTAGCAAGTAGCTTATAGGATAAACTCCATGTTAGCCATTAACTATTAACATGGCAGGTAAACTCATGGTCGGTATCTTGGAGAATAAATTCTTTGTTTGCCCTTCTTACCTGCTAGCTTAGAGGATAAACTCCTTTTAGCAATTATCCACTAACTTGGAAGATAAACTCAGTGTTCGCTTTTCCTAGCTGCTAGCTTGTCGAATAGACTCAATTTTAGCCCTTCCCAGCAAGTAGCTTAGAGGACAGACTCCATGTCAGCCATTAGCTGCTAGTATTGTGGAATGAAAGTAGAAACATCTGGAAGGTGCATAACTGACAGGACTTTGGCTGGGTCAGGGCGAATACAACTATTTGCTTAAGTGATAAGAATTTGGCTGGGTCAGGGCAACTCGAATCGAGCACCCGGCTAGAGAAAATCAACACGTCATCGCTGACCAAACACACTATAAATGCCACTGTCGCCCGGACAACTTCGGAACACGACTGAATGTTTGGATGAAATAAACAACGTGTCCCCTCTCAAAAAAATAAATAAATAAATAAATAAATGAAAACAAAATTAAAAAGGGGGGGAGACTAGTGTATTGTTTGATGGTATGTTCAAGTCAATGTTTAAGGTGTCAGAGATTTTGATGCAAAGTTAACAATAAAGTTAAAATTAATCAATTACACCAGGCTGATGCGCTAGCAGCTAAGAATACAATTTGGGTCATTATGTCCATGTTTTCGAAGTACAGCTATGATTTAGCATACTTTACCTTTACTCTGTATTTTTCTTAGATCTTATTTTTACGGTTGTTTTTGTTTACCTGATAGGACGTATGGGAGATAAACTCCCAAGGGGAGGATATATTGTGGAATAAAAGTAGAAACATCTGGAAGGTGCGTAACTGACAGGACTTTGGCTGGGTCAGGGCAACTCCAACCATTTTCATAACTGATAAGAATTTGGACTCCAACTATTTGCTTAACTGATAAGAATTTGGCTGGGTCAGGGCAACTCGAATCGAATGCCCGGCTAGAGAAAAACAACACGTCATCACTGACCGAACATAGTATAAATGCCACTGTCACCCGGACAACTTCGGAACACGACCGAATGTTTGGATGAAATAAACAACGCGTCCCCTCTCATTTCGACTCTCACTGCTCCTTTGTGTATGTTTTGGGGTGGGGCCGATATACATCCTGCTCCGAAACTAGCATAGAAGATAAATGTGATATTAGTTGTCCCTTCCCACTAGCTTGGAGCTTTGACTCCCTTCCCAGCAAAACGCTTAGAGGAGTGACTCCTTGTAAACCTTTAGCCACTAGCCTGGCAAAAAAACTCTTAGTCACTACCTTGGAGGTTAGATTCTATTGTTGCCCTTCCTACCCGCTAGCTTGGAGGATGGCAATTAGCCACTAGATAGGAAGATGAACTCAACATTCACCCTTCCTAACTGCAAGCTTGTAGAATAGACTTAACGTTAGCCCTTCCTAGCAAGTGACTTAGATGATGGACTCCATTATAGTCATTAACTGCTAGCCTGGAAGATAAACTTGATATTAGCTGTTTCTTCCCGCTAGCTTGGAGCATAGACTCTACACTAGCCCTTCCTGGCAAGTAGCTTAGAGGATAAACTCCATGTTAGCCATTAACTATTAACATGGCAGGTAAACTATTATGCTTAACTGATAAGAATTTGGCTGGGTCATTAGCCGCTAACCTGGAAGATAAACTCTTAGCCGTTACCTTGGACAATAGATTCTATGTTTGCCCTTCTTACCTGCTAGCATGGAAGATGGACTCTTGTTAGCAACTAGCCATTAGCTTAGAAGATAAACTCGACGTTAGCCCATCCTAGCTGCTGGCTTGTAAAATAGACTCAACTTTAGCCCTTGCGAGCCAATAGCTTGGAGGATAGAATCCACTCTAGCCATTATCTGCTAGCCTGAAAGATAAACCAGGTTTAACATTTCTGATGCTAGCTTAGAGGATAGACTCAAATTAGCTGCTACCTTGGAAGATAGACTCTATAGTAGGCCTTCTTTGATGCTAGCTTGGAGGAAGTACTACACGTTAGCCACTCCTTGGAGGATATATTTCACATTAGCCTTCTTAGCTGGTAGTCTAGCAAATAAACTCCAGGTTAGCCATTTCAATGCTGCTTGCTTGGTGAATTGACCACACATTGACTTGACTTAAATTATTATCCACTGGCTTGTTGGGACGCCACTTTAGCCATTAACTGTTAGCCTGGACATACACCACATTGGCTGATAGTTGGGAAAATAGATTCTATATTACATGCTAGTTTGGATAGTATGCATGTTAGCCAACAGTTGCAAGCCTGGAAGATGGAATTAGCCTTAGCTGTGAGCTTGCAGGATAGACTTCTTGTTAACCATTAGCCGCTAGCTTTGAGAATAGACTTTATGGTAGCCCTTAGTTGCTAGCTTAAATGGACTCCACTTCAACTATTAGCCACTTGCATGGTTAAAATCCACTTAAGTCACTTAAGTTGCAAACTTGGATGGCCTCTACGTTATCCGCTAGCTTGGAGTCGTTTGGTTGCTCTTAGCTTGTCATTCATACCGAAAGAGGCATGGCTAGGACATTTTTGAGCTGAAACTGGTCTTGTGTCCCTCCCTTTTCACCTTATTTGCACATTCTGGAATTCTGACGTTCTTACCTTGCTACATTTTGCTAGACTAAGGGCTAAGAGTGAGGGGAGGGAGGAGTAATGGGATTAGGCTTTGCTCTTTGCTTCCCTGATTTCTTTTTGCCCAAAAAAATAAACAATGAAATATAATATTTGCAGTCAATTTTGTCCCAGCTTTGTTTTTCCATCATCTGTTAGTCCTGACTTTGACGATAGAAATTGATAATTGTAATAAATTGTTGTTGCTACTCACCCCCCATGAGGAAGAGCAGTCCAGCCACGTACTGCATGAGGCCCCGGTCCCAGCAGCATCCGAGGACCCCGACCGTCCATCCGAACAAGATGATGGCCACCGCCATGCCCATGAAACCTGCCGTCATTCGACGTAAATCTGGAAGAGGCGGGCCAGGTAAAACACTGTTATAGCAGTGGCGTGCCGTGGATTTTAAAACTACACCTTCAGCTCCATACTGAATTATTGATGTCTCATTCGCGAACAAACCGGTTCTATTAGACAGCTTTCGGAAGTAAAATTGACACAATTTTGGCTGCCTGGGTCCAACTACGGCACTGGGGAATGACGTGTGTATAATTAAAAAAAACAAAAAAAGTCAGAGAGACAGAAGTTCGGCCAGAATCGAACAGCATGATTGACATTTTAGGTCTGACTGGACGAAATTTGGATCAGGTAGTGCTTGAGCTTAAGATTTTCCCTCTAGGCTGAAAGTGTCGGACAAAAACTTTTCCCACTAGCGAAGGGCTTGCTCGCTCCTGAGTTTTCCGACCTTTCGCTATGAAATCAACGCAACCGTATTATTTCATTATTTGATGGCTGTTTGCACTTTGCTCGATTACTGCTCCTTTAGCCACTAAGCCAACCTGAAATCTGATTGGCTAATCCAACTGCTTTTCCCAAGACGTATTTTACAGGCCAGAGCCTGCAAATGACATCCTGAAGGCCTCCGGGTAGATTTCTGAGCCTAGCAACAGCTAAAATGCGATTGGTTAAATGTTTAAATATAAAGCAGCGCAACCAGGGGGAATGCAATGAAAGGAAAGTGACAATTTAGAATTATTTAATTGATTACTTAGTTCTGTTCTGCTTTTGTCTTCTTCGTTTGTTTATCCCTTTCTTTCTTTCTTTCTTTCTTTCTTTCTTTCTTTCTTTCTTTCTTTCTTTCTAGGCTCTTGCTAGGCTAGCTAAGCGCGTAAAGAGCTCACCTTTTTTTACATTGCCTTCCTTGCACCTCATTTTGGAGATGAAATACAAATGCATTTTTCGAAGTTTATACAATTAGCGTTCCGCTAACGTAGCGGTTCCGAAAATCTCAACCATTCTAACCGTCGTTTCATTTCTCGTAGAACGGAAGCTGACTCGATACAAGAAATAGTTAACTGTCCAATGACAGCGGACATGCTGAATCGACCATATTCTGCCAAGACTGTTTGGTTTTCACGCAACGCTGACATTATGATTTATGACTCTCATCCAGAAAACACGTTCGTACGTTTCCTTCCCCGACTGCAGCTATATCGACATTTTAAAAGTCTTAGACCTCAAGAAAAATCTGAAAGTTGTAGCTTTTTAGCTATCAGCTGGAGTAGGTTACACACTAGGTATCAGTCACTGGCACCCGTTTTGCCGTTAGCTGTGAGCTCAGACAGACATCACTTTAGCTAGGATAGACTTCACGTTAGCCATTGGCAGCTACCATATAGACTCCAGTTTTAGACAATATTTGCTAACTTGGAAAGACTCAACCTAAATGTTAGCCACCAACTCAGATAGACTTCATTATAGCCATTCATTTGGATTAAGTACTGTTAGCTGCTAGCATTGGTAGACTCCACCTTGGCCAATAGTAACTAGCTTGGATATACACTACTTAAGCCACTAGCTTGGATAATTTCCACTTTACCTGCAGTTAGCCTCACCTCGACCAATAGTAGCTAGGTTGATTGGACTCCACCTTAGACACTAGCCACTAGCCTGCATAGATACCACATTTGCCCTGAGCTGCTAGCTTACCCATGAGCTGGGACAGACTGTTAGTCACCCCAGCCAAGTAGGTTACCCTAGAAGTGAAAATTTCCCAAAAAGCTGCTTCTGCACTTGCGGTTTTGTTGACTTAGCGTTTTCTGGAATACGATGTGGTTATTTATGATACATGTGCAAAAAATGTAAATATCCTGGCATGACTTGTATCTGAATTCTTCTCATGAACACTTCTCATCTCATCTCATTAGCCGTACCGCTTATCCTCATTAGGGTCGCGGGGGGGCTGGAGCCCATCCCAGCCATCTTCGGGCAGTGGGCAGGGGACACCCTGAACTGGTTGCCAGCCAATCGCAGGGCACACGGGGACAGACAACTCATTCGCTCATTCACACCTAGGGACAATTTGGACCGGCCAATTCACCTGAAATGCATGTTTTTGGAATGTGGGAGGAAACCGGAGTGCCCGGAGGAAACCCACGCAAGCACGGGGAGAACATACAAACTCCGCACAGAAAGTATGGAGCTGGATTTGAACCCACAACAGGTTCCTATGACATGAACTGTGCCGCACAAGCGCTAACCACTGCGCCGCCGTGCTGCCCCCTCATGAACACTTTTACAAGCCAAAACAGCAACTGCAACAGCAATACTGTTAAATTGAAGAAACACTGAAGAAAAAGTAATATTGTTTTTTTAGTTGGGGCTCGCTTATGCCAGCCCAACTCATTGCCAACAGTGCTGCAAGCACAGTGGCAAGAGGCTACATGCTAACACGTTAAGCTAATGGCTACATGCTAACGGTTACATGATAACAAGTTATGCTAACGGCTTGATAAGTGATACATGCCAATGAGTCAGAAATGGCTACATGCTAACAGGTACATGCTAAAGCGTAATACTAACGCCTCCACGCTAACGGCTACATGCTAACGAGTCAGTCTAACGGCTATATGTTAACAAGTCATGCTAATTGCTAAATGGTAAAAATGTATGATAACAAGTTATGCTAATTGCTACATGCTAACAGCTACATGCTTACCAGTCATGAGAACGTTGAATGCTAATGCATTACTCTAACGGCTTAACATATTAGCATTTGGTATGATAAAAAAGCAATTCCTTTTGAATGGGTCATTCAAAATGTTATCACACAGTGTAATACCAGTGTTATTACTATGTTATTTCTATAGCTGTGTTTTTTTTTATACTGTCCCTGAAAGACACTTCTCATTGCTATCGATTACTGAATATGCCAATGGAATACATGCTAACAACTTCATGCTATCAGTTTTACGCTAACAACTGCCAAATCCAGCCCCAACTCTTACAATAGCCAAGGGAATTGCCGAGTATTATCTTTAAAATTGTAGCGATTAGCCGCTAGCTTGGATGGACTCCACATTAGCAATTAGCTAGCTCGGATAAACCAATAAAAGGCTTTTGGAGAGCGGTGGCCGTCCTCGAGAAAAATCGTAATTTTCTAACTTTACGATCTGTGACCTCAAATAGCAATGCGGTATGTCTCAGACTGCCCCGCCCCCCTTTTCTCACTCCGGCAGCTGATTGGCCGTTCACAAAAATCAAAATCATATCCGACATTGCACTTTAAAGTCTGCGGGAGTATAATCGTTTGTCCGTCGTGTTCCCGCTCACCTCAATTTTATCGGCACTTTGCCGCTTGGAAAATTGCTAGCAGAGTCGGGTCAAACCGGGTCATATTAAGACCTGAATTTTCATTGCCACTTTATAACCCGTGTGCGGCCGTGACACCCAACAAGGACGAGAAAACCCCCGGTCACCCCACCCACCGCTTCTGCCTGTAAATCACAGAGTCACGAGTAAGCATGTCTGCCAGGATGCTCAGGGGTGGCAAGGAGGAGCGCTTGTTGTAGGAAAAAGGCTGAAAAAGGTCAGAAAATTTCCCCAGAGCAAAAGCTAATAACCCCAAACGACGATGCTCAGCTAACGTGCTACGTCGATGCTAACAGGACTGTCATTTGAATAAGCTACGTGAGTGGAGGGAACACTGGCAGAAAATTATACAGTTTCATCGAAAACCGTAACAACAAATAGACTCGGGAAAAAGTAGGGCTGCTGTGTGTTGAATGAATGCAAAATGCTAGTGCTAAATTATTTGCTATAGCGATGCTAACAGGACCGTCATTTGAATCAGCTATGTCAGTGGAGGGGACCCCGGCAGAAAATTATACAGTTTCATCGAAAACCGTAACAACAAATAGACTCGGGAAAAAGTAGGGCTGCTGTGTGTTGAATGAATGCAAAATGCTAGTGCTAAATTATTTGCTATAGCGATGCTAACAGGACCGTCATTTGAATCAGCTATGTCAGTGGAGGGGACCCCGGCAGAAAATTATACAGTTTCATCGAAAACCGTAACAACAAATAGACTCGGGAAAAAGTAGGGCTGCTGTGTGTTGAATGAATGCAAAATGCTAGTGCTAAATTATCTGCTATAGCGATGCTAACAGGACCCTCATTTGAATCAGCTATGTCAGTGGAGGGGACCCCAGCAGAAAATTATACAGTTTCATCGAAAACCGTAACAACAAATTGACTCGGGAAAAAGTAGCACTGCTGTGGGTTGAATGCAAAATGCTAGTGCTAAATTATTTGCTATAGCGATGCTAACAGGACCGTCATTTGAATCAGCTATGTCAATGGAGGGGACCCCGGCAGAAAATTATACAGTTTCATCAAAAACCGTAACAAATAGACTCGGGAAAAAGTAGGGCTGCTGTGTGTTGAATGAATGCAAAATGCTAGTGCTAAAATATCTGCTATAGCGATGCTAACAGGACCCTCATTTGAATCAGCTATGTCAGTGGAGGGGACCCCGGCAGAAAATTATACAGTTTCATCGAAAACCGTAACAACAAATTGACTCGGGAAAAAGTAGCACTGCTGTGGGTTGAATGCAAAATGCTAGTGCTAAATTATTTGCTATAGCGATGCTAACAGGACCGTCATTTGAATCAGCTATGTCAGTGGAGGGGACCCCGGCAGAAAATTATACAGTTTCATCGAAAACTGTAACAACAAATTGACTCGGGAAAAAGTAGCACTGCTGTGGGTTGAATGCAAAATGCTAGTGCTAAATTATTTGCTATAGCAATGCTAACAGGACCGTCATTTGAATCAGCTATGTCAGTGGAGGGGACCCCGGCAGAAAATTATACAGTTTCATCGAAAACCGTAACAACAAATAGACTCGGGAAAAAGTAGGGCTGCTGTGTGTTGAATGAATGCAAAATGCTAGTGCTAAATTATCTGCTATAGCGATGTTAACAGGACCCTCATTTGAATCAGCTATGTCAGTGGAGGGGACCCCAGCAGAAAATTATACAGTTTCATCGAAAACCGTAACAACAAATTGACTCGGGAAAAAGTAGCACTGCTGTGGGTTGAATGCAAAATGCTAGTGCTAAATTATTTGCTATAGCGATGCTAACAGGACCGTCATTTGAATCAGCTATGTCAGTGGAGGGGACCCCGGCAGAAAATTATACAGTTTCATCAAAAACCGTAACAACAAATAGACTCGGGAAAAAGTAGGGCTGCTGTGTGTTGAATGAATGCAAAATGCTAGTGCTAAAATATCTGCTATAGCGATGCTAACAGGACCCTCATTTGAATCAGCTATGTCAGTGGAGGGCACCCCGGCAGAAAATTATACAGTTTCATCGAAAACCGTAACAACAAATTGACTCGGGAAAAAGTAGCACTGCTGTGGGTTGAATGCAAAATGCTAGTGCTAAATTATTTGCTATAGCGATGCTAACAGGACCGTCATTTGAATCAGCTATGTCAGTGGAGGGGACCCCGGCAGAAAATTATACAGTTTCATCGAAAACTGTAACAACAAATTGACTCGGGAAAAAGTAGCACTGCTGTGGGTTGAATGCAAAATGCTAGTGCTAAATTATTTGCTATAGCAATGCTAACAGGACCGTCATTTGAATCAGCTATGTCAGTGGAGGGGACCCCGGCAGAAAATTATACAGTTTCATCGAAAACCGTAACAACAAATAGACTCGGGAAAAAGTAGGGCTGCTGTGTGTTGAATGAATGCAAAATGCTAGTGCTAAATTATCTGCTATAGCGATGTTAACAGGACCCTCATTTGAATCAGCTATGTCAGTGGAGGGGACCCCAGCAGAAAATTATACAGTTTCATCGAAAACCGTAACAACAAATTGACTCGGGAAAAAGTAGCACTGCTGTGGGTTGAATGCAAAATGCTAGTGCTAAATTATTTGCTATAGCGATGCTAACAGGACCGTCATTTGAATCAGCTATGTCAGTGGAGGGGACCCCGGCAGAAAATTATACAGTTTCATCAAAAACCGTAACAACAAATAGACTCGGGAAAAAGTAGGGCTGCTGTGTGTTGAATGAATGCAAAATGCTAGTGCTAAAATATCTGCTATAGCGATGCTAACAGGACCCTCATTTGAATCAGCTATGTCAGTGGAGGGCACCCCGGCAGAAAATTATACAGTTTCATCGAAAACCGTAACAACAAATTGACTCGGGAAAAAGTAGCACTGCTGTGGGTTGAATGCAAAATGCTAGTGCTAAATTATTTGCTATAGCGATGCTAACAGGACCGTCATTTGAATCAGCTATGTCAGTGGAGGGGACCCCGGCAGAAAATTATACAGTTTCATCGAAAACTGTAACAACAAATTGACTCGGGAAAAAGTAGCACTGCTGTGGGTTGAATGCAAAATGCTAGTGCTAAATTATTTGCTATAGCAATGCTAACAGGACCGTCATTTGAATCAGCTATGTCAGTGGAGGGGACCCCGGCAGAAAATTATACAGTTTCATCGAAAACCGTAACAACAAATAGACTCGGGAAAAAGTAGGGCTGCTGTGTGTTGAATGAATGCAAAATGCTAGTGCTAAATTATCTGCTATAGCGATGCTAACAGGACCCTCATTTGAATCAGCTATGTCAGTGGAGGGGACCCGGCAGGAAATTGTACAGGTTCATTGAAATCTGTGACAAAAATTGGACTCTAGAAAAAATATCGGTAGAGTAACCTTTATTATTCTTCAGTATTTAGTTTATATGCTGAATGTCTGCTAAATGCTAACACTAAATTCACAATTGAATAATTTGTTTTCAAAATTCGGTGTTACAAATGTTCGTCCGTGTTTTTATGTTTTGGAGTTTGCCAAATTATCGAAATTACAGAAGTTCAAGATATGATTGATATGAAAATTTGTTGTATCAATGCGTAAACCAACAATTATAGTTTTGTAATGTTTGAACAGACTCTACCTTAGCCATTAGCTAGCGTGACTAGACTCAACATTAGCTATTAGCATTGATTAACTTCACTTTAACCATTAGCCATGAACTTGTATAAACTCCACCTTAGGTTTTAGCCGCTAGTTTGGAGGATAGACTCCACGGTAGCTATCAGCTATTAGCTTGGATTAACTCTATCTTAGCAATTAGCTGCTAGCTTGACTAAGCTCCTACATGTTAGGTATTCGCCTGGCTCGACTTTACTTTAGCCTTTAGCCTCTATTTTGTATAACTCCACTTTAGCCATCAGCTACCAGCATTGAGGATAGATTCAATGTTAGCTGTTAGCGTGAGTTATTAGTTGTTAGCTTAATTAAAGCCAACTTTAGCATTTCCCCCTTAGCTTGGCTAGACTCCTTGATGGCTATTAGCATGGCTCGACTTCATTTAAGCCATTAACCACTAATTCGGATGAACTTCACGTTATCCGGCAGGATCAAGCTTGGAGGATAAACTCTACATTAGTTATTTTGCTGCTAGCTTGGCTACCCATCATGCTAGCTATCAACATGGGTTTCACGTTTACCGTCGGGTGCTACCATGGCTAGACTCCACTTTAGCTGCTAGCTTGGAAGACATGTTAGCCCCTAGCCGCTGGCCAAAATTTACACGAGCAGTATACGTTTTATGGGTAGCCTCTTTAGCATCTGTGCAAGTCTGTTAGCAAAAGTGTTCAATGTTTTTTTCCGTATGGCATTTTGCATAAAACCCTGAAAACCTTGTGGAGAAATTGAGCCTCGTTAGCGCTTTGGCTAACCGCTATACGAGATGAGTCAGACGGAATTAGTGTCTGGTTTGCGGTGGACTGAGACGGCGTTTTTGTTCTTCATTTTCGCTTCTTTTTTTTCTTTCTGTTGGAGACGTGACGAATGCTCCCTTGCTCGGCTCCCCACGAGCGCCGATTCGCCATTTCTTTCTTGTTAAGTCACTGAGACGAATTCTTTCTTGTTTGGTCCAAATTCCTTTCTTTTTATATTCTGCTACACCTGAAGTCGGCAACCCGCGGCTCAGGGGCCGCATGCCGCTCTTTAGCGCTGCGGGGTGGCTCGCTGCACTTTTTCCAAAAACGTTTACAAAATGGAGGGAAATACATTTTTCTTTAGGAGGACACTCATGACACAAACTAACGTTTGCCAAATCTGTAAAAATGTGCAAAATAAATGTTACATTTCAATTCCCGTTGTTTCAAGGCAACTATGAGAAGGGAAATCAGCTCCTTCGTGCGAATCCTTTCTCCCGTGTTTCCTGTTTGAGCGGAGCCGAGCGCAAACTCTGCCCCTTTTAAAGCGGCAGCATCACACTTTAAAGCTGCACTCTTCGTTTTCTGTCATAGGGACGTTTTTTAGAAACAAAGTAGCTGTTATTATTTTTCGGGGGTCGCGAGAGGATTTCTTCTTCTGAGAGGGGGGGCCTTAGCGTGAATAAGTTCAGGTTTTCAGAAAAAAACGTTCTTCGTAAACAAATCCCATGAGAAGAAATTATATTATTCAGAATATTATGGTTCCAGTTATAATATCATACATATTATACACTGGAGATCAAAATTAGAGAACAGCTCATAAAAAATGAATAAATTCTGAAACAATGCCTTCCTCACTGCTCAACAGTTTAAGGACATTTTGTTGTGTCTATGCAATCACAAAAAGGATAAAGCATTTCAACAACAAAAAAACTGTATTTTGCCAAAAATACAGTTTTTTTTTTTTTTAATCAAAGAACACTTTCAGGTGCCCCACATTTGATGGTGCTAATTTCCCTGATGATTTGTCAATCCCTATTTAAGTGGCATCATGAATGCCAGTTTTACTGACTTCGCAAGATCTTTGTCTGTTCTAAGTTGACTGAAAGCCTCCAGCAGCAGGTTGTCCAGATGAAAATGAAAGGTATGACTGTCATGATTACCGATGTGAATCACCTGTGCCCGCTCATTTGGCGCCAACTGCCGTGGGTTCTGATTGGCTCCCTAACACTATTTGAACTCAGTCCTGTCAATCCCCCGTGGTCAGTCCGTCTGCGACTCTCCGTGTATACAAGGAGAGTCTTTTTTCGACCCTGACTCCCGCCTGTCCCGTTTTTGCTCCCGTTCGTCTCCGGCTACAACCCGTTTTGATCCCGACCACGTCTGCTCTCCCGTCCCGACTTACAACCCGTTTTTGATCCCGACCACGTCTGCTCTCCCGTTCTGGCTTATGTCTCGTTTCCGACCTTGACCACATCTTGCTCTCCCAGTCCCAGTTACCGACTAGTTTTCCGCCCCTGACACCGCCATCGCTCACTACGGAAGATCCACTTCCATGTTCGGATCACAATCCGAGTACGAGAACGACTCGTGTTGTAGAAAATAAAATTGCATTTGTAGAATAGATTTGCATACATTTAGAAAGAAATGTAGAAAGACTTGCTTACAGTTGGGAGAAAGGTTGCTTACATCTCGGGAAGGTCTCGGCAGACGAATTAGTATAAACAATCCTCTTTAAGGGAGAACAACAGATAACGGCTAAGGGCAAAGTGACATAAACTGGCATAAACTTGAAAACACTTCCAAATAAGGACGGAACTCTGGGCATGTACGCGTGAAAGGGTGTAGCGTGAAAAGGGACGGGGCCAAACCGGGTACACGTGCTATGTCGAAAACTATAAAGACCCACGCATATCTGTGATTCGCTGAGTTTCTTGTTGAAATTGTGTATCAATAAAAACGAACTCCCTCTTACATCATTTGATTCCTGCATTTCTTTGAACACGTATGAGACGATTCAACAAATTGGTCTTATCTTCATCACTTGCTTCCCGCGCCCAGTGAATACCGGATCGTGGGCGCAGCCCTTCCTCTCTCTTTCAATAAAACTTGTGTTAAGCGTCACACAACTGGGTCCTGTTTCCGTTCTGGTCCTGACAATGACAATATCAGGCATAGGAAGTCAAGTTGATCGTTCCAAATCTGTGATTTCAAGAATATTGAATCTTTACAACACCACAAACTTATTCAAGTCGTCAAAGAGGGATGGTCATCTACGGAGGACAAATGCAAGAGAGGACAGGTCACTGCAGAGAAGGTCAGTGGGTAATCGTTTCCACACTGCAGCTTGAATTGTTCAACAATTAAGTGCTGAACATGATGAGGATCTGTCTCGTTTTAAAGAGGTACTCATTCTTTTTGGCCTCTTCCTATTGTCATGAGACATACAGGGTGCGTGACGCATTTATTGTCAAGTCAAGTCAAGTCATGTTTATTTGTGACGCCCTTAATCACAAAGAGTCTCAAAGGGCTGTACAGGGCTGCAAACCACAGACTATTATGACACCATCCCCTGATCATAAACCTACATGAGGGCAAATAATACACAGATATTGTCAACATAAAATATAGGTTATTCATCTGCTATAAAATAGAAGTGTGTTTTAAGCTTAGATTTAAACATTTCCACTGAGGTTGTCTCAGGGGGTAGAGCATTCCACAGCACCGGGGCCTGAATGGAGAACGCTCTCGAACCTGCGGATCTCTTCTTGGCTCTTGGGAGCACTAGTAGACCAGCATTTTCAGAGCGAAGGCTCCGGACCGGAACATAGGGGGAAATTAAATCTGAAAGATATGAGGGAGCAAGTCCATGCATGATTTTATATAATACCAACAGAACCTTAAAATCACATTTTAAGCTAACAGGGAGCTAATGCCGGTTAGCTAAAATCAGGGTAATGTGATCAAACTTTCTTGTCTTAGTTAAAAGCCTCGCTGCAGGATTTTGTACTAGCTGAAGGCTCTTGATTCTGGACTTCGGGAGACCGAAGAGTAGTGCATTACAGTCATCGACACGGGAGGTAACAAACGCATGAATTATAATTTCCAAATCCGACTGAGACAGCATAGGGCATATTTTAGCAATGTTGCGAAGATGGAAAAAAGCTGTTCTAGTAATATTCATAACGTGTGTTTGAAAGGACAGATCGGGGTCAAATACGACACCTACATTTTTGACTGAGTCACTCTTGGTGATATTACATTTGTCAATGTTTATAGCAGTTTTTGATAACAAGTCTCGGCATTTAGATGGATTAAAAATTAACATTTCGGTCTTTTTAGGCTTAGGACGCAAGAAATTAAGTGACAAAATGAAACATGATTTTTATCTCAGTGAGGCAGGCCTCCAAATTTCCAGTTAAGTGGGGCAGATTCCTTCAACGGAAGATATAGTTGAGTGTCATCGGCGTAGCAATTGAAACTGATATTATACTTGCGGATAATATCACCTAAAAGAAGCATTTAAATGCTGAAAAGAAGGGGGCCAAGTACTCAACCCTGTGGAACACCACAGGTAACACTAAAGGGCTCAGATGTCATTTCACCATATTTAACACAGTGCGCCCTATTTGAGAGGTGGGATCTGAACCATTATAGATAGATAGATAGATAGATAGATAGATAGATAGATAGATAGATAGATAGATAGATAGATAGATAGATAGATAGATAGATAGATAGATAGATAGATAGATAGATAGATAGATAGATAGATAGATAGATAGATAGATAGATAGATAGATAGATAGATAGATAGATAGATAGATAGATAGATAGATAGATAGATAGATATATGGATGGATGGATGGATGGATGGATGGATGGATGGACACTTTATTCATCCCCGTAGGGAAATTCACACTTCCAGCAGTCTACCCTGTTGTTTATTAACAGATTTACATGATGCCCTCGGGGTGCTTGTAGCGGAGTGGATGACGTCACACGCTAGTCCAAAAGTTCGACATCCCTTTTCACTCATTTGGACACATATTTTTCTTTGTGTCCAGGGATACACCACCTCGTGTTAGCGAGTCCTTCTCCTCTCCGAATCCCGTAGGCTTTCATGTCTCTGTATAGCGGCGCTGAAGCCGGATAGCTCCGGGTGGCTACATGTTAGCGTCCGGGGTGCTAAACGCGAGCCAAGTTTCCGCAAAACACAGCAACTGCGCTCCCTGTGCGCTTCGATGTTTTCCATCAGCACTCGTTGGTCTTATTTGGTAGTGAGATCACATTTACCATGATTACGGACGGTACTGAAGACTTATAACGCCGCTAGCCGCTTAGCTAGCTCCGGCTCTTCTTCCACGATAGGCCCCTCATCACGCCGGCACGAGAATTCTTCAGGGCAAGGAGTTGAATCCTCGAATATTTGCATTTTTGTGCGCTAAAACCCATGTCCATAGGATAGAAAGTAGTCCAAATGTTAAGTTGTCAAACGGGAAGAAAAACACTGAAGATAGAAGCAGACAATAAAACAATAAATCACAAAAAGTGAGAGATAACAGGGAGCTGGAAAGGCAGCCGCTCAGTTCTTGAGAGACCAATCCATTTTTCCAACCATTCTAGTAAGATATTATGGTCCACAGTGTCAAAGGCAGCGCTATTGTATTTTTTCCCATTCACTATTTTTATGTAGAGTTACTTTATATTTGCTCTTTTAGTACTTATATATTTACTGTTTAGAGAAGAATTCATTCTGATTGGCCTCTTTTTGGTGTCACAAGACCTTCAGGGTATTGTGATGCATACATTTATCATGTATTTACCCCTTTACTCATTTAGTACAAATCTTATATTGTTTTGGCCTCTTCCTGGTTTCAAGAGACCCTCAGGGTGCCTGATGCATCTCATTATCATCTATTGGCTCATTTATTATTGTTACTGTGGGCTTCTTTTTTGTCTTCATCCTGGTGTCACAAGACCTGCATGGTCTTCGAATGGGCCTTATTCTTTTTTGTCACAAGATGTACACATTTACTCATTTATTAGAAATACTCGGGTTTCATTCTTGTTGGCCTCTTCCTGGACTCACAGGACATGGCTACTGTGACGTAAATGGGTATCCTGCATTCAATCACATTTGTACTTCATTCTTTTACCCTCCTCCATAGGGTCACAGCATATGCAGGGGGAGTCTAGTTATAACATATCAACTTCTTTATTAGTATTACTATGAGCTTCTTTTTGGCTTCTTAATGGTGTCAGTTCATGGCGCATATCTTTACCAGTATTTGAACTGAATTCCTTTTGGCCTCGTCCTGGTGTCAAAGCATATGCAGGGTGCCTCTAGTTGTTACATATTGACTCATTTATTAGTATTACTATGGGCTTCTTTTTGGCTTCTTCCTGGTGTCACACGACATGGTGACTTTGTGACGCATATACAGTAGTTATACTATATATATATATATATATATATATATATATATATATATATATATATATATATATATATATATATATTCACATTTGGGCTTCATTCTTTTTGGCCTCCTGCTGGTGTCACAACATATGCTCGGTATATCGAGTCATCGTATATCAACTCATTTACTAGAAATACTATGGACTTCATTCCTTTTGGCCTCGTCCTAGTGTCACAGCATATGCAAGGTGACTTTAGTTATCATATATTGACTCATTTATTATTATTACTATGGGCTTCTTTTTGGCTTCTTCCTGGTGTCACACGACATGGCGACTCTGTGACACATATAGCTATCCTATATATACTCGCATTTGGGCTTCATTCTTTTTGGCCTTCTGCTGGTGTCACAACATATGCTTGGTATATCTAGTCATCGTTTATCAACTCATTTACAAGTAATACTTGTCCTAATGTCACAACAGACTTATGTATGCAAATTGCTCCTGCCAAAGATTTGCACGAATAGAAAAGTGGGAAAAAGTCCCAGCACTTGAAATTCCAAGCGCGGAGTATTTGAAACTGCCGTTATTAACGACTAAGAGCTTTGAGTATCTCTCAGCTCCAGCAGTGCTTCACCCCCTCGCCCCCCACACCCAGGCTAATGCTTCCTGTGCAGCTTTTTGAATCAGTCAAACAGCTTTTCGTGGTGGTGGTGGTGTGTGTGTGTGTGTGTGTGTGTGTGTGTGTGTGTGTGTGTGTGTGTGTGTGTGTGTGTGTGTCTGTGTGTGTGTGTGTGTGGTGGGGGTGGGGGTGCGGAATATGGAGCCTGGCATGCGCTGACGTCGCCTGCTCAGCAACTTGGCTTCATCCCTGGAAAGATTAAGAAAATCATCGCCCACCCCCCCAGAAAAAACTATAAAATGCCAGCATGATGCAACTTGGTCATAATTGTGTTTTTGCACGCTAAGCCCGACAGAAATTAGTACGCTAAAATGTCAACCGGCTTTAGACACTTCCATTTTAAAGGGGTTCCTAGTTTTAGTCCTATTTGATTGCCCTCGTTTTATCGGAATTCATTCTCCATTTACTGTGACAAAATCAGATAATGGTGTGAAGAATATTCATTGTATGTAGCGTTGCCACGGTTACCAGGATTTCCAGTGTCAAAACGCTACATTTTGCCCAAGTCGATGGATGGGCACCACCAGGCCGTACTTGCCCAAGACACACCCCAGGTAATGGTGCCCCTATGACCTGTGTGGTTAAGGGATCGAACCACAGATAGCGATACAAAACAAGATGCAGTACTCCCCTTGTGTAAGTTTCTTTCCAATACGGGACAGTAATCAAATTAATGGATAGTGGCTTTCTGCTACAATTGCTAGTGATGCTAAAGGGAGAAGAAAAAACATGATAATCATTGAAAATAAAATATTCCTCCAATAGACTTTAAGAAAATTCCATGAAAACAGACAAAAGGGCAAACAGAATTTCCACTTCTGTTTTTGTTTTTTTTTGGAATTAACTCAAAACAGTTATTGGAAAAAAAAATCTAAATATGATTCTGAAAAAAAAAAAAATATCTATATAAAAAAAAAAAAAAAAAAAAAAAAATATATATATATATATATATATATATATATATATATATATATATATATATATATATATATATATATATATATATATATATATATATATATATATTGAAAAACAGAGGTAAAATTTGAAAAAATATCTGAGAAAAGACATACCGGTATATTAAAATATATGTGTGTATAAAAGAAATATAGTAAAACAAACAAAAAAAAATCTAAATATATACTGTATATATGAATAAGGTAAAAAAAAAAACAACAACAATAAATTGTGAGAAAAAAAAACTAACAGGAAAAATTGGTAACTCTTGGTAATTGGTAATTCTGTAAAAAAAAACAAAAACTAAAAAGCAAAACATTTTGAGGGGAAAAAAACCTGAAAAAAGTTACATACCCAAAAAACAGTGTCATGGTTCGGTGCCTGCAATCCCTCCCCATCTCCAAGAGATTACCCCATTTTCCACTTTCCCTCTTCATTGCCCTGTGCAGGTGCTCCTAATCATGGTTAGCCACCCTCTACTATAAATACTCTGGTCTCCCACTCTACTTTGTCTTAGTATTCTCATCTATATATTCCCTCGCCAAGATGACAAGCTCCCAACCCAATGACTTTCTACCCCAGGTATCTTCTTCAAGACATTCCTCAAATACTCCTTTCGCCCCTTCAAGATCACCTCCTTAAGGTTTTTCTTACAAGATTCCCCTCCTCGGCTGTCCTGGTTCCACTCCCTTTCTCGGTAGTGAGTCTCATTTTTGTTAATGAATAGAAGCCTGCTGTTGAGGTTTGATCACATCCTTGTTTTTTCATTTCCTTGTGTCCTGCATTTGGGTCTGTCCTATATTAAATGACAAACTAATGAAATTCTCCAAAGCGGAAAATATTGTTAAATATTCTCAAAAACAAAAACAAAAGTACATAGGCAAAACAGTGAAAAATAGTTTCCCAACACAGAAGTAATTAATAAGAAAAAAATACATTTCCAAACAGAAAAAAAGTCGAAATATCTGAGAAAAAAATATGGCTGCAAAAAGAAACTGAAGGAAATAATTGGAATAACTATATTTTTCTACCTGAAAAACGGATGAAAATAAAAAGCAGATTCCAAAAAAATACATCTGATAAAAATAATTATTTAAAAAATTCTGAAATTAAATTTTCCATAAAAAAAATTATCTCTCAAAAAACAAAAAAATAAACCGTTCCAAAACAGATAAATATATTTTTTCCAGAACAAAAAACATATTTCGGTAAAAAAACAGAAAAAAATAAAACACTCTATTTTTTTTTTTTTTTTCAAAAATCTGAAAAATATGTTTAAAAAAATACTGAAAAATAAACGAAAGCACATAAGAAAAAAACAGAAAAAAAACCCAAAACAGAAAAATATTTGAAATGTATACATATTCCCAAAAACATAAGATATAATAGTAAAAAAAACCTGGAACGAAATAGATTTCAAAAAACATGAAAATATTTTATAAAAAAAACAAATAACCTTTCTTAATATCCTGTAGCTATCCCCACCAAGTCCTGATCTGAGCTCATGGGCCGCCCACCCCCCAAACCCTCAAACCGACGCCCCGTGAAATAGTTCTTATGTTCTCCGGGGACAAACGGGAGACGGGAGGGGGGCGGTTTGCATTGGTTTGTTGACAGCATCTCGCCAAGCAGCCCCCCTGCCATCTTCTGTAATTTGATTTTAGCGCTTTATTGTTTGGTCCCCCGAGGCCTGCAACTAATCCAATAGTGCTCTATTCGCTCCAACCAACCGCCCTCTACACAAGACGGCATGCTGCTAAAGAAAGTGGAAATATTATATCAAATATAGATAGAAAATAGTGCAAATAGATATTGTATGCTGTCGGTAGAATAAAAACATCTCCATTTGTGTATTTTTTGTTGGATGTTAAATTGCAAATATTCCATCATGGCAGAAAAAGTTGGAAACAAAAAATGGGAATATGTTTATTGCTGCCATTGAAAAAACATCAGCGTATTGTCAGTTTTTGCCTTTTTTTAACATTATTGACATAAATACTTTATTATTTGCACTGCTTATACTCCCTAGGGTGGTGGGGGTGCTGGAGGCCATCCCAGCTATCTTCGGGCAGTGGGCATGGGGACACCCTGAACTGGTTAGCAACCAGTTGCTGGGCACTCGCTGACAGACAACTCACTCAACCAGACATGCATGTATGTTTTTGGAATGTGGGAGGAAACTGGAGTCCCTGGAGTGAACCCACGGGGAGAACATGCAAACTCCACACAGGAAGGTTTGATCCCATGACCTCAGGACTGTCCCGCGGATGACCTAACCACTCAGCCGCTGCGCTGCCCATAAATCTTCAATAAAGGCCAAAAACATTTTTTAAGTTTTTTTTCCCCTGCCATAAAAAACCCACCTTTTTATTTTCCTCTCTCACTTTTTTATATTGTTGACATAGTAAAAATGAATTATAGCGAAAAACTACAAATTATATATATATATATATATATATATATATATATATATATATATATATATATATATATATATATATATATATATATATATATATATATATATATATATATATATACAGTATGTGTCTATATATAAGTATGCATATAGGATTGTATGAGTGGAAATGCGTGTATGTAGCCTGTGTATATGTATGTACGTCGATGCATATATATGCACGTGTTTATGTGTATGTATGTATATGTATGTGTATATACATATGTATTTGTTTTTGTTTTGTAAAGGGGTGAGAGCTAATAAGCTACGTTTCTGCTCACTCCTTTCTTAATATGTATTTTGTTCTCTCTTGTTTGTATTCTGGGATATGTAGCCTTCTTATTTGGTGTTCTATGTTATGTTTTAGGAAATTGTTTGGCAATAATCAAGAAGCCTTGCAGTTCTTGTAAAGCATATTCAGAATAAATGACAACAACAACAACAACAACAAAATGAGCCTCAACCCTCTTAAGTAACTGCAGGAGGGAGACGATTTTAAGGAGTATATTTGTATTGATATGGGACACGGCTCTAGCATTAATTTTTTTATAGATTTTATAAAACCATTAAACACCATGCAGTGAAATAAAATGTGCTGAAGAATTAGCTTTTGTCTGGAGAGCGAGTTTGGCAGTTTTATTGAATTTTGTCTTGAATGTATTGTGTGGCTCTCTCAAGAAACAAACAAAACAAAATAATTTGCTTTTATGGCTCTTTGAGTCAAAAAAAAAACAATATAGTGGGATTGGCACACCTTTTGGCAGGTATTAGTACGTATAAAGAAGATAGTTCCAGCTCTCTTCATTGGCTTAACTTTGAAAAGTCATGAACTTCCTAGCTTAGGCCACTTTGGTCGTTTAACGGGTTCAAAAATGTAATCCCACCCTAAGTAAAAAGTGCAACGGGGGTTCCTTGAGTCCAATAGTTCCAGTGCTGAAAAAGAACGTTCTATTCTGTGAAATCTTCTGTGGCGGCTGATCTTAAGTCAACTTAAGCTCCCTGCCCCGCCCACTTTTTTCTCCCATCGAATCACTGGAGGATTTTTTTGCTCAGCCGGTGGATGTGACGACCCTCTGATGTCGCTAACCGGATTAACCGAATCCAACGTAGACGCCGTTAAATGTACAAAATCGTGCTGTGACGGACGGAAAGGTGTTCCTTTCTTTGCGGGTCTTGTCATACCAGGAAGAGGTCAAAAAGGATGAAAGCCAAGCTAGCATATGTGGTATGCACACTGCATGTCTTTTGACATCATCTTGTGACACCGGTAGAGTCCCACAAGGAATGAGGCACATAGTGTAACCTTGCACATCTTTTGACATCAGGATGAGGCCAAAAAGAATGAAGCCCTCATTAATACTAGAAAATGAGTAAATATATGATACTGTAACTTTTTGCACACTGCATGAAATGTTACAACTTAGAGTAATTCTAGTAAATGAGTAAAAATATGTTAACTATGCGTGAGATGTAGTCCATAAGTTTTGTGACATTACAAAAAGGCCAAAAACAATGAAGCCCAAATTAAAACTAGTAAATTTGATGATCATTTGTCTCATGCATCCTGTAAATCTTGTGACACCAGTAAAAGGGCAAAATGAATACGGCCAATTGTCTGACCCTGCATTGTCTTGTGACACAACGATTAAGCCAAAAAGAATGAACCCCAGAATTAAAACTAGTAATTATGATATGCATCTTGCATATCTCTTGACATCAGTGTCTTTTTGACACCATTAGGAGGCTCAAAAAAGTGAGGCCTATAGTAATACCAGTGAATGATTAAATATATGATAAGTCAAGTCAAGTCCTGTTTAATTGTATAGCCCTTACTCACAAGAAGTCTCAAAGAACTGCACAGACCAGACTATTAGAGAATACACACTTTTATTACACTATCCCCTGATCTAAAGCATACACGAGGGTAAGGAAAAACTGATAACTATGTGAACCCTCCATGTCTCGTGACATAGGGAGCAAGCCAAAAGAATGAAGTTTAGTAATACTAGGGAATGAGTTAAATATGTACACTTTATGTGACACACAGCCTGTAAGTCTTACAGCAATAAGCCCCCAAAAAACGAAGCCCATACTAGTAAAAAGGAGTAAAATGTATAAGCATAGGATAATCAAATGCATCGCTCACTCTGTATTTCTTGTGATATAATGAACAAGCTAAATAGAATGAGGTACAAGGTAAGATCTTCCTCGCCTTGGGAACCCAATGTAATAAAGCCCACAGGCATACAAGTAAATGAGTAAGAATATATTAACAATACGCAACATGCAGTCTGTAAGTCGTGTGACAACAGGAAGAGGCCAAATAGAATGAATCTCATAGTCGGACCCTGTACGTCTTGTGACACCATAAAGAGTCCATAAACAATGAACTCCAAGTTAAAACTAGTAAATATGATGACTATATGTATCATGCAGCCTCCATGTCTTGTAGGACTAGCAGGAGGCCAAAAAGAATGAGGGCAATCCCTGCACGCCCTTTGACATGAGGATGAGACCACAAGGAACGAAACTTAAATGTAAAACTAGTAATTACGATAATGTACCCTGCATGTCTTTTGACATCAGGGTCTTGCGACACCAGAAGGAGGCCAAACAGAACGAAGCTCATATCTTGTGACACCAGGAAGAGACCAAAGAATCAAACCTTTAGTAATACTAGTATCAATGAGTACCGTAAATATATGATAATTAAATATATACCTGAATGTCTGGTACACAAGGAACAGGCCAAAATAAATGAAGTACATGGTGCAATCCTGCACATCTTGAAACACCAAGGGGAGCCCCAAAAGAATAAAGCCCATGGTAAACTAGTAAAGATAAAATGCCATTATTCCTCATACAGCCTGCATATCTCGTGACACCAAGATAAGACCAAAAAGAAAATAGGCCATATTATACTAGTAAACGAGTAAATATATGATAAGTATATACATCCTAGATGTCTTGTGACATCAGGAAAAATAAGGTACAAGGTAAAACCCAGAATGTCTTTAGACACCAGGAGGAAGCCCAAAAGAATGAAGCTCAGAGTAATGCTTGTAAATGAGAAAATATATGATAACTATTTGCACTCCAAGTTGTCTTGTGACATCGGGTAAAAAGAGGTACTAAACAAAACCCTGAATGTCTTTTGCCCCCTGGAGGAGGCCCAAAAAGAACAAACCTCATAATAGTCTGGTAAATTAGTTTACATATAGTGACGTAAAAAATAATTTGCTGATATGAAATCCGGAGAAATGACGCTTATAATTTGATGGTGGCACAAAAGTAGGACAATGAATATAACATAACGGCTAAAAAATTATATAAAAAAAAAAAAATAAAGAAAATAGCTGCTAGGTACTTGTTATCCCATTACAAACGTAGCATTTTTATAAAATTGTAAATTTCCTTTTGTTCTATTTTGAGCCCCACCTACGGGCACTCGTTCAAATATCCGAGTTAGGCCATCTGAGGTGATTGGGGATAAGAAACATGAAAGCAAGGCAGCGTTATATGTTGAAAATGGAAGCTACGCTAATCCCGTCTATATTTAGCCGCGTTTATAATCCCTTTTTTGCATACGGGCCGAATGAAAACAGGAATCTTAATCCACATTTCAGTCGAAAATGGTGGAGGAAAAAAGTGAGTGGTTTCATCATCAAACTCAATATTTTTGGCCTCTACCTGGTGGCATAGGATGTGCGCAATCTTACTATGGGCTTCATTCTTTTTGTCCTCTTCCAAGTGTCACAAGACATGCAATGTCTGACTATGGGCCTTATTCCCCCCCCCCCTTCTGATGTCACTGTACGTGAAGGGTGCGTGACACATATTTCATTGTATATCAACAAATTTATAAGTATTACTGTGGGGTTCATTCTCTTTGGCCTCTTCCTGGTGGCAGAAGAACTGCCCTGATGGTCTTGCTGTGGGCCTCATTTTTTTGAACTCTTTCTCAGTGTTCGTTTTACCTCTAAAAAGTGATGGGTCCCGGGGACTCGCATGCTCAAAAATCTATGGGTCCCAACAGAGATCTATGGGTCCCCAAAATGTTGTGTTATCGGGGTTGAAATTTTAAATCGGCGACAAATATATAATATAAATCTATATATTCATTCACTTTTAATCATCACAGTTTATTGGTAATACAAATCAGTTATCACTTCAAGATTTTTCAGTTCACAACAATATTGTACATTATACAAAATAATATAGCTGAAATAATTATATTAATCTATATTTTCATTCAGGGCAGCACGCCGGCGCAGTGGTTAGCGCGTATGCGGCACAGTCTAAGGTCTTGGGAACCTCCTGTGTGGGTTCAAATCCAGCTAACGGACTTCCTGTGCGGAGTTTGTATGTTCTCCCCGTGCTTGCATGGGTTTCCTCCGGGCACTCCGATTTCCTCCCACATTCCAAAGACATGCATTTCAGGTGGATTGGCCGGTCCAAATTGTCCCTAGGTGTGAATGAACGAGCGAGTTGTCTGTCCCTGTGTGCCCTGCGATTGATTGGCAACCAGTTCAGGGTGTCTGATTGCTGGGATGGGCTCCAGCACCCCCGCGACCCTACTGAGGATAAGCGGTGCAGCTAATGAGATGAGATATTTTCATTCAGTTTTATTCATCACAGTTAATTGGTAATACAAACCAATTATCACTTCAGATTTTTCAGTTCATATATTTTTCGTGGTTCGCTGTCCAGCCACAGTTGTAATGCTTTCTCGAGGTCCAATCCATTATCATTCTCCTCAGCGTAACCAGGAATATAATTTAGTCGATTTTGGCAGAAAAGTCCTTTTCTTGCTAGGAGTATTCTTTTGTTTATTTTCTTTCGTCGAATCGTTTTCTTCAACACACGTGTTTTCCTGCCTTTCGCGATCTTCTGCAGAATTTCTCCGCCGTTTTTTCCGTGCCGAAATTATTGCCGTTGTTATCACTTTCTGCATTATGTTTTGACTTATTACTGACACTGAAGAAATTACCAGTTTTGTGTTGATTTTACCTTACCTTACCTTTGGCCTCCTCTTGGTGTCACAAGATCGGCAGAGTATTACAATGGGCCTCTTGTTTTAGGCTCTTCCTGGTGGCATGAGACAAGCAGGGTGCCCGATACATGTAGTTATCATATATTCTTGTTTACTAGTATAATTATGGGCCTAATTCTATTTGCCTTCTTCCTGGTGTCACAAAACATGCTGGGTGCCTAACACTGATATTGTATATCAAATATGTACCCATTTACTAGTTTTACCAAGGGCACCATTCTTTTGGAGTTTATTTTTACTATTCTCCATGTACCCCCATCTCTCTCTCTCTCTCTCTCACTTAGCGTCTTTCTTGCTCATCTCTTTTATCTCTTTCTCACTCTCTATATCTCTCTTCCTCTTGTTTTCCTTCACTCTTTCTCTCTCTCTCTCTCTTTTTTTCCATCTTTGCTTTCTTACTTTGCTTCTTGCTCATCATTATAGCTCTTTTTCACTCTGTTTTTTCTCTCTCTCTCTCTCTCTCTCTCACTTAGCGTCTTTCTTGCTCATCTCTTTTATCTCTTTCTCACTCTCTATATCTCTCTTTCTCTTGTTTTCCTTCACTCTTTCTCTCTCTCTCTCTCTCTCTCTCTTTCTTTCCATCTTTCGCTTTCTTACTTTGCTTCTTGCTCATCATTATAGCTCTTTTTCACTCTTTTTTTTCTCTCTCTCTCTCTCTCTCTCTCTCTCTCTCTCTCTCTCTCTCTCTCTCTCTCTCTCTCTCTCTCTCTCACTTAGCGTCTTTCTTGCTCATCTCTTTTATCTCTTTCTCACTCTCTATATCTCTCTTCCTCTTGTTTTCCTTCACTCTTTCTCTCTCTCTCTCTCTCTCTCTCTCTCTCTTTCTTTCCATCTTTCACTTTCTTACTTTGCTTCTTGCTCATCTATTATAGCTCTTTTTCACTCTCTTTTCCCTCTCCGTCTCTCTTTCTCTCTCTCTCTCTCTCTCTCTGTCTCTCTATGTGTCTCTATTGCTCCCCTTTTCTCTCTCTTTTTCTCATTGTCTCTCTTTCTCATTGTCTCTCTCTTTCCCTCTCTGTGTCTCTTTATCTCTCTCTTGTTCTCTCTGTGTCTTTCTTTCTTTCTTTCTTTCTCTTTAGTCTACCAGTCCAGTCCAGTCCCAGATTTTTTTTCTATCACAAGGCCCTTAAGCTAAAACAAGTTTGACACCCCTGGACTAAACCCATTGTAATAGATACAAGTCTAGAACACCTTTTCAACATGCTAGCATTCTATACCTGAATTAGCATCTACGCTACTAGCTTGGGCTGCAGACTGCCTCGACGTACAGATGAGTGCCGATGAATTGGTGAGCCCGAAGGCAATCCGTGCTAACTGCTGCCGATTCTCCGATCAGCGGAAGCTGGCGCATCGGGAGACTCGTTTCGGTGAATGAGGCCAGATCGAGTTGAGGTTCGATATTTTTACGCAAGCGTCGATTATCCTGCCAATCGAAACTCTTTTCAGCGGATCTAAATATGGAAAGCGAGTCGGCGGTAATTAGCGTCTGAATAAAACGGCTGCTGTTTAGCATAATGGCTTTGACGTCACATTCCTTTTCTGGCAGGCATCTCATGCATATGTGAACTACATGGCGGTTAGCTATCATTGTTTCTTCTCCAAAATCTTGCTACCTTGCTATAGGTCCATCTCAATATGTTTCTATCTCGCTCTTTGCTATCTTTAGAGTTATCTAGCTATTTGGCAATCTAGTTTTACTACAAACAAACTTTCTAGTTATTTTGCTAGCTATCTTGCTAACTATTTTGCTATTTTGCTGTCTATCTAGCTATTTTGCTATCTAGCTATAGGCCTACTTTTGTCTTGGTTAGTTAGATTTCTTGCTATCTATCTTGCTCGCTAACATGCTATTTTGATAGCTATTGCTTTTTGCTTTATTTCTTGCTATGTGATCTTGCTATACTACTATGTTGCTAGCTTGATATTTTACTATCTAGCTCTTAGCTATCTTTGCCAATATCTATCGCTAGGTATCGTGATATTTTGTTATCTATCTTACTATCAAGCTATACTGCTATCTCTCTATATTGCTATCTTGCTCCGAGCTATCTTTAGAGCTATCTGGCAATCTAGTTGTACTACTAACAAACTGTCTTGCTGTTTTGCTAGCTATCTCGTTACCTATCTTACTATTTAAATTCCTATCTAGCTATTTGGCTATCTATCTAAACTGTTATTTTTGTAGTTGGATGTCTTGCAATCTATGTTGCTAGCTAACGTGCTATTTTGATAGCTAACTGGCTTTTTGCTTTCTATCATGCTATCCCACTGTCTTGCTATTTTGCTTTCTGTCCTGCTATATGTCTATCTAGCTTTACTGCGATATTGCTAGCTAGATATTTTATTATCTAGCTCTTAGCTATCTTTAGAGATACCTAGCTATATCGCTAGCCATCTTGTTATTTTGTTATCTATCTTACTATCAAGCTATACTGGTATCTTGCTGTTATCAGCTTACTCCTGACGATCTTCAGTACTGTCTAGCTATAGTGCTGTCAAGATATATTCATCTAGCTATTAGCTATTTTGTAATCTAGTTATACTACCAGCTAACTATATTTTTATTTTACTTGATATCTTATTATTTTGCTGTATTTCTTGCCAGCTATCTAGCTACCCAGCTATATTGCTATCTTGCTAGCTAACTTGCTATTTTTCTGGCTAACTTGCTTTTGTCAAACAATTTTGCTATTCCGCTGTCTTGCTATTGAGCTATCTTGCTATCTTGTCATATTGCTAGCTGGCTGGTTGGGTACTTTGCTATATATCCTGCTAGCTATCTTGCTATACTGCTAGCGGCCTTGCTCTCATGTTTGTCTGTTTATGGCATTTGCTCATCCTGAAATATTGTTTTTCCGATAAATATGAAAAAAAGCTGTCGTATCCGATAATTTACTATATTTTACTTTACTCTAGGAATTGTTGTCTAGCGTCAATAACTTGAGTTATAAGAGAGCTGTTTTTAAGAAACGATCCACACAGTTTATCGGCTTCTGAAGCCGCCGCAAATCGATAAGGCAGATGACTTCAAAGAGAAAGTGGGTGTGGCCATGTTCTTGTCCACCACCTTTCGGATTATGAATCGTTTCTTTTGAAGGGAGCGTTAAATCCTCTTCGGAAAACCTTCAGCGTGACAGAAAATCCGGACGGGATTTGATGTCGTCGTTTTACCTTTGATGTCGAGCGCTAATGGAAAAAAGCATGTTTTGCTTCCCGCTGTCATTGTTGATTCCGTTTGGAGTGACAAGAGCAAATGAGTATCTTGTTCATATCCGGGTTCTTATCAACTGCGAGCAAAGCGAGCATTTTTCTCCAGAAAGACATTCCACTCCCAGGCCAGAATGACATTGATTATCAACACCATCTTTACAGGCAGACAGGTAGATTACCTTAGATGCGAGAAATGCTAAAAAAGCCGACTCAAAAATGTTAGTAATCTTTACTCAACCTGTTTTTCCCAGGAAGACATTTTATTCTTCCAGGACAGAACAACATTGAATATTAACACCAGCTTTTATAGGCAGCCAGGTAGGTTACCTTGATTTAAAAAAAGCTGACTCAGCCTTTTTTTCTTTGTTTACTCAGCATATTTGCCAGACAGACATTCCATGTTTCCAGGAAAGATTGACATTAAATTTAAACACCGTCTTTCACTAGCAGTGAGGTAGATTACTGTGGATGTCAAAAAAGCCCAAAAAAAGATCACTTTTGTTACCCAATATTTTTCCCAGAAAGACATTCCACTCTCCCAGGATAGAACAACCTTGAATATCAATACCGTCTTTAAGGGCAGTCAGGTATATTACCTTAGAGTGAAAAATGCCCCTGAAAAGCAGACTGAGCACTTTTGGTTTTGTTGACCTGGAATTTTTTTCCAGAAGGACATTCCACTCTTCCAGGCCAGAACAACTTTGAATATCAATACCATCTTTCACAGAAAGTTAAGTAGGTTACCTCAGATGGGAGTACTGCCAAAAAATCTGACTTGGCTATTTTGTTTTCGCTGACACAGTGGCTTCTAAGAAAGACATTCTAGCCCCCAGCCAGAAATAGTTTTGCCAAGATCACAATCTTTCACAAGCAATCAGATAAGCCACTCTTAAAAATGTCACAAAAACCTGACTCAGCACATTTGGTTTTTCTGACTCAGTTTTTTTCCTGAAAGACAGCCCCTCTTCCAGTTAAGGACAACCTTTAAATGTCAACACAATGTCTTGCAGACAGTAAGAAAGGTTGACCTATGTGTAAAATATGTCCAAAAATTCAACTCAACACTTTTGGTTTTGTTTACTCAGCATTCTTCCCAGAGAAAAATTCCACTCTCTCAGGCAGAACAACATTGAATATCAACACAATTTTTTACAGGCAGTCAGGTAGGTTAGCGCAGATGTGAAAACAGCTCCAAAAAAGCTGACTTGGCACTTTTGGTTTTGCTGACATAGCATCTTTCCAATAAAACAGTCTACTTTCAAAGAAAAAAAAAGGTAAGCCAGGATCACAATCTTTCACAAGAGAGCAGGTATGTCATTTTGGAGGTGAAAATGGCCAAAGTATTTCAGAACATTTGGTATTGCTGACTCAGCCATTTTTCCAGAGAGACACTCCCCTTCTTTTTTTCCAAAAATGCATTCCACTCTCCCGGACCATGACAACATTGAATCTGTTTTACAGACAGCCAGGTAGCTTACCCCAGATGTGAGAACTGCCTAAAATAGCCAACTTGACGTTTTAGTAATGCTGACTCAGCAGCCTTCCCAGAAAGACATTCTACTCTCTTAGAGCAGAAATAGTTTTGCCAGGATCACAATCAATCAGGGAGGTCACTCTAGAGGTGAAAGCCCCTGCCAAAAAGGGAAATGCCACCCAAAAATGCTTTCACGTTTCATGGCGGCACAGGCTTTCCAGTTCCTTTTTGTATTTTGCGCCGATTTTATCTCCCAGATTTCATGCGCTAAACCTCAGACGAGGAGGCGGAGGAGACGCAGATTTCTATCGGGCGTGTATCCGGCGCTGACGCTAATGCGGAAATGAAAAAATGGGAGGTGACTTCTTGCCAGGAAAATATACGAGTTCAATGTTTTCAGTTGAAGGACGAAATCTAACCATCAAAGGTTGGGGACAGGCACCAAATAGAAGTTATTAGAGAGCGGGGGTCTGTGTCCTGACACCTATCCTTTTAACAATCTTGCTAGCTAGCTAATTTATTATCTATGTTTTTAGCTCTATTGCTCTTTAATCAACTATCTTGCAAGGTATCTTGCTATATAGCTATCTTGCTATTAATATATTTTACTCTCTTGTTATCTATTCATCTACCTAGCTATGTTGCAAGCTAGCTATTTATCTTTCTATCTATACTTCTATGCTGCTATCTTTGTCTTCATTCTTGCTACCTTGCTGGACAGATATCTATCTGGCGTTGGTATAGTGGTGGTATAGTGGTGAGCATAGCTGCCTTCCAAGCAGTTGACCCGGGTTCGATTACCGACCAACGCAAAATTGTTTGGGGCGGCAGTAGCTCAGGAGGTAAAGCGCTCGTCTTGGGATCAAGGGATCCCAGTTCGAATCCGGGCTCGTCCGTGTTACATGTCGAACTGTCCTTGGGTAAGACACTGAACCCCTAATACCCCCAATAAGCAGGTTAGCATCTTAAATGGCTGCAAGGCCGATATAGGGAAATGTGGAGCACATTGTAAAGCGCTTTGGGAAGTCATTGACTTGAAAAGCGCTATATAATTGCAGATCATTTCATATCTTGTTAGCTATCTTGCTATCTAGCTGCCCTGCCAGCTATCTTGCTAGCTTTCTAGATTTATAGTTTTCTCGCTATTTAGCCAGCAGTCTAATTTTGCTAGTTATCTATTCTGCTATCTAGACTACTATATATATATATATATATATATATATATATATATATATATGTTATCAAATTTACTTGCAAGCTTTTTTTGCTATCTATATTGCCATCCTGCGGTCACTTATATTGCCATCCTGCTATCTTGTGCTCTAGCTGACTGTCTAGTTAGCTATCTGTTTTGTTAGCTATCTTGCTATTTAATCCTTTGCTATCTTGATATCCTTCTAGCTAGCTATCTTGCCATCCTGATATTTATCATGTTTTTTACTATCTTGATGCTACCTTGCTAGCTATCTTGCTATGTATTCTTTTTGTTCGTTATAAGAATATGTCAATGGTGAAAGTGAAATCAAACAAACAAACTTACGTAAGGAGTGCCACTCGTCCTGTCGGATGGTCTTGGTGACGTTATACGAGAGGTTTTTGGGAATCGAACCCGAGGAATAGTGATACTTTATGTAGGAGCATCTGGCGATAGAACCTGCAAAAGAAGCAAAAAACAAAAAAAAATGCAATCAGTATAACCACCTATTACATATTCTATATTTTGTTTTGAAAAATGAGCTACTAAAAATGCAATACATTTTTGAAAAATCAGTCTTCTGTCAGAAAAAAAAGTAAGAAAATAAGAGAAGAAAGAAAAACTTTTAAAATCTCATCAACAGCACCAAATTTGGACGCTAATGCTAATGCTAGAACCAGATGAAAAACGATCACGAGGATATTAGCGATCTTGTATCCCGGAAACATTTCTCTGCAGTTACGTACGCGGCTAGCAGATAGCAACATCCGATAAGTGTATTTAGCGGTTCACGGCCGTCACTGCCGCCATCTTCTCTCATAGATTTTCATTATGATAATAAATCGGCGACGACAACAAGTCGCCCAATCGTGCACTTTACGGGTCGGCGAAACGATGTTCCGTGATAATTTTCTAGGAAAGAAGGTTGAGAATGTCTTAGCTTATAATTCTTTGGATGTGTTTTTTTAGAATCTATTTGGTGATTTCATTATTACTAATATTTTCCTTTTTTTATATATTTTTTAAATTCATTTATTATTTAATTTAAAAGGAGAAATGGTGTATTTGTTTTGTAGTTACATTACTTTTCATATTTATTTATTTCATAATTATTGTCATTATATATTTTTAATACTTTTTAAGTTGTATGGATTGATTTTTTGACAGTTGTTTTATTTTTATTGTATTTACATGTGAATTTTTTTCAGTTATTAAATTTATCTTATTCCTTTCATTATATTTTTAGATCGATTTATTTATTTAAATTTCTATAAATATTTTCATTTTATTATTATTCATTGATGGATGTTTCAAAAAGGATACAGAGCTTTTTCCATTTTGTATTTACATTTTCATTCATTTTTTATTCATCTATTGTATAATGAATGTCATTTTTATTTTTCAATTCTTTTTTTTATTTGTGGATTTATTTAAAAAAGTGATGTTTATATTTGTATTTATTTTCTATTTATTTATCATTTATATATATTTTTCATAAATATGTTTTAAATATAATTAGAAAAGATAAGAAAAAAGTGATACTGTAGTTTTCCTATATCTTGTATTTACATTTTTTGGGTTCTAACAAAATACGTTATTAATTTTTAAAATTGTATTTCTATTGCGTTTTTATTTTTCTTATGTACTTTATTTTCTTTTTTTAGTTTTTTCATTGTTCAAACATTTGTAAATATTTTTATTGCTTGATTTCATTAAACAAACGTGTTTGTTTTTAATTATTAATTATTATTATTAAATGTTTGATCTTTGATTTATTTGTCAATCATTTAATTAATTGTAATAATAAATGATACCAATTTTCTTTAAATGTATTTTATTTTTAAAAATACTGTCTTTTTTACATTTGTAATCATTTTATCATTCTTGTTGTTATTGTCATTATTACGATTAATATTAATACTTTTCAAATATATTTAAAAAAATGTTTCAATTGTATTTTCAAAAAGAGAAAAAACAGCTTTAATTTTACATTTTCCTTTTAAAAAAGTATGTTTTATTTATTTAGTTTGTGTATTTTTGTTTTTTATTCAAAAAATATTTTAAAATATTAAGGAATACATTTATATCCCTAATTCAGGTTTGATCTTTGTTTAAGTCATTTAGGAGACAAAAAGCAAAAGAGACACCATATTTGGTTTTTAGTACTTTTTAAAATTATATATATATATATATATATATATATATATATATATATATATATATATATATATATATATATATATACATATATATATATATATATATATATATATATATATATATATATACATATTTATAGATATTTCATCCATTTAAGGTTAAGTTAAAAAGGATATTATATTTATTTTTTAATTTAATATATATATTTGTAATGAATTTAAAAAAAGGGCTACCCCATTTTATTTCTCTTGAGGACTTATATTATTTAATTTTACTCTTGTGTTTAAATGTGTTTTATTATTATTATTTTATCTTTAAATATAGGATTTTTATTTCACCAGTAATTGTCTTAGCATTTAAATGTTTTTTTTATTTTATTTTGGGACAAAAAACATTCCAAAATGGCCGAAAAGGGTGCGAGGAGCTTCATCGTCTATTCCGATTTTGTTGACGTTGCAAAAATGGAGGCCCGTTCCCTCCATCCCTCTTAAGACCCTCACCAAATAACAAACTCCCAAAGCCCCCCTCCCCCCTCAGCCAGCTGCCTTTGTGGACATTGCGGTCGGCGGGCAGATGCCAGCCTGGTTCCGTGGTGACCCACTTCGGCGCAGCCGAGTCCGCCCGAGGGATTACTGGCCACAGCTCGGCCGGGGGTGCCAGAAGGGTTGTGTGGGGGCAGCGGGGGCAGCTGCTAAAAACTGGGACGTTGCTAATAGCAGCTGTTGTCAAATATTAGCCAGGAAGCACTATTTTAAGGACGCAATACAATCAAACCTATAACGGCCATATATATATAATATATATATACATATATACATAGCGAACATGAGTGGCCGGAGAAGGAAACTGTAGAGAAGCAAGTGGAAGAAGCCTGGATCAAGGGATTCAGTGATAGCAGCTTGGCATTGCCTGCAAACAAGTGGCTTCTGTGAGTGGCTAGAAAATAAAACTGCAGAAAAAAGTTGAAACGCCTTAATCACAAGACTTGTCAATACGTGGCACAGAAGGGCCAAGCAGTAACAGCAAACAATAATAGCAGGATTCCATAGCTTGCAGCCAGTAAGGTTACTTAAGTGTCTCGAGAAGAGATGGTGACTGTATACCAGGACAGTGGGTGGATGAGTGACACTGTAGCACAGATCAGAAGCAGCTAACAATAGAGGCATTGGAAAGACATAGCCTCCACCCAAGTGTCTAATGTCAGTGGCTGGAGAAGGAAATGGTGGGAAAAACCATTTGAAAATCCCTGGATCCCAGGACTTGTCAACAAGTGACACAGAAGGACAAAGCGGAAGCAGCTAAAAATAGTGGCTAGCAGCTAGCAACGTGCTATAGCTTGCAGTCAAGTGGTTAATATTAGTGGCTAGAGAAGGAAACTCTATGGATAAAAGTTGATAATACCTGAATCACACGACTCAGTGATGAGTGCCACAGAAAGACAAAGCAGGAACGTCTAGCACAGCACCTCGGCTTTCAGCCAAAGGGGTAAACTTGAGTGGTTAGAGAAGGAAACTGCAAAGAAAATTACAGATGCCTGAATTACAGGACACAGCTGTGGTAAGCGAGGGGCACCGAAGGACGAGGCAGAAGCAGCTAACAATAGCTGCTAGCATCGAGCTTGCAGCCGAGTAGCTAACATGAGTGGCTAGAGAGGTAAACAATGGAAAAAAGGTTGATAATGCCTGAATGACAGGACTTGGCAACAAGTGACACTGAAGCAGAAGCAGCTAACAATAGTGGGTAGCATCGAACCTTCCGTCAAGTAGCTAAGGTGAATGGCTAGAAAGGTAAACAGTGGAAAAAAAGGTTGATAATGCCCAAATTATTGGATTTGGCAACAAGTAACACTGAAGCAGAAGCAGCTAACAATAACGGGTACCATCAAACCTCCAGCCAAGTCGCTAACATGAGTGGCTAGAGAGGGAAACAGAGGAAAAAAGGTTGTTAATGGCCGAATTATGGGATTTGGCAAAAAGTAACACTGGAGCAGAATAAGCTAGCAATAGGGCGTAGCAGCAAGCCGTCAGAAAAATCGGTTTGACAATGTTTCCTGGCAAATATTGGAAAAGTAATAATCTGTGGATTTTCGCCAATTTAACATGTTTATAGAATGTTATTTTGAAAGCTCTTTATCGCGTTTTTTGTGTTTTCTGAGCTTCGGACAAGTAGACGGTTGAAGATAACCATGAAATGGTACCATTCACGTATCGATTTTGTAAAAGTTTTCATTCCGATTGACGAAAACTCATCAGCCCGGTTTTCTCTGTTTTGCTTCTTCCCCAAACTGGTCTGGAATCTGCATTTGGAGGCGCCGCCGCCGGAATACGATTAACTACGATTAAATTAGCATCGGATTACAATAATGATGGCGGCGCGTGGCCTCTGGCACTTTTTCTCATTTCTCGCCCGTCTTGCTATTTCTTCCCCCTACTCTGTGAACGCTGCAACCAGAGTATTTAAATTTATTCCTTTTAATAAGGTTGAATATTGTCTCCTTTCATGTTTTGTTATGTTCATTTAGCACTGTTTAATATAGTTGTCTTATCCATGCGTGAGTATTTTCTTTGCGGCCGCTTTCTTTCAAATTTGGTTGAGTTAGAGCTAGCTAGCGTTCCAACCTATCCTGCGTGGTCTCCTTTCATGTTTTGTTCAGTTGCAGCTTGTTGGTGTTACAACACATCCCCCTGTGTTTCTTTTCCTGTTTTGTTCCGTCAGAGTGGCACGGAAGGAACAGCTAACGATAACAATCATTAGGTGTCTAGAGAAGGATACGATGAAAAAAAAATCAGATGACTGAATTCCAGGACAATGTGGTAGACGAGTGACACTAAAGGACAAAGCTGAAGTAGCTAACAATAGCTTATAGGCATTGTCAACCTTTTTTCCACTGTTTCCATCTGTAGCCACTTACGTTAGACACTTGGCTGCAGGCTTGATGCTAACCGCTATTGTTAGCTTCTTCTGCCTCGTCCTTCTGTGTCACTCGCCTACCGTGGCAACATATCCCATGTCTCCCAATTTGACGTTTTAGTTGAGTAAGAGCCCAGTAGTCCAACATAGTCTCTGCTGCCTTTCTTTCATGTTTCATACATTTAGAACATTAAAAAATAAATAATGATGAAGTATACATATTCATTTTGTCCTGTCGCCTTTTGTGTTTTGTTCAGATAGAGCCAATTGGTGTCCCAACTTGTATTGTGTCGTGTTACTTTCATGTTTGGTTCAGATGTCTTTAGTTTTGTAATCTATCCTGTGTCTACTTCATTCCCTGTTTCGTTCATTTGGATTTATTGGAAATGAATAATCATGAAATCAATATTTTCTTTTTTTTGGTGGTCTTTTAGGGTTTTTTTATTTTTCAGATGAAGCCGATTGGTGTCCCAACATGTTTTGTGGTGTCTTACATTCATGTTTTGTTCAAGTAGATATAGTTGGCGTTTTAAGATATTTTTCATGCATATAGATCTAAAGCATGTAAAATGAATGGTTTTGTCACCTTCATGTTTTGTTCAGAGAGCCAGTTGGCGTTCATCTAACTTTCATCTAACTTTGTTCAGGTATATTTAGTTTCTTGTGTCTCCTTTCTTTCATTTTTTATTCATTTAGATCTATATAAAATAAATATATACATATGAAATAATATGATAATCATAATAATGATAATAAATAAAAAAATAGTTTGGATTGGTTTAATTTCCTGTTAAATGTAGTAATCCTAGTTATTCTCTCTCTCTCTGTCTGTCTGTCTCTGTCTGTCTCTCTCTGTCTGTCTATCTCTGTCTCTGTCTGTGTGTCTCTGTCTGTCTGTGTCTGTCTCTGTCTATCTCTGTCTGTCTGTCTCTGTCTGTCTGTCTCTGTCTGTCTCTCTCTGTTTGTTTCGGTCTGTCTCTGTCTGTCTGTCTCTGTCTGTCTGTCTCTGTCTGTCTGTCTCTCTCTGTCTCTTTCTGTCTCTCTGTTTGTCTCTGTCTGTCTCTCTCTGTCTCTGTCTGTCTTTCTCTGTCTCTCTCTGTCTCTCTCTGTCTGTCTCTATCCGTCTCTCGGTCTCTCTCTGTCTCTGTCTGTCTCCGCCTGTCTCTGTCTGTCTTTCTCTGTCTCTCTCTGTCTGTCTCTATCCGTCTCTCGGTCTCTCTCTGTCTCCGCCTGTCTCTGTCTGTCTCTCTGTCTCTGTCTGTCTCTATATATATCTATATATATCTGTAGTGATAATATAATGCTGTGTATCAAATTCCTCGGCTAACAAAAAAAAACCTTTGTTCCCTGGTAAATTTGATAGGTGTTAAAAACCATAAAGGGGCGTGGTCTGGCCCCGAGGGCGTGGCCTTCCTATACCTCACCTGCTTAATGGCAACAGCTGTCAGAGGCGCTTTGTAACCGGAACCTTCAACCTACCTGACACAGAAACCACAAACGGACCACACATGCCTCTGTCAACATGATATCGGATAAGTTGTTGTCTTTAGACTGAAGGACCACCTATTTATTCCTATCTATCTATGCAGCTGTTTAGCTTTCTTGCTAGCTGCCATGGTATCTATCTAATCCCTTTTTGTTTATCTAACTAGCTACCATGGTATCTATTTACAGCATTTAACTAACTAGCTATCAACTATTAATTTGCTATTAACTACTTGCTGTTAACTATCTTACTATTGATCTATCTATTTTGCTATCTATCTTGCTGTTTAGCTATCTAACTAGCTATTTTACTAGCAATCCTTTTATTTTTCTAGCTTTATTGATAACTACATAGCTAGCTAGCTAGCCATCCATTGAGCAATTGCTAGCAATTTATCTTGTTTTCTGTCTATCTCGCTTTTTTGTAGCATTCTATATAGCTATCTTCTCATATATCTTGCTATATGTCTTGCTATTTATTTAGCTATGTATCCACCTATCTTTCTGGCTATCTTGCTTTCTGCTTATCCGGCTATCTATATTTAGCCTGCTATCTGTCTGTCTATCTTGCTATCATGTGATTTTTGCTAGATTTAGCTATGGATAGATATTTTGCTATCTATCTATCTCCATCTAGCTAGATAGCTAGCTATTTTTCTGTTTAGCTATCTTGCTAGCTAGCTATATTGTTAGCTAGCGTTCTATCTAGATAGCTATATCATATTTGAGCTCTTTAGCTACCTATCTTGCTGGCTAGATATCTTGCAATTTAGCTATTTTGCTCGATGCCTTGCCAACGAGGTGTTTTGAAGCTATCTTGCTAACTATCTGGCTAAATATCTTGCTAACTTGCTAGATATCTTGCTAACTTGCTAGGTATCTTGCTAACGAGCTATCCTGCTAGCTAACATGCCATCTTCCATCTATCGTTAGTTTTTTGACGAGATTCGTTCGAGCGTTTTGTTTTCCAATGGGAATCGACGGGGTAAAAAAGAAAAATCTTTGAAATGAAGAAAATCCTTTCTGTTTACACGCGCCAACACAACATTTGTCATCCATTCCTATTTCTGTTGCCACGGCAACCAAAACAGACACACCATCGGCAGCCGTCTAGAATTTTAATTGTCGGGGAAAGATTTTTCAGACGAGGCCCCGCCCCCTCATGGGACACAATTCCCGCCTTGTCCTGCCAATCAAAGAGCTTTCTTGTGATTGGGCAGCTGCCGTCCTTTCCTTCCAAAAGAAAAGAAGACCCCTTTGATGCTAGTGCTAGCCACGCACTAAGCATTTTAATTCACTAAAGGTAAAAAGGGACCCCATTTGGGTCAAACTTTATTTTGGATGACTAGCATGTTTTGCAGAAACCAAATATTCATTTAAAGAAATAGATTTTTCTGAAATTTAACATTTTTTTGTTTCACGTGGCAGAAAAATTGTCGAAAAGATTGGGAAAATAACGTCTCCATTTGATTAAAATGAGCTTCATATTTAGCAAAGTATATTGAGATAGGGCCCTGCCCCCCCGATGGGCGAGGCCAATTCTACATTTTGTTTTTCATATTTTGCTTAGTCATTCGAAAAAATACATAAATGTTTATCTAAATCCACTTGTTCATCCGAGGTTTATTATTTTTTGCTCATTTCTGCTCACTGGAGGTTTTTTATTTCAATTTATTTATTTTTTTGCAGTTTTTTGCCTCTCATTGGAGGGTTGTTTTAGTTTTTTTTTCTTATTGTTATTTTCTGTTTTGCTCAATTGAGCTTTATTTCTTTCTTGCCGATTACAGAGTTTTTCCTGCTTATCTGATTTTTTTTCATTTTAGTATATTTGTTTTTGTTCAATTTGTCAAATCTGCTTTTCAAAAAGGAAGTGTCGTGTTTTTAAAACTGTTTTTTGATATTTTTTCCTGGTTTTGAAAATCAAAATCAGAATATTCCCATTTTTCGAAATTGTGTTTCAAGAATCTTTTTCTGATTAAAAAATGATTTTGATCCCTATTTTTTCCTAAATATTTTCTGTTTTGAAATATATATATATTTTTGTATTTTTTTTTCAACATATTTATGAGAACATTTTTCTGGTTTTCAAAATAATTTTGATTCCCGTTTTTCAAAAATATTTTTTAGGTTTTGTAAATCACTTTTGTTTTGGTTTTTGAAACATTTGTTTCTGTTTGTTAAATTATGCTTAACATTGTTTCATTTCTGTTTTACTCATTATTTTTTTTAACTTATTTATATATGTATAAATATATCCATCCATTATCTGCACTGCTTATCCTCAGTAGGGTCGCAGAGGTGCTGGAGCCCATCCCAGTTATCTGTGGGCAGGGGACACCCTGAACTGGTTGCCAGCCAGTCGCAGGGCACACAGAGACAGACAACTCGCTCGCTCATTCACACCTAGGGACAATTTGGACCGGCCAATCCACCTGACATGTTTTTAGAATGTGGGAGGAAATTGGAGTGCCCGGTGGAAACCCACGCAGACACGGGGAGAACATGCAAACTCCACACAGGAAGGTTCGATCTCATAAACTGTGCTGCACACATGCTAACCACTTCGCCGCTGTGCTGCCCATGTATAAATATATATGATCAAATTCAGTGGCTGGTGAAGAAGCACCTTCATTTCTTTCGTTTTGTTTGTGGAGAGAAAAAATCTCATCTATTATTAAGGAAGGATAAATGGTGGAAATGAAAGTGGTGATGATGTCATCACTATTGACAATGCACATTGAAATAATATTCCTAAAGATGGCAAATATTTACACTAACTTTATAATTCTTAATCTATTTTCAAAATAAAAGGGATCGGAAAATACATTTGGGGGAAAAGCCTGGTAGTGGTAGTTGCCATGAAACGTTCTTAATTTTTAAGTCACGAGTCGAGTTAATATGAGCACTTTACTTTTGTTTAAGACTATTTTTTTCGCTAGGGGGGGTCTTTTTACTTCGTTTATTTTATGACCTGTTTTGTTAATTGTATTTTCTGTTTTACAGGGAAAAAAAAATTCTATTTTTTGGGGAATGTATATATATATATCTATATATATATATAATTTCATCTCATCTCATTAGCCGTACCGCTTATCCTCATTAGGGTCGCGGGGGGGCTGGAGCCCATCCCAGCCATCTCCGGGCAGTGGGCAGGGGACACCCTGAACTGGTTGCCAGCCAATTGCAGGGCACACGGGGACAGACAACTCATTCGCTCATTCACACCTAGGGACAATTTGGACCGGCCAATTCACCTGAAATGCATGTTTTTGGAACGTGGGAGGAAACCGGAGTGCCCGGAGGAAACCCACGCAAGCACAGGGAGAACATACAAACTCCACACAGGATGTCCGGAGCTGGATTTGAACCCACGACAGGTTCCCATGACATGAACTGTGCTGCACAAGAGCTAACCACTGCGCTGCCGTGCTGCCTATATATATAATTTTTTTTTTCAAATTTGTTTTTATTGTTGAAACACTCAGTTTTTGAAATAGAGTGAAATCGTTTATTTTGTTTTGTTTGAGAAATTCTTTCAAAATAGTTTTTGTTCCTTATTTTTCTTTTTTCCTTTTGATTTTTTTTTCTTTCTGTTTTCTGACAGTTTTTTCTAGTTGTCAGAATATTTTTTCTTTTATGAAATATTCTACCAATTTTATTTTAAGATACTTTTTCTGTGTTTTGAGAGTACTTTTTGATTTGGAAATAACTTGTTTTTCAGTTTTCAGTACAGAGTTTTTGTGTTTTTCAAAGCACTTTTTCTGTTTTTCTGAGAATGTTTGATGAGTTTTCAAAATATTTTTTCGTTTTGTTTTCTGAATTTGTTTGTTTTTTAATATTTGTATGTATATATATATATATATATATATATATATATATATATATATAGTAAGACCTCGGTTATCGCGGTTAATGGGGACCAAAACCACCACAATAAGCGAAAGTCCGCGAAGTAGCGGCGCACCTTCGGAAAAAAAATTAAAAAATATTATTATTATTATTATTATTTTCAATTATTATTTTTTTAGACCCGGTTAATGGGGAGCAAAACCACCCGCTAAAAGTGAAAATCTGCGAAGTAGCGACGCCCCTTCAAAAAAAAATTAAAATAAATAAAAATAAAAGCTAGCTGCATTCTTCATCGACGCACAAGCCGAGTGATCCACCGCTGAGAGTCGTACAGCTGGGCGATTTTACGTCCGCCCGGGACGATCGGAGACAAATTCACGACACGGTTTTTACCGCGGGTGCCGTTCGGTCGCTCTCGGGTACTTTCGGGCGCGATACGCACGACACCTAACACAGTTACGGGGGTGCCGCGCACGTCCGCCGCCTTTCGCCGGCCGCGCGCAGACGGTCGCCTGTCGTCGCGCCGCGCTACTGGTGTCGTCGGACGAGCGGGCTACCGCCTTTTCTCGCGCCGTGTGACGCCGCGTCCGCCGCGCCCGCCGAACTCGCTCCGTCGCGCGGCCCGGGAGTGACCCCCGAAAAATCTTTTTTTTTTTTTCCATTACAGACCGCAAAGCTCTGAAGCCGCGAACGTCGAACCGCGAAGTAGCGAGGTCCCACTGTATATAGCCCTGCGATTGGCTGGCAACGAATCCAGAGTGTCACCTGCCCACTGCCCAATGATTGCTGGGATGGGCTCCAGCACCCCCGCAACCTTACTGAGGATAAGCGGTGCAGCTAATGAGATGAGATGAGATGATATATATATATATATATATATATATATATATATATATATATATATATATGTGTATATAATATTTGTGTGTGTGTGTATAGTAATAGTGATATTTTTCTGTTCTTTCGGTATTCCTTACTTTAATCTTTATTCCTGTTTTTTTTTTAATCTTTTATTTATTTCTTTCTTTAAATGTTTTATTTTCTGGTTCTGAAAATAATAGTTTTTGTTTTTTCAAAATACTATTTTGCTGTTTTATGAAGCTATTTCTTGAGTATCATTTTCCTAATTTTAAAATAATTGGTTTTTATTACTTATTTTTGATTTTTCTTTCCATTTTTCAAGAATCACTTTTTTTAGAATTTTGTTTTTGTTTTCAATATTAGTTTTCTAATTCTTTTTTCTATGTGTCAGTTTCTATTTCACTTAATTTTTTGTCAATTATTTTATCATGAAAATAATACAAAGAACTAAATGCATACATCTACATTATTTTTCTCCTAATATTTTTTTATTTTGTCGCAGAGTCATTAACAGAAGTGTCTGACCTGGATCCTTTTCGGTATCGGACAATAGGTGATAATTTTTAACTCGGATCGCCATGTTGGAAGGAGAAAGAAATAAAGCAAATTCCTGGGAATCGTTCCTCCCACGTCACAATCCACTTTGGCAATCATGGTCGCCATTCGTCACGATTTGTGGGCGGCGGCCATCGGGCCACACCCCATTACCCTCTTAATGCCAAGTGTGGAAAAAGCTGCGCTATTAGCGCCGGACGCCAATCCATTAGCTCCGCCGCCGCCATCAATCTACATAACGCGGTTTCCGCCGTCTTCAGACAAATGGACGCCGTCCATCAGGTGACGTGCTTAAGAAAAGGAAAAAGTCGGAAAAAAAAACCAACGGAAGTCCTTATGATTCATAGCTGACGGATGACAGATGGAACGTTTACAAATCCCGCCAAGTGAGCCAAAAGAGGACAGGATTTAATTGATTCGTGTCAATAGCTGTGCTAGCATTCGAAGTGGGAATTGCTATTTGGGGAGGACATTTTGAAAAGTGATATGTTGATTTTTATAGCAGTTGGTGTTGAACTTCCCAAGGCAGAAGGATCGCTCGGAATTTGTACTGTCAGAGTGTGTGTCTCTTTGTACTAAAATGATGTCTAAAAACCCTAAGAAAAATAGAAAAGGTTTTTGAGGAAAGGAGAGGGGAGAAAAAGAGAAGAGAGGAGAGGAGAAAGGGATGGAAACAATTGAAAGAAGGAAGAAAGGGAAAAAAGTAGAAAAAGAGGGAGGAATGACGGAAGCTAGGGTGGGAGGAAGGAAGAACGAAAAGAAGGAAGGAAGGAAAGGAGGGAGGGAGAAAGGGTGGGAGGGAGTGAGGGAAAGAAGGAACAAAGGAAGGAAGGAAAGTAGGGAGGGGGATGATGAAAAGTAGGAAGGAAGGAAGGAAGGAAAGAAAGTAGAGAGGAAGGGATGGTGAAAAGTAGGAATGAATGAAGGAAGGAAGGAAGGAAGGAAGGAGAAGAGGAAGGAACGAAGGAACGAAGGAGGGAAAGCAGGGAGGGAGACATGACAAAAAGTAGGGTGGGAGTAAGGAAGGAAGGAAGGAAGGAACAAAGGAGGGAAAGCAGGGAGGGAGACATGACAAAAAGTAGGAAGGAAGGAAGGAAGGAAGGAAGCAAGGAAGGAAAGAAGAAAGAAAAGAAGGAAAGAAATCAGAAAGGGAGGGAGACATGACAAAAAGTAGGAAGGAAGGAAGGAAGGAAGCAAGGAAGGAAAAAAGAAAGAAAAGAAGGAAAGAAATCAGAAAGAGAGGGAGGAATGACAGAAGGTAGGGTGGGAGGAAGGAAGGAAGAAAGTTTGGGAGGAAGGAAAGACAAAACACTAAAATACTCATCCCTAGTCATCTAAATTTGAAAAAGCCTTATCGGGTTGATGTCTTTTTTAAGCATTGCAGTCTTACACATAAAGCGGTAGTGTTGGTAGGTATGTGATCATTTTAGTCATAGATATGGAAAACAATGCTCCCCCCTGTAAAGAAGACAATTTCCTCTTTAAATCAGGCATTGTGAAATAATTTTCACACGTAATCACATCCTTTTTCCCATGTGTCTTTTTCTCTGTGGCCGATGCTGCGGCACCGTCCGTTCATCTCGTGCACGGAGGCATCCATGATGACATTTTGACTGACTGCAGATGGCCGGCGTAGAAAAGACGCAGCTGCGGTCGGGCGCCATTCAAACCGACACAGCCTCCACCTCCCTTATTACCCCCCTCTCTCTTTTCACGGTTGTGTTTTTTTCCTATCAGGGAAAAGCTTCCTGTCCTCTCCACCACAACAAGCAGCATCTGTAGCATTAGCAAAGAGATTAGCATACTGATTTTGGCACTGCTAGCTAACCAGAGGGAAGAGAACAATTACGATAAATTCCGGTGTTTTTCCACATTTGTGAATGATCTTGAATCCTATTTTTTGTGCTTTTATTACAGACTTTACCCTCGGAAAGACATTTGACTGAAAAATGGCTGACAAACAGTAACATAAACATTGCAGCAACGCAAATGGTCTTGATTTAATGTTTTGGTATGGCTAGTTACAGTTCATGGCACTCTTGTTCTGTCCTTGACAGTAAAGACAATTTAATTCAATGTGCAGGAATGTTTCTTGTGTCCTCTCGTTCTTCATGTTTTGTTCTGTTAGAAACAGTTAGTACTCCAACCTTTTCTGTGTTGTCTTTCTCTGAAGGATTGTTCAATTCCTGCTAGTTGGCCTGCATTCATTTTTGTTCCTTGTGTCATCTTCCTTTCATGTTTTGTCCCGTGACAGATGGTTGCTAGTGGGCTTTTGTAGTTGTTTTATAAACACGTGTTCATGTTTCCCTGGGCCCCTCTTTCATGTTTTGTTTGTTTAGGCCTAGTCAGTTTCTGTGTTGCCTTATTTTCACATTTTGATCCATTTAAGCCATTTGGTTTCCCATTGAAATCTCATCTCATCTCATTAGCCGTACCGCTTATCCTCATTAGGGTCGCGGGGGAGCTGGAGCCCATCCCAGCCATCTTCGGGCAGTGGGCAGGGAACACCCTGAACTGGTTGCCAGCCAGTCGCAGGGCACACGGGGACAGACAACTCATTCGCTCATTCACACCTAGGGACAATTTGGACCGGCCAATTCACCTGAAATGCATGTTTTTGGAAAGTGGGAGGAAACCGGAGTGCCCGGAGGAAACCGGAGTGCCCGGAGGAAACCCACGCAAGCACGGGGAGAACATACAAACTCCGCACAGAAAGTCTGGAGCTGGATTTAAACCCACGACAGGTTCCCATGACATGAACTGTGCCGCACAAGCGCTAACCACTGCGCCGCCGTGCTGCCCCCCATTGAAATCTGCGTTGTCTTAATTTCTGAGTTTATATTGGTAAAGCTAGTTTTTCGAAATTTGCTGCTTGGCTTCTTTTACATTTTGTTCAGTTAGTCATTTAGTTTCCCAACATAATCTCTGTTGTCTCCCTTTCAAGTGTTGTTAAGTTAGATTTACTTCTTCAATATTTCTGTGCCATCCCGGCTTTCCCTTTGGTTTCTGTTACAGTTTATCGATTTTCAATCATAATCTGTGTTGTCTTTATTTTAGGTTTTATTCTACTAAAGCTAGTTAATTTATCAACATTTTTGCTTTGTCTCCTTTCACGTTTTGTTCAGTAAAAGCTAGTTCTCCTATTTTTTTGTGTCATCGTGTCTTTACAATTTGGTCTGTTAAAGCTAGTTAGTTTCCCAACCTAATCTCCATTATCTGTCTTTTCATGTTTTGTTCTGTTGGAACTAGTTAGTGTGCCTGCATTATATTTCATGTTCTAGTCATGTTTGTGTCGTATTCTTTAACTTGGTTTGTTTAGCAAGAAAAGTTGGGTTTCCCGTGATGTTTGTTGGCGCTTTGAGTTTGAGGTAAGACATTTTTCTTCAGAATCTGTGTTGTCTTTATTTCAGGTTTTATTCTGATAAAGCCAGTTTGTCTATACCAACATTTTTTTTTTGCTTTGTCACCTTTCACATTTTCTTCAGTTAGAGCCTGCTCTCCAACATTTCTGTGTCATCCCGCCTTCTCGTTTTGTTCTGTTCAAGCTAGTTTCCCAACTTCATCTGCATTGTCTCGCCTTTCATGTTTTGTTCTGTTGGACTTAGTAGGTGCGCCTACATGATTTTATGACAGCTGATGCTTTTCACATGAAAATGTTGAGAATCCCAAAAATGAATCAATCGACCTCTTAATAAACACTCGCCCATTTCAGAATTTTCGCTCCCCCTTACCTTTCCGTATGAGGTCCTCCACAGCCCGGTCAAAGTCCAGCCGGTGGCAGCGCCTCCAGAGGCCCACGTTAGTGGAGTTATATCGCCTGTTGCACTCGTCGGCGGCGCTCATGGCAAATAGCTGACGGCGGTTCCGGGCCAGGACAGCGTTCCGGGCTGGGACCGAGTTCTGGTCCCGGTTTTGTTCCCGTCGATCCACGACGGCGGCGGCGCTCCTCAGCGGCAGGCTGTTATTGGGGATGTAGATGAATCCCGGGTCCTTGCGACGGCCCGAGAAGCTCTGGCAGCGCTCTCTGTACCGCCGGGCGTCTGTTTGGTACCAGTGGTCGGAACACATGGCCACGGCCAGCATGGCCAAAGCACTCAGTGCCAGAAGCAGGCCCGAATACAGCAGCAACTTCCCAGCAGCCGCCATGCTGTGTCCAGCACCACCGGCGGACCGGACAGCTCCTCGGCTCGCTTCGGCTCCCTTCGGCTTTCTTCGGCTCACATCGCCCCCGATCTGCGCGATGTCGGGCGCCCCAGATTCATCGATTTACAATCCCTTTTTTTTGCTTCTCCTGCAGCAGAAAAACGTCCTTTATCTTATCTTATCCCACCTGCGTCGTCACCGAGCATGCACATCGTTACAGATCACAAAAGGTCATTAACGGTGCAGGAAAATAGAAAATAAGTGAAAATGCGCGGACCTGATGTGGAGGGATCAGCCCGTTGAGTCAGCAAAGCGCCCCCTCCCCCCATATCAAGACCCCCCTCCTCCTCGTCTGATGACGACATATGCTCCAGGCAGCCGACCAATCAGCGAGCGTCTGTGAGCACGAGCACGCAGAAGAAATACGCGTGCACAGGACCGAACCGTATTTTGGCATCCTTGAACGCATGCGCACGAAAATAAAAAATATAAAAAAAATTTAAAAAAATCTGTGACAAAAAAGAAGCTTTGCAGGAGCTGTGACGTAACCGGTCAGCGCTCTAATAAACAAGTACAAAAAAATAAAGATATATAATAAAGAATAATGTTAAATAAATAACAGTTATATAAAAACGGAGAAATAAGCAATACATTATGAAGAATGAATAAAAAAAATATATAATTAAGAAGAAATTATTAATAATAAAAAATTGAATGGATTGGAAAAAGGAAAATATGAATAAAGGCTTAACAACGCTTCGGCATTAGCCTACTCCCTTGGGCAGATATTTATGTATTGTATCCTTGTATTGTGCAACTGTTGTTTGTGCAAATAGTTGATTGTTTCATTTTGTAAATTGAAGATCGAAGTTGCTGTTTTTGTGCTGTGCCTAAATAGCTACAAAAAAATAATAAAAACAAAATAAAATGAATAACCGAAATAAAAAACACTTAAAATACCCCCAAAAAAAATTTGTAATATTGATCAAATAAAATTAAAAGAAAATAAACAACACATTAATAGTAAATGAATAAAAGTTAGGAAATAAATTGTACCTCCCTTTTAACAGTATTTGAATTTGGACCCACTTGATCTTTTGCTGCCCCCTAACGGCTCAACTCATCAACGTTTTAATGGAAAGAAGACACATGTCCACTCAATTATGATGATAATGGCTCCCAACGTTGAATATCCAAGATATGACTGAGCTAAGGCTTATTCAATCACAGTCTTGGACATTTAACAAAATATTTTTGTTCAAGCTATTCTATAACATTTGATTCCAAAAGCTTTATATTTTTCCCATTATTTTTTATTTTAGTTAAATTTTAACTATACTACTTGGGTTACTTGGGTTGTGATGTGGCTGCAGTCGGTAGAATGGAGTGCAAGGTATTACACAGAGTCAATCAAGGAAGCAAGGTTTTGGGTGCTCTGAGGAGAGTGATGAGCAACAAGAGTGTGAGTATGGATGTTAAGGGGGGACTGTATGAGAGTGTGATTGTGCCGACTGTGTTGTATGGTGCAGATACTTGGAGACTGACTGCAGATTTGAGAAGGAAATTAGATGTTTTTGAGATGAAGTGTTTGAGGAGTATGTTAGGAGTGACAAGATTGGATAGATTGAGAAATTAAATTGTGAGAGACAGAACTGGAGTAGTCGTGGAACTGAGCAAGCGTATGGATAAGAGAGCACTCAGTTGGTTTGGACACATGGAGAGGATGGATGAAGAGTGAATGTTGAAGAGGATCTACAGAGCAGAAGTAAATGGAAGGAGACGAAAAGGAAGGCCGCAATTGACGGGGATGGATGGTGTTATGAGTGCACCTGAGGAAAGAGGTCTAAGTGTAGTAGAAGCTAGAGCTCTTGTTGGTGATAGGAATGAGTGGAGAGGTGTTGTAAAAGGATACTGGGATGTTTAGACGCATTCTATGGGCAGGGCACCTGTATGATGCGGCAGGGGTAAACCAGTGAAAGCTGTCGGGCCTTGCTGTTGAACAGAAGGGTGTGTTGTGTCACCCAGACCCGAGTGACATGGTCGCTTTCTTATGTCCCGTTTCATCTGGAAGGATGAAAGCATGACCGACTTGGGTGCCGAGGTGCTTAACATGTTTGGGTGTTTGGGCATTTGGGTTGGCCATCGTCCAAAGGTTTTTGTGTGTGGTTTTTGCTCCTTTTTTCATTTTTACTTTTCTTTGTTTTTGTGTGTGCTTGTCTTGCTGTCGGTCACCCCTCTCGAGGGATATGACCAGGGTAGATAGATAGATAAATAAATTTTAATAAAAAACAATACAGAAAGAAAAGGATATCCAACCTTATCGCCAAAGTGTAAAAATGTATCCAATCACAGGCTTAGGTAAGACACGAGAAACAAAATACATATTTTTATAACTACTTAATTCCGAAATCATTGTATGTGTAACCGCGTTGTACGTGTCCCACCAAAGATCCACATTCACGCTGGACTGGATGATGAGGTTTTTATTATTACAGTTTCTGCAAATGGATGAGTCACAACATTAGCTTTTTCTGCTGGGTTTGATCTCTTTGATCTCTTTGTAGTACTCTGGTTAAACTGACAAAACCCCGCCTCCTGGTCACATGTTAGAAGCCAAAACCAAACCCCACCCCATACCAGCAGATGGCACTGTTGGACTCAGCATTGCAGGACATTTACCAAAAACTATACACATATTTTAGCAGGAATTTCAATAAAATAAAAGTTATTATTACACCCGTTACATACACCCCCCTGAAATTCTGCTAAATATGGGTGTGCTACACTAAACAGAAAAAAAATCACATGCCAAAAAGGCAAATACTGATGAAAAAGAGGACACGAAAACTGGTACAGTATTACAAGGAACAAACTGAAGTGCATGTCAGTTCTAAAACCCTCCCAAAAAGGAGTGTGAAAAGAAAGGAGGCGATCAAACTCCTAACTAAGCACAGACTCAAAGATGCCTGTTACATCTCTGAAATATCAAACATTGTTCCTGTAGTTGTAAGTGCTCACATAGGCACAATTCTTGTTTCTTACTCAAGCTTTGTTACTCAAACTGAAAGTGCATCTCTACTGAACTTAAACTAGGAACTTGCAGATATTGCGGACAGATGATTGTCACCTACCACATGGTCATTCATCTGACAAATAAGACGACTAGGAGGCCTGATGGACTGGCGGACCCTAAGACCATAACGGTTAGGTTGAGCACAAATAACCTGAGCTTGAAGGTCTGGGGCAGTCAAGTCTAAACAGTCAGTATCAGGGGAGTCTGCGTCCAGATGGTCAGTGTTCAATGGGGTCTCGTCTGGGAGACCCATACCCAAAGGGATCATGTTTTCAGAGCACTGTGATGGGCTTTCCGTATTGTCACTTGAAGTATGGTCAACATCTTGTTCGGGGATGTGCTGACTTCCTCGGCTGGATGTATCAACACTGCGAGAGTCGGACTGGGCATCAGATCTGCTGTCTAGTGAGTTATCCTCTACCTCTGGATGAACTTGCTCTTCACCTGCCTGTATCACCCAGTTTACTGTACGGACATCACTGTCTTCAACCGCGTCAGGTAAATCAGGGCATACATCACTTCCATGCATAGCAGCGTCAGACTCTGAGTGTTCAGATTCGCTGGCCAGATCATCCTCACAGGGCAAGAAGCTAACAGAGAGCAGCAAATTCCTGTGAACTACCTTCTCTTTGCCCGTCAGACAATCCTTGACTCTGTAGACATTGAGATCAGGCTTGACTGATATGACTTCATACGGGGTTGACTCCCACTTATCTGCAACTTTGCGTTTCCCCGGGACACCTCTGTTGGCGATCAACACCCGGTCTCCCACGACGAGAGGTGATCCTTTGGCGCTACGGTTGTACAGCTTGGCATGACGAGTCTGTTCTCTGAGAGTATTCCTCTGTACAATTTGAGCAGCTTCATGTAGATCTTTCTTCAGATGGCGTACAAAGTCAGAGTAGCTGACAACAGCATCATTGGTATTAGCATGTTGAAACATGACATCGACAGGGAGACGAGGGATCCTACCAAACACTAGGTAAAACGGTGCAAACCCTGTTGTCTCATGCTCTGTGCAGTTATAGCAGAATGTGAGCTGCTGCAGCATTTGTGGCCACTTTGCTTTGGGCTGAGGGGGAAGGGTTCTGATCATATCTCCCAATGTTCGGTTGAATCGTTCTGCGATACCATTTCCCATGGGGTGGTACGGAGTCGTATGGGATTTCTGCACCCCTGCCATCTCTAGAAGCTCTTTGATCAGTTTGCTCTCAAAATTAGCTCCCTGATCAGAGTGGATACGCCGTGGGAAACCATAGACAAGGAAGAAATCCTGCCACAGACGGCGAGCAACTTGTTTGGCGGTTTGATTTCTGCAAGGGAAGGCGTGCGCCATCTTGGAGAAATGATCAGTTACGACCAGGACATCTACAGACTTGTTCTCTTGCTCAGCAGTCCAAAAGTCTATACAGACCAACTCCATAGGCTCAGAGGTGACTATGTTCTTGAGTGGTGCACGGTTGTGTGGTTCCGGTGTTTTCCCTACTACACAGCGCTGACAGGATTTGACATAATTCACAACATCACGTTCCATGCCATTCCAGAAGAATCGTTGCCTCACCAGAGACAAAGTACGGTTCTGGCCTTGGTGACCTGCTGAGTCATGTAAACCTTGAAGGACTTTCTGTTTCAATGAATCAGGCACCACAAACTGGAAGATTTTCTTGGCCATGTGAGGATCTTTCCTTATTTTGTAGAGCATGCCATTCTGTATGGTGAGTCTGCTCCAATGCTTCAGTAGTTTCATCACACTAGGCGACTCGACAGCTCTCTCACGCCTGGTAGGTCTCTTGTGTCTATGCACAAAGTACATGGTCCTGCTTATTGTGTTGTCCTGTTCTTGTAAACCAACAAGCTGACTCTGTGGGAGTGCCGTTGACTGATCTCCCTTCTGCAGAAGATTGAAGTTGGCGTCTGTTCCCATCACTTGACCCACGCCACCAGTGGACTGAGCACTGAAGACAGCAGCAACCTCTTCTGATGTCACAGAACCATTGGAGCCTGATGGAATTGCCCTTTTTACTGACTCGTCTGATGTCCCAGCACTCTCGTCTACAACAGCGTGACAATTGTTGGATACTCTGAACACCTCTTGCACAGTACTGTTGTTCACCCTGTTGACTTGGTCCAAGAGCGAAGTATAGGGCTCGGTAACAAGGCGATGACCCACACATGACCGTACAAATGGCTCACGGCTCAGAGCGTCGGCTACGATGTTCTTTGGTCCGGGAATGTACTTCAGGTCAAAATTGTATGCAGCTAGCTTCGCTACCCACCGCTGTTCACACGCATCAAGTCTTGGTTTGGTCAAAATGTATGTAAGTGGGTTATTGTCGGTCCACGTGGTAAAGTGTCTTCCTTTCAACCAATGGCTGAATTTATCACATACCGCCCATTTCAAGGCAAGAAATTCGAGCCTGTGTGCAGGGTAGTTGAGCTGGGAGCGAGAGAGCGTCTTACTTGCAAAGGCGACTGGTCTGGCTACTTTTCCACCAGGTGGCAGCTGTGACAGGACTGCTCCAATCCCATCAAAGGATGCGTCGACAGCCAGAATAAACGGCGCATCAAAATCTGGGTGGGCCAGAGTGACACCTGTCACGAGGTCGTGCTTCAGTGTTTCAAAGGCGTTCTGGCATGCATCGGACCAATCTGCAGGCGTCAGCTTCACTTGACCTTTCTTGCGGGCTCTCTTGCGCTTATGCTTGTCACCAGATTCAGATGTGAGCCTGAACAGAGGTTTTGCCTTCGCAGAACATGCTTCAATGAAGCTTTGGAAATACATCACCATGCCTAGAAAAGATCTGATTTTACTAGGGCATGGCGTCTTGCCATCCGACTCCATTAGATCAGCGACTTGTACGTCATTTATCGCTCTCACTTTCTCGGGGTCAGTCCGAATTCCATCCTCACTGATGACATGCCCAAGAAATTTCACAGTCCGTCTGAGGAAAAAACACTTTTTGGGTGCGAGCTTGAGGTTATGTTCCTTAAGGCGAGTAAACACCATCTGCAGGCGTTGGAGTGCAACTTCCTCTGTGGGGGCAAACACCATCAGATCGTCCAGGTAACATAATAGGCTCATGAAATTCTGATCACCGAATATTGACATCATCATCCTCATAAATGTTGCTGGGCTGTTGCAAAGTCCCTGAGGGAGCCGGTTGTACTCGTGAAGCCCGAATGGTGAGGAGAATGCCGTGTACTTTTTGTCGTCAGGGTGCAAGGGGACATTGTAGTAGCCTGACGTCAGATCCATTGTGGAGAAAAAGGCATTTCCCCCAAGTGCGGCCAAAGCATCAGCTTGATGCGGTAGTGGGTAGGCATCCTTTATGGTTCTTGCATTAAGCCTTCTGAAATCAGTACATACCCTTAGTTCTCCATTCCGCTTCCATATGAGAACAAGCGCAGATGCATAGTCGCTAGTTGACTTCTGAATAATTCCTTTCTCTTCCATCTCGTTCAGAGTCGTCCTCAGTTTTTCATACTGACTTGGTGGTATACGTCTGTAGGGTAGACGGAATGGCTTATCATCAACAAGGTGGATACGATGTACAAACTCTTTGGCCTCTCCACAGTCCATCTTATGGCGAGAGAAGATTGACTCGAATTGTTCGATGATATGGAGGAGCTTGTCTTTACACTGCAGCGAAACCTCACATGACTTCAGGTCAATGTCTTGCAGTCCCAGAGCTTCCAATGTACGCATCATGTCCTCTTCTGACCTGGGTCAGACCTCTTTGCTCTGTACACTCTGCACGTTGCACTTGACCTCCTCTGCATTGGGCAGGTCTTCCGCTGCGATACAAGGAGACACATCTGCAATTTTCCTGTTTCTCCTCAGCACCACAACTCTGTCCGTGGGATTAAAGACTTTAACAGGCACCCATCCATCTCCCCAGAGTGGAGTAACAACTCTTCCGACAAGGACTTGTCTGGGCCCAGCCTTTGATTGGGTTGGCTCAACGACCACTGTGCTGCCCGCAGACGTCCCGGCCAACTCAGGTAACTTGCCCCAAATAACGTACTCGGTCCGTGGATTCAGCGTCACGCAACTCTTGATTTTTACTGTCCCTACTTTGTCTGGAATGCAGTCACCTCTCCATCTCTCTGTGTTAGAAAGCATTGACAGGAATTGACTGTGGTTATCGGACAGACCGTTGTCAGGAGTGGAAACTAATCTCCAGTAGCCATCAGTACTTTTCAATTGAGTCAAAATATATTTGATGGCATTGCTGCCAAGGATCATCTGTTCGGTCTGGCCTGGCACAACCATTACTGGTATTATCATTTGGCACCCGTAAACTGTGACGTGAATGTCGTACATATCTCTGGGAGAAACTTGGTGTCCACCGCAGCCTACAATGACATAATCATCGGCCGTGTAACTCATCATATCAGGGAATTGCTGCAGGAGGTACTTAGCTGTGTCCTCACTTACTGTACAAGCCATCGACCCGCTGTCCAATAGCGCTCTGAAAGTGGGGCCTTCTTGCACAAGTACAGGTGTGTAAAACAGTTCGTCAGTCTCCGCTATTCTCTGAAACCCCTGAAAGATCAGCTTCTTCGATGGAGGTATCTTGTTGCTATACAACTCATAAATTGATTTATTATCTTGCATGTCAGGCATCACATTAGTGGTGGGAGGTATACTCAGTTGATCTGCACTGTTCTCCCCTAAGCGCAGATCAGTTAGTTTCCCTGAGGCAGTGGGACAACTTTCGTCACTGGACAATCACGTCGAGAATGCCCTGGGGCATGGCAGTGAAAGCAAAGGTTTTTGTCTCGGCAATGAGAGAGAGCACTGTGTTCGACTTCTTTGCAAATGATACATGGCTTGGCAGTGAAACCATTGATTCTGGCTCCAGGTCGCCTGGTTGGAGCTCCCCCTCTCTCTTGGAACTGGTTCGAGGTAACACGTTTCAGAACTTTCTCCAACATACTAATAACGTCCGTTAGAGAGACATACTGTGGGCTCGAAGTCTGAGGTGGCTCGTGCACGAGGGTTGGACCATGGTTCACCTCAGCTTTGTGTACGGCAATTTCCGCTCTATTCGCAGGTTGTTGTAGGGAATCTGCTTTGTAGCTCTTCTCAGCGTGGTATTCATTCAGCACCTCTAGTAACTCACATGCAGACCACTTTTCGATGGTTTTTGATCTGTAAGTGAGTGCCAGTTCCTTGCATGGGCAGTTCCTAATAAACATGTGAGTAACCTCTATTTCAGGGTTGTCAAATGTTTTGCCCTGCTCACTCAAGCACTCAGAGGCAAGGTCAGCTGCTCTGTTTAGTCTCAGCCAGTAGTCATAGGGGTCTTCCTGGTCTTTGGGCAAAGTTGAATAAAAGTCAGCTAGAGGGACAGCAGAGTACTTGGTACAGCTAAAGTGTTTCCTGAGAAGACTATAAATCATGTCAGGGCGGGTGTAGACGTCTATATTACTGTTTCTAATGCCAAACCTAACTACATCTTTAGCTTTTCCTCTTAAATGTATAAGGATTTCCTCTGCTTGCTCCTCAAGTCTCACATTACTCCTTTTAATAAATGTCCTCATTAGATCTTCCCACTCATGTATTGTTATTGAGTCTGAGCCATCCCCAATAAATGACGGCGGTTCCTTAACCTTTCTCTGTGTAACCACCTGACTCAATCTGTTTGCTACATCTTGTGTGGCAGCAGCGTTAGGAGCTACTATATTACGTGACTGTATATTTGTGAATATGCTATCAGCCAATTTATGTCCTATCTCCTGAATAATATTTGTCATCTGATCAGCTACACCCTCAGAAACGTCACTTGTGCTCTGAGTAAACATGTTTCAAAGATGTAAATAAGTCAAAATCGCCTGCGTAACACGTCACTGTATAGCAGTTTTAAATACTGTGAGCTGATGGCTTCATGAAATGATGTGGCAGGTAGGACAGTCCTCGGTTCGGAGAGCTTGATAGAAGTCACGGGTCACGGCACCAATGTAACCGCGTTGTACGTGTCCCACCAAAGATCCACATTCACGCTGGACTGGATGATGAGGTTTTTATTATTACAGTTTCTGCAAATGGATGAGTCACAACATTAGCTTTTTCTGCTGGGTTTGATCTCTTTGATCTCTTTGTAGTACTCTGGTTAAACTGACAAAACCCCGCCTCCTGGTCACATGTTAGAAGCCAAAACCAAACCCCACCCCATACCAGCAGATGGCACTGTTGGACTCAGCATTGCAGGACATTTACCAAAAACTATACACATATTTTAGCAGGAATTTCAATAAAATAAAAGTTATTATTACACCCGTTACATATGTTCAAATGGAATTTATCCCGAATAAGTAATGGTTACATTTATTAAAAAAAAAAAAAAACCCCAAAACGATAAAACTATTTAATTTCAAGATTATTGTATGTTTACATTGATTTTGTGCCGAATACGTGACGGGTAAAATTAAATTAAACAGATTAAAAGGAAAAACGAGTTCATTCTTAAACCGGAAGCGTAGGAATGTCATGGATTTAGTTATGAGACGAGAAACAAAATATATATATATTTAAAATTACATGAGAACTTTGAATTCCTTCAATTTTTATGCTTGATATGCGTTATGTGAAATAAATTACTGTTACATTTAAATAAAACACAATAATAGGGAAAATGAAAACCATATACAAAACCCGGAAGTGAAAAAAATCTACCCAATCAGTGGTCTCTATTGACATAACCCGGAAGTATCTCGAGTTGCGTGAAGGTTAGTTTCGATCCTAACATAGTTCTTGACGGCTCACTGTAGAAATTCAAATATTGGAGTATTTTCGGACGTTTTGAATTTTGCTTTCTCTGCGGTGTCTATTTTAGCAATCTGTGGATTTATTTATTTTTGCTGTACCCAAGGTAACGTGCATGCCAACCCATGTGCAACATTTTCACGTTGCAAATCTCAATAACTTTCCTTTTAAATTCATATTTGCAGCGATGGCTGGCGTGTCCAATTACGCATTGCGCATGTCCAGACTGAGCGCTCAGATCTTCGGGGACGTGGTCCGGACGACGGACTCCAGATCCATGAAGGTGGTGCAGCTTTTTAAGGAGCCCCCTATGGCCAAAAAGAAGGAGGTCTACGACTGGTACCCTCAGCATAAGATCTACTACGCCATGACGCAGAAACTGCGATTCATGGGGCTTTTCAGGTAGGAAGACTTTAGCCTGGGTCTTATTCAGGAGTTTCTGTACAGATGCATTTGTTTTCATGCAGATTGCAAGTGTAATCTCAGAGGTTTTATGTGAATGCTATATTATTTCTCTGTTAAACCGATTTTAAACTCTGGTTTGTTTGATGAGGTTAAGCATGGGTCTGCAGGCATCTTTAGGAGAGGTTGTTTTTTTTTTGCAGTCGTGCACGTTTTCTTCCATGCTAATATGCTTGTTTGGACTGAGAGTTTCCGTGATTATTATTCTCATCTCATCTCATTAGCCGTACCGCTTATCCTCATTAGGGTCGCGGAGGGGCTGGAGCCCATCCCAGCCATCTTCGGGCAGTGGGCAGGGGACACCCTGAACTGGTTGCCAGCCAATCGCAGGGCACACGGGGACAGACAACTCATTCGCTCATTCACACCTAGGGACAATTTGGACCAGCCAATTCACCTGAAATGCATGTTTTTGGAATGTGGGAGGAAACCGGAGTGCCCGGAGGAAATCTATTTAAGAAAAATTCAGGGGGCTTGCAAGTTAAGTTTGGGTTGCTTGACCTATTTAGGAGAATCTCTGCAGGCGTGCACGATTTTTTTCATGAATTTTCAGCAACAACGCAGATTGCATGTTTGGACTACTAATGTATTAACCTTTTATTTATTTCATTTATTCTTACCATTTTAACAATATTTTTACGAGGGGTGGTACACTAAAGCAGTGTTGTTCAACCTTTTTTATGAGCCAGGGCATGTTTTTTACTGTGGAAAAAAATTGCAACACATCACTAACCAAAAATAATAAAATAAAATGACACTGAACAGTATGTTTAATTCCAAAATAATTTATAATACCCCCAGTTTTTACAGCACAGACACTTGACAATGACATAATATTTGCAGAAAATGATTCATAAATGTTTTATAAAATTTTAGATTTTAAAAAGTGATATTGGATAATTCCTCACGGCACAGCTGACTATCTCTCACGGCACACTAGTATGTGTTGCGGCACAGTGGTTTAAAATCACTGCACTAAAGGACACTGAGGGCAAGAGGTGTACCAAACAACATATTTTGTATAAGTAGATGTTTAAATAATTATATATATATATATATATATATATATATATATTTCACTACCTTTTTAACATTTTAACTATATTTTTAATGAGGGGGGAGACACTTTAAAGGACACCAGGGACAAAAGCTGAGACCAAAACAACATATTTTTTATCAGTATTATTTAAAAAAAAAAAATATATAATATCACTACAATATTAAAATTGTTACTGTATTTTTGATAAGGGAGAGACACATTAGGGGACACTAGGGACAAGAGTAAACCTGTGAAAAATATTTTTATTAGAAGTATTTTTTAAATGTTTTATCAAATAATCATTATTTTAACATTTTAACTGTATCTATTTTTTATTAGTTTTTTGTACCATTTTATATATAATACAGTAAACCTCGGATAAGTCGGACTCGCATAAGTCGGATTCTCGGATAAGTCGGACAAATTGCGTGGAACGTTTGTTCTCTAGGCTTTTCTGTAGTATTACACCTCGCATAAGTCGGATTTTATAAGTCGGATCCTCGCCTAAGTCGGATGGATTTTTCCGTACAATTGACCCTTTTTAATGGTTTTCGCCTCTGATAAGTCGGATCGGTATCAGGTCGCCTAGGACATCTCCCAAATGCTCTAAATTTCAGCCTCCAGTGGCAGTAAGCGATGGAATTTTCCGGGAAGATTTTCACTCCTCACAGATTTTCCGGGAAGATTTTCACCCCTCCCAGATTTTCCGGGAAGATTTCTTGATGTGACGTGGCGTTCCGTGATTGGCAGAGGCTATTCATCAAACTCCTCCTCAGTGTTGAATGATAGCACTCTCAATCACAGCACGCGGTCATAGAACAAAGCCTCGTAATCATAATCCCATTGTTTCTTATTACAGTAGTGCTAGCATTCAAATTGAATTTGTGTGAATTTCTTTGGACTTCCTTGCGGTCTGTGCGGTCTACGGTGTGGCGATGGCCTCAAGTTCTAAAACCAAAGGCAGGAGTCTCAAGACTAGAACGTATGAAGAAAAGCTCGCTATCATTGAATTCCAAGAAAAGAATCAGCACATGAAGCAAAAAGACATCGCGGCGAAGTTTGGAATGAGCCCTCAAACTTTGAGCGACATTCTGAAAAGCCAGAAGAAGATAAAAGATATGTGTGCGACAGATTTTAGAGCTCCGACCGCTAAAAGGCAGAGGGTAAATGATCATCCAGATGTCGACAAAGCACTGATTTTGTGGTTCCGTCAAATGAGTACAATGTAACTCCGAACCTAACAGACTTACGAATCTAACGGACGATGAATCGTACGGATAAAATTACATAACCAGTTCATATACAGTGTATTATTAACCATAGTTCATATCAACCATGTTCATGTTCATTTTAAGAACTTTTTTGATAATAAATCACGTTCATGTTACAAGATATCATTGCTTGGTATTTCATTTTACATATACAAGTATGCACTTTTCTAAGAGTTAAATTTCTTCTTAGTTCGAAATTTTGCGACCTCGGATAAGTCGGATCCTCGGATAAGTCGGATGAAAATGACCGGTCCATCTGGATCCGACTTATCCGAGGTTTACTGTATATATATTTTTTTAACCGTATACATATAGTATATCATTATTATAGTAGCCTGGGTCGACATTCATCTTTCGGAGAGGGATTGTAGTTGTTTCCTTCCATGCAAATAGCTTCGGAATCTATTTAATGTCATTAAATGTGATTATTATTGTTTTGTTTTTTTACAGGGACGAGCACGAAGATTTCAAGGATGAAATGCGGCGGCTGAGGAAGCTGAGAGGAAAAGGAGTGCCCAAAAAAGGAGAAGGAAAAAGGGCCACTAAGAAAAAATAAACTCACGCCTCATTCCAAGTTTAGAAATCGCCACCAATCGGGTTGACCAGTACAGTGTGGACTCTGATCATGTCAAAAATGTCAAGGAATTCCTTTGTATTTTACTCAGTTATTCAAGTCTCCAGCATGAGAATTTTGAATGGAGTGTTGCCCGAGTGTAAACAATTGAAAAGAAAAGAAAAGGAAATATTTTGAAATCCATCGACTTTTCTTTCAGCACTCGTCCACTATAGAAGGGGTGGGCAAACATTTTGAGTGGCAGCCTGCATTAGGCTTCAACAATTTGGCAGAAGGGCCAGGAGGGAAATAGTATATTGACAGGGTTTGTACTGGTGCTTAAAATCCTTGAAAATGTTTGAATTTTAATGTTGTGTTTTCAAGGATTGAAAATGGCTTGAGTTTTGGCTAAAGTGGTAGTAAATGCTTGAAATTGTCGCCGTGTTTCTCAAAAAGTCTTCCTAAAAATGTTCTAACGTGGCTTCGCTTTGTCATTTTTTTTCCCCCTCATGATTAACTGCAGCAGGGATTAGTTTGTACAGCATTGTCCTCTGAAGTGTCATCGCCCCCTATGGGTCACACCCAAGATGACGAAGTGTATGCTTCACCTTTACCCGGACCTATGAAATGTCTATTAATGCAAAGATTATGTATCAATTATAGATTTTTATTGTGGGCCATCCAAAAACATTAAGGTAGTGTTTTCCAGCGTAAAATCGAATTGGGATTAACTTCTATGGGACTAAAATGTAAGCTACATATTATAATAATTTTAACTGAAACCTATTTGGAGAGGAATTTGTCTCAAAAACAAATATTTTTACGATTTATTTAAGTTCTAAAAATCATATGCCTTGATAAATGCACACACAAGATTAAAAATTACATATGTTGATCGCAGATATATTTGTGGTTCTTCAAAATACATGATTAACACCGGATGTATTCTTTTAATGGTACTGGATGAATTGGAGAATTGACTTTGAAAGTATTTTAAAAGTCCTTAAATTTGGCCATGAAAAAGGTTTTTCTATCTCCCAATATAGTCTTGAATCCAGCAATACCTCAGCAATAAATGCAGGAAAAAACATAATATAGGCCTATCTGATTTTTATCATATTGTCGCTTCCATTTCAAGAAGACATATCTCTATTTTGGGCTTTTTTACACATTACATTCAGGCACAAGTTTAAAAATGATAAAGACTTAATTCTTTTTAGAAAAGCAGCGAGGATATGCGTTACATGCACCCATGAACATTTTATATTACATTTTATTTTTACGATAGATAATACATTCAAACAAATTGGTTTTAAAATAAATAGCAAAGTAAATGATGTAGCTTTTGAAAGCACTCAAACTGATAATATGCATTTAACAGCTCAAAATTCAACCAGCTTGAACAGAACTTTTTTCTTATTACGTTTTTGATAATTAAAATAAATACATGATGAAAACAGCGTATAAAATTCAACTTTGTCTTGTTTGTTCAAATGCCGTGTGTCTACGATGCCTGTCTGCTATTGGTCGATATAACAAATCCTATTGGTTTGTCTCATAGCATCATGATATTGCTGATATGCTATTGGCTGAGCTACTTCCCACAATACCTATCTTCATTAAGTCCAGAATGTGGTGTGCTTCATAAAGACTTTGCGAGTGCGATCCTGTATTTATTGAGAAAGAGGCGAGAAAAAAAATAACCATGTAAATGAAGCTTGCGATTATCTAGAAATTCCAAGGAGGCAAACAAATAACGGGGTTTGTCAGTATCATGAGTTACGTCTCCAAGACGCCTGTCTGTTACTTGTCGACATTATATAAAATGCTAGTAGGAATTAATTTGTGTTTGGGCATCATGAAAATGCTGATAAATTCTTTGCTGAACTACCTCCTACAATACAATTCTCTTCAGTCAGTTCAGAATCTCGTGTGTTTCATAAAGACTTAGTGAGTCTGCGATTAAATGCTTTATTTCTTAGTGCCGTATTTAATAAAGCCATCTACTTGAATGTGGATGACACTGGGGAATGGAGTGGCGCCAAATCAAAACATATCCATCCATTTTCTGCACCACTTATCCTCACTAGTGCTGGAGCCAATCAGAACCATCTTCGGACAGTGGGCAGGGGACATCCTGAACAGGTTGCCAGCCAGTCGCAGGGCAAACAGGGACAGACAACTCACTCGCTCTTTCCCACTTAGGGACAATTTGGACCGACCAATTAAGCTGAAATGCATGTTTTTGGAATCTGGGAGGAAATAAAATTAAAATAAGATTCTTTTCTAATCTTTGGAAAGTCTTTGCTTGTTTTCAAATAACGGAAACACCTCATGGGCCATATGTGCTCCCCAGGCCATTTATCCCCCCCCCCCCCCCCCCCTGCTCCATACTGTTGGCATTCTATTAGAATGCGTGTAGTCTTTGCAGGTATTGATAAAATCATTGTTCACAGGCAGATAGGTCAAACAAGTCATATAAAAAAGAATGTTCTCCAGACTGGGTATAGAACAGCCCATTATTTTCTGGGTCGTGTTGGTGACGACTCTAAGTTTCTCCAGTCTCCTGCTGTCCTCAGAGAAGGGCGGAACAAACATTTTCAGTCACAGGCTGCATTGGTTTTAATACCTTGCCAAGGGGCGGGATCAGGAGAAAAAAAATATTGTCTTTCTGAACGTCTCCAATACAAAAAAAAATCATACAGGCATATCCTATTGTCCTCATACAAATATCCTTGTTATATTTCATGCGATGTGTATTAAATATTCTTTTCATCAAACTGGTTTTGAAACACAGTCATTTTTTAGGCCCCGTTTTCAAGCACAAAATTTGATCATGTGCAATCAAAAACACGCAGGAAATTAAATGCATGATTAAAAATAGCAAGGGGAGAAGGTTTCATTAGTTGTAGAAGTCCTAGTATATATGTATATCCATATATATCTATATGTGTTACATCTATTATTCCTGTTGATCGTTATTTTGACGAATATATAATTGCAACCTTTTGGACAAGCTCATTTTATAATCAAGAGAATTACATTTATTTTATATATTTATTTATACTTTATTTATTATTCTCATTTGTTTTTATTTCAAGGAATACATATCAATATTATTGCACACTTTTGGAAAAAAATGTCGCTAATTTTCCGTCTTTTTCTTTAATAAAGAGAATTCAGTTTTTTTGTAATATACTGTCAGGACCAGAACAAAGACAGGACCCACTTGCGTGTGTTTCTTTTAGATTTATTAGGAAGAAGAGAAAGGGTAGTATACAGAATCTGTAGATCGTTGATCGTGGGGAGCAGGTTACTCAGACGCGGAAGTGGTATTTCCGTGGCGAGCGAAGGCAGTGTCGATATATATATATATATATATATATATATATATATATATATATATATATATATATATATGTGTGTGTATGTATTTATAAATCGTGCACATATTACATCTAGTGTCTTCTAGTGGTACAAAATAGTTTCATTCAGGAAAAATAAACAAACATTGATTGTCATACTAGGCAAAAAATACAAACTGTCATACCAAGATTAATTTCTATTAATAAAATAATCATAGGTTGATAAATTTGTATTTCTTAACATCGTGGAATCCATCCTTAATCTTCCACCATGTTTGTCTTCGCGTTGTTGCTTTCTGTGACATTCGCCCTGGACAGTGCCCTCTAGTGGTCAAGTATTACACATTTGGGCTTTAAGTTGCAGCAAAGAGTCATGACAAGTAAAATCAAAACTGACAAAATTCAAAACCTAAAATATCTTTAAAGCATTTGTGCATTGTACTTGCTTGTAATATACTTTATAATCAGGTAGTTAAAATGATTCTCATTGTATGAACAATAAGGCGTGGATGAAATATTACAGTAGTAATAAAAACTGCTTACCTGCTCCATCAAAAATAAAGAGGATAGTAATCCCACCAAAGCATTGTAATAAACTAGATTCTGCTAAATAATAAACTCTATTCCGTTTATATTAAAGATAATTAAATTGTTTTATTCCCCCAGTCCACTGATGAATTCTTATTTTGAAGTTTAATGTGGGCAAGCCTCTGAAAAAAGCGTCCTCTGTCGCCCTCTAGGCGCCGGTGGCCGTCATTACGCCCGCTCGCTCCTTTCCCCCTCATTTCAAAATGGCGGCGTCGAGCAGCGCCGAGTCGGTCTTCAACGGCGAGGGGGGGCTGGACGATCTCGGCCCCGGACTGGACGCCTCCTGCGCGGCCGGGAGCCCCCCCGGAGGACCGCAAGACGAAGAGGTAGGCGAGTGAAAGACATTATCATACGGGAGTGGGTCGCAGTGTTTACTAGAGGGGCCTTGCGACGTTTTTGTTTCCTTCTTGGTTGCCCCCCTCCCGCTGTTGACGCCACAGTTAACGGTGCTTTTGGCAATTTTGGGGTGGGGGCATGGTTAGGTGATGGAGAGAAGGAAGGGTCTTCTTTTAATGGGGAGGAGAGAAGATGCTAGCTGGAGTCGTGCACGAATGCTGCAGTTGCATAGGTTACTTTTATGCCAAAGCGCCCCCTCCCTCCCCAAATTAAAAAGACTATACAACTCTTAAACATCCCGGCCTTTAAATTCAATTGTATTGTCATTGATCAGAACAACCCAGTAAACATTGTATGCAACGAGATTAGACATGGCACCCAAGGGTAAACATGTGATAAAGACTTCGTTAAAAGAGAACATAAATGACCATCAGGATAAAAAGCAGAAAACATATTTTTAGAGCAGTAGGTTAGCAGTTTTTCTTGCTACTATACTTCGTAATATTACATCCACGTCTTATTGTTTTTACATTGAGAATAGTTCCAGTACAGTGGGAACTTTACTTACGGATTTAATTCGATCTGGGACTAGCTCCGTAACCTGAAAACCTCCTGAGTAGAGACACATTTTGGTTGTAAATGTGCTAATCAGTTCCCCACTAAATACCAGTATGATATTTTTCTAAATAAATCGTAAAAGAGGATCAGAACATTTTAAAATTAGATTACCGCACAGTAAACTTTAAACGAGAAGCACATAATGTAAAACTACAAAGAAGAAAGGAAATAATGAAAATATAAATTTAACTTTTTTGCCTCACGTTTCTTGAAAAACTGATCCAATGACGCCTGCTTTTGCTGACTTTTGACAATCCGTCGAAATCCGCGAGGCAAATGTAGTGATACCCCGACTTGTCAAAACTTTTTCTGAGTGATTTCTTTCCACGTACAGACGCTCCCCTACTTACGAAAGCGAGATAGGTTCCGGACGATTGTTTGTGAGATTAATTTGTTCGTAAGTTGCTTCAGTGCTATTTTTTCTTATGTTTAAGGTTTATATAAGTATGTTTAAGGCTTGTATAAATAACCTTTATTGTTTTATACTTAAAAAAAAAACATTTTATAGAATAATATGCTCTATTAAGATAAGGTTGAGTTTAACTTACTTTTGGAAGATGTGCCTCAAGAGGTCCTTCTCCATGGTAAAAAGTGGCTGAAAAAAAAAAACCCGTTCCAATCATTTTCTCAACCGCATCAAGCTTTCTTACTCCACTTTCATTTCAAAATAAACGGTTCGCCTCTTCTTTACACTTTACACCAACCATATTAAATGGATGCACGAGATATTAAACAATAACAATGTCAAAGTTCTTAGCGCGCCGGAGATAGCATAGACTGTATAGAATGTTTACACACGGAATAGGAAGAGGAAGCGGATTTTTTTTTTTTTACTTCCGGGTGGTAGAGGCGGAAAGAAGCATTTCAGTAATGTCCTCAATACAAAATCTAACTTACAGCAATGTCTGGATATTTTTTGACATCCCCCAAAAAATGTTCGTATCTATTGTTTTACTTAAGTTGAATGGTCGTTAGTAGGGGAGCGTCTGTATTCTGAAACTTCATTGAATTTTTCTAAAATGTCTTTAAGCTGATTGAATGATAGTTGCATCGTCCTAGTTGCTATCTTAAGGAACCCCCCCTCCTCCTTGACTCTGAATTCTGAACTGTGACGGTGACACGGAGAGCCTGCCTAGACCAAGCGTGTGCACTGGCTAGCCAGGCAGTTTTTGAGCGATAGGTTCAATACAGCAAGGGATTACGGTGTTTGTTTATATTCATATGCTTTAAAAAGTTTAATTTTGACCTACTTTGAATGGACGTAAAAAATAAGACTATTTACAAGCGTTTTGTTGTTTTTCAAAATAAAACGACAAACTTTGCATTGAAAAATGTTGTATTTCTGTCGAAATATACATACAATTTTTGTTCTCAATGTTCAGTAAGATCAAAATTTTTGTCTCCCGCAAAAAAATGTACCCAAAATTTTGTTGGATCATGTGAGCTTATTTCTAAAGAACATTTTAAATCTAATTCCACAATCTCGAAATAAATTCAGTTAGATTGTTTTGAATAAAAAATACAGCTCCTTGTCATATTATAAACCAGGGGTCTCCAGCATGGTGCCCGCAGGCAGCAGCTGGCCTTCTAAGAACACCTAAGTAGCCTGCGGACAGGAGTTGAACATAACTCCTCACTGATGGGTCAATGTGATTTTCCAGGAAAATTGATTTGCAACTGGCAAAGCGTATGGTTGACTGAGCCAGTTTTAAGTTACTTTTAATTATTACTATCAGCCATTAACACAGTAACAACATTGTAATCGTTGTCATCTTGGGAATGCATATCAAACTGGTAGAGCCCTTCGTGACAATAAATAATAGCCTTGAGCTTCAAAAACCTTGGGGATCCCCTTTTCCCCTTTTTAACTTTTTAAAAACTTGAAAAAATGCCTTGGTAGCTTGATTGAAGGCTGCAAATGTGTGTGAGTTCTGATATGAGGTACTAATCCCAGTAAAATGAATTCAATAAACCAGGCCAATTGAAATAGTACACACTATTTATTAACACAGAGAATTAATGATCGGAAAAAAGGGGGAGCAAAAGGCACCGGAGATTATGGGAGTTATCAACCACTGAAGGACTGGAAGTTACTAGCTCCCCAAAAAATTACCGCTAAAATGCTAGTCGATTTGGGGAAATTCCCTAGTACAGATAAAAACGCTCATTCCCAAGAACCAGCAAACATGGTGTTGAATCTGAAACCTTCCTCTTACTTGTTGTTTCGGGGAGATTTGGTCTCGTGCTCTTGTTAGAAAGCCAAAGAATTGAGAAATTTGGGTATTGCTCTGTACTTGAGAATGCTGAGGGGAGTGCAAGAGAAAAATGAGCTGAAGGTTGTAATATGGCCACTTGATGTTGCCAAAGCCAGGTGCCTCTCACAAGGACGCTGTAGTTGACTTTCTTTCTCTCTTTCTCTCTTAATCTTTTTTTCTCTTTCTCTCTCTCTCTCTCTCTTTCTCTCTCTCTCTTTTTTTCTCTCTCTCTTTTTTCTCTCTCTTCCTCCCTTTCGCTCTCTCTTCCTCCTGTTCTCTCTCTCTCTTTCTCTCATTAGATTTCTTTTTTCTTTTTCTCCTCAATCGACCAGTCTGGCCCCCAAGACAATGTTTCTTCTATTGTGTGGCCCATGGGTTAAAATGAGTTTGACACCGCTGCACTACACTGTGTTCAACAAAAAGTACTTGAAAAGACGTTAAAAAGTTGACAAGTTTTTGCCCCAAAGATGTATTTTTGGTAAAAAAAAAAACGTCTTTTTGAGACAGGGAAAGGATGTCTTTGAATTAAATATTTGGAGACACTGTTTGGACCAGTTAGATATAACAACAACTGATTTACAAGACGAAAAGAAAATCCTCATTTTAAATTGCCAAATATCCCCCCCAATGAAGTCATTTGGGTTGAAAACAGATTACCGTAAAAATGTCTTTGAAAAAAACGTTCCTTTTTTGGGGTCCTCATTTGGATCAATCGAATAACAGATTGACTGTTTTATAAGTCTAAAAAAACCCCAAAAATCTTAATATTTAGGTCCAATGTGGAGGGACAAAAGACAAAAACAATTTCCGACAACAAAAAGTGTTTTTGGAGATGTTGCAATAAACTGAATTTATTTTGGGGCTGCCAGAGCTAGGGTCCGGGTGAGGTTGGGTCAACAAGAAAGCCTTTAAAAAGATTTTTCCTCATTTTTCTTAAATTTATTTTTCTTTTAAATATTAAACAAAATTAGATCTCAAAATAAAATAAAAAAACATCATTATTTATTATGAAAATAAATCAATTAGTGGGCAGCACGGTGGCAGAGTGGTCAGTGCGTCCGTGGCTCAGTTCTAAAGTCACCATCCTGTGTGGAGTTTACATGTTCTCCCCGTGCTTGCATGGGTTTCCTCCGGGCAGTCCGGTTTTCTCCTACAGTCCCAGCGACTGGCTTGCAACCAGTTCAGGGTGTCCACTTCCTACTGCCCGAAGATAGCTACGATGGGCTCCAGCACCCCCGTGACCCTACTGAGGATAAGCAGGATATATAATGGAGGGATGGATAAATCAATCAGTATCAAACAATTCCATAATTCGCGTGCGCTTCATTTACATTTACAGGACAGTGTATATTATCTGACTACTAGATGTCGCTGTATTTTTTACTGCTACTGAAAACTAATGCTACAAAGAACAAGGAAGAATACAAACTACGGAGACTCAAAGGGACCTAATTTCAACATTTCACTTCTTATTTTTAGGCGCAGCCTTTCATTAATTAAATGTAAAAGATTTTGTCCAAGTATTTTAAAAAATGTATGTTTATATCATAGTTCATGTAATTTGGCTTTTTATTTAATTAATATTTTTTAAATGAACGTTTGTTTTTAACCACCAGAAGTGATTAATAATACACTCTGTCCCTTTAAACTTTTATATTAAACTATTATTCCGCGGGGTGCGATTGGTCCTCGAGCCGCTAGTTTGAGATTTAACCAATTAAATAAACTACAATGACCAATTATCAAGTAGAAAAAATAAAAGTCCAAGCGCCCCTCCAAAAAATGGGATAAAAAGTAGACAGGGAAATATATTTTAAAAAAATAATACATATACACTACGGGCAGTGGTTGGCACATTCACCTAACACACAAAATGTCCCCGGTTCAAGACCGGGTGGAAACATTTGTTGGCCTGGAGAGGGTTTGGTGCCTCCAGGCTGCACTTGCCCAAGACACACCACAGGAAATGGTGCCCTTGCTACCCTGATGGTTAAGGAATCCAACCAACCAACATATAGACTGGTGAACCCAATTAGACCTATTAAAAATGTAATATATTCCAATATGATCAGATAAATAAACCAATATTTTCTCATGGCTTTCAGTAATTGTTTTCAACAGGCATAAAATGGCCAATTTCTTTCAGATAAAAATCCCCATAATATGAATATTTAATTAAAGAAGCTGCTGATTGTAGTTGCTAATGTTTTGTTAGTCGCAGCTAGCGATACTAAAGTATATACACCCTGCCTTATGTACGAACGATTGTTAGTTACTTGAATTTGTTCGTAAGTTGCTTCAGTGCTATATTTTGTATGTTAACGGTTTTTATAAGTATGTTTAAGGCTTGTATAAGTAACCTGTATTGTTTTGTACCAAAAAAACATAAAAAAAATTATAAAACAATATGCTCTATAAAGATAGATAAAGTTGGGTTTAACTTACTTTTCGAAGATGCACTTCAAGAGGTCCTCCTCCGTGGTAAAAAGTGCCCGATAAGAAGCGTTCCGACCATTTTCTCAACCGCATTAAGCTTTCTTATTCCACTTTCATTTAGAAAGAAACGGCTCGCCTCTTCTTTACACTTTACACCAACCATATTGAGTGGATGCACGAGATATTAAACAATAAAAATGTTAAAGTTAGCTTGCTGGAGATAGTATAGACATAAACAGTATAGAATGTTTACACACGAACTAGGAAGAGGAAGCTTATTTTTTTTCTTCCGGGTGGATGCTGGGTGACCTCTCACAGCGCCGCACGCCGATAGAGGCGGAAAGAAGCACTACAGTACTGTCCTCTACTCGTAAAAAGGTGCACACAATACAAAATCTAACTTACAGCAATGTCCGGATATTTTCCGACATCCCGAAAATGTTAGTAAGTCAAATGGTCGTAAGTAGGGGAGTGTCTTTATTTTATAATATACATTCAAATATATGCAAATATGTTTTCTTTTGCATGACATAAAAATGAAAATATATTTTAAAAAATGCACTTTTTGAATAATAAAATAAAATCTAAAATTTAAAATGATTTTTACATGATTCGAATGTATGGACTGTTTGATGAAAAATATGTATTTTTTAAAAGGACATTAGGGACAAAAGTGGCACCAAAACCTTTTTTTCTTTTTTACTTGTAATATTATTATAATTATTATGATTATTTAGATTTTGTTCTATGGGCCGTATCAAAAAGCCAAATGGGGCCGTTTGTGGCTTGCAAGCCATAGTTTTTGCACCCAGCCCTGCCTTACTTCCTGAAACGTCAGGAAATAACTCTTTTCCACGTCTCATTGAGTCATAGTTCACTTTTTTTGAGCCTGAAATATTCTAACATGCTAGCTGAGTTGTCTGATTTTTGGTTCTATTGTATACTGAATTGCAATCTTCTTTTTTAATTATCTGACAACAACAGATATAATTATTTATTGAAAAACTAAAAAGGCCTAAGGACAATATGCGCTTGTATGGCTTTTTTTAGTTAAACGTTCTCTTGTGTATTTTTGTGTATTTAAATCTCAGCTTTCTTTCACATTCCAAAAGATTGTCTTTGTTAAGGATTCCGAATTGTCCTAATTGTTCTAGAAAAGCAAAACATGAAGAGAAGACGATACTAAAATGTTGATAAAACAGTAACTAAGGTGTCACTTGGACAAAACCATTGAATATAATATTAGACCCTAACTATCTTTGACTTGAAAAAATGTGAAAGAAAAACAACACTGCTAGCGCTAATTGAACAATACAGGAAAGATAGATATCAAAAGATGTTGGTATACTGACTAAATCTAATTGAACTAAAATCTTGACGAAAGGAGAATGCAGAATATGTTTGAACAGTAAATAACTACAACGGAACAAAGCATGAAAGTGAGACTATGCAGTACTGATACTGTACAAAACACGTAAAAAGACAATTCCATTGTATTGACAGAGCACTAAATGTAGTTTAATTTAAAAAACATGAAAGGAGGACAATGAGGAACACATTTGGACTTTTAAAAGGAAACAACATAAAATATGTTGGAACAGTAACTGTTACTGAATAAAACATGAAAGATGATAGCCGAATATGTCGAAGCACTTTCTCTTACTGAACGGAACCTAAAAGATTGGTTGAAAAACTAGCTAGCTTTAACAGAACAAAACATGAAAATGGGACAGCACAGATTATGATGTAACACTAAATAAATTGTTACTGAATATGAAAAAAAGACAGTGACCAATATGACAGAGCATGACTAACTGAACGAAACATGGAAAAAGCAATGCCTGATATGCCGGAGCTATAACAAATTCCATAGTACAGAGGTTAGCTTATTCGCCTCACACGCAAAAGGTCCCCGGTTTGAGACCGGGTGGAAACATATGTTGGCCTGGAGAGGTATGGGCGCCACCAGGCTGTACTTGCCCAAGACATACCACAGGAAATGGTGCCCCTAATACCTTAGTGTCTAAAGTATCTAACTAACCAACCAACTAACCAACTGAACAAAACATGACAAAAAACAGCCTGATACATCAGAGCTCTAAAAATTCTAACTGAACAAAACATAAAAGTAGATGAGGCAGGATTCGTCAGAACACCACACAAACTGTAAATCTGTGACGTCTTTTAGACATTAAAGAGCAAGATCTCAGCACCAAAACACAGAACACAGCATGAACGGGAGCACACAGCATGACTCCAGCGTGTGTTTTTTTTTTTCTTTCTAGATCTGGAACATCAAACAAATGATCAAGTTGACCCAAGAACACTTGGAGGCGCTGTTGGACAAGTTCGGAGGAGAGCATAATCCGCCGTCCATCTACTTGGAAGTAGGTCTTTTGAATTTTCTTCAACATACCTTTCCTTTAATGACGTAAAAAAAACATTTTTCAGGCTTATGAGGAGTACACCAGCAAGCTGGACGCTCTCCAACAACGAGAACAGCAGCTATTGGAAGCGAACGGCGCAGAGCCTGCCCCCTTGGAGGCGGTGCCTGGGGGATGTGGGCGGGCCTTCTCCGCCACGCCCAATACCTTGGCCGTCCTCCAGAAACCCTTGGCCAATCCGCGCTCGCCGCAGAAGCCAATCGTACGCGTTTTCCTGCCCAATAAACAGAGAACCGTGGTGAGCAGATTTTGATATCGCATTGTTACGTAACGCAATTGTGTCATGGCAAGACACTGCAGTTTATTCAAGGATTTATAGTAGGGCTGCCACCAACAATTATTCAGATTCAGAGAGAGATTCAGATTCAGATATACTTTATTGTCATTCGTGTACACGTGTATACAGAACGAAATGTCGATACATCTGACCCGCACATGTTTCCTTGAGCGTCAGCCGGGATAGATGAGTTTAACCATGCCTTCGTCAGAATTTTAGCGCAGTAGTTTGTCATCTCGCGGTTCGATGTTAGTTCCAGTTGTAAATGGTCCAGTTTATTGTCCAGATAGCGAACGTTGGAGAGGAAACTGGACGTGAGAGGCGTTTTGAAGGGTTTAGCCTTTAGCCTAGCGGTTAGCCCGGCCCGACAACCTCGCTTCCTCCTCCGGTCACACTGCTCTCTTGCCACTCTGCTTTGCTGCTTTGTAGACCGCTGGGTCTTGTTGACGTAGCAGTCTGTGGCTAAATAAACACTCCCGAGTGGTCGTAGCACCGAGCGCTTGATTTTTGGATGATCGCATATCCAGCAAAAAAAAACTGCGATCGTATATTAATCTGCAGTTGGAGTTGACTTTGTGCGCCGTCAAAACTGAGTCGAAGACTGGGTTTTATGACCGAAGTGTAAAAAGCTGTAGCCGATGTAGCCGCAGCCGAATAGGGGCGCCGCCATCTTTAAACAATCGATGAATCAGTCGATTATTCTTTCGATTAATCGAGTGATCGGATTCAAAAAGAAAACAGATTGACAGATTGAAAAATATTGCACAAAACAACAGAATATTATAAAAAATATAACGATGAAAAATCCCAGTGTCAAATAACTTAATCAATAGAAATACATGTAAATGTATGCTAACACCTACGAAATGTTCCCACTACCTTATCCAAAGAACATATTACATTAGATTTGTACAAAAGAAAAGCAATGAATTAAATTGTATGTGTATCAAAATTTGTATCCGCCAAATAATATCAAAAATATAAAACCTACTTTTTAAAATGTTGTCAACGAATTTGTTTTTTAGGTTAAGTCTTTGAATATGATAAACGTTCCTGATAAACAAATAATATGTAATATGTTAAAGAATCTAGCCCCTTGTGTTGAGACAAACATGGCGTCATTATTCTTCTTCTTGTGAATTTATATATTTTAACAATTTGTTTTCGTATATTTTTCTCTTTATTTCTCCAGTACTTTCTGTTCCCATTGTAGTGTTTGACTGTTTCATGTCAATAAGGTTTGTAACAATTAAATGTTCAACAAAAAAAAAAAATTTAAACAAATGTAAGGGTTCGAGACCCATTCAAAACACAATTTGGTCTGGAGAGAGATGGGTGCCACCAGGCTGTACTTGCCCAGGATACACCACAGGAAATGGTGCCCCAATGACCCAAATGGTTTACAGATCCAACCAACTTTTATAAAAACGGTCCCATGCCACCCTCTGCCAGACCAAAGCGGGTCTACAACTTTCCAATGAGATCCAATGCACTTAAAAGTATTTTAACATGCTCATAAATCCTGCAACAAGACCAATCGATGAGGTTATTAGTTGCCAACGCTTTTAACGATCGTCTTTAATCAATTTCATCGATTTGTTGTTGCAGCCTCAATTTATAGGTGCAGTTTGTTGTTTGAATGATGTGGTGTTTGGCCAACAAGTTGGTGTTTTCACAGTGCCGACCAATCAGAGGCATGTTTTAATGGCACTAGCCAATAAGGGCGAGGTAAAGTTTGGATGCGGTGTGTGTGCGGGTGATTGTGAAAGGCCAGTGTAAGCTGTCGGTCATGCGGGTGATTGTGAAAGGCCAGTGTAAGCTGTCGGTCAAGCATCCCTACCACAACTGCCAAGACAAATGCGAAATCACTTAGCTTTAGCGGCTTGTTACATTGAAGAAAAAAAAAACATCAAATATATCTGACTTTTAGGAAAGTCAGAGGAGCACAAAGAAATGCTGATCACCAGCAGGTGCTCCGTGGATTGTTATCACGTCCGGGAGTTGACTGAGGCGGCGTCGAAAGTGGGAAAGCTAACACCACCACTGCAAAAAGTGAAACGGGAGTCTAGGAGCTGCTGCTCTTGGAAAAACGCTAGATTTGTTACTCTTGTATTTTAAATAACGCGGGGACTTTGCAGAAGTCGCGGTTACCTGATAATGGTGTGGAGCTTGCCAGCTGCTCTCTAAATCGCTTTGTTGTACTGAAAGGAAAAGCCCTCAATTTTTTTATATAATGACAATAGAGACCATTTATTTAACTGAGATGCTGTTTTTTTGTAGATCTATAGTTGTTATCTTCTTGGTCATATACTCTCAGTCGGTAATAATGTTATCTCTAAAAAAGTTGGCATGTTACTCTGTTTAAGTTCTGCCCAAAAACAAAACTAGCACAGAAAATGCACTTTTCTTTTAAAGTCACAAATTGCATTGACATAGAAGTACAGGTCTGAAAACTGGCAATAAGGGTTTTTTCCCCTAATGGTGCAGCCCTACTGTAATACACAATTCTATTATTGAACGTGCCGGCCTTTTTTGTGATGAGGTGCCGGCACGCTGCGGGATGACTGTGCGGGATTCGCTGAAGAAGGCGCTGATGATGCGAGGCCTCATCCCCGAGTGCTGCGGCGTCTACCGGATACAGGACGGGTACGTACGCCTTAAAGGGACAGTGGTTATTATTTAGAGCTTCATAGTGCTTGAAAACTTTATTCTTTAACTTAAAACAGTATTGATTTGAATAATGGGCAAAAATGTATGAACTTTTGATAAACGTGTATTTTCTTTTCTTCTTTTTGTACTCTGTCCTTTACCTGTTTTTCCTCCCATTTTTACTTTTTGCAATCTTATGTTTTTCTTTTTTTTCCCCTCTTTCACTGTTTTACCGTGTTCTGTTTTTTGCTTTCTTTTCCTTTTTCCTCTCGTTTTCTCTTCTCCCTTTTATTGCATTGTTACATCCTTTATTCAGTTTTTCCTTCTTTTCTTTTTCTCATGTTTGGCTGACCTTTCTTGCTTCTACTTTTTTCTTTTATTCTTTTCTTTTTTGTGCTTTTCCATTTCTTTTCCCTTTCTTTTTGGTTAAGTTTTACTTGTTTTCTTCCCTTATTTACGCTTTTATCCATTTTCCCTTTTCTATTTTTATTCTGTTTTTCTTTTTACATCGTTTCCTTTTTTCCCCTTTGGTCCCTATTTTCCATTTTCTCTTTTTGGGCTTTCTTTTCTTGTCTTTTCCCTTTTTGTCTTTCATTTTTTTAATTAATTTCATTCTTTTTTTCTGTTATGTTTCCCTTCGTTTTCCCCCTTATTTCATTTTTAGTTTTCTCATTTTTTTGCTGTCCTTTCTTTCTTACCCTTTTTCCATTTCGTTGTTTTCCTTTTCATCTTTTTCTCTCCCCCCATTTTTTTCTTTTTTTAATGTTCCCTCCTTTTCCTTTCCCCCTTTTGGCTTCCTTTTCTTGTTTTTTTCCCTTGTTGTTTTCACTTTTTTTCTTTTTCTTCAGTCCTTTTTTTTTCTTCTTTCGCCTCTTTCAAGTTCTACTTTATTCTTACTTTCATTTAATTTTGGGGGCTTTTTTGGGGGGGGGGCTGTTGGTGACTGTGGAGATAATGTTTTTTTTTTTTTTTTTTTTTTTTTTTTTTTTTTTAAACAATAAAGTGCTGGTGCGGATGGTTATGTTAGGGGGCAGTAGCGCGCGCTACCAAAGTGCACATAGAGCATTGCTTTTGTTTGCACCGTGTACACGTGCCTTGCACACAACGTGTGTGGACGCAAAGTGTAGCGGATTATCAAGTGATACTATGCAATATATTTGAGAGAGAGAGGGAGAGAAAGAGAGAGAGACCAAAATGTGTGCAAAAAATAATGGATTTAAGATGATATCTTCTTCATGGGGGGGTCACTGCATAAATAATTAAGAAGCAGTCCCTTAGGCTAAGTGTTTGCGTACTTATTCCTCCCCCTTTTGTCAAATGGGCTCTCTCTCTCTTCATTGCATGCTCTCCTCATTAAATCGGGAAACCCTATTAAAGCTTGTGTGTTTTTTTTTCTTAATTTACAGAAATGGAGAAATAAGTAATGAACCCATATGTCATTGTTTGGAATCCTATTGATATTTGGGTGCTTTTAGTTCAAGTAGACAATGTTTTTATTTTTTAATCCGTCTGATATAGACAAAGATTGACTTCAGTGACTTATTCTCCCCCCATCTGACTTTGTTGGCATACAATCATGTAGAAAATAGAAAAATCTAAAAATGTTTGCCTGCTTTTAGTTGTAAGAATAAGTTCAGATGGCATTTGATGATAATTTCATGTGAGAAATTTCAAAAGGTTGCCCTACTTTTTCCATAAAGCTTGCTGTTTATTTTCCCTTTTTTCATGCCTCGTTTTGAGCGTGTTTGAAGCCCAAAAGGAAAATTGTCATGCGTGTCGCGTATTGATCTAAAAACTTTCTTTTGCGTGTCCAGAGAGAAGAAGCCCATCGGTTGGGACACGGACATCTCTTGGCTGACGGGGGAGCAACTTCACGTGGAAGTTTTGGAAAACGTCCCGCTCACCACACACAACTTTGTGAGTCTGAGATTGTCCACAACAACATGGACGTCACGGTTACTTTATACCGAAAGTGGTCACGCCCTCAAATGGGTTTGACTTGCCTCTCTCGCAGTCTCAACCTTGCTCTCTCTCTCCTAGCTTTGTTTCTTATCATTCTCGTATCTAGTTATCTCTCGCTCTCTCGGTCTCTCTGTCTCTCTCTCTCGGTCTCTCTGTCTCTCTCTCTGTCTCCATCTCTTTGTCTTTCTCTCGGTCTCTCTCTCTCTCGTTCACTCTTTTCAATGTATCTTTTCCCCCTCTTTCTCTTTCTTTCAACTTCTGTCCATCTTTCTCTTTCACTCACGACTTTCTTTTCATCTGCCTTTCTGTCTTTCCATATCTCTCCATTCACTTTATATTCTTTGCTCTCTCTCTTTCTCTTGCTCTCTCTGTATTTGCTCTCTTTATGTACCACTCTGTCTTTCAATCTCTTTCCCTTCTCCCTCTATTCACCGCTCTCTTCTTTCTCTCAATTAATTTCTATCTCTGTATGTCTCCATCTTTCTCTATTGATCTTTCAGTCAGTCTTTCTCTTTTTTCTCTCACTTCTCTCTATCTTTCTTTGTGTCTTCTTGTATTTACTCTTCTCTCCATCTCGCTATTTTAATTTCTCTCCGGCTATCTCTATTTACTATAGCGCTAATTTTATTTTGCTTTTTTTTCTCTCTTCGCCTCTCCCTCTATTCATCTCTCTATTTCTCTCGGGTCTCTTCTCTCTCTCGCTCTCTCTCACGCTCTCGCTCTCGCTCTCTCTCTTCTCTCTCTCTCTCTCGATTTGCCTTGTTCACCTGTCTATCAATGCTTCCCTCACAAATCTCTTTCTCCCTCCTCTCTCTCTCACTCCCTGTCTTTTTCTCCCCTCTATTTGCCTCTCTTTCCATTCACCTTCCTTTCTATTTTCATTTCTCTTTCTCCCGTCATGTCCTGGTTTCTCTCTATTGCTCTCACTCTCTTCCTTTATTTGCCTCTTTAGTCACCTCTTCTTTCAATCTTTCTCTCTCTTTCTCCTCCTAAAAAGTTGCATGACACATGTAGTTTTTTATTATTATTATTATTATTATTTTTAAGTATCTGTCCACGCTCAGTAAGCATGGTCGTGTTGTCCGGCCTCTGGCAGGTGCGCAAGACTTTCTTCACGCTAGCCTTCTGCGACTTCTGCCGGAAGCTTCTTTTCCAGGGCTTCCGCTGCCAGACCTGCGGCTACAAGTTCCACCAGCGCTGCAGCACCGAAGTGCCGCTCATGTGTGTCAATTACGACCAGCTCGAGTAAGATTTTCCACTCTTTCCTTCTCTAGCCGCTCACTCACCTTAGACACATGGCTGGATGCAAGCTGTGGAACACTGCTAGCCGTTATCGTTTGCTGTATTTGATACTATTTTATGGTTTCTTGGCACTTTTTTTCCTCCGTTTTATTCTCTAGGCATTCAGGTTACTCACTCAGGGGTTCAGGTGTTTAAAGTCCTTCAAAATACTTAATTTTAACGTTATGTTTTCAATGTTTGAAGTGTGCAAGGATTGCATATCGATTATGGAAATTGAGAGAAAAAATTAAGGTAGTACTTCCCAGTGGTAAATTTTAATGGCAAGATCTTCCCGCAACTGAACATGTAAGCTACACGTTACCCTCATTGGTACCCATTTGGGCAGAGTTTTCTCAAAAATGTTTACACATGTATTGTTCAGATCCACAAATGTACTTGCGATCAACTCAAGATCTAAAAATCCAATGTAAAAAATACCTTATGAAAATTGCAGACATATTTGTGTGCCCTAAAACATTAGATTTCTGACATGTGTGTATAAATCGTGGATATTTTTGTGGATCTGCAAAGTAGATGATTCACACTGGATTTCAACACTTTAATGGTACTGGAGAAATTGGAAAATTGGCTCTGTAAATCCTTGAAAAGTGCTTTAATTATGCAATGAAAAACGTGCCGAGCTGCAAATATTTCCGGGCTTTGTCACATGTCTTAGTGACTAGCATTGCTAGCTGCATTAGCATTGGGACTGTTTCCTCTCGAATGATGTTAATTCTGCTAATTACGCAAACAAATGTTGTCTCCACCCAGCTTACTGCTCGTGTCCAAGTTTTTCGAGCACCACCCCCTGACCCAAGAGGAGGTGTCGTCCGAGGGGACCACGCCCGTTTCGGAAGTCTGCCCCTCACTGCCCCCGTCCGACTCCACCGGGTGAGGCAACTCCCACTTGCGCCTCTGGCGGCTAGCCCGCGCTAACGTTAGCATCCGCCACAGGTCCCTCTGCCACGTGGCCGCCTTGTCCCCGTCCAAATCCATCCCTATCCCGCCCAGTTTGCGTCCCGGCGAGGAGGAGCATCGGAACCAGTTCGGCCAACGGGATCGCTCGTCCTCAGCCCCAAATGTCCACATCAACACCATCGAGCCCGTCAACATCGACGTGAGTCAGGCCGATAAATCCAATTTCTGTTAACATGAAGGGTGGGCAAACTTTTTGAGTCGTCCAGGAGACTTATCCAATTTTTCTCACTTACGAATAAATAGTTGGATAGATGGGGTGAAACGTGCTCTGGATGTGAGGTCGGTTCATTTAATAGATGTGAGAGTGAGTGCAAGGGATAGATGTGAATGGTAAAGGATAATTAAGAAAGACTGATATTGACCCATATGATGCGGAGGGGGTAAACCAGTGTATGTTTTGCCTCTCTGCTTATTGCTGGTTGCATGGCACAACAACTCTCCCTTGTTTGAGCTGTGGGCTCAATGTTCGGTGTCAGGTTGGGAAGAGCAAAGGGGAATAACATTTGTGTGAATGTGAGTGTGTTCTAGACTCTAGCCACCTCCCACTAGGGGGGATATGGCTTCGGTATATAGATAGATGAATGAATATACATGCAAACATCTACATGTTATATTTCTTTTTTTATGTTTTTTTAAAGATTTGTCTCATCAAATTGTTTTTAAACACCTATAATTAAAGTACAATAATATATTAGGGCCCTAATGTAAGCACTAAATTCAACATTTGGTTTAGGAGTATAACTGTAGTTGTATATTTTTAGTGTTTTTTTTTTAATTTTTGTATTGTTACTGTAGTTTTTTTGTGTTTCTGTAGTATTTTTGTTATATTTCTGTCGTGTTTCTGTATTATTTGAAGTATTACTGTAATGTTTGTAGTGTTTTGTACTATATGTGGTATTTTCCTAGTATTTTTGTAGTTTTTTTTTTCTCTTTTCAAAATCAAAGCATAATAATATATTGGGTCTCTGTTTTAAGCTTTAAATTTGATATTTACTTTTGTTTTGAATGTTCCCAAAATGCTTTCGATACATCAAGGACATTACCATAGTGATAGTTATATAATATTTCTGTAGTTATATTTCTGCATTATAGTATTACTGTGGTAATATTTTTTGAGTATTTCTGTAGGTTTTTTCTTTTCAGAATTAAAACAAAATCACTGTTTGGAACACAAATTTTAAACAAACGTTTGTAGTATATCTGTCGTATTTTTTTAGTATTACTGTAGATATATTTTTGTAGTATTTCTGTAGTAGTATTTTTCTAGTATTTATAGTATTACTGTAGATGTATTCTTGGAGTATTTCTGTAGTATTTCTCTAGTAGTATTTTTGTAGGGACACAAAGGGGTAATGGGGACAACGCTGCCACCAAGAAAACCTCATTTTTTTAAATTAACTGTAATATGAATAGTAATTTTCATTCTGCGGGCCGGATTAAAAAGCCGTATTTTGCCTTCCTCTGCATTTGCATCGTCAAACAATGACATCATCTTTGGTTCTTTCAGGACCTGATTCGGGATCAGGGATTGATCAGATCAGACGGAGGTAAGCTTACCTCCCCCATACCGTGTTTTTGTCCCCCTACCCACCATCATCCTGTGTGTCTGCGTGCACTTTTGTGTATTTGTGTGCGATTGGGTACCCCAGAAGATTTCGTTCCCGTTAAATGGTCAATCTTGATGCTAGCCCCAGTTTAAAAAATATATGAATACAAAACAGACACAAAGTGCAATTATTCTTTTATGTGTGTCGTTATGTTTGTTTCCAATTCTAATACCATGATGAAGCTTTGCTCTTCAAAGGAACAGTGTATTGAATAATAGATTAATACTTACTTGATGTCCTAAATACCTAGAATGAATGATAAAACGTGTACACTAAACTTTGTGTATGTCGAGTAGAGTAAATGCATTTCGTGGCCAGTTTTGCAGACCTGGACGGGCAGCTGTCAATCTTAAACGAAACATCACTTTTTATGAAATCAGCTTTCCAGAGTGTGACTTGTTTTTGTTATAAATAATATTATTATACTGTTGATGTTATTGTTCTTTTATTATTTTTATTTTTTCTGTATTTTTATTGTTTTTCCCCCCTCTTTTTTCACATTTATTAATGTATTTCATAATTGGTATTATTTATTATATTGTGTTATATAAGTGTTATTATTAGTTTCACCATTTTTATTATATTTATATGTCATTTTTTATTTTGTGATTTTTTTTTTTCTCATTTTTTATATATTTATTTTTACTTCATTATTTTCCAACATAATTTTTTATATCTTTCATCATTATTATCATTATTTTTCACATTGTTTATTGTTATCTATTATTTTTTTCCATGTTATTATTTTCTTCCGTTTTTTATAATTTTTATTTATTTTATTATTAGCATTTATTATGTTCATCATTTTTATTTTTATTTTTGTATTTTATCACTGTTATTATCATTATTCTGATTTTGTTTTCTGTATTTTTTAAAAACATTTTTAAACGGTTTTCATTACCAATATTGTTATTTTATAGTTATAGTTTTGATTTTTTAAACATATTATTTAACCTTTTTTACATTTTAATTCTTTCATAATCATTATTATTATTATTATTATAACTACCGTTTTTTTAAGTTTCTACATTTTTTTCTTTCATTCCAATTATTATCATTACTTTCATCATTTATATTTTTTTATTAGACTTTTTGAAAAAACTACAATAATTAAAAATAGATTTTTAAAGTTAAAATGTTTATAATTAAAAAAAATAATAAACCATAAGTGAAATACAAATCAAATAAATGACAACAAAACTAAATTGAAAAAAAATAAAATATTTTAATTTAAAAAAATTGAACTAAAAAAAATAAAAGACAAATAAAGGTGACTCATTATGAGCTCTTTTTTTTCATATCTGGCCGATAACTGTGTCATCATATTTGTCGGATTTGAATTCTACGACTATGCTGTATCCCGATTTTCTATTTTGAATGCTACTCGACTAGCACGCTAGGTGGCGCCGGAGTAGGGAGGGGCGGGGTCAGTGAGGAGCAGTGACGGTGTGTGTTGTCTCTCTTTGCCCCGCAGCCCCCCCGACCCACCCCGCCCAACGCTTCAGGAAGAACCCCACTCGGACCTCCAGCCCCCTCCTATACCCCAATGACATAGTCTTTGATTTTGAGCCAGTGTGCAGAGGTAGTCCGTCCCTCCGTTGGGCCCTCTTTGTGGTCTCGTGAATCCACAATCTCTTCCCCCCCATCCACAATTTCACACCCCCTCATGTTTGTGCATCTCTTTCGCCGTACTGCATTGACATTGTCTTTCTCATGCTTCCCCTTTACATCGATGCTAGTCCGCGCTAATTTCGGCTAGTTAATTAGAACGCTAATTATTTGTAGCACCACATCCACCTGTGTGCAGGTAAGTTCTGGAAAATACCGAAAACGATATTTTGGATTTGTATTCAAGATTTATGCTAATAAAAATGTCGGTTTTCTTGTAGTCTCTGTAAATCTAAAAAATTGGACGATCCCGAGAAAAAGAATAGTGAGTATGAGTCGTTAAAACGTTTGTGTTAGCATGTAAAAATTTTGTTTGCTTGCACCTAAAATAAACCTTAAGGATTAAAAAATTGAATCTACATGTTCGCGCAACTTGGCCAACTGTAATAAAACGGCTTTTTGGTGTTGGAATGTAAACATTAGCCAACATCTAGTGAGCAGCTATCATAAACTTCAAACAGGAAGGATATATGTCAGAAAAATAAGTGGGTTTACAAATGAAAACAGCACAACTGTATACAGTTAGCCCTATATTGCATGCATGTAAGTATTAGCCACAGTTAAGCTAGCAGCCTATGAAAACTTCAAGGGCTGAATATCACACACTAAGTACGTGCTTACGAATTAAAACTGCCCAAGTAAAGATTAACTTTGTAGTGTTAGCATTTTAAGATTAGCCAAAGTTCGGCTAGCGGCGAATCAAAAACTCCACGAACTAACAAATGAAATGAAGTTCACTAAAAATTACGACTGAAATTGCTGAGTTACACTTGGTTAGCTTTTTAATGTTAACATTACCCAAAGACTCACATCTTGAATGTCAAACACAAAGTTTGTGTTTATGGATTAAAAATGCCCAACAGTCGTGAATATGCTTTGTAGTGTTGGTATGTAAACATTAGCCATTACACCTAGCATCTAACCAAAACTTCAGGGGCAAATTAATTAAGTGTCACACTAAAAGTACCTGTACTATATATGAATTTAAACGGTTGAGTTGTAAATGTTCAGATATTTAGTGTTGGCATGTAAATATTAGCCATAGCCCAGCATCTAACAAAAATCTCAGGGACAAATTAATTATGTCACAAAAAATGTACCTGTATACAAATTTAAATGGATGAATCATTCCTAGTTAAATGACTTAAAGTTAGTTAGAGATGGCTAACTCTGTAGTGTTGGCATGTAAACATTAGCTAAAGTTCGGCTAGAAGCTAACATAAACTTCCAGGGCAATCAGACAGAATTTTAGCCTCATAGTAGATAAGCTCAGCTGTCTAACATCAGCTCTGTAGTGTAAATCATAGCCGAAGTATGGCTAGTTGCTAACAAAGAACTTTAATTCGTGTAAAACTATTTAGCTCCTCTTTTGTGCAATGTAATTTTTTTGTGGTGCTGTTCCTTACTTTTATCAGATATTTTCCTTCATGATGATATGAATAGGCTATACACAAATATTAGAATTTAGACTGCGGAGTTATACATGGTTAGTTCTGTAGTGTAAACATTAACCAAAGACCAGCTAGCTGCACTCACATTTTTCAAGGACCAACAAATTGTCGCACACCATGTACGTATTTATAAATTAAAACTGCTCAGGTATAGTAAGCTATCTGTGTAGGGCTAGCGTGTAAACATTAGCAAAAGTCTGGCTAGCGACTATCAAAAACTTCCAGGAGAAGAAGACTGAATTACAACCACAAAGTACGTTTTTACGGATTAAACCGCTCAACTGTGTTAAGTTAGTTCTATAGTGTGAACATGAGCCAAAGTTCAGCTAGTTGCAAACCGAAACTTTTCAATCACCACCACATGGTGCCAAAGCGGGGACCACCAGCATCCATAACATACCCCCCTTTGCATGTGCACAATAGCCCCGCCCCCATTCATTCCAAGCGCAATACCTTTCCGCCTACGATTGGTTCCCCCGCCTTTTCAGGGTCCACGGCCGGCCTGTCGGCCACGCCCCCTGCCTCCCTCCCCGGCTCCCTGACCAACGTCAAGCTTCCCCCCCAGAAGTCGCCGTGCCCCCAGCGGGAACGCAAGTCGTCTTCGTCGTCCGAGGACCGAAACAAGATGGTGGGTTTGGCCCCGCCCCTAGCCCAGTACCCTCCGCCTAACTCATCCGTGTTCGCAGAAAACGCTTGGGAGGCGGGACTCCAGCGACGACTGGGAAATCCCCGAAGGTCAGATCACGCTGGGTCAGCGAATCGGCTCTGGGTCCTTCGGGACAGTCTTCAAAGGGAAGTGGCACGGTAAGATGTCGCTTACCTGTTGAGTTAATCAGTGGGCGGTGTCATTTTAAATCTGTCCGTTTAAGGCAGGCATCTCAAGCATACGGGTGGCCTTAAAAATGTCATCGGTGCCGAAGTGCCCACTTGATTTGAGGCACTGAGCCCGAAGCGGCGCAGAAGTGCAGCTTCCAGTACCTCAAATCTAGTTAATCAGTCAGGTTTTGGCTGGTTTGGGCTTTATATCCGCGGCTTTATACCAAATGCTCTCTGGTCACTAGAGGACTGTGTGTTGTATTTATAGTGTGGTGAGTTGGTTCAAGTGTAAAATTTCATTCACTCAAAACTAAACGTTCAATGTCAAACATGAAAATGTTTTCCCCTATTGTTTGTGTATAAATGCATACATGCCAACCTTCGGACGTTACAAAGTGATAGATGTTATCGATCACTCTAATTGGAAATTAATTCAGTTGTTGTTTTGCGATTTAAAAAAAAAAGATGCATTGATGATAAACGCTATGAGAGATTAAATCTTAGTTAAGGAAAATAGTTATCGAAGGGAAAAAACACCTTAATAATTGTTTTATAATCAAATCTTAAATCCCTGAATCAGAATTTAATTGCGAGCCTCCAAAAAGACCCCCAACCCTCAAGCTAAATCCCACAATTTTTCTTCATCGATCTTGCCTGTCAACCGACGCCTGAGACTCAACACGGCCGAACGGCGATTACTTGTGACAATTTCTACAAATACTTCAGTTAAATTTGATTTCCCCCTTCGCTCTGAAAATGCTGGTCTACTAGTGATCCCAAGAGCCAAGAAGAGAGCCGCAGGTATGAGAGCATTCTCCATTCGGGCCCCGGTGCTGTGGAATGCTCTTCCCCCTGAAATTCGATCTGCAACTTCAGTGGAGCTGTTTAAATCTCGGCTCAAAACACACTTTTATTCCATAGCATATGAATGACCTATAGTTTATGTTGACAATATCTCTGTATTATTTGATATTGCAACATCCATTGCAGCCTGGTCATCCTGGAAGGGGGATGATCTCATTTGCAGCCCCTTCTCAAGGTTTCTTCATTTCCCTCATCTTGAGGTTTTTGAGTTTTTCCTTGCCCTCATTTAGGTTTTAGATCAGGGGATGGTGTAATAATAGTCTGTGGTTTGCCATAATCTGTGATCTGTGCAGCCCTTTGAGATTCTTTGTGATTAAGGGCCATACAAATAAACATGACTTGACATTATATTACATTTTCTTACTAGTCTAGCCCCCATAACAATGTTTTTTCCTCTTGTGGCTCCCAGGCAACCGAGTTTTTGGGACATGAAGATTGCTTCTTTGTTCCTGATGAGCGAAAAGAGCTTGCAGTTTAATATATGGTTCTGAAATAACTCTTCTTATTAGTAAGGAATTCTTACGACTAAGTTCTAAATAGGAATGAGGTTGAAATAGGAACCATGAAAAAAATGTTTATTCATTTAAAAAAAAAAAAAACGGGATGACCTAAATAATTACATGCATGCCAACCTTTTGAGATTAAGAAGCAGTTTATTTTATTGCGCTCTCTATTTTTACTCGCAAACCAGGAATGGAATGACAAACTTTTACCTAAAGAGGAATTGAATGCGATCATTGGAACAGTTCATTCACGCACACTTTACAATAAAGCAGCCGTTCACTAGAATACCAGTCTTGATTCAAGATTTTATTGTTGTTGTTTGAATTTGATAAGTGGTGGATTTTTTTTTCTTCAAAATGGTAGGCGTTTTTGAAGGGCGAAAAGCGGAAGTTTTGGCACGTATGTAAATGTGTTCAGAGAAAGATCCCTAGTAATCCATGCTATTAATATGTTGGATAGGTTACTCTTGCAGGCTGAACGATAAAGCATAATATTGAAAGACAAAGTTTAATATTTGGAATCCCTGATTTCAGGTGACGTGGCGGTGAAGATGCTCAACGTGACGGCGCCGACGCCGCAGCAGCTCCAGGCCTTCAAAAATGAAGTCGGGGTCCTCAGGTGAGCCCAAACCCGTCCTCTGTTTTGCTTCCACAATGGAGGACCAACCCTGCCGGAATTAGAAATAAAATAAAGAGCTAATACGGCATTGAATTAAATCGACACGTAAATAAATGATGTCATACCTGAATATATGACATTGATGGATTTGTTCATTAATTTCGATGTATATTGTGTGTTTTGTTGTATATTTTTTTTAATTTAGCTCTGTACTTGTCATTTATTGATCGCAGTATTTATTTTGTTATGTATTTTGTCAGTTATTTATTTCTGTACTTTTTTCGTCATGTATATTTTGTTTCAGCATTTTACCATTTTTTTTAATGTGTATTTTGTTATTTCGGTTTTTATTCATTTTTTTATATTTTGTATATTTATTTATTTAGGCATACACTTTGTCATGTATTTTTTATATATTTCAGTATTGTCGTTTATTTTGTAATCTATTTATTTCAGTATTTATTGTGTTGTTTTATATTTTGTTATCCATTTTTTTGGTATTCTGTCGTGTGTTTTGTCATTTGTTAATTTCATTATTTATATCATCATTTATTTTGTAGAGTATTTTGCTTTCTATTTATTTGTTTATTTCCTTATTTTTCTTTTGTAATGTTATTTGTCATTTTTTTTGTGTATTTTGTCATTTATATATTTTGGTATGTACTTTGTCATGTATTTGGTTATTTATTCTAAAATGTATCTTGTCATTTTTTTAGATCTGTATAAATTTAATCATGTATTTTGAAATTTGTTTTGGTATTAACTTGAAGTGTTGTATATTTTTTCATGTATTTATTTCAGTAATAATTATGTTGTGTATTAGGGCTGCACGATTAACCGAAATCCATACGATATGACGTAGTGCGATAGTTAACCGGAAACCACTGGGTTGTTTTCAAGGATTAATAGTTCGTTGGTTATTTGAGTGATGAGTGTATGGCCAAACAGAATTCTCACATTTCTGGGTTTATCAGCGCCGGCCAATTTAGAAATATTGACAAGACGTGTGTTCACGACTTTGATAGGCTGGTGTAAATTGCATTTATGTCATACTGTATATTTAGGTATTCCATGATTTATGTGTTTATTTTTGTACATATTTATTTCTACATTTGGCAGAATTGCTTCTCTTTATTCTACAAGTGCACCTGACGTTCATTTTTTGTTCTCCACCTGCAGGAAAACGCGTCACGTCAACATTTTGCTGTTCATGGGCTACACCACCAAACCGCAGCTAGCGATCGTCACGCAATGGTGCGAAGGTTCGAGTCTCTACCACCATCTGCACATCATCGAGACCAAGTTCGAGATGATCAAGCTCATCGATGTCGCCCGACAGACGGCGCAGGGCATGGAGTAAGCCACGCCCACAAAACCACATTTCGAAAATCACTTTTTTTTCGTAACTTGTTCAGTTTTCCTATTCGTGCCAAAGGACGAAACTAGCATAGAATGAGAATCTTGGTTACTTGTAACCAGCGTGCATCGGTTGTTGAGCTTTTTCCAGGTTCCTTCCTCATACTATGCTACTAGTGTTAGCATTTAAGCTAATACACGTAGTTAGTCGTCTAGCGTTAGCAATGAAGAATATTTTATTATTCTTGTTTTTCCTCTGGCTAAGCTACTAGTGTTAGCATTGAGTTCAATAGTCAAAATTGGTCTTTATAAAAAGTTAGGCTATTGTCTTGTAGTGTACATTGCTTTTTAAGTTAGCCAAGTAAAACAATTTGCATCTAGTTTAAGTGTCCAATGTTAGCATTGCTAACACGCTATCACAGGACCTTTTTTTTTTCCTGATTTCTCCTCATATTAGTCGACTAGGGTTAGCATCGACGCTAATACAAGTAGTAAAATTCGGTCGGACTTCTCTCATGCAACGTACATTGCTTGTTAAGGTCTCCAAGTAGAAAAATCTGTATATAGGTTCCTTAGCTTCTTGCGTCAACATTGCTGCTGCTAAAACAGCTACTTGTGTTAGCATTGGAGTTAATAGTAAATTTGGGTCAGTATGAAGAGTTAGACTATTGTCATGTAGAGTGCATTGCTTTTTAAGTTAACCAAGTGGAAAACTTTGCATCCAGCTTGCTAAGTATCTAGTGTTGGCATTGTTGCCTACACGGCATCACAGGGTCATTTTTTCTGATTTAATATCTGGCTAGGCTACTAGTGTTAGCATTGAAGCTGGGAGTAAACTTTGGTCAGGCTGCTGTCATGTAGCGTACATTGTTTTTTAAGCTAGCCAAGTAATAAACCTAAATCTACTTTGTTAAGCCTCTAGCGTTAGTATTGTTGCTTACAGAGCCTCTCAGGGTGTTTTTTTATTGGTTTCTTTTTTATTGATACTAGTGTTAGCATTGAAGCTAATGGTAAAGTTAGGTCAGGCTGCTGAACGCAATGTAGCGTACATTGCTTGTTAAGATAGCCGTGTTGAAAAATCTGTTCTTAGGTTGTTAAACTTCTAGCGTTAGCATTGCCGCTCATTAACTGCTTGTGTATTCCCTTTTCAGTTATCTTCACGCCAAATCCATCATCCACCGGGACCTCAAGAGCAACAGTATGTTTTTTTAAGATCATTTGAAAAAAATATTGTAAAAAACAGCTATGGAATTTTATTTAAAACAATTATTCACCTTGTACTAAACAACCAGAACTAAAACAGGAGCAACAATTTCTTAAATTTGTATACAAACGGAGTGATTGTTAACTCTGTCGTGTTTGCGTGTGAACATTAGCCTAAGTATGGCTAGCTAGCGCCGAGAAAAAGCTTTTGGGACAAACAGGCTGAAGGTCTTAACACAAAGTACATGTTTACCAATTGAAACAACAGTTGGGTCTGCAGTGTTAATATGTAAGCATTAGCCGAAGCCCGGCTAGCCGCTATCAAATATTTTCGGACGCAATCGAGTGAAAAAGTACATGTAACAATTAAAAAAAAGTCTCAACTGCTGACAGCTAGCTCTCTAGTGCTTTCATGTAAACATTAGCCAAAGTCTGGCTAGCTCCTTACAAAAACTTAAAAAGTTTAATTTTACAAGGATTTACAAGTTACGTGTGTTGTGTTATTATGTAAACATTACCCAAAGTCTTGTTAGCAGTTAAAAACTTTTGGGAGTAACAAATTTTCTTTCACAACCACACTACATGTTCACAAAATGAACAAATAAATCAGAAATGTATGAAATGTATGTATTAGCATGTAAACATTAGCCAAGGTCTGGCTAGCTGTTAACAAAAACTTTGGAGACAAGCAAATTGATTGTTGCAAAGTAAATAAAAATAAAACTTCTCAACTATTGTAGTGATAGCATGTGAGCATTAGCCAACGTCTGGCTTGCGGCTATCACAGATATGCTAACTTTGGAGAAAATTTGTGGAAAATTGTGTTGCTCCTGTTTTTTTTTCCTCTGCACCTTTTTTTCCAATTGTAAGTTTTCTTTCCACTGATTTTTTTATTTTCTGTGCTGTTTTTTGACCTATTATTTTCCCAGATATTTTCCTCCACGAGGACCTGACGGTGAAAATCGGCGACTTTGGGCTAGCCACAGTCAAATCGCGCTGGAGCGGCTCGCATCAGTTTGAGCAACTGTCGGGGTCCATTTTGTGGATGGTGAGCGCTTGATTTTGCCGTCGGATGTTGTCCGATCACCGTGGTAACCGGGCCTCGTTCCTCTCCCAGGCGCCGGAGGTGATCCGGCTCCAGGACAAAAACCCGTACAGTTTCCAGTCGGACGTTTACGCTTTCGGGATTGTTTTGTACGAGCTCATGTCGGGAGCGCTGCCCTACTCCAACATCAATAATCGGGATCAGGTGAGGCGGCGGAGGGACGTGCCTCCTTACTTCGTTTCTGACTTTTTTTTTCCTAGATGAAGACCACTTGCTTTTTCTGATGAGCTTTATTAAGACACTGTGTGGTCTCCTTACTTTATAGCTGCCTTTTCCTAGAATAAAATCTCCTGGGTTTTGTTTGTGTTTGAACCTTTTGAGACACTTGACGGATCTCGTTTTTTTGGATTTTGATTTCTTTCTAGATTAAAATCCCTCCTTTTTTTAAACACTAGAAGGCTTCCTTGCTTAATGAATTACTATTTTCTAGATTTAAATCTTGGTGCAATAATAGCACAAAACTGTTCTATCTAAATTCAAGTTCTATCCAATTGAGGTGTTGTACAACTTAAGTATCTTACTTTGTGATAAGCTTTTTGAGACACTGAAAGTCCTCTTTTTTTCTGACTTTTTGAGACACTGAAGGTTCCCCTTGTTTCATTTCTGATTTATAATCCTTTTTTGACACTGAAGAGCCTCCTTACTTAATTTCTTACTTTCTAGATTAAAATTGCTTCCCATTTCACGATGAGCTCTTTAAGACACTATAGGGCCTCCTTACCTCATGGCTGAGTTTTTTTTCCATAACAAAATCAGTTGTCTTTTTTTCTTATGTGCTTTTGAGACACAGAATAGCCTCCTTACCTAATGTCAGACCTTTTTGAGATTAAAATCCCTTCCTTTTTTGATGAGCTTTTTAAGACTCTGAAGGTTCTTATTGTCTCATTTCTGTCCTATTCTAGATTGTAATCCCTTTTCTGGAAACACTGAAGGGCATCCTTACTTAATGTCTGACTTTTTTTTAGATTAAAATGGCTTCCTATTTCATGATGAGGTTTTATGAGACACTGGAGAGCATTCTTACTTGATTAATTAAAATAGGTTGCTTTTTTCCTCATGAGCTTTTGAGACACTGAAGGGCTTTCTAACTCCATGTCAGACTATTTTTCTAGATCAGTTCCTTTTTATGATGAGCTTTTTGAGGCAATGGAGGGCGTTTTTACTTCATTAATTAAAATAAGTGGCTTTTTTCTCATGAGCTTTTGAGACAATGGAGGGCCTTCTTACTTTGTCTCTGACTATTTTTCTAGACCCTTTTTATGATGAGCTTTTTGAGGCACTTAAGGGGCTCCTTACTTAGTTTTTTACTTTTCTAGATTAAAATACATTTTTTTTCACGATGCTTCTTTGTTTTGAGACACTGGAGGGCCTTCTTACTTGATGGCTAACTTTTTTCTAGATTAAAATGATTTGCTTTTTTCTCATTAGCTTTTAAGACACTAAAAGGCCTTCTTACTTTGTCTCTGACTTTTTTTCTAGACCCTTTTTATGATGAGCTTTTTAAGGCACTGAAGGGACTCCTTACTTCATGTTTCACTTTCTCTAGATGAAAATCTTTTTTTCATGATGCGCTTTTTGAGACACTGGAGGGCCTTCTTATTCCATGGCTGCCTTTTTTCCCAGATTGAAATTATTTTTTTCATCGTGTGCTTTTTGAGACTTCTTACTTCATGGCTGACTTTTTTTCTAGATTAAAATCATTTGCTTCTAGTGACGAGCTTTATGTATTATTTTTTTCTCATAAGCTTTTTAGACCCTGGAGGGCCTTCTTATTTTGTCTCTGACTATTTTTTAGACCTTTTTTATGATGAGCTTTTTGAGACACCGAAGGGACTCTTTACTTCGTGTTTCACTTTCTCTAGATCAAAATCTTTTTTTTTTTTTCATGGTGCGCTTTTTGAGACACTGGAGAGCCTTCTTACTTCATGGCTGCCCTTTTTCTAGATGAAAATCACTTGCTTCTTGTGATGAGCTTTTTCAAACACTGAAGGGATTCCCTAATATAAGGCATGTTTATTATTTATAATGAATTTTTTGGAACCAGATCATCTTTATGGTGGGACGGGGCTACCTGTCCCCCGACCTAAGCAAGGTGAGGAGCAACTGCCCCAAGGCCATGAAGAGGCTGATGGCCGACTGCCTCAAGAAAAAAAGGGAGGAGCGACCTCTTTTCCCTCAGGTAGATCAACAATATTCGCATTACTTTGATTTTCTATAATTCCGCAATATAAGGTGCACAGGATTATAAAATGTTGCCCCAAAATCTTGTCTTTTGTGATATTTAGTTCATATGTAAGGTGCACTGGACTCTAAGGTACATGGAATTAAAGATACTTTAAGGTCTAGGGTTGCACCACAAAAACAAAGTACTCTGCATTAGCACACAGGGTGATCATTCAGAATATATCAATGATCACAATTGCATAACAATGAATGCAACAGGAATTTAACCCGGATTGTGGGGTGGCGTGGCGTCGCCTGGATTTCATCCACTTGACCAGCGTTTGGCCAACCTGGTCCTCTATAGATGCATGTCCTGTATGTTTTTGAAGTATATTTTCTCCATCACCTGAGTTTGAGAAGAGAAACCTCCAAAACAGGCAGGACATTCGGCTCTTGAGGACTGGTTTGGCCACCTCTGCACTAGACCGTTAGGAAAAAGCACCAGGGAGCCTCTAGGGAGCGCCAAAGACCTGCATGTGGCTCTAAAACAGGTTTAGCAGGTGGATAGGTCTGATTTTGTTGGAGATGGAGAATGTAGAGCATATTGCACAATGCAAATCTGCAAAGTAGTGAACCAGCGATAAGACACGTGAAGTAGCAAGGCGTCTCTGTATTTACCAAATTTTCACTTCATTTATAAATCGTTTAATGTTGTTTCCAATAGTGTTCTTTCCAGAATTTGCCCATTTAGAGTGATGATTTTTTATGTTTTTATTACAAAGACTATGAAATAAGCAAGTTAGCGTTATTCTTGAAATTCCAATGTAAGCACTCTGGTAGGCTTATTTCATTGATTTTTTTATTTTTTTAGATTTTGGCGTCTATCGAACTCCTGGCCCGCTCGCTCCCAAAAATCCACCGCAGCGCCTCGGAGCCGTCCTTGAACCGTGCCGGCTTCCAGACCGAAGACTTCAGCTTGTACGCTTGCGCCTCGCCCAAGACGCCGATACAGGCGGGGGGCTATGGTAAGTGGGAGGGATTTTAAACCACAAGCCCCGCCCTTTCCCCCCATCTTATTACCATTTGTTTATAATTTACCTTCCAGGGGAGTTTTCCGCCTTCAAGTAAGCGCTGCGCTTCTTCCCAACTCGTCAGCACTCGGAAAAGTCCGACCGTCCTCGTCACCGATTAATCGATTAATTACTGGGGGAAGGGGGGTTAAAAAACAAAACAAACAACCGAAACGTCGTCTTCAGCGTTCGCTTCCTCCACCCACCCAAAAAGAAAAACACAAAATGAACGCAAGAAAAAGCCCTAGGAGGCGGGGCTAATGCGACAAGGGGCGGAGCAAAATGGTGCAGGGGCCGCAATGAAGAAAGAGGCCTGCTGGGGGCGATGTTCCACCCGGGGCCATTGAAGGAAACAGAGGGGGTGAAACCTATGAATAACTTAAAATGATTGAAGGAGATTTTTTTTTTGTCTGAGTGGGAATTTTCTGAGAAATGTTCTCAACTTTAAGATCCCCCACTCCCATGCTATGAATGAGTGTGGGAATTTCGGGAAATATTTTCCCGTCCACGCCGCTTTACTGGACCCCCTCCACCAATTTATTTTCTTTCTCTTCATGCTACGACTGAATGTGGGAATCTGCAGTAGAAATATTTATTTTTAGGGGGGGTTGTGGACATCGAGGACGATTTTTGCCCCCCCATTATTACCATTATTTGTCATTCTATGACATTTTATTTTTTTGGGGGAGCGTTGTAAGTTTTGTCATTGTTCCAGTTTCAGCTCACACTCCTCCCCCCAAAAACGGAAATATTATTTTTTGGGATTTTTGATATTTTGGACAAAGCACCAAAATGTGGTTTGTTCCAGCAATGTGTTTTGGGCGGTTCATTTTGCCTTTTTTTATTTTAAAATTTTCAGCTCAAATGTTATTTTTCTGCCGGTTAGGGTAAACATCTTATGACCGTTTTTGACATTCCCAGCAACTTTTCTTCATTTTTTTTCTTTTTTTTTTGGGGATACAGACGCTGCCCTACTTACGAACGAGATCCGGTTGATCGTTCGTAGGTTGAATCTGTTCGTAAGTTGCTTCAGTTCTATATTTTTTATGTTTGAGGTTTATACAAGAATGTTTTAAGGCTTGTACAAGTAACCTGTATTGTTTTGTACAAAAAACATTCAAATAATATGCTCTATAAAGTTGAGTTTGACTTAATTTTGGAAGATAAGCTTCAAGAGGTCCTCCTCCGTGGTAAAAAGTAGCCGAAAAAAAGCACTCCGACCATTTTCTCAACCGCATCAAGCTTTCTTATTCCACTTTCATTTCAAAAGAAACAGCTCGCCTCTTCTTTACACTCTACCCCAACCATATTGAATGGATGCACGAGATATTAAACAGTAAAAACGTCAAAGTTCTATAATATAGAAAGTATAGCATGTTTACACACGAACTAGGAAGAGGAAGCTGATTTTTTTTTTCCTCCGGGTGGATGCTGGGTGACTTCTCACAGCGCCACACGCTGTCCTGTACTCGGAAAAAGGTGCACACAATAGAAAATCTAACTTACAGGCAATGTCCAAATATTTTTTGAACATTGCGAAAAAAATGTTCGTATCTACCGTTTTTCGTAACTCGAATGATCGTAAGTGGGGAAGCGTCTGTACGAAGAAAATATAAGGACAATTTCAAAATCTTTTGGCCAATAGCAACAGCTTTCATGACAGTTTTTGACATTCCAAGCTACAAGCATCTTTTGAGTGCATTTTTGTGTTTCGGATTTGATTCTTTTCCCTTTTTAAATGATAAAAGTGAAAGCGTTTTACAGCTATTGATTCCCCCCTGTTGAATTTGAATGTAAATGTATGCGTTTTCATTTTTTAATTATATAAGTGAAACAAAATGGTCCAACTTTCACATTTTTGGGCCAATTTAAGTGACAACAGTTTTTAGCATTCCAAGCAACAAACCTTTCTGGTTTATTTTTGATTTTTCAAAGTTGATTTATTTCTCCCCTTTAAAATATTTCTGGATGGTAAACAGCAATGAGATTTTGCAGTTGTTCATATTTTTTTGTTACACCTTTTATTATTTGTACAGCTGATTTCTTTTTTTTTCTTTTTTTTCACCTTTATAAAGTTTTTGGATTTTTTTTTTAATGCACTGAGCTCATTTGAGTGTCTTAAGATTTGTCTGGGGGTTTTGTTGTGCTGCTGATTTTTTTCTCCCCTTTTTAAAGGGGCAGTGTGTGTTATTTGACCACTAGATCTTGCTGTATAGTGTAGAGCAAGCAAAAAGGAGTGCTGGAAAGCACAAGGAGGAATACAAACTAAGGAGACATAGTGACCAAAAAACACATTTTTCCTCTTTTTTTCGTTTTTTTGTTTTTTGGGGGTACCCGCCGAAACAAGATGGCCGACAATCATGTCGGCTCCATCATCACTTGTATTTTACAAATTTTGTATGATATATTTCGCTTCCTGTTTAAACACTTGTTTTTTATTTAATAACTAAGGTTATTTTTAGCACCAGGAGGCGCAAAATAATACACATTGTCCCTTTAATTATTTTTTTTAACGATAAAATTGAGAACTCTTTGCTCTCCTCCCACCATTTTTTTTTTCACATTTTCTGAGCTGCAGTTTTTATCCCCTTTCCAGATTCCACAGTTCTCGTTTTATCCATTATTCCTTTTTTGGACCACATTCCATTTTTATATGCACTGAAAAGATATTTCTGAGTATTTTTATAATAATTATTATCATTGTCCCTCATAAAAAATGGCACCCTGTATTTTTTGTGCTTGTGCACTTTCATTTTCCGTCTATTTTGTGTGATTTTTTTGTTCAGGTTGCCTAAAAATCTCTCCATGCTAGGATCTACATTCCATTTTTTTTTTAAAGAGACGGTGTGTATTATTTCACCACTAGATGTCACTGGTGTAGTGCAACTGAAAACCAGTGCTCAAAGGCACAGGGAAGAAGGCAAACTACAGCGACTCAAAGTGATATCATGCCCGCGGCTTTTTTGACTTTTTTTGGGTAACCGTAGCAGCACGATGGCACCCACCTTCCCTTGAAGTGAGGGTCTTGTTATTTCAAATCATTTTCTCCACTGAATATTTCTAAAAACGCACGGTTACATGGTCGTGAGTGTATTCCTGCTTATTATTTAAATCCTTATTTTGTTTATCGAATTAAGTTTTTTTAACCACTGGGAGGAGCTGAATAATACACACTGTCCCTTTAATGCACTGTGTTTTTATTTTTATTTTTCAAGATATATCGATTCCAAGTTTCTTTCATTGATTATTTTTATATGTATATTTTGTTGCATTTTATTGACACTCCGTTCCGGATTTCGTTTCTCCTTCGATGCCGTTGACGACTAAAGACGTCTTACTGAAACTGGCTGGGAATGGTTATTTATTTTTAATTTTTTGGGGGGGGAGATTATGATTTTGTAAAGACCTGCAGTATTTTTTCCGTGATTTTGATTTTTTTTAATTTGTGGCCAAATACGTCCAAGACTTTTGGACTTTGCACTTTGTTGTCAGGAATTGAAAAATATTCGAGACTAATCGGCCACTTGCCTTTTTTTGTGTCATTATTATCGTTATTGTCCAGAATGGACGAAGCACATTTCGCTCAACGGGAACTGAAGTTTTTTTTTTTTTCCCCCTGCAATTGTTTTGCTTTTGGAATGGAAAAATCTCGTCGAAACTTAGAAAAAAAATCAAGTTTCCGGATGACGATTGCGCTCTTCCTTTTCCAGTTTTTGGCAGCTATTGTTTTTCACAGTAATGTTTCTTATTATTATTTTTTTCATCCTTTTAAAGTCTCAAGTCCCTTTTGACGTTTTTTTTCGGGGGGTGCGGGCGGGGCTTATCATTTTTCCAAAGTGTGACGATTAAAGAAATGCAGTTCAAATAACTATCGAAAACAAATTGAAGTCCGGAAATCCAAACATTTTCAGTACAAAAAGTATTTTTTGTATCTTAATGCGTAGGGGGGTCATTTTTTATTGTATTATTTTTCAAGCATAGGTTTGGGAATTGTTTTTATTTTTTTGTCATTTCTTTGCACATTTTTCGGTTGTGTTTAACTGTATTTCTAATTTTTGCAATGCATCATATTTTTAACAAAAAACTTTCATGCTTTGCACCTCGGCAAATGTGCCCCCACCCCGCACCCTCATGTTACAAAAATACAAAAACATGTTTAAAAAAAAAAACGTGTTTGTTTGTTTACTCAATGTCAACTATTTATTAGTATCATTTTTTTCTTGTTTTATTGAGTTCCTTTCATGAAGCAATTTTTTGGGGTAAGCAGTTGAAATGCACAGACTTGAAAAGTGTGATTCTTTATCCCCCCTCTGGTTTACATTCTTATTGAGTTTACACTGTTTTGATGTTTTTTTCTCTCCATCTTCTTAATGACCTTCCCACAAGAGTCCCCCTTTAAATGGTCCTCCTTTTTTCTCTGGAAGCTTTCAATCGTGCTGCTTAATTTTCTTTATCATTTTTTTTTTCTCCGACCCCCCCTTTCTGTAAATAGTGTACAAAACCTCTCGAAAGCATGAGAGAAGAAACTTGAAAATGTTTTGAAAAAGGTTCCGTGTGCAAAAGAAAAACATATTTAATTCTGTATTATAAGGAAGAAATCTTGATGTATTTGTTGTGAATATGAAAAATTCTATTAAAGTGCATGGAAATCGACTTGTTGTTCTTACTGGAGCCGCTGGGTGTCAGCATTGCGCCGAAGTCTCCAATATCCATCTTGGCTCTTCATTTTTGTTAGTTTTTTTCTCCTTTAATGGCGTCCCAGAAAAAAAGTGGGGAACATATTATTCACATTTTTTTTTTCCAATATATCCGTATGTCCAAAAAAAACCCGACAAACAAGGTTGGCAGCGCCCCCTTTTCACATGACTTGGAGTTCCAGCTTTCGTCCAGCAGGTGGCCAAAAACCCGAGATATTCTTGGCAAGTGAGGCTTTGAAAATAAACTTTTAGATTTTTAAAAACTTCACACTTGTATTGACTACATTTTTATTTGTGTAATTGAAAAAATACATTTTCATTTTTTTCTTGTCAAAACTTAATATCAGTATTATGTTTATATAATTATATTATTTATTTTTAATTTCTGCCTTTATTTGTGTGATTAAAAGAAGTAAAAATATACCTGCATATGGGTATATTTTTTTTCTTGTCAAATAAAAGAAATTACATTTTTGTATACTGTGTTTTGACTTTTATATTTTTAATTCAAATTTAAACATTTTTTCAAGTGAAATAAAAATGACTACATTTTTATTTGTCTAGTAAAACAAGAAAAACAAAGATATATCTTTTGAAATGATCTGCATTTATATAGCACTTTTCAAGTCAATGACTTCCCAAAGCACTTTAAATTGTGCTTCACATTTCCCAATAGCGGCCGTGTAAGGCGCTAACCTGCTTATTGGGGGTATTGGGGATTCAGTGTCTTACCCAAGGACACTTCGGCATGTAACACGGACAAGCTGGGATTCGAACTGGGATCCCTTGATCCTAAAGCGATCGCTCTACCTCCTGAGCTACTGCCGCCCCTATAGTAAAATAAAAATATCCCCTTTTTAGATTATATTTTGACATTTATTTGGATGAAGAATAATAAATACCAAAAAAAACCCTTTTTATTTAAAAAAAACTACTGTGAAATACGATCCAATTTTTAATTTCAAATTTTTGTTTGATAAAATAAATCAATTTTATATATTTTATATTTTACATATTATTTTATTTTTATTTTTTTGTGAAATGAAAACTTAATTTTTTTTTATTGACTATATAAAGTCTAGTAAAATCCAAATCCAATTATTTTGTATTTCAACGTTGTTTCTTATTTGGGAATAATGAGATTGAATCCAGATTTCTAAATATTCCTGACTATCTTTTAAATGGGTCATAGACTTTTATTTTTCAAAACCGTTTTTCGATTTCAATGAGCAACAGGAATCGACTTTTCATCTCGGAATCGGATGCAAGCGATGGTTCAAGGTGACCTTTGAGGCCCTCAAATTTGGACGGCCCATTTCCATTTTGTTTACGCTCCGATAGGCAAACGATTAAATCGTATTCGGCGGCTGTTAAATCGACGCAAGACTAATCTGTGGGTTTTCTGGAGTGGCTGTCGCTTGCAGGAATATTGTTTAGTTTGATGTGTGGTGCGGTCGTTATATCACCATCGGTGCTTGCTGCTAGCATTCCGATTCTGGACCGATTCCAGAGAATAACTTGATTTTCTGATGCAAATTGGGGGCGTGGTCACAGCTTCCTCCCAGGAGAAAGATAGTTTTTTTTAAAAATTCCAATTAATAGTTCCCTCCTCCAGCTAAAAATCAATTTCAATTGAGTGTTTTGAACGATTAAAAGTGATAAATTTAACAGTAGGCAGTCCGAAAAATGAGCAATTACTGTCCAGAGTAGTTAAAATTAATTAATTATCCAATACGAAGCCTAAAAATAAGCCCTGATTGTTCAAAGTCACAAATTTTTCGAGGCAGATCTTAAATTATTTTAATTGAGTGTTTGAACAATTAAAGGTGATAAATTCAACAGTAGGATGTCCAAGAATCGAGCAATTACTGTCCAGAGTCACTAATCTCTTGAGACTGATTTTAAATGTTTTTTTTATTCAGTGTTTTGATTTTGAACAGATAAAAACAATTAATTCTCCAAAGTGAAGCCCAAAAATAAGCCATGGTTGTCCAGATTCACAAATCTTTCGATGCAAATCTCAAATAATGTTAATTGATTTGAACCATTAAAAGCGTTTGATTCTGCAGAATATTGTCCAGCATCACAATATTCTTGAGACAGATCTCAAATTGCTTCTAATTGTGTTTTTGAACGATTAAAACCCATTAAATCAGCAGAAGAAACCCAAAAATGAGGAATTGAGTCCAGAGTCACAAATCTTTTGAGCTATATTCCAAATTATTTTTATTGATTTTTTTTTTTTTTTTTTTTTTTTTACGATTAAAACCATTAATTCAAGAGAAGGAACCCAAAAACGAGCAATTATTGTCCAGGGTCACACATTTTTGGAGACATCTCAAGAATTTTAATTGAGTGTTTTAAATGATTAATTCTACAGAAAGAAGCCCAAAAATGAGTATTTATTACCCAGGGTCACAAATCTCTCAAGGCGGATCTCAAATTATTTTAATTGAGTATCTTAAACAATTAAAAGTGATTAATTTGTAAAAAGTAAACCCAGAAAGGAGCATTTATTGTCCAGAGTCACAAATCTTTTGAGCTTGATCTCAAATGATTTTAATTGAATGTTTTGAACAATTAAAAGAGATTAATTATGAAAATGTAAGCCCAAAAATGAGCATTTATCATCCATAGTCACAAATCTTTTGAGCTCAATCTCAAATGATTTAAATTAAATCTTATGAACAATTAAAAGTGAATAATTCTGACGAAGTAAGCCCAAAAATAAGTATTTGTTGTCCAGAGTCACTAATCTTCTGAGATAGATCTCAAATTATTTTAATTGAGTTGGTTTTTTTTTGCGATTAAAAACCATTAATTCAATGTTTTGAGTGTTTAATTCTACAGAAAGCAGCCCCCAAAATAAGTATTTATTACCCAGGGTCACAAATCTCTCAGGGCGGATCTCAAATTATTTTAACTAGTGTTTTGAGTGATTGATCCTTCAAAAAGGAAGACCAAAAATGAGCAATTATTACAAAGGGTCTCATATCTCTCAAGGCGGATCTCAAATGATTTTAATTGAGTGTTTTAAAATATTAAAAGGGATTCATTATGAGGAAGTAAGCCCAAAAATGAGCATTTTTTGTCCAGAGTCACAAATCTTTTGAGCTAGATCTCAAATGATTTTAATTGAGGGTTTTGAGTGATTGATTACTTCAAAATGAAGCCCAAAAATGGACATTTATTACCCAGGGTCACAAATATCTCAAGGCGGATCTCAAACTATTTTAATTGAGTGTTGAAGTGATTACTTCTGAAGATGATATTCCAAAATGACCAATGATTGTCCAGGATCACAAATCTATCGAGACACATCTCACACCAGGTGCAGATGTGAAGTATAGTATTCTCATTTGAACACAGTTACCATTAATCGGATGTGGTCGTTTGTTAATATGATCCCCATTAAAATGTTTTCATTACTATTTAAATTACTTGCTCATGTAAAGTAGTTTGCATGAATACGATTTATCGGTTGAAGTCGTTTGTTAACCACACGCCCTAAAAGTGCATGGATGCGAAATGTGCCTCCCAATTTAACTTCTTTTGAATCAGTTTCACCGATTTTTGGGGCAAAGTGGCGTAATAATCGAGCAAAAGAGCATCTAGGCCAGGGATCGGGAACTTTTTCGACCTAAAGTGCCACAAAAGCAAAAATATTTAGATTTTTTTTTTTGAGTGAACCATTTTATATATTTTAAGACAAAAGTCAACATACTTTCCACACAAAAGCTAATTTTTCAGAATATTGAGGATGTGATAAAATCTATGTCATAATAATAATGCCTGTGTCTCAAATCATAAGGTTATTTTTGTCCTGAATAATGGTTTCAGAACAAGGTGCAAGCAGAGATTTGTGTAAAAATGTCACAAAATACTGCAAACAAGGATCCCAATGTATTTACTTTCAGTGCATACAGACTGCACGCGTCCTGTCCTGCGTATAGCTCCACCCATTCCTACCGCTCACCCAATCCAATTGCTCCAGGTGCTTTGCTAGCGCTTCTTGGAAAAACGTTAGTTTTGGGTTAGAGTTTGTTCTGGGGCTTTTCATCATTATGTGTCCCAACAATGAACATAGATTGATTAATAAGCTTCCATTTAAAGTCAAGTCATGTTTATTTGTCTCAAAAGGCTGCACAGACCACCGACTATTATTACACCATCCCCTGATCTAAAACCTACATGAGGGCAAAGAAAAACTCAAAAACCTCAACATGAAGAAAATTAAGAAACCTTATTTCTCTATTAATTTTTAGGAGATTCAAAGCCAAAACGGTGTCTGTTGGTGTGATACCTTGACACTCAACAGTAGTTAAATTTCTGTCCTATAGATACTGGACCGAAATCTCTGATGATTAGTATCATTTCGGCTTTGCATGTGACACAATTCATGCTATGTTAGCAGTATATTAACATGCGCAATGTCTATTTTTTCTCCGAGCCATATGTACTCCTGAAAAGAGCCATATGTGGCTCGCCAGCCATAGGTTCTCGACTCCCGATCTAGACCATAATCCAGTTTACCGGTCTGAGAATACCAAATGTGGGTTGAATATTTATGCTCCCCAGTGGGCGTTGGGGGAGCTTTTTTCGAATTTATTGTTACCGATTAGTATGCCGATGCGAGTTTAGTGTGAATGTCAGCCAGACATCGGCACGTCAACGCCAAACTTGTATGCCACGCCTCCTCCATTGTCGTATAATATTATGAATTATAAATGGTATATTGATTCCGATTATAGATATCGGTTCTGATAGGCTTTTCTTTTGGCCGATACTCAGGATAAACTGTCCTCTAGAAGTCGTTTTTAAATTTGGAAAATTGCCATTTATTTTATATCATGTTTTAAACATTTGTGTACTGATTTAGAGTTTATATTCAGGTATTGGTCTCAGGAAGAAGGGTTTCATTGTTTATCGGTATCAGTCTTTAAAAGCAGGATTTAACCAATTATCAATGTCCAGAAGAGAGATTTTATTGGGTATCTGAAAGCAGGTTTTTATTATCCTCAGAGGCAGGATAATAGCGAATATTGGTCTCCAGATGCAAGATTTTTTGCGGTTATCTGGTATCTGAAAGCAAGATTTTATCAGTATCGGTCTCCAGCGGCAAGATTTTATCGGACTCCAGAAGCAGGAACTTATTGATCATTAGTCTCCAGAGAGAGGCACGATTTTATCAGTTATCTAGTATCTAGTCACAAGATTTTATCAGTATCTATCGCAAGAGGCAGGATTTTTATCAATTATCGGTCTCTGGATGAAGGATTTTATCCGATTCTGTATTGGTATCGGTCTGGAAGCAGGATTTTATCGGCTATTTGATATCTAGAAGATTTTATCAGTTCTGGTGTCCAGAGACAAGATTCGATGCAGGGTTTTATCTGTTATTCGTTCGGACAGAAAGCAGGAATTTTTACCGGCTATCTGATATCTAGAAGCAAGATTTTATGGTATTGTATCCAGAAGCAGGATTTTATCAATTACCACTATCGGACTTTGGAAACAGGATTTTATTGGTTTTCGGTATCAGTCTGTAGAGGCAGGATTTCATTGATTATCTGTATCATTCTCTGGAAGCAAAATTTTATCCGAAGCAGTCTGGAAGCAGGAGTTTATCATCTAAAACAAACATTTTATCAGTATTGGTATCCAAAGGCAAGATTCTATTGATTATTGAAATCAGTGTCTGGAGGCAAGATTTGATCTGTTATTGGTATCAGTATCCAGAAGTAGAATTTTATCATGATCAGATATAAGTAACTTTTGATTGGTTTTCGTGTTGATCTCTGAAAGCAGGATTTTATCTGTTACCTGGTATCTAAAAGCACAATTTTATCACTATGGCTCTCCAGAGGCAAGATTATATAAGTTTCCATAAGCAGAAATGTATCAATTATTGGTATCGGTTTCTGGAAGCAGGAATTTATCATTTATTTAGTATCTAGAAGAAAGCTCTTATCAGTATTATTCCCAATAGGCAGGATTTTATTGATTTACTGTATCTGTCTCCAAAGGCAGGATTTTATTGGTTATTGGTATTGTTCACCAGAAGCAGGATTTATTATGTCATCTGGTATCTAGAAGCAAGATTTAGTCTAGATTGGTCACCAAAATTCAGGATTATGATTGGTTATTGGTTTCCGGAAGCACAGATTTAATCATTATTGGTCATCAGTCTCTGGAATTGTATTAGTTATTAGGTATTTAGCACCAAGATTTTGTCGATATCAGTCTCTAGAGGGAGGACATTTTTGGTTTCCAGAAGCAGTAATTTAGTAGGGGGAAAAAACAGTTATCCTGCATTCATAATTACGATTTCTTAATTGAAAAAAGTATCTATAGTAGTATCTGTACACTCAGTGACTTCAAACAATGAAAGGGAAAATCACTTTCGATGCTTTCTCCGATTCATCGGCGAGAGTTCTGGTCTTCTTAGCAGGTTCCTCCAATCGAATCTTCTCAGCAAGGTGACACTTTGTCACGGTCGCTATCGCTAACCTGATAAAAATAAACGCCCCCTTCCCCAAACATCCACTTTGGGTGGGGGTGGAATCGAATTTCCGCGATCGAGCAGATGGCGCCCGATTGTAAGGATTAGCAGAAATTAGCGAGAGAGCAGTTTGCAATAAACGATTCTTCAAGGTCGCTGATGAAGGTCGCGGCTGGCGCGTGTAAATCGTCCACAAGGGGGGCTTCAAAAGGGGCATTGATTTTTTTTCAATTTATCGGTTTATTTTTCCTTTGTTGTCGCTGCCGGCGGTCATTAACTGAGGCTGTGAAAACAGCAGATGGCTAACTATTGGTTATCTGGAAATATGTATCGGTCTCGAAACAGTAGTTCATCAGTTCTCTGGTATCTAAAAGCAAGATTTTATTGTTATGGGTACTGTTGTAGAAATTGGAGGTCCGATAATCGAGAGAAAGTCTTCTCATAAGTGGATAAAAGAAATAGACAGGAGCCAGTCTCGTTACGGAGGGAGATTGTCACTTTATTGATGTGTCAATAAAGATCTCACAGAGCAGGGAAAATGACAATGTATTTAAAGCTGGTAGTGACGATTAGGCTTCGATTGAGTACACCCCAAAAGGCGGTCCTGTATCACGTATCAAGTACAGAGCGTCCCGTCCCTTGCACGCTATCTTCAAGGAAACTTAATGTCTGCCAAGAGTATCTTCAAGGATGTCTACCCGACCTTTTCCCACAAACGTAAAAGCAAGTCTTTCTAAATTTCTACATGTATGCAAATCCATTCTACATTTGCAAATGTATTTGCCACAACATATCCCCCCTTTTTTTTTTTTTTTTTTTTTTTTTCTTCTGTTACCTTATCCCCCCTTTTGGGAGTTTATACTCCCATTTTGAATGGAAATTAAAATTGAAAATCAATACAGAGTAGTGGCAAAGTATTACAAATCATAGACATCAATACACGGACAGAGTTTACGCGAATCGAAAATAAAATAAAATTCTGGCGGTCAGCCTGCTGTGATCATTCTAACTTTCATTGTTCATGTTTCATTTACAAAAACCCCCAACACTCCAAACATCTGACCCATGCACTAACCCCCCCTTCATTTATCTTTATCCGTACACACTGGATTATACACGCGGACCGTCGACGGTTGATCGGTACGTGATAAAGGTAAATGAATAAATGAACTGATAAGTGAGTGATAACAAATTTCGGTAACAGTCGTCGATACATTCCAAGATGAGTGCATGACTGGATAGTGATATCCACATTGGCCTTTGGCCTGACCCCCGTGAACAATTTGAAGACCATGCATTGTCGTATTCGTCAACGGGTGTCGTGAAGTCAGATGTTGGAGTGAGTGTTCATCCCAGCAGGCATCACGCTCAGTTTCCATGCAGCGAAAAACCCGGAAGCGACGATGCATCCTGACCATCCCAGACAGCAGCTTGCTCCCCGGCAGTGTGACATACCAACAAAAGAATCACAATCAGAAACCAATATATTTGTTGCTGTTATTCCTAGTGCTATATAGTGCGTTGCGTGTTTAACAATAGTGCTAATTGATATCGTATTCAGTCCAGATCATCATATGTGTCTCTTTCCGCAGATGCTCCATTTTTATTATAATGTAGACTGACTATTAACGTTGCCAGATAAAATTCAAGGTGTTGAATTTAGTTGAGTCATCTGTTCTTCCTCACTTAGGAATAGGCTTGGATATTTAATCACTAACTGTGCTCATTGAGCTTCTGCCACCCTAGTATTAGCCACTACTGTCATTTGTTCTCCAAAAGTCTTAAGAATTCCTCTTTTAAGAATAGGTATGGCACAGAAACACAACAAACACATAATTATTACGACAGTTAGCACAATAATTTCCCCTTTCGCTAACAGACTACCCCAGTACCCAAATGTAGACGAGAACCAATCAAAAGAGATACTGTTCTTTTCAGTATTTACTGTCACTTCATTGCTCAACTCACGAATCTTCGACAGTGCTTTCGTGAAGCTTCCTGCTTCGGCTGTGTATAAAGGTATATAAGTACAGCATTCCTCCTTTATCATATGACACACGCCTCCTTTACTGGCTAAGAGAAAATCGCTTTGCTCTCCTACTGCACTAAAGGCCTCGTTAATGTAATTAATGTAATTAATAAAACGTCGTTGGTTGTAATAAATCAATAAATGTAATTAAGCCATTCTGCGTTCTTATTCGGAGTTTTCCAGATAAATATCGATTCTAATCCAGACTTAATTTCATTCCTAACTTTAAATTCCTCTGGAATTCCTCCCGGTTGTCCGATGGTATCTAGCTATACACGTCTACCCGGAATATATGTTCTCTTTACTGCGGCCAATTGTCAACAAAAATATTTCATTTAATTACTTTTTCCCCTTTTCATTTCTTTCTTTTGTCACTTGCATGTCCCCCTCTTCTCTTTCCCTCAATGCCTACTTTCTTTTCCCCTTTTTACCGTCCTTTACTAACTTTTATCTTTCTGTATTTGTAACTTCCTTACTTGCTCTGCCAACAATCCATTTTCTACTTAACTTTCCCTTCTCCTACGCCCTCTAACACATGCTTTTTAGCCCACTAGTTTAATGGGAAATTGACATATAACCATCTCACTTATTTATTTAATTATTTATCTTTTATTTTTCTTTCCAAACCAATTCAATCTACTATCTTAGCCTCACCTATTTAATGTGAAAACGACGTGCATTGATCTACAATGATTCATCTTACTCATTTTTATTCGACTCAATGAATTTTTCCTCCATATTCAATGAAAAGAAAGAATTTACTCACGCTATTCCACTACTTTCGTACAACAATGCTTCCATCTCAAATTACTCCATCCCAATTCACTCAATTGGATTTTTCCTCGTCTTCACATTCCTTAATTTTCCAATTTTGAACTGAAAACTGGAATAGGTTAACCTTTTTCTTTTTGTTATTATCCTATCCTTTCTTGGTGTTATTCTGGCATTAACATAATCTAAAGCACCTAAAATAACCAAACATAATTTTTCTAGACTTTTCACCCCTAAATTCATCGTTTTCCAACTGAAAAAACATTTATTTTTCTGGGAACTCCATAGGCTCTCGGACGTTATGTTGCACACCCTTAGCGTCAAAACGATTTCTAAAAAAAACGAACGTTTTCGTTTCCAACGAGACGTGCTATCGGTTCTATCTAAAACAATACATTTTAAACCGTCTACCTCTTTAAAAACGTTTTTCTCGTCTCAATGAGTACTGTATTGTTCCCTTTTTCCTTTTCCTTCGATATTTTTCTGTTAATCCTTTCAGTTACGTGGGCCGATTAAACGCTGGACAACCATATAGACAAGAAAGATAAGAATACAGGAAAGAATACAAACACTTACAACATTGAACAAACATAAAACATATGACAAGACAGAGGGCCCACAAAAATTTAAGTTAATTAGTCAAATTAAGTCAGTGCACATTGAGGCCATGTGCCTACACAACTACCGAGTTAGGGTTATGGTTCTCCTCTTCTACACAATTTCCCGAACTTTACGTACTGGCCGTGCACTCATTTTTGGCTGTCGGCGTTGTAACCTCACTCTTCCGTGCTGTCGCCGTGGGTGTAGGTTTTTCTGGACTTTGGTGTGTCGGTACCCTTCTCGCCTGTATCGTCACATTAAGGTTTAGCATATTATCCGTCACTTTAGTCTGTACTGTCGTTAACACATTTGGTTTCCGGTAGTCCATCGGCACTCCGACTGGTTGCACGTTTTTATATTTATTTTAAGTGAAAATCAAAATCCCTACTATAAGATGCCCTATCCATTTTGAGCATTCTATCCCAAAATTCTAACTAGAAGATAAACAATTTATTTTTTAAATTGTCAGTTCTAAATTTCAAATTTTGCTTTTTCACTAAATACAGTCACTGGATCAGTTTAACCATTATCCTTGTCAGAATCATTTACCCTGATTTGAGTGTTTGAGTGTTCTCTTTTTTAGATTGATCACATCCGAGAAAAAATTTGTATGCACTTTTTATTTGCATTTTCTTTTGATTTTCAATGTGTTACCTTGCTGTTGGCCATTCCCCTCGAGGCAGATGACCAGGATAGATTGTCAATTGTCAATTTAACCCAAGAAAAGACGTTTTTATTGTTATGATTCACTCTTTGTCTTGCCTTTTATAAAAATCATAACCTATATATGATCTCTTCAGTAAGTAAACTTGTTCAAAATAACAGTATTTTGCAAAGAAAGCAGGTAATTCACGCTCAAAGTGAATGATTTTGCCAAAAATGAAAAATACCATCCCAAAATGTTCTCAATGTGGGCGATTTGCTAATGGTGAATGGTTATCTTAATTGATTTTTGTTAATCAATTTGACAAACATTGCAAATTTTGTAATATTACAACATTTCTTCTGTGTAATACTTTTCTATCCGTCCAAATTTCGTAATTTGAATCTCAAAAAACAGTTATATGGAGAGCTTATTCAGAAGACAATTTTTCATCAATTTCGGAAAAAACTAGGTTTTAACTTATTTTTACGGAATGTCTCAACTTCCCCCCTGAGTTAAAACCTAAGTTCACAATCTATGTCTCTCTTTCGTCTGACTCATCCCATAATACTCGGAATTACAGTAATTCAACTTGTCTTCTATCGCAATTGCACTATTTATACACGTCCTTCTACTCAATCAAGGAAGCAAGGTTTAGGGCGCTCTTAGGAGAGGGATGACTGAGTATGGGCGCCAAGAGTGGACTGAGAGTGAGATCGTGGCCACTGTGTTGTGCGGTGCAGAGACGATCCAGTTTTATTAAGACGACAGCAGAGTGCGTGTGTGTGTGTGTCGTATCGATACTAATAACTAAATGGAGTGGAATGGAACTATGATGACTATAACATGAAACCAAACGAGACGTCACGCTCTATAGAGAATTATCGACCTATTTCATCATCGCCTACAATCAGCTCAAAAAATTTTTTTTCCAACATTCTGCTTCTTAGAAAGAACCTAAAAAGAAATCCGTCATTAAAAGCGCAATTAACCACCAGTCCATCGTCCCAAAAACAATGGTTCTAAGTCAAGGGTGGGCAAACTTTTGGCGTCACGAGCCTGGGGACACACCCAGTTTTTCTCATTTACAGTTATGATGTTATATTTCATTATATTTATTTCATGTTTATCTATTTTGTGTATATGTATGAACCCCTACTGAACACCAGCATACCTTCAGGGCAATTGCAGTTGATTCAACAAGGTTCGTTTGCTTTCGGAACGGACTAATCCCGTTTCAATCCAATTGATTCAAATTGATAATGTGTTTCGATTTACAATAGTTTCATCATTCCATATTTACTGCTAGAACCAATTAAACTTATAAGTAGAGGTACAACTGTGTTATTGTAGTTGTGCACGTATGTAGTATTTCTGTCATGTCCAGCATGGTCGCCGTGGCGACCGTCTAATTTGCATGTGTCCTTCTTAAGGGCTTGCCCGTTCTGAGTAAAAGCCTGTTTTATGAGTATTCCTAGTCTGAGTTCCTGTTTGCCTGTAGGCCAGTTGCTGTTTTGTTTTTTTTCTGAGCGTTGGACAATTTTCCTGTTAGAAGTAACCGGTCGTTAAGCGATTGAGTTCTGGTCCGCTCTGCACTTAACTCAACCATTCCTGCAGTAGTATCTTATAATATTCACAAAATAAGATTCTGTAATATTTTCGAAGTCTGTTGTAGTATTTTTGAAGGATTTTTTTTTTAGTAGCGCTAGTATTAATGCCGTTGTAGTTTTGTAGCAGTATTCTTGCAGAATTTCTGTAGTTGGTCTTTTTAGAATTATAGCCGTACCATATACTATGTCCCGTTTTCCAAGCTCTATATTCCGTTTTCTAGTAATTTCATAGAATTTCTGTAGTAGGATTTACATTATTGTAATACTTTACCATCCCATTTCTTGTTCTCCTTTGGTTTACTGCACATGAATGGCTGGATTAAACCCTAGAGGTTTAATTCTGACCCAATTGTGGAAAAATGTATTTGATAATGTTACTTCCGGCGCCGTCACGAATGGCAGCCACTCTAGCAGCTCCCGTGTTATTTTCGCTACTTTTGTGATTTATTTATTTGTTTATTTATTTTTGTTTACTTTATCAGTGCCTTGCAACACTTGGATTACTTTCTATCCTATGGATATGACTTTCAACTCGCAAAAATACGTACATTAAACAACACCACCTACATTGGACATTACCGAATCTTACTGCAATATGTATTCTGTGTAGCACTATTTAGTTACTCTATATAACATGCTAAAGTGGGCATTTGCACGTCACACTGGGTATTTGTATATTGTATTCTTTTGGCTTTATTATTGTATTGTTCTCAGCTCAGGGATGCTGCTGGAAATGTGAATTTCCCTCAGGGGATGAGTGAAGTATCTATCTATCTATCTGATTAATTCGTTCACCCCTGTGCTCAGCATCTTTTTCTATAATAAAATTTTATGTATTGCGTGGTACGTATCTTCTTATTCTAAAGCAAAACAACATGTTATGTCTATGTTTATTTGCCTTCAATTAGATATTGATCCTTTTAATTTCCTTTTATTTTTATAGCTTATCTATAAAAATACTGTTATATGTTTTGCACAATGCTGACAACTTCTTTTTTGCACTACAATGACTATTTTTCACCAAATGCATATTTACACAAACCTCAACTGTATTTAACATTCTAAATGCACATTCTTGTGTAAATATTGTATTAATTATAACTATAACCTTATCTTTTCCGATCCTTTACCTAACTTTGAAGATGGAGTGTCATGCCAAATTTAATTGTCAGTTACAATATGTGAACCTGTTTTGTAACTATGTCCGTAAAGGCATATTCCATTCCATCATAAATGGTCTGGATTTATATAGTACTTTTCAAGACCCTGGGGAACTCCAAAAACACTACCTAATGTGTTGTTTTTCATACTTTTGTCTCAAGTTTTTCATACCCAATTTTCAGCAAATTATCCTTATTTAAATAACTTATGTTGTATGTTTGTCTTAGTGTTTCTTTTTCCTTTCCTTTCGGAATTAAACAAAACAATATACTAGGTTAACTTTTTTGTGTAATTCAGGGGCACTTAGAGTCTCGTTAAGTCTCATCGTGCTTACGTACTGAGATGTTTTAGTAAATTAGCCAGTTTATTCAATTTCTAAATTTTTCTCTAAATTTAAGTACTAGTAGACATTAATTATCTTAGTTTAATTAATTTCCATTCATTTCCCATGCAGTTATATTTCTAAATCACCAAAATCGTCTTGTATGGTTGTCTCTAAATCCACTAATCCGTTATTTTGAATTCCTTTAATCCTTTCCAGGATTGATCAATCTTTTTCTCATTGTCTTCTAAAACAAAAATGCTCTTTTCCATAGACATTGTTTCATTTTAACTTAACCAAACCATAAGTCAGCTATTGTTTCACATTTATTAATCATTTGTCGAACGTAACACTCATTCTAAAAAAAATTCAGTGTGGAATCAATTGTCCTAAAAAACTGCCAACTCGAACTCAATGTCAAAAATTTCTAATTGTCTTTTCATCCCTCTGTAATCACAATCTCTTATTGTTGATTCGATATAAAGCAATACCTACTTGCCACTTATGAATTATCTTGTCGACTCGTATTTATTTTATATTACTATCTTAATCTTTTATTCCGCGCAACAATCTTCGTTTTTACGCAATTGTCTTAGTTCCCTTTGTTTTTCTTTTTCTTTTCTTTTTAAAAGAAATATTTCATTCAGTGACTGAAATAGCTTCAGCTACGTTATTAATGATTTCTAGTCTCCAATTTTCTTCCCTGTGATAATATGTCGTCATTTTCAAACTTCTTTCAATTTTTTGATAATTCGAAATCATTCATACCACTAGTAATCTATTATTGAATATGAGAAAAACTAAGGAAACAATCTTTTTATGTATTACGCCTTTTTTGAATTTGTCCATTTATAACCAACGAAAAGATGGACACTGAAATTATGGACGGTTTCCAGTCGTCTTCTTTGTTTTACTCGCCCTTGCTTTATTAGGAGCATAACTACACGTCTTAAAAATTCTTACCCTTTTGCCATTCGCATATTCAACGAGAGACGATTAGTTTTGTTACTTAAACATTCTTTCTTTTTAAACTATTCTGTATAATTATCTTGTATTATACACTCAGTGTTTTCATTTCACCATGTACCTGTGTCCCAGATGCATCATTCATGCTGAGGACGCAAACTTTTCCTTTAAATTGTCATTATCATTTAATTCCTCTATAACAAAGATTCAACGCATTACATCATCGTTACTTTGGTCTTGCTGTATGAGATTTTATTTTTCTGCACGCCGATCTTAGCTAATGAGATCTCGTCGCTTCGAGATTATGTCATTGCTGTTGGTAATTGGTTAAGTCAGTCTTTTTCATTGGACAAAACTGCTTTTTTCTCAATTTATTGAAGAGAGCCAGCTCATAAATGCCCTTTTTGCACTTAACTTGGTATTTAGTTCTGTAGTTATTTATTTTTAATTGATGTAGTGTACTATGTCTTTGTTTTAAAGTACTATATTGAATCGTTAGCTTTGTGATATTGTTTAGTATACCTCTAGGGCACAGGTGTCAAAGAGGCTGCAGGTTGAAATATGAAACCCAGGTGCCTTGAACAAAGACATTGTTCTGTATTTCTTTCGCTTTCTCTCTCTCTTTTCCACCCCTTTTTCTCCCACTCTGTCTCTGTCTCTTTCACTCTCTGTGTCTCTCTTTTTCTCTTTCTTTGTTATTTTTGTCTCTTTCTCTCTCTCTCTCTCTTTTTAACTTCTTTTGCTCTACCTTCATTTTTTCCATTTCTCTCTTTTCTCTTTCTTCCTACCCTTCACTCTTCCTTTTCTCTCCTTCTGTCTTTCTATTTCTCTTTGGATTTCTTTCTTTCTCCCCCTCTCTCATGACTTTTTATCTCTTTTGTTTCTCACGCTCTCTCCCTCTCTCCTTTTCCTTCCCTCTTTCTCTTTTATTTCTCCCTCTTTCTCTTTCTCTTGAATCTACCAGTCAGGCCCCCGACAGAATGTTTGTTCTATCGTGTGGCCCCCGAGTTCAAATGACTTTGACACCCTTGCTCTAGGGGCATTTCTCTATTACCGTATTACTGTCGTAGTATTTTTACGGTACTTTCATTCAGCGATTTTAATTTTCACTGTGTGACGTTTTGAGTGTCGAGCGACTTAAAATTCGACTCTCTCCCGCCGTCACTTATGAGTGCTGTGGCTCATTTTGTCTGTCATCTTGTCTCAAATTATTGATTCAAAACCTGATGCAAGCCAAGTTATTTTGTGAAAATGTCAAAAATTCCTACAACTGAAGATACTTACGTATTTTTATTATTATTATTATTATTTACTTTTAGCACAGGCGCTGGGCAATGGAGCAAAAGTGCGCATGTCCTGTTTATAGTTCCTAACACTTACCCAATCAAAACGTTTGAGTTTCTTTGCTACAGCTTCTGGATAAAACGTTCGTTCTCGGTTAAGGTTTTTTCCTGCGAGTTTTTATTAGAAATGTCTTGATAGTGAACCTAAATCGTTTAATTAGCTTTCTTACAAAGTATTTTTAGCAACTTACATCCAAAACAGGGACCGCTGGTGTGACTACGTGACTGTAAACTAGAGTAATAATTAGAAGAAAATAGTGCTTCTTTGGGCACTGTGACTCTCCTTATTTATCCTGTTCAGCACTTTTACTTCGGTTGCACTCCACAGTGCAAAGACATCTTGGGGTCAATGTATACACACTGTCCCTTTAAAAAGATTTCGAGTGCATGTTCCTTATGAAACCATATTCTAAGAATTATTTTTTACACATTTTCGTCATATCTCACATTTTTTCTTTTTTCCTGTAATATTTTTGATTTTGGTACTTTCGAGCTTCCATACCTCAGGGCCAGTGAGCCCTTCATGAGGTAAAATGTACTTGTACTTCCCAAATCCTCAACCGTTTTGGCATGTTATACAGTAGTGTCACACTTAACCGGGCCGCTGTCTCTAGGATGCGTCATGGTCTGCAACTGCAGCGTCGCTTTTTGGATCTCCGGGTACACTCTCGGACCCACAATTTCCATTCGCCGCTGCGATTTCTCGAGCTCTGCTCCTAGTAACAATCATATCAGACAATTTATTATCATACACAGCTTTGTCATCCACATTTTGTTTTCCTAATTTTAACGTTACTGCCCTGTTGATCTTGCTTGGTCTCGTTGACGGTGGCAGCGTGAGCCGTGGTACCGCGGTTCAGATGGTACCCTTTTGAGCTACCCTCGACCTGGACTGCGGCCGGCGTTGCCCTCACGACGGTGTACGGTCCCTCACGCCTCGGATGGTTCCACTTTCGTTGAAACCTTGATGTAGACGAGATCCCCTGGGACGTCTTTTCAAATGGTTGTTCGACCTTGGACTCTTGTCTCTTAACCAGCCGGTAGATGACAGCCGTCAATTGTCTCATACAGTCTCTCAGTTCAGTTTGTAGTTGCTCAAGTGGCGGCCCCTTATAGGGACCTCCTAGATGCGGTGCTGGTCTGCCTGTTAGCATTTCATGCGGTGTTAAATGCGTGATCCAATGAGTTTGCATGCGATAACTCATCAGCACTAACTGTAGCGCATCCCCTCAGTTGAGCCTAGTACTCACAAAGATCTTGTTCATCGTTGATTTTAATATTCCATTTACTCTTTTCCACCATCCCTTGACTTTGTTGATAAACCTCACCGAACCGTTGTTTAATGTGTAGTTTTTGTAAGATGCCCTTCACGACCTTTTGAACAAATGTTATCCGAGCTTATTTCTGACGGTATGCCAAATCGCGGAATAACTTCTTTAATCAAAAACCTAATTACTGTTCCCGCACCTAGATCTTTTGATGGCACTGCTCCTATTATTATTATTCTCTCCGTCTACCGTGGCCTGTATCTGATATAAAGTCAAGGTATTCCCCTGTTACCTATTCTCCTTAATAATCCTCCTGATGCTCCTGCATCTGGAGACACATCACCGTTTTCCTGGAAAGCAGATTCAAAATACAATTTTAGCAGTATTTCTGTGTTAAAAATAAAATAATTCACAATCCAAACGTATCAATATTCCTCAGATTTGTAAACACTACGTCAATCAACAAGATTCTAGCGTGATTCAATGCAGACTCGTGTTGTTCGTTATCACCGCCTCGTCGACGGCCTTGGCCGTCTGGCTCAGTCCATCGTGACGTTCCACTCGCAATCCGCTGCAGGAATGTGCGCATGAGCATTATCAGTGCCACACTGACCTTGGCGCCCAGTTGTCTACCTCTTTCTCCTCGAAACTGGCTGCAATCAGTTCAGATTGCCACCTGCTCACTGTTTGAGGACAGCCTGGATGTGCTCCAGTGTCCCCACGACCCTGCTGTAGACAAGCGGCGCAGACAACGGATGAGTGAACGTCTTTGTTTGTTTTTTGCCATCTTCAGCCCTTTTCAACAGTCCGTCTGACTTCTGAATCCTGTTAAATCGGTTATGTCTACAAACTCGGATGTTTAGTCTAGGTTAAATGACCATGAAGAGATCACCTAAGCAATTAAATTCTTAAATTTGTCATGGTCTTCCTCAAGATCGAGTAATCTGCCCCTCATTGTCTTTTGAAAATGCTTGCCAAATTGTTTCCTCAATTTACCCAAACTATACTTATCACGTTTATCGGAACAAGATCCCACAAATCAAAAGGCCACACGCAAACGGAGCACTTGACGAATTAAGTACTCCCTCCACTTTTTTTTTATTTTCCATACAGCAAAGGAGCGAAAGATGGGGGAAAGACGGGGGTGGGGCGGGAATATACACGGTTGAGCTCAACTCACACAGAGCGAAAGACGGGGGAAAGACGGAGAGTGGGGTGGGGGTGAGCTTTGGTTGCGAGAACAACCCACAAAAAGCAAGACACTCTAACGCACATACAAGACCGTAAAATGTAGAATAAGCAGTCACTCCATCATTCATCCATGCTTCTTTAACTCCTCTCCCAACGCCAAACAAAACAAAAAACAAAAAACAGTTAAGTATAAATCACCCGCGCACACATCCACATACAGAGAGACACGCACAATTAACGCCAGCTGGCACACACACCAACATTCCCGAATGAGACATCTCCCAGACTGAAAACATGTCAGCAATTCTCACACATTCTTTGTATCGCTTGTTTCTATGCGAATATATCTTAATAATACAACATCTGATTACTGCTCATTTTTCTAACGCCGGTATAACCTTTCAGATTGTAGAAAATGGCGAGGTTCCATGCACCACACTTTTTCTTAAGTGCAAGGTTACATTTCCCTCCCAAATCATCAATCGACTAGGGAAACACATAAAACATGCCCCGTATTAACCATACATAGATCGTCTACTCTCGAACTGTCACTTTAGCAAATGACGACGTCTTATCACAGCTTTACACAGATCTCAAGACAATCATAAATATACAAATACCGACGCCGCTGCACCATTTTATCCAGGTTTTCAAGCAGCCCATGTCCCAAAACAGACAGGATTCTTTGAGCTCAGAACTCCCGTCGGACATAAAAATCTCAACTCAGTCTATATATCTCATCCGTCCGAACTTGGGCCTGACTACAGACGGAAAATCCCACGTGCACGAATTTTCTTAATTTAGCTCCGACGTCACAGGCTCCTGTCCACCCACGAATCTCGACAAGCAAATTGAAACAAGGAGAGAATAAAAAAAATCTTCCTTACCTCAACCGCTCATTCGAGACCGTTCCACTGAGAAGTCTTTTCCCTTTTCTGTTTATTTAAGTGCCAATCCACGTTGCGGCGCCAAATGTTGTAGAAATTGGAGGTCCGATAATCGAGAGAAAGTCTTCTCATAAGTGGATAAAAGACATAGACAGGAGCCCGCTTCGTTATGGAGGGAGATGTCACTTTATTGATGCGTCAATAAAGATCTCACAGAGCAGGGAAAATGACAATGTATTTAAAGCTGGTAGTGACGATTAGGCTTCGATTGAGTACACCCCAAAAGGCGGTCCTGTATCACGTATCAAGTACAGAGCGTCCCGTCCCTTGCACGCTATCTTCAAGGAAACTTAATGTCTGCCAAGAGTATCTTCAAGGATGTCTACCCGACCTTTTCCCACAAACGTAAAAGCAAGTCTTTCTAAATTTCTACATGTATGCAAATCCATTCTACATTTGCAAATGTATTTGCCACAACAGTACCCAATAGCAGGACTCTATTGATGATTTTAAGCAGGATTTTATCGGTTTTGGTATTAGTCTCCAGAGACAGGATTTGATCGGTTATTGGTATCTTTTTTCTCGTAAGCAGGATTTTATCGATTGTCTGGTATCTAGAAGAATCATTTTATCTGTATCAGTTGCAAGAGGCAGGATTTTATCGGTTAGTTGTATCAATCTCAAGAGGCAAAATGTTATCGATTATTGGTATCGGTCTCCGTGCGCAGGATTTTTCTGGTTATCAGGTATTTAGACGCAAGATTTTGTTGGTATCGGTGTCCAGAGGCAAAAATTTATCGGCCTCCAAGAGCAGGAGTTTTCCGGTTATCAGTCTCAAGAGGGAGGAAGGATTTCATCAGTTCTCTGGTATCTAGAAGAAATATTTAATTAGTATTGGTACGCAATTGCAGGATTCTATTGATGATTGGAAACAGAATTTAGTTGGTTTATGTATCACTCTCCAGATGCAGGATTTTATTGGTTGTTGGTATCTTTTTCTGGAAGCAGGATTTTATCAGTCATCTAGTATCTAGAAGCAAGATTTTATTAGTATCTGTTTCCAGAGGCCAAATTTGATCAGTCTCCAGAAGCAGGAATTTATCGATTATCAGTGTCCAGAGGGGGCCGGATTTTATTGGTTGTCTGGTATCTAGAAGAAACCTTTTATGAGTATTCGTTGCAAGAGGAGGGATTTTATCAGTTATCGGATCAGTCTATAGAGGCAAGATTTTTTTATGATTGGTAATGGACTCTGGTATCATGATTTTGTCATTTATCTGGTATCTAGAAGCAAGATTTGATTGGTCTCAAGAGTCAGGAATTTATTTATTATCAGCCTCCAGATGGAGGCAGGACTTTTTTTTAGCATCTAGAAGCAAGATTTTATCAGTATTAGTTGCAAGGGCCAGGAGTTTATCAATTATCTATATCAGTATCTAGAGGCAAGATTTTTTCGATTATTGGTAACAGACTCTGGAAGCAGGGTTTTGTCAGTTAACTGGTATCTAGACGCAAAATGTTATCAGTCTCCAGAAACAGGAATTTATTGGTTATCAGTCTCCAGAGGCAGACAGGATTTATCTGTTTTCTAGCATCCAGAAGCAAGATTTTATCAGTATCAGTCTCAAAAACTAGGATTTTATCAACTATCGGTATCTGTCTCTTGAAGCAGGATTTTATCGGTTATCTGTATCAGTCTCAAGAGGCAAGATTTCATTGTTTTCCTAAAAGCAGGAGTTTATCGATTATAAGTCTCGAGAGGGAGGAAGGAGTTTATCAGTTATCTGGTATCTAAAAGCGAAATTATATCGATATTGGTGCCCAGAAGCAGGATTCCATTGACTATTGATGACTCTGAAAGCGGGATTTTATCGGTTATTGGTATGAGTCTCCAGAAGCAGGATTTTATCAGTTACTGTGTCTGGTATCTAGAGGGAAGGTTATTTTGGTATTGCTCTTCAGAGGCAAGATTTGTTTTGTTTCCCAGAAGCAGGAATAAACCGATTAGCAGTCTCCGGAGTGATAGAGGATTTTATCGTCCATCTTGTATCAAGAATCAAGATTCACCAAAAGCATCATTTTATCAATTATAGGTATCAGACTTTGGAAACAGGATTTTATTGTTTTTCGATATCAGTCTCCAGAAACAGGATTTATTTGTCATTGGTATTAGTCTCTGGAAGCAGGATATAATCGGTTACCAGGTATCTAGAAGCAAGATTTTCTCTTTATCCAGAAGCAGGATCCTCTAGAATATTGGTATCGGTCTCCATCAGCAGGAAGCAGGAACTTATCGGTTATCTGGTATCTGAAAGCAAGATTTTATGAGTATCAGTCGCAAGAGAAAGGATTTTATCGATCATCGGCATCGGTTTTCGGAAGCTGATGCGGGAGAATGCACGGAACATGATTCATACGATTAATCGTGAAAAACGAGAGGAAGACACCAAACATTAAATCGGTATCTTCTATTTCGTAAATGTCTCAAGGATGTGAAAATAATCGTAAAAACTGCCACCCTGAGTGGCGGCGGTTAATCGGCAAAAGAATGAGCTGAAAAATTTGCTGTCAGAAAACTCGAATAAAGCCGTCAAAGATAAGTCCGGGTCGGCGACACGTGGCGCTGGATTATTTTTGTTGTGCCTCTCCTTCCAATTATTCCTTTCCTGGCGGTAATTGCTTTGTGTGTCGGCCATTTTGAAGGCGTGTAATTATCATTAGTGGGGGTGGGCGGGGCAATTCGAGCGGGTGGGTAGGGGGGTTCAGTTAGGGTTGATTCGGATTTTTGCGTCAAGGATGCTCCTTCACGTGGAGAGAGAAAAATGTTGTCGTCGTGGAAACGGTTTAGAAGGGGCGTAACTATGCAAATGACACGATGATGACAAAATAAACGGATAGGATTTCTTTTTTGTCTTCCTTTTTATTTTACCTTCTTTTTTTCTTTCTTTTTTTTTGCTTTATTTACCTCCCTCTGTCTTTTTTATTTTTTCTTTGTTCCTTTGTTTCTTTTTTTTCTTTCTTTTATTCTTTCTTTTGTTTGTTTCTTTGTTTGTTCTTTGTTTGTTTCTTTGTTTGTTTCTTTGTTTGTTTCTTTGTTTGTTTCTTTCTTTCTTTCCTTCTGTTGTTCTTTTTTCTTTCTTTCTTTCTTTCTTTCTTTTGTTCTTTTGTTCTTTTGTTCTTTTGTTCTTTTGTTCTTTCGTTTGTTCTTTCGTTCATTCTTTCTTTCTTTTTCATTCTTTTTTTTTTCATTTTTCCCCGTTAAATATTTATTTCTTTTTTATCCGTCCTTCTTTCTCTTTCTTTTTTCTTTTAAGTCTTTATCTCTTTCTTTCTTTTTCTCTGTCGTGACAAAAAAAGGAGTCACTATGATAGTTTACAAGAACACAACAAGGAATTTAGCACAGACATCCGATCGGTCGTCCCTTTCGACACCAAAGATCGAAAAATCGGAAGACGCCGTCTGGTCTCGTCTTACTGGCTGATTGGAAGGGCCCCGAGCGACCATTTTCTGCTTCACAATCGGTACCATAATACTTGAAAAAATTGTTCAAAGCAAAATAAGGGTAGGGGAGACCGGGGACAGTTGTAACCGTCAGAGTTTGACCAATTGGAAGAGAGTTGTATCTATACCACTGATATAGGGAAGTCCCCTTTCCATTTTGACCTCACACAAGAATTTAAAGACTTATCAAACCTCCATTTTAAGATTTCAAACTTTTTATTTCTCTCTATTTTTGTTGCATGTCGAATACTTTAAAGAGCGATCCATTCCTGGAACATGGCTCTCATGTTCATGCTCTTGGCTTCAGTCCTATGTGTTTTTTTTTCATGCTATCTAACAACCATAGGGAGAACATGATAGTTTAATGACGGGTACGGAGGACAGTTGTAACACATCTAAAAATGACAATTTCTGGATACAGAATCTCCCTTACTTACGACGATTAGACTTACGTAAAATGGGATGTCGAAAAATGTCCGGACATTGCTGTACATTAGATTTTGTATCGTGTGCACCTTTTTCAGAGCACAGGACAGCACTGTAGAGCTTCTTTCCACCACTACCGTTGTGTGGCGCTGTGAGAACTCACCCAGCCACCACCCCAAAGAAGATATCCACTTCCTCTTCCAAGTTCGTGTGTGAACATTATATAATGTATCTCCAGCGCGCTAAGAACTTTGACATTTTTATTGTTTAATATCTCGTGCATCCATTCAATATGGTTTGTGTAAAGTGTAAAGAAGAGGCGAGCCGTTTCCTTTGAAATAAAAGTGGAATAAGAAAGCTTGATGCGGTTGAGAAATTGTTCGGAACACTTTTTTTTTTGGGCCACTTTTTACCACGGAGGAAGACATCTTGAAGAGCACGTCCCCAAAAGTAAGTAAAACTCAACTTTATTCATTTTTATAGAGCATATTAGGAAATGAAACGTTTATTTTTAGTACAAAACAATTCAGGTTACTTATACAAGCCTTAAACATACTTATATAAACCGATAACATACACTGAAGCAACTTACAAACAGATTCAACTTACGAACGATCGTCAGGAACCTCGTTCATGAGTCGGGCAGGGTCTGTACTCTGTATGGACAAACGCAAGGGGGAAAAAAATAAAGAAAAGAACGATAAGAATGAAATGAAAGAAACGAAAGAAAAGAAAGAAAAGAGAATTGGGTAGAGTGTTTGATTTGGAAGGCTCCACCCCAGTCACTGGCTTATACATTCGCCCCAACTGTCCGACTCCTATCAGCAATGCTGTCCGTACAAAAGGATATACATATGACACCAGCACTTTGTTCTATTCCGTGCTCTTCTTGTTATATAATCCTATTAACTAAATCGAGAGTAAAACTCGGTTAATCCGGATTCGGTTTATACGAATCTTCGCGAAATCTGGATGAAAAATTTAGTCCGGATGATTTCTCATGTATTTCTTACAAAAAAATCTAAACATATTGCGGATTTTATAATCCGGTTCTTCGACTACTCCGGATCAAAATCCTAATTATTTCGATCCATTACTATACATTTTGCCACGTCTATTCTCGAGTCGTATTCCAAGTCGGCATGTTGTTTTTGAAGTCTTCTTCCCGGGACAGGCTGGATGATGCCATTTACCAGAAAGCGTATGTCAAGGTTAAAACTTAAGATTGTATGATAATAAAGAAAGAACACACTCTGAGTTGGAGATTAGGTGTTTTGATAGCTCTTCTATCAGAGGTGCGTCCCACTGAGCTTTCCCCAAAGTTTGCCTCTGCTATCGGCTCATAGAGAAATCACACACCCCCAGTGGCTAGAGACTCATTTATTGAAAACACAGGCACAGAAAAACAACTGATTGGTTCAAGCGAGATCACATGAATACATAAAACAAATCCAATTGGTTTAGACAGAAATCACATGTGTAAACAAAGCATATAATGCTGCTCGCTAGATGGTGTGCGAGCATAATAAATGAGCAATAACAGATTGAAACTTGTAACACAAAAAGTACGATGCGCCACTGTGAAGTCAAGCAAGTAGGAGAGGGGAGGCAAGCTCTTCCCCAGTCTTCCCAGTACCAAACTGAAGGCCATCTTGATTAATAGTTAGCGAGTCACAAGAAGTACTTTTGAGGATAAAATCACACAAAGGCATGAAAACTATAATTAAACTATAATTTCCCTTACAGCATGTGCCATCTTTTTGCCTGTAAACAAACAAATTTCCTATGCTTTTGTCTTCGTGGGACTTCTTCCGGGTAGGACTGACTCAATGTAATTGTACTTCGATTCAAGTTGTGATCTATTCTTGCAAAACTAAACTGAAGGAGACTACACTGAGTGTTACATCAAGAGGACCGAACATTGGAAGAAGAATTGAAGATCATCCAATACTGTAACAGGCATAGAGAAGAAAGATATCTCGGCTTATTTTCCTATAACCTTCCAACATTGTCTGATATTCTGAAAAACGGGGTATGTATGTTTCATTAATATTCTGTAGTGGGTTTAAGTCACCCAGGGATCCCTGTTGGTGAGTTGAGAGTTACAGTGGGACAGGTTAGGAAGTTGAGCTGTCCCTTCATCCAGTTAGAGTGATAGCAACATGCTATACATAGTTCCCACAGACCACGTGACCCTTCCGGGGCGGCCATCTTCCATGGTAAAGAGCTATGCTTACACCACTATGCCAGCTAATTTCATCCAGGCTCTAATACTTTTAAAGCCATCGTGAAAAGACAAGGTAACCCATTTTATAAAGATACTCTCACAAAAACAGAGACAGATATGGATGGACCCATATGAATTAAGGAGGGAAACAGCCAGCAGAGATAATGCAGATTTGCCTCCGATACAGTACTATCATGTGTACCATTATCTTGTACTGGACAGAGGTTTTTACACACGTAAGCAGTTTCGAGCCCGGAAATTGCTGGAGGCATCAGTTTGCCGAGGGATGGGTTGATGACGATTGTTCAACTCCAATAAATGGAAATGTAGTCATCATTGCAAAGGTAAGTCATTTTGTGTTACATATACCAGTATAGTGATATTATCTTAACATATTATTGATATGAAAATAAATGTTGACCTAAATTTTAATGTGACGACTTCTCATTTTGATGTCCAAACACTTAATGCGGGGCACAACGGACACCTTTTATAATAATTGTGTACAATACTATAACAGTTCCTCAGGCTTTAGATTGTTTTGTTGTGCATATTTGGTGAAATAACAAATAATAATTTCAATTTCTTAGTGCTGCCTTTGACACTTGTGGACCATAATTTCTTACTAGAACGGTTGGAAAAAATGGATTGGTCTCTCAGGAACCATCCTCTTATGGTTCAGATCCTACCTCTCAGATAGGACGCACTGTGTTAAATATGGTGAAATGACATCTGAGCCCTTTAATGTTACCTCTGGTGTTCCGCAGGGTTCAGTACTTGGCCCCCTTCTTTTCAGCATTTACATGCTTCCATTAGGTGATATTATTTGCAAAATATAATATCAGTTTTCATTGCTACGCCGATGACACTCAACTCTATCTTCCGATGGAGGAATCTGCCACACTAAACTGGAAATTTGGAGGCCTGCCTCACTGAGATAAAAAAATGGATGTCACTGAACATCTTGCCCCTGAACCCTGAAAACACCGAAATGTTAATCACTGGCCCATCTAAATGCCGTGACTTGTTCTCAAAAATGATCTGAACATTGACGAATGTAATATCACCCAGAATGACTAAGTCAAAATTTTAGGTGTCATATTTGACCCCAATCTGTCCTTTCAAACACACGTTAAGAATATTACTATAACAGCTTTTTTTCCATCTTCGCAACATTGCTAAAATTCGCTCTGTGCTGTTACAGTCGGATGCGGTGATTATAATTCATGCGTTTGTTACCTCCCGTCTCGATTACTGTAATGCACTACTCTCCGGTCACCCAAAGTCCAAAATCAAGAGCCTTCAGCTGGTACAAAATGCTGCAGCAAGGCTTTTAACTAAGACAAGAACATTTGATCACATTAGCCTGATTTTAGCTAACATGCATTGACTCCCCTATTAGCTTAAGATGTGATTTAAGGTTATTTTGGTAGTATACAAACCTATAACCTAACCTATATTTCATGTTGACCATATCTGTGTGTTATTTGCTTGTAGGTATTAGATCAGGTGATGGTGTCATAATAATCTGTGGTTTGCAATAATCTGTGGTCTGTGCAGCACTTTGATACTCTTTGTGATTAAGGGCTATACAAATAAACATGACTTGACTTGACAAACAATAATTTTTTAAAGTCATTCTGTGAATTACATGTAAAAATCATTTTAGCTTAATTCTTAACTTGTAATGGCGTGCTAAAATCTTGATTGTGGTGTCATATCAATGGTTAATTGACTCATTTTCATGCCTTTTAGGTTACCCAATTTGCCTTGTACGATTTTCAGGCTACGTAACTTCATGTAATAGTTGACATCGTTATTTGATGTGATTATATTTATCAAAGACAAGCATTACCAGTTTTATTAACAGCTGAACAGCATCTGTACAGATTATTTTTGTGTGCTTTTACTTGTTTAACTTATGCTACTTCTACAGTGTAAAGGGAGCACAAAAGCATTTGTAACATCCACTTGGCAACTGGAAAGCACCCATTTACCACCACATATGACGGCAGATCCACTACATACAACAATAAATATATAAATTATGTCATCAAATTTGAAGACACCCACCTGATACGAAGTGCTCTGAACAAATCCGTGCATAGGAGCTTCTTTCCTGTTTATCCTTGCTAGCCATAACTTCCTCTGTTGTTCAGACAAAAGCTTTGTCTTCTCAACTGCGGGAATCTTAAGTAGAGTATTCAACGTTTGGCTAGAATTCCGTTTTGCAATGTCAGAATATGATCAAACAATGTCAAAACATGCGATGTGAATATTGTGTTTTAAGTCAATCACATAGATATGCTATCTGACTGATACTGGTGGAATGTGAGGTTAGGAAGGGGAGCGTTAGCTAGCATTTGCGCATCAACGGTTGCCGTGACAACTCCACCACAGGGGGGTCCGCCCCTCTCAGGAGACCAGAACCAAGAGCTAGTTCACATCTCACCTCACAAAGGCACTCAGAAAGAAGTCAAGAGTTCATATCCTTACAAGAAGAACTGGACGAACAGACAGGATTGATGATGAAACAGGATATCGAAAATTAACAGGACAAACTAGACGGGAACAAAAACTGGAGAGAAGAATAAACAGGACAAAAATAGATTGGAACAAAACTGGAAACTGATAATAAACAGCACAAAATAAACGGGAACAATACTGGACAGGAAATGTCAACAGTCAAGTCAAGTCAAATGTATTTATTGAGCCCTTAATCACAAAAATGTCTCAAAGGACTGCACAGGATTACAATGACACAATTACCTGATCTTAAACCAACATGCGGGCAAGGAACAACTCAAAACCTCAGCGTGAGGAAAAATAGAAACCTTGAGAAGGGACTTCATAAGTGGTATCCCTCTTTCAGGATGACCAGGGTGAAAACAGGACCGAGTCAGAACCCACGTCTTGTGGGGCAGAGGTTCGTTGATGGACTGACAAAGGAAGAATGAATGAATGAATGAAAACTTTTATTTCAAACATAAAAATAAAAACAGGACAAAAAAAATGAGTCAACAACAGAATAATTTCACATAACATGTTCGAAAAGGGGTAGTCAGAAGCATATATCTTCCCTATTAAATACATTTTATAGATAGCTCCTCTTGTGTCCAATACAACAAAATCTCATGGATATTCTTATTACATAGGTCAGATATCAATAATTATAATAGTTACAATAATCACATATTTTATACACTAATCTTCGCAATACCCATCCCTCAACGTCATAATGCACATAATGTCACTGCGGCACCAGTGATAATAACAAAAATAAACACAATACTTATAATAAGAGTTCTGATACAATAATAGCAACAATAACAACAAGTTAACCATAGTTTGAAATGCAGTATTTCCAATCTCCCACACACAGACACACACATACTTTTCCTGGTGGTTCTCACCTTTGGGATTCTGAATTTACCGCAGCCCCTCAAGTTATAATTTTCCTCTTTCCGAGTGAATAATTTTTGTATGTTTTCTGGCACTATGTTTTTGTTGACCTTAAATAACAGTTGTGAAGTGAAAAAATGTAATAAATCATCCAATTTTAATAATTTGGACTGCATGAATAAAATATTGGTATGATCCCGTGTATGGTTCTTATTGCACGTTTTTGAAGGATAAAAAGGGGCTGTAGTGAACTTTTGTAATTATTGCCCCAGACTTCTGCACAATATGTTAAATATGGCAGAACGAGAGAACAATATAATAAATACAATGCATTATAATTTAAAAGAAATTTGGCTTTATTAATTATTGAAATGCTTTTAGATACCTTAGTTTGTATGTGTCTGATGTGTATTTTCCAACTTAATTTATTGTCTATTATGACCCCTAAAAACTTAATTTCTGATACAATGTCTATTGCGATCCATTTTTACTTCTAAATCTTGATTTGCCTTACGATTACCAAAGAATATTACTTTGGTTTTATTTAAATTTAAAGATAATTTATTTATATCCATCCATACTTCTAGGTTAATTAGTTCACAAATTAATACAGGTTACCAAATCAATATGGTTATCATTTAAATAGAAGTGTCGTCTGCAAATATTACTATTTTCAATAGTTTTGAAACATTAAAAATATCGTTAATATATAAATTAAATAACTTTGGTCCCAGGATAGAACCCTGTGGTACTCCACAACAGATGTCCAAATATTCAGATGAAAACTTTCCCATTTTTACATATTGCTTCCTCCCCGTCAAATAACTTTGAGAATGAGAGCACTGAGCTTAAATAGACAGAAAACCAATCTGTCAATGAGTTGCAGCTGGAGCCACATGGGCAGGGCCAATTGGGCGCCATGGCAACCGTGACAGTTATGTAGCACTCCACCATTGATGTCCACATATAAAAGACAAATTAAGGTATCATATATGAAAGTTTTAGGGGATTAGCATAAAAGATCATAAAATGGGGAAGGAGAAAGCACAATGTGTTCCAACTGTACCCTACGGCACACATTCTTTATCCTCTTCCAAGAATTACTCGCTTCCTCGTATGCAACGATGATTCTGTTTTTAATAATGATAAAATGATTGTAAATAATTAAAACATTGCCAAAGTGACACTCATAGACCAAAAAGTTTTTTTTCCTGAGGTAGAAAAAAAAGCATTGAGCGTCCCCTGACGCCTGGCCCGCTTTTTTTGTTTTTATTCGTTCCTCCCCCTTCATGTTTACCAAATGGAGCACGGCATATTTATTAAATACTTGTTGAGGATTCAAACAGATAAAAAATAAGAATAAATATGAGTGAGTGGAGAGGCAGCATGGCGGCGCAGTGGTTAGCGCGTATGCGGCACAGTTCTGAGGTCATGAGATTGAACCTTCCTTTGTGGAGTTTGCATGTTCTTCCCTTGCTCGCGTGGATTTCCTCTAGGCACTCTGGATTCCTCCCACATTCCAAACACATGCACTTCAAGTTAATCGGCTGGTCCAAATTGTCCCTAGGTGTGAATGAGCGAGCGAGTTGTTTGTCTCTTTGTGCCCTGGCAACCAGTTCAGGGTGTCCCCTGCCCACTGCCTGGAGATTGCTGGGATGGGCTCCAGCACCCCCGCGACCATACTGAGGATAAGCGGTGCAGATAATGGATGGATGGATGAGTGAGTGGCGTCTTCTGCCTCCTTTAAAGCTGTTTGTGAAAAAAATACATACAAATGCTAATGGAGCTACCTCGTTTTCACCATAATTGTCATTTTTTTAATTGTTTAGTTCACTTAGAGTTTGTTTCCCAGCTTACCATATATTATTTTCGATTAAGTGTCAGGACCAGAACAGGAAACAGGAAGCAGAACCCAATCGCGTAACGTTACTCACAGTTTATTGGGGAGAAGAGAAATGAGCGCACACTCGATCCGGGGATCGTTGGTCGCAGAAGTAGATTGCTCGGAACGAGGAAGTGGTCAAAATCAAACAGATAGGGGCGAGAACAAAACAGGAGCAAAACACAGGCAAAACCGGAGATTCATAGGGCTTGGCAAAACAAAAGCAAAAACACAGGAAAAAAACGGAGATTCTCAGGGCTTGACATATCACAATAGAGTTTAGCAGGAGTTTCGCAGACGCTCCGACACCAGGCGACTCACAAGACGGCGTTTAAGTAGTCAGGGAGCAATCTGTCAACGCGTTTCAGCTGGTGTCCATGGGCGGGACCAATTGGGCGCCATGGCAACTGTGACCTCATGTTTTTTTCCGTCGGGTTTGGTTGGTATTCCAACATTTCTTGTCTGTGACTTGCATGTTTTGTTCAGTTTGAACTCGTTGGTATTCGTTTCTATCGGGTTTCGTTCTGTTAGAGCTAGTTATTATTTCAACATATCCTGTGTTGTATTTCTTTCATGTTTATGTTCAGCTATAGCTACGTAGTTTTCAATACATCCTGTCTTATCTTACTTTCAAGTTTTCTTCAGTTAAAATGGGTTAGTGTCTTACTTCCAGTGTTTGTTCAGTTAAAACTAGTTTGTGTCCTAACATAGTTGGGGTTGTCTTCCAATCAGGTTTTGATTGGTTAGAGCGTCTTAGTTTCCCAATTTATCATGCATTGTCTGGCTTTCATGTTTTTTTCAGTGACAATTAGTGCTCCAATATTGCCTGCATTGATCTACTTCCTTGACCGGTTCAGTTTGAGCGAATTAGGGTTCTCGCATGTAATTTCATGGTCAGGTCGTCAATTAATAATAATAATAATAATTTCCTTTGTATTGTCATTCTTTGTAACAATGTACACAGAACGAAATGTCGATACACCTGACTCGTTGTAGCGAGTCGATGCAGCCGCAGCCAGAGGGCGCCGCCATTATACCAATTAGGTATGTCTCGGCCGAGGCGCGAACCAGCGACCTCCCAGTCTCAAAGCGGGCACACTACCATCTAGGCTACTGACTCGCGTTCTGATATTTTGTGGGAATGTTTTTTTCCTTTCACATCTTGTTCAGTTAGAACCAGTTGCTACTCCAACATATGCTGCATTGCTATCCTTTCATGTTATGTTCAAGTAGAGCTAGTTTGTCAGCCGACAAACCGGTCTGAAGCACTCCTGAGCGGAATTGTCGTCTACATCTAGAAGTTAACCAACAAATCCATGAGGCCAGTCAAGCAAATCAGGGTAGGGGGTTTTGGAGAAGGAAGGTGGGTGGGAGGGTTGTCGGGGAGTTGAGGAGCAGGTGTTTTGCACCGGCAAGCGCCACGTCAGACAGATGGAGACAATTAACAACGCCTGACCTATTTCTCCCTCTCTTTCTTTTTTCTTTTTCTCCTTCCTACTTTCTTTCGTTCTTTCGTTCAGTTGGTCCGCCGGTCCGTCGGTCTGTCCATCTGTCCGTCGGTAATTCTCTCTTTCTCTCTTTCTTTTTCTTTTTTTATCACTTTCTTTTTTTCTATTTATTCATTTATTTATTTCTTCCTCTTTCTTTCTTACTTCCTTGTTTTATTTTGTTCTTTTGTTCGGTAGGTCAGTCCTTCTCTCTCTCTTTCCCTCTCTCTCTTTCTCCCGCTCTTTCTCTCTCTTTCTCTCTCTCTCTTTCTCTCTCTTTCTCCCCCTCTCTTTCTCTCTCTCTCTCTTTCTTTCTCTCTTTCTTTCAGTCTTTCTTTTTTTCTTTCTTTCTTTACCTCTTTCTTTCTTTCTTTATCTCTTTCTTCCTCTTTCTTTTTAACTTCCTTTCCTTTCTTCCTTTCTTCCCAATTGAAAAAGGTTACACTCTATTGATTTTTTTTCCAAACATAGCATTCAGATATTGTTTATTACCAATAAAAAGCAGGTATCGTGCATTCATGGGCCATGCCACTGCCCTAAAAAAAAGGATAGAAAGTGCGTATTAGTTGTGTTATTGGTCCAGAGAAGCACATTATTAGCAATTATGGGTATCAGGCCTCAGAAGCAGGATTTAAAATATGTATATATATATATATATATATATATATATATAAAATCAAAGCGATAAAGGAGTATACTAAAAATGTGTTAAAATTCTGTCTGATTACAAAGCTGTAATGAAAAGATGTCAATACTGGATTGCAAATTTGTAACTGCAAGGAAAACAAAAGGCGTTTTTCATAATTTTCTGCCTGAGCGTGCATTTATTATTCTTATTTATTTTATTTACACCACCAGAGTTGTTTCTACATGTTTTTCATTTCAATAATCAAGCGGCGGGCGTGTTTATACCAAAGGGGGATTTTATTTTCATTCAATTCAAATTCAGCTGCCACTTAGAGAAAAAAATGCCTCGGGCCATCGTTAATAAACGTGCATGCTGTTTTCCTCCCATTCCCTTGAAAACATTTTTTATTTATTTTTCAGTATAAAAATAATTGGGTTTCATCCTCTATGAAATTGTACCTGAGTTGCTACATTTTATATACATATTCAGTGTCTGTATATATATATACTGGACTGTCTCAGAAAATTAGAATATTGTGATAAAGTTCTTTATTTTCTGTAATGCAATTAAAAAAACAAAAATGTCATACATTCTGGATTCATTACACATCAACTGAACTATTTCAAGACTTTTATTATTTTAATATTGCTGAATTTGGCTTACAGCTTAAGAAAACTCAAAAATCCTATCTCAAAATATTAGAATATCATGAAAAAGTATACAAGTAGGCTATTCAACTAATCACCTGAATCATCTAATTAACTCGAAACACCTTGCGAACCTTAAAAACACTCAGCTTGGTTCAGTAAACTAAATCACTGCTGATCTGACTGCTGTCCAGAGGACCATCATTGATACCCTCCATCAGGAGGGTAAGACACAAAAAGAAATTTCTCAAAGAGCAGGCTGTTCACAGAGTGCAGTTTCAAAGCATATCCACAAAAAGTCTGTTGGAAGGGAAAAATGTGGCCGGAAACGCTGCACAACCAAGAGAGATGACCGCAGCCTTAACAAAATTGTGAAGAAGAGCCGCTTCCAGAATTTGAGGGAGCTTCAAAGACAGTGGGCTGAAGCTGGAGTCCAGGTATCAAAAGCCACAGTTCACAGACGTGTCCGGGAAATGGGCTACAATAGCCGTATTCCCATGGTCAAGCCACTTCTGAACTCAAGACAACGGAAGAAGCGGCCTACTTGGGCTATGGAGAAGAAGCACTGGACAGTTGCAGAGTGGTCCAAAGTCCTCTTTTCAGACAAAAGCAAGTTTTGCATTTCATTTGGAAGTCAAGGCGCCAGAGTCTGGAGAAAGGCTGGAGAAGAGCAAAATCCAAGTTGCTTGAAATCCAGTGTGAAGTTCCCACAGTCAGCAATGGTTTGGGGAGCCATGTCAGCTGCTGGTGTTGGTCCACTGTGTTTCATCAAGTCCAGAGTAAATGCAACTGTGTACCAAGAGATTTTAGAGCACTACATGCTTCCATCTGCTGAAAAGCTCTATGGAGATGAGGATTTCATTTTCCAGCATGATCTGGCACCTGCCCACAGTGCCAAAACCACCAGTAACTGGTGCACTGACCATGGCATCACTGTCCTTGATTGGCCTGCTAATTCCCCTGACCTGAACCCCATCGAGAATTTGTGGGGTATAGTTAAGAAGAAGATGAAAGACACCAGACCTACAAATGAAAATGAGCTGAAGGCCGCTATCGAAGCATCCTGGGCATCAATAACACCTCAGCAATGCCACAGGCTGATTGCCTCCATGCCACGCCGGATTGATGCAGTAATCCGTGCAAAAGGATTCCCAACCAAGTACTGAGTGCATCAATGGACATTTTCAATTGTTTGATTTAGTTTTGCTGTTATAAAATTATTTTTTTTACTTGGTCTGAGGAAGTATTGTAATATTTTGGGATAGGATTTTTGAGTTTTTTTTAGCTGTAAGCCAAAATCAGCAATATTCAAATAATAAAAGGCTTGAAATAGTTCAGTTGATGTGTAATAAATCCAGAATGTATGACATTTTTGTTTTTTTAATTGCATTACAGAAAATAAAGAACTTTATCACAATATTCTAATTTTCTGAGACAGTCCAGTATATATATATACAGACACTCACTTACAAACACTTTGTGATGATTTTTTTTCTGATCGGAGGGAATAACAGTGCGTTTGTTGTGAGAAAACAAGTCGGCATTGTAGCAGGAAGCCAGGACACTTGTGTAGTCTCCATCAAAATCTTCAGGATAACAGGTATGAAATGGGACTGGTAATGATCGCTCACTGTGGCTGTTGGGTTTGGGCTACTACTGGGAAGTGCTTTACTCAGAAGCTGCATCAGCGGGTCCACTGTCTCGTTGATAGCCCCTGATGGGCAAGCTGAAGGGATTGCTCGCAATATCGCTGTCCACGCTTGTCATAACTGATCATGTGAGCTGGATCCATGGTGTGGTCAGATTGATCTGTTAGGTTTGGCGTTTGGACCCAAGCACGGAGACAACAGCAGTATTGACAGTTTTATAATGGGAAAAAGGGGAGTTAAATAAAAAGCACTCCAAGCAGAGAGAATAGTATAAATGTTCAAAACATAAAACACAGACTGGGTCAACTCACAGCTAGTCTTTTGGGGCATGGCACTGGACGTTAAGAGTGAGAACTTGGGCAGGCAGGGGACGGCTCGAAGCTCAACAATCTGACAACTAAGGCTGTCAGCGTAGTCCATCTATGCAAATCCCAGATGAGCGGCAGGTGTGGATCGTGGGCAGCAGGTGTGGTGATGAACAGTGTTACGCTGGAACATCACGATTATCCCTGGATTCACAATTTCAGTGATATAATTCGCACAGGCCCTGAACATGCTGGTGAAGTCAACAGAGACCCAGTGCAGAGGCCCTTTCACCAAGTGTCAGCCAGGCGTTAATGGCCGATCTGGCGGTGACAACATCGCATGTCCCTGGGAGTAGGTGGGTATCTGTGGGCCTGCAAGACATGACCACTTGGGCACACATGTGCTTCAGACCAACAAAATCCAGATCCCTGTTGTTGAAGAAAGGAAAACTGTCGAGGATGAGCCAGTTCACACATGCCGCCACCCAAATGCCATCAATCACTGAGAAACCAATAAAGAATCTGGGAAAGGTGATTGAAAACAGCCATGGCAGCCATTCACACTACAAACCTTGAACTAGAAGCCTGGCTAGCGAAGTGGACAATTCAGGCATTCCAATATCTACCATTGAGGACTTTAAGAGTAAGGTCAACAAGTTTCTATGGAAATGTCTGGGCCGACCTTAAAGCCTGAACAGCATTGCCCTGTATGGGCAGAACAACAAGCTGAAGCTCCCTATCAGCAGCCTGAATGAGGAATTTAAGGTGAGGCGTGCTATGGAGGGGCTGCAATACAGGGATTTACAGGATCCAAAGGTCTCCCAGGCTGGGATCAAGGTGAAAACAGGGCGAAAGTGGAAGTTAGCGGAGGCTGTGGATACGGCTAAGTCGCGGCTACAGCACAGGGCGCTGGTGGGGACAGTGCTTCATGGAAGAGCTGGGTTGGTTAGCAGCACCTAGTTACAACAAGGCGTAGGGGAAGGTCCGGAGATCACCGGAGCGGGTCAGCAAGATGTTCGGAATGCGGCAACAGAGAGCCTGGACAAGATGGGAGCGTGCCATGCACCACAATGTCTTCTGGGTTAAAATGTAGAAAGCTGATCCCCCTCAAATACGACTCCTGATCCAGGGTGTCTACGACGAACTACCGAGCCCATCCAACCTGTTCAGATGGGGGTTGGTGAAGTCATCAGGCTGAAACTTCTGCTCAGATTAGGGCACTATTGCGCATATCCTCAGCTGTGGTGCAAAGGACATGGATGAGGGGTGTTCTCGCTGGTGCCATGACCAAGTCCTAAAGACAATACCGAACACCCTAAGATGCGGGTTTGGCCGACCTTAGCGTCTCCGCCCGGTGAAGAACTCCATTGCTTTTGTCAAAGCCACCATCAGCGGCCAGATCTACCTCACCTAGCCTGCTATTGATAGCACAAAACTGGGAATTTAAAATTGACCCGAGGAAACAATGTAAATTCTATTGCCACCAAAACACTGCTGCTTGACTTATATCTGAGGCCTTCGAGCAGGTCGTTCTCCTGGAACTCATTGTACCTTTGGAGGACTGCATAGAGGAGTCCAATGCGAGGAAAATAACAAAATGTGCAGAGCTCGTGTAGAAATGCCGGAGCAACAGGTGGAAAGCACCTTGTGAGCCTATCAAGGTGGGATGCAGAGGGTTCGCTGGCTAGTCTCTGCACGGCCTACAACATCTTGGGCCAGTAGGCGAAGGGACATTAAGGAGGTCACAGAGGCATCAGAGGTTTCCTCAAGGTGGCTGTGGCTAAGGAGAGGAGAACCGTGGGTGAGGTAGTGCACCTGGACACAAGTTGAGGCCTGATCAACAAGTCAAGTGACATTTATTCATACAGCCCTTAGTCACAAAATGTTTCAATTGAATGCACAGGCCACAATTACCGCCTGAAACCAACATGGGGGCAAGGGAAAACTCAAAACTTCAACATTAGAAAAATAAAGAAACATTGAAATAGGGCCTCACAAGTGGTAATTCCCCTTCCAGAATGCTCTCAGCTGGGTCACGAGTGTATGATGCTTGAAAGACCTAAAACACTCTCTGACCCCACAGATTACATCAGTTGATGTACGTTAAGAGATATTCAGATTTATTTTTTTAATTGGAAATTACAAAATTCACACGCCTTGTCCAAGAAAATTAGGTGTCTTATTGTCATTATTTGCTTTAATGAATCAAAATATGTCACAATAGTTAATATTTACACACTGTCCCTTGAAACATTTCACATCAGCCGTCCTGTGTTTACCTCAGAGAAATTATGGAAAAAAAAATCATCCTCCAATCACGGTAAGCTAATTGGGACAAAACCTGAGGCAAAAAGAAACGCAAATTTTCACGCTCTTCTCAGTTGGGGGTCTGAAGGAAAAGCATCGAAAAAAACGTTTTTTCCCCGAGGCAAGGTAGTAGCGGCTGTTTTTGCCAATTTCGAAATCGATTGCTGAGCTTTCCAATTGCGTCTTTGCCAGATGTTGTGTTCAGATGAATGGAGGGAAACTTTTTACTCACTGGTTTCCTTCACGTGCTGCTTGTTTAGCGGTTAGCATGATTAGCGAGCTCTGATTGTAAATAAAGAAAACGGCTACTGGCAAAGAACGCAAATTGTTGCGGTATTAGGTTTTAAACTCGCTCATCATTGGAAAAAAAACTGACACTTTTCATTAGCGGCAGCGGGAGAAGGGCTTCATCACCACCTACTTTCCATCCGTGCACACCAGTGTTTTTAAATGATAATTGCAGAGGGAGTGGAGCTCCATCACCACCTACTGTCCTTCTATGCACACAAGTGTATTTAAATGGTAGCAGCAGAGGGCGATGAGCTTTAGCACCATTTAGTGTCCGTGCACACCAGAAATGGTAATTACAGAGGGAGTGGGGCTTTAGCACCACCTGCTGTCCATTCGTGCACACAAGTGTTTTTAAATTTCAACAGCAGAGGGAAAAGAGCTGTAGCACCACCTACTGCCTGCCTGTGCACACCAGAAATGATATGTGATGGAATGGAGCATTAGCACCACTTACTATTGAAGGATTTTATACATTTGACTATAAAGGATTTTATACGATTGAATACAAGTTACATTTGTTGAGTGCAATGAAGATTTTCACCGAGTAGGCTTAAGTTCATTGAGCAGTGAAATTTCAGGGCACCCTGGTAGAAAATATTGTACATGAATGGCGGGAACGGGACGTGAGGATGATAAGATAGTCAGCACATCCGACGACGCAGAAAGGCCCTGATGACGGAGGACGGCAGGCATTGTTTGAGAAATGCTCTCCGCTGTTTTGGGTTTTCCAGATATTGCGGCGAGGTGGTGGAGCTCACGTTGGGCTTCATTGGCACGCCCATGGGAGGAGCCGGCACACCATCTGGCGGAAAGACGCGGGCTGCGGGAAAAAAGGCTGGAGGACTTCAGAGAGGCTTCACAGAGACTCGAGCGACGCTAATTTGGCCATATTCGATGGAGTTCACTTACTTAAATTGCTAATGAAATTAAATCTGCCCCATGTGAAAATGTCGGCTTTTCCTGTTCATCTTTTCCATCAAGAAACGAGAGTGCATTGTTGGGTGAATGTAGGTTGTGTTTGGTTAATGGAGTCAGATAACTAATTCGAACAATTTGGTAAACGATACATTTTGATAATTAATTCCCAACACTGTCCATCTGTGCACACCAGTTTTTAAAAACTTTAGAGAGAAGAGGGGCAGGAGCTCCAGAACCAAATACAGTCCATCTGTGCACACCAGAATTTATAACGGCAGGGGAAGTTTAGCTTTATCACCACCTACTGTTCATCTGTGCACACATGCGTTTTTAAATGGTAACAGCAGGAGTAGACGTGCTTTAAAACCACCGAATGCCCATCTGTGAACACAAGTGATTAAAAACGATCAGAAGGGCAGGTGCTCCAGCACCACTTACTGTCCATCTGTGCACACCAGAAATGCTAATAACAGAGGGAGGTCCATTTGTAACCACCAAGAGTTACATTGGCACCTGGAGAAGAGCTTTAGTACCACATACTGTCTATCTGTGCACACCAGGAATGATAACGGCAGAGGAGAGGAGCACCACCTACTGTCCATTCGTGCACACCACTTTACCCTTTTCATTTAGCATCTTTGTTTTTTTTCTGGTCTCGTATCCCTTTAGCCTCTTTGCCCTTTCAGCTTGACATTTTCAGGAGCTCATCTATGAACTGCTTATTATCGATTCCTTGCCATCGTTTCTTGGCGTCCTTCCTCGTGGCCTTTTCGCCCGACAAAAGAGCAACTTGCTGCATAATTTGTCACCTTTTTACTGCCGCTGAAAGTTTTGTATTGTTAGCATATATTTACTCATTTAGTATTTATTCTCTTTTTACTGGGGGTTTCATTTTTAGGCCTCTTGCTGGTGTCACAGGAATTAATATGTTGTGATTCATAGAGTAGTTACTCACTCATTAGTGGAATTCACCCTTTTTAGCCTCTTTTTAAAGTCAAATGAGATTCACTATCTAAATACAGGCCTCATTCCTTTTTGCCTCTTCTTGTCACAAGACGAGGAGGCTGGTATGTAGTTATGTTTCAATCTATATGGCGTCTTCCTGGTGTCAAAAGGCATTCACTTTTACTATGGGCTTCATTTCTTATGGCCTCTATCTGTCAAAAGAAATGCAGGGTAACCGATCTATATTGTTGACATAAATTCACTCATTTAGTACTTATCAAATATTTACTGACTGTTTAAGAAGTACCTCATTCATTTGGGGTTCTTCCTCCTTGTTTATTACCGTAGTTTACTATGGGGTTCATTATTTTCGGTCTTTTCATGTGTCAAAAGACGTGTTAAGTGCGGTGCGCATGAAGCTATATTTACTCATTTTACTGAGGACATCATTCTTTTTTGCCTCTTCGTGGTGTCAAAAGAGATTCACTGTCTAAATATGGGCCTCATTCCCTTTGGCCTCTATTTGTCACGAGACTAACAGGCTGCTATATGGTTATTGTGTATTTATTCGTTTGTGTATTTACTCGTGTAGTAGTTATACATTTCTTGAGGGTTTGAAACGGGCGCTGCTCTGTTTGGCCTCTTGATTGTGTCACAAGACAGTGTCTTACTCTGAGTCTTGTTCTTTTTTGCCTGTTCCTGGTGTCACAAAACCCTGATGACATAAGTGATGTGTGAAGCATATAATTACTCATTTTACTGAGGGCCCCATTATTTAAGGTCTCTTCTTTGATTGTTTATTAGTTTACTGTTGGCTTCATTCTTTTTGGCCTGTTTCCCGAGGTGTGCAAAGACATACAGGGTGCCTGACGTAATACTTTGGGTCTTTTCATGTGTCAAAAGATATGTTGGGTGTGGAGCACATATAGTTGTTTTATTTACTACATCATTCTTTTTTCCTCTTCCTTCATTGTTGTGTTTGTGCATGGATTCTTTGATGAAAATGTTGAAGCGGCCCCTAATTTATGCATATTTGTTAAAGTGACAGTGTGTGCATCTGTTTAAAAAAAAATCTGTTTTGCAAGAAAGAAGAGGACAACACTTGGGAAACATCATCAAAAAGTAAATGTTAGCCACATAAACCGGTAATTTTTTTTTAAAGTAAAGGCGTATGACAGAGTTGATAGAGAGGCGTTGCGGCAGGTGATGGTAATGTATGGAGTGGGTGGAAAGTTGTTGGAAGCAATGAAGAGTTTTTATGTGAACAGCAGAGCATGTGTAAGAGTAGGGAGTGAGACAAGTGAGTGGTTCCCTGTGTTGACTGGTGTGAGACAGGGGTGTGTGATGTCACCATGGCTGTTTAATGTGTACATGGATGGTGTGGTGAGAGAGGTGAATGCAAGAGTATTTGGCAGAGATGTAGAGATGATGGATAATAGTGGAACGGTGTGGCAGGTAAGTCAGTTGTTGTTTGCAGATGACACAGCGCTTGTGGCTGATTCTGAGGAAACATTGAGAGGGTTGGTAACGGAGTTTGGAAGAGTATGTGATAGGCGTAAGTTATGTGTAAATGTTGGGAAGAGTAAGGTGATGAAGTGTTCACGTGATGGAGTGGGCATGACGTTAGAAATCAGGTTGCATGGACAAGTGCTGGAAGAAGTTGAAAGCTTTAGGTACTTGGGTTGTGATGTGGCTGCAGTTGGTGGAATGGAGTGCAAGGTATTACACAGAGTCAATCAAGGAAGCAAGGTTTTGGGTGCTCTTAGGAGTGTGATGAGCAACAAGAGTATGAGTATGGATGTTAAGTGGGGATTGTATGAGAGCGTGATTGTGCTGACTGTGTTGTATGGTGCAGAGACTTGGAGCCTGAACGCAGATTTGAGAAGGAAATTAATTGTTTTTGAGATGGAGTGTTTGAGGAGTATGTTAGAAGGGACAAGATTGGATAGATTGAGAAATGAAATTGTGAAAGACAGAACTGGAGTAGTAGTGGAACTGAGCAAGCGTGTGGATAAGAGAGTACTCGGTTGGTTTGGACACGTGGAGGGAAAGGATGTGGAGCGAATGTTGAAGAGGATCTACAGAGCAGAAGTAAATGGAAGGGGACCAAGAGGAAGGCCGCGATTGACGTGGATGGATAGTGTTATGAGTGCTCTGCAGGAAAGAGGTCTAAATCTAGTGGAAGCTAGAGCTTCTTGCTGGTGATAGGAATGAGTGGAGAGGTGTTGCGAAAGGATAGTGGGATGTTTGGACGTGTTCTAAGGGATGGGCAGGGCACCCGTATGATGCGGCAGGGGTAAACCAGTGAAAGCTGTCGGGCACTGCTGTGGAACAGAAGAGTGTGTTGTGTCACCCTGACCCGAGTGACATGGTCACTTTCTTGTGTCCTGTTTCATCTGGAGGGACGAAAGCATGACCAACTTGGATGCCGAGGTGCTTAACTTGTTTGGGTGTTTGGGCATTTGGGTTGGCCATGGTCCAAAAATGTTTGTGTGTGTGTGTTTTTTTTTTTTTGCTACTCTTTCCCATTTTATCTTTTTAGTTTTTAATTTTCTTTTATTTACTTTATTTTTGTATGTGTTGTCTTGCTGTCGGTCACCCCTCTCGAGGGATATGACCAGGGTAGATGGATAGATTAAAAAAAAAACTTTTTCTGAAACAGAACAGGAAAAAACATAGAATAATGTAGACACACATTGTGACTCTGTCCCTCCCCCAACCGAGCAACGAGTTTAATGAGCTTCAATTAAAAAATGATTGCATCATCGTCTTTGATTAGCATTCCCCGTTCACGCTGTTAACCTTCGCCGCAGGAATCGTGTTTCGCCGATTCTAATCGGCGGCAGCTCGAATCTGCTGGGTTGGCATCTGTGTGCTTGGCGCAGGAAAGTGTCCGTTAGCGCTCCACGGACGGCGGCCAGAGCTGAGCTGTTTTTGGCAGCTACAAAATGTCCATCTTGTAAATCGGCAACGAACACCTTGGCAGTGCCGATTCAACAACTGTTCTCTACAAATGTTAATAAATTGGGAATTGGATTGAATATCTGGGATTTTTTTCAATCTGTAAAATCCTATCCTACAGGCATTTTCCACTTTTATTCCACTGGCTCATGTTACTCACTTGGGTGCAGGCTATGTCTTGCCACTAGATGCTATTGTTAGCTGCTCCTGTTTAGTGTTTCAGTAGCATGTGCCTTCCACAGTTGGACACTGTTTCCTTCTCTGGTCACTCATGTTAGGTACTCAGGGTGGGTATGAAGGTGTGGGGGTACCAACAGTGATTTTTGGCTCAGAGGCATGGGGTTTGAGAGTAAGTCAGCATAATAGATTAAATGTCTTTGAAATCAGATGTTTGCGTAGTATGTGTGGAGTGACAGGAAGTAAGGAGTAACTGGTGTGGTGAGAGAGCTTGCTGAGAGGCTTGATGAAAATGTTATGAGATGGTTTGGACATATAGAAAGAAGGGATAAAGGCAGTTTGACTATAGAGTATGTAGTGCAGAAGTGGTGGGAAATAGAATGAGAGGGAGGCCCAAATATGGTTGGATGGATGGGGTGAAGCATGCTCTGGATGTGAGGTTGGTTGATTGAATGGATGCAAGAGCGTGTGCAAGGGATATATGTGAATGGCGAAGGATAGTTAAGAATGACTGATACCGACGTGTATGATGCGGAGGGGGTAAACCAGTGTGTGCTGTCGGGCTGCGGGCTTAATTTTCGGTGTCAGGTTGGGAAGAGCAAAGAGGAATGAATGTTTGGTGAATGTGAGTGTGTTTTTGGCTCTAGCCACCACCCACGAGAGGGATATGACTTTGGTGAAAAGATAGATGGAGAGAGAGAATGAGAAAGAGAAAGAAAAACACAAAGACAAAGACAAAGAGGTAGGTAGTGTAAGGTTTTAACATTTCCGAAACTGAAATCTGACTCCTGATTCCTTACAGTTGGAGCGTATTCAGAAGTGGGAGAAGTTATTGAGCTGAGTATAGTCCACTTATTAATTTATTAGCCGAATCCAAGAGATAAACACATCTTTCTTCCTCACTAACTACAATCGTGTGTGTAGAAAAAAAGCGAGCGAGCGGGGGCTTCCGAGTTGCCCACTTTTATGACACATGGTGATCAAATGTCCAGCCCCATGATCAAGCCTCTGGTTTATTGGTCCGCGCTGTCCTTGATTCAAATTTCCCAATCGTCCTTTGAAGCTTGGGAGAGGGGTGAGAGGTCATCGCCCTCCGGACAGAATGGGGCACGACACACACATTCTAACGCCCCAGGCGAGGTGATAAGTAAACCAAACAAAACATTCCAAAGCACTGGTGTTTAAAAGGTTTCACTCAAGGCTGAGGTGACACAAAGTATTTTTGAGTATAAATGGAATAAAACAGCGTATAAAATAGTATATAACTTCAGTAGGTAGGTAGGTAGTTTCTAGTGGAGAATTATACACACTGTCACTTTGAAATGACGTTAAAAATGTGTTTTCATTTGACTTCCTTTATAGTAAAGAGCCAGTACTGGTATCAGGCAGTGTACTGTCTCGAGTTCCGAAACCTTCAAATTCCAATTCCAACTGATAGCAGCACTTGCTAATGATACCCACTTAAGCGCTAGTTAAAAAATATCTTGGTAAGCAAAAGAAGATGGGCAGTCTTTCTAGCACCAGCAGGTGTCCATTTGTGCACACGTCTTTAATTTAAGCAGAAATTGGGTAGAGAATGTAGAAAGGCTGTCTCCCTAGACCTACACAATGTTGATTTTGCACAACTTTAGTTTAAAAAGAAACGGAGAGAATCGAGGGAGGCTGCCCTTTTGTGCATGACTTCAGTTTTAAAGGAATTCCAGAAAATGGACGGAGGTTGTCTCTCTAGCACCACCTACTCTCCATTTGTGCACGTCCCAAGTTAAAACGACGGTACTTAGCAAAGTAAACACGTCCCTGACCCGTGTGAATCGATAGCGGGAAAAAAGTTGTAGTTAATTATGCGTGGTGGGTAGGAAGACGTGACTCGATTGGTTATGCATTTCATTAGCGTCCCCCCCAAACTCCTGCAGTAGTAAGATAATAAGGTTGCATTTCTTTGCTTTTTGCTTTTGCATTCAATCCATAAGCACAAAACAAGAAAGGAAAATATTGAAGGAAAATGAGCTGCTTTCGAATTGCTATCAGGAATAGAACAAGTACTTGAAAGGAAGAAGATGCAGGATATGTTGAAAACCCTACTAGCTTGCATGGCACAAAAACTGAAAGATGTCAACAGGGAATAATTTGGAATACCACCTGGTTCTAACTAAACGAAACATGGAAGAAGGAAGATGCAGTATGTGCTGAAATGCCAACTATTTTGCACAGAACAAAGACGAAAATAATTCTACACGGGAAGATTTGGAATACCACCTGGTTCTAACTAAAAAAAAACACAGAAGATATCATGAATCACCAACTAATTTGTACGGAACAAGAAGATTCAAAATGGAAAAATACGTTATACCGCCGATTACAACTGAACACAAAATGAAAGCCGAGGATCTCTGATATGTTGGAGCACCGGCTAGGTTGCTTGGAATAAAAACAGAAATAGGTAAACATGAAATAATTTGGAATACCACCTAGTTCTTAATAAACAAAACATAAAAGGAAGATGCAGAATGTGCTGATATGCCAACTCTAATGCACAGAACAAAAACTGGAATAATTCAACACGGGATAATTTGTAATAGCACATGGGTCTAACTGAACAAAACATTAAAGGAATACAATGCAGAGTGTGCTGGAATGCCAACTTTCATGTACAGAATAACAACGGAAATCATTCAACAAGGGAAGATTTGGAATACCACCTGGTTCTAACTAAACAAAACAGAAAAGGAAGAATATGCAGAATGTGCTGGAATGCCACTTTTCATGCACAGAATAAAAACTGAAATAATTTAATGCGGGATCATTTGGAATAGCACCTGGTTCTAACTAAACAAAACATAAAAAGCGGAAAATGCCGGATATGATGAAACACAAACTAGCTTGCATGGTACTGAACCGGAAAGTTCCAAATGGGATAATTCAGAATACCGCTAGTTTCTAACCGAACAAAACATGAAACGGCAATACACACGATATGTTGGAGTACCAACTAAGTCCCTTGGAATAAAAAACGGAAGAGTCAAGTCAAATCATGATAGTTTGGAATACCACCTGGCTCTAACTAAACATAAAATTAAAGGAAGAAAATGCGGGATATAGTGGAAGTCCAACTTTCTTGCACGGAAAAAAAACAGAAGTCATTCAACACGAGATGATTAGGAATAGCACCTGGTTCTAACTGAACAAAACACGAAAAGAGGAAGATGCAGAATATGATGAAACACTGACTAGCTTGCACGGAACCACGTGGGATAATTCGGAATACCGCTAGTTTCTAACTGAACAAAACATGAAAGGACAATACGCACGATATGTTGGAGCACCAACTAGATCCCTTGGAATAAAAACCCAAAGAGGTCAACGGGGGATAGTTTGGACTACCATCTGGTTCTAACTGAATAAAACCTGAAAGGGAGAAGGCAGAGAATATTTGGCAAGGTGTATAGAAAACAAGCTCACTTGTTTGTCATCCCAGTGGCTTCTCCTGTTAGCGAGCAGTCAAATGCCAAAGACGGAAATGTCCGTATCGGACGTGAAAGTGGAAATGTCAGGATGAATGGGGTGGAATGTTGAAATATCTACTGAATGTCTTTTATGATAATCTCACTTTCAAAATAGGCCCTTTTGTATTTCCTTCACACCAAAAGTTAGATGTGGTTCTACCCGGTGAAGTATTTTATACATTTGACTATAAAGGATTTTGTACGATCAAATACAAATTACATTTAAATGCAAAAGATATTCACTGGCTGAGCTGTGGGGCGAGGTCAATGCAACCTTGTGAAGAGTGATGTTTACAGAAACATCGAGAACTGGGACAAGGGCTGATATGATAATCAGCACGTCCCGGCGCAAGAGGGGCCCTGGTGACGCACAGACGCTCGGGGTCCAGACATCGAGGCGAGGGGTTTTTCCTGGCATGCCCATGGGAGGAGCTGGCGCACCAGCTGGCGGAGTGACGTGGGTCGAGAAAAGAACTTCATAAGATTAAGAGGGAGAATAGAGAGAGGGCTTGACAGAGACACTAATTCGGCTAATTCAATGGAGTTCACTTAGTTAAATACTTATAGAAATTAAATCTGCCCCCGTGTGAAAATGCCGGCCTCTTGTCCGTCTTTTCACATTAAAAAGCGAGCGGGCATTCTTAGGTGGAGTTTGGTTAATGGAGTCAGATAACTAATTCGAACAACTAGGTAACCAGTACATTTTTAAGATTTAATTCCTAACACCGGTCTAAATTCCAGTCTATTTTTCACTCGATATATTTTTTTTGGTCAGACAGTTTGGACCGCTCTAACTCCCAGTTCCTGTTTTCTGGTGTGATTTCCCTTCGGCAATCTCGAGGGAACAGCAAATGAATCGTGCCAGACTTTGGGAAAAAAGGAGTTCATTTATCATGGAAAGGTAGAACATAAAAGGAGGAGGGTACGAGGAGAGGGGGGGTAGTAGAACGGGAGGTACATTCGTCTTCATCCGGACAAAAGAGCTGAAGTGGCAAAAAACAAAAACAAAATATAAAAACCAAACGGGCCGCAGTTTGATTTACTTCCATGCCGAGGAGATGATATTTTCACTTGTCATCATTCCAAATTGCATTTTACTTCTTTTCATGTCATTTTTAGGGGAAAAACTATATTACAAATGTAGCGTTTACCAAATTGTTCGGATTAGTTATCTGACTCCATTAACCAAACACAAACTTTATTCTCCTAACAATGCATGCTCGTTTCTTACTTTTAGGGAAAAATATTGACAAGAGACAGGCATTTTCACACAAGGGCAGATTTATTTTCTTAAAATATTTAGCTAAGTGAATTCCATCATATTTAACCGAATTATTGTCGAATTAGTCTAATTAGTCTTCGTCGAGCCTCCCATCTCTCGTCCTTGCCCTCTTCTCTCTTCTCCCGTCTTTTTTCACTCGTCGGGGCGTCGGCTCCTCCCCCCATGGGCGGACCTGGAACTTCCCACCTCGTCTGACCGGTGCGTCACGAAGGCCCCCTACCATGGGGCGGGTCAGGTGCCAGCTTAACCTCCTCCTCTAGCAGACTCCTCACGCGGGCTCCACCTAGTCGCCACCTCCTCGCCGAAAGGTGCCACCATGTCCAAAGGACTCACAACAAGAAAACTTATCAGAACACTTGTCTCCTTTTCCCGCGTCAGCCCGTCCCCGTTCTTGTTGATTTTCTGTAAACATCATTCTTGTCTAGGCCACACTGACCCCAAGCCTTCCCTGTGAAAAATCCCCACTGTATTCAACAAACCTAATCTGTTTTATATTAAATCCCTTAAAGTCAAATAAATACAATTTTTAAAAATCCTTCATCATGTTCTGTGTTTTCTCGCTTTTAGTTTTCTTCTTCATAGTCTTGAAGATAAGTCCAAGCACTCTTATGTTTGATCAAAGATTTGCTAGAAGTCTTCCTTTTATGTTTTGTTCAGTTAGAACTAGTTTCAGAAGTAGTTTAATCATATTGTGTGTTGTCTCACATTCAGGTTTTGTTCGGTTAGATCTAGTCGGCAATGCCACTTTCCCTGTGATTATGTTTCTTCCATGTTTATTTTCAGCTACCTAGCTTTGGACATGTTTTGTGTTGTCTCACCTTCATCTCTTGTTCAGTTAGAGGAACTCAGGATTGATCATATTCCACATTGTCTTCTTTTCAGGTGTTGTTCAGTTAGAGCAACTTAACGTTCTATCATGTTTTGTTTTGTCAGAGTGTGTTCTTGATCCGACAAATTCTGTGTCTTTATTTTATGTTTATTTTCAGCTAGAGCTAGTTTTTGAGATATTTGTTGTCATCTCTATTTCAAGTTTTGTTCAGTAACAGCAACTTCGTAATTTGTGTTATTATGCATTGTCTAATTTCCATGTTTTGTCATGGCACTCTCAATGTGTTGTCTTGTGTGGGAAATCTTTTTGGTGCCCGTCTTTCATGTTTTGTTTTGGAATCCCAACCCTAATATTCTCCCTGTGTCATTTCTTTGATCAGTTAGAACCCATTAGTATTCCAGCATATTAATTGTTGCTTTTCATGTTTTGTTCTGTGCTGTGCTCTGTGTGTTCAAGGTCCCATTATATCTAGTTTACATATTTATGTTTTGTTAAGTTAGACTAGTCAATTCTTCAGCAATGTATTTCATGTTCTTTTCGTCACGGTACTCACTCTTGTTGATCTGTCCACGTGTGGGATTGTTTCTTGCGTCATCAATTTTCATGTTTTGTTTAGTTAGAACCACATGGTATTCTATGTATACCATGTAGTGTTTCATGTTTTGCTGATGTAGAATACTGAAATGCTAACTAGCTACCTTTCATGTTCTTGTCATCTTGGTACTCTTGTTGTCTATAAACATTAGGGAATTATTCTCATATGGTCTCCTATCATTTTTTTGTTCCATTCCAGCATACCCTGTGTAGCATTGCATGTTTTGTTGTGTTAGCTGGTCAATGTGTCAGTATTGTATTTAATGTTTTTGTTGTCATGGCTTCCTTTTTGTTCTATTTCTCTTTTGTCACTTATCACGTTTTATTCCATTAGATCTGGTTAGTGTCCAAACGCGATGCAGTTGTTCCAAGGGAGTACTTTTCCCTGCCCCCTCTTTCTTTACTTTTTTGTTCAGTTATGTTGTCTTCTTCATTTCTTGTTTTGTTGAGTTAGAGCTGGTTGATGTCTGAACATGATGCAGTTGTACTATCTCCACCTTATTATTTCACCCTGCCTCTTCTTACTTTTGTGTTTTGTTCAGTTAGAACCAGTTGGTATCCCAACAATTCCAGCATTTTCTCTCTTTCATGTTTTGTTCAGTGCTAGCTGACTAACCCCGAAGAGGAACCGACAGCCGCTTGTAAGAAATCCCTCGGCGGGTCCAGTCGAAAAAAAGAAAAGAATGCCCGGTGCTTGTAGCGCCATTAGCATTTCATGCGCTAGCTCGCGGCGGTGTCCCAACGGCAACACGCTTCGTAAACGCGCAGATGCTCCGTCACCTTCCATTGTCTCTCCGCGTTCGACAGTGCGGAAACGGGAAAAATCCTCCTCCCCTCGGCTCACAAATGAATGGTTTTACCTGATTTCTAAACAGGATATGGAATGGTGCACATGCCTTGGCAAAGAGAAATAGATCACTAGCAATCTTTTTCTTAAAAGGACAATGTGGATTATTCAGCGCCTCCTAGTGGTTTAAAAGACATCCTTTATGAAATAGAACAAAATAGTAAAAATTACATGAACTATCATACATTTTCGTTTTCAAATAGATAAAATTGATATTTATTTGTATTTTACTATCACTTAGAACAGGGATCCTTTTTCAAGCCGAGGGCTAGATAGCTAGCTAGAAAGGAGGCCAACATTTAGCTTTATAACTAGCAAAGAAAGCTAAACTATTAGCTAGATAGCATGCAAAAAAAGTAAAATGCTAGATAGATAGCTTGCTAATTAGCTAAAAAGGTTGGAAAATAGCTCACGACAAAGCTAAAATTGAGGCCAAAATTTAGCCTAATCGTTAGCAAAAAGGGAAAATGTTAGCCAGGTAGCATGCAAAAAAAGAAAAAGCTAGCTCGATGGCTTACTTATTAGCTAAAAAGGTTGGTAGATAGCTAGCCAAAAGCTAAAAAGGCGAACAAAATTCAGCTTGATAACTAGCAAAAAAGGGAAAATGTTAGCAAGGTAGCATGCAAAAAAAAAGAAAAAAGCTACCTAGATAGCTTGCTTATTAGCTAAAAAGGTTGGAAGATAGCTAGCCAAAGCTAAAAAGGAGGAAAAAAATCAGCTTGATAACTAGCAAAGAAAGGTAAAATATTAATCAAGTCAAGTCATGTTTATTTGTATAGCCCTTAATCACAAAGAGTCTCATTAGCTAGATAGCATGCAAAAAAATGTAAAATTCTAGATAGATAGCCTGCTAATGAACTAAAAAGGTTGGAAAATAGTTTGCGACAAAGCTAAAATTGAGGCCAAAATTTAGCTTAATCATGAGCAAAAAAAATGCAAAAGAAAAAAGAAAAAAGCTAGCAAAGATACCTTGCTTATTAGCTAAAAAGGTTGGAAGATAGCTAGCCAAAAGCTAAAAAGGAGCCAAAATTCTGCTTAATAACTAGCAAAAAGGGAAAATGTTGGCCAGGTAGCATGCAAAAAAAGAGAAAAAAGCTAGCTAGATAGCTTACTTATTACCTAGAAAGATTGGAAGTTAGCTAGCCGAAAGCTAAAAAGGAGGCCAAAATTCAGCTTGATCACTAGCAAAAAGGTAAAACTTTTTGGTTTGGCTTTGTATGCAGGAACATTCTTTTTTTTCCCTTTCAAAATAAAAAATAAAATTAGGAGACAATCGACATCTATGCAAATGAGGAAAATGATTTTTGTTTCTTGAGTCAGGAGCTAAGTGTTTAAGAAAGACTTTGAAGAAAGACTGACTCTCTCTTTCTCTCTCTCCCTCTCTTGCTCTCTCTCTCTCTCTCTCTCTTTGTCTATTTCTCCCTTTTTTCTCTCTGTCCATTTCTCTCTTTCTTTCTCTCAGTCTCTCTCTCTCTTTATTTTTTTTCTCTCCCTCTTCTTTACTCTTTCTTTCTCCCCCTCCTTATTTCTTACTTACTTTTTACTTTCTTTTTTCTTTCTCTCTTACTTTAAAATTTTCTTTTGGTCTTTCTCTTTTTTCATTCTCTTTTCCTTCTTTTATTCATTCTTTCTTTTTTTTCTTTCTTTCTTTCTTTCTCCCTCTATCCATCTATCCATCTATATATATATATAGATATCTCATCTCATCAGCTGCACCGCTTATCCTCAATAGGGTCGCGGGGGTGCTGGAGCCCATCCCAGCAATCGTCGGGCAGGGGGCAGGGGACACCCTGAACTGGTTGCCAGCCAATCCCAGGGCACACGGGGACAGACAACTCACTCGCTCAGTCACACCTAGGGACAATTTGGACCGGCCAATTCACCTGAAATGCATGTTTTTTGGAATGTGGGAGGAAACCGGAGTGCCCGGAGGTAACCCACGCAAGCACGGGGAGAACATACAAACTCCACACAGGAAGTCTGGAACTGTAGTTGAACCCACGCAGGAGGTTCCCAAGACCTTAGAACTGTGCCGCGCATGCGCTAACCACTGCGCCGCCGTGCTATATCCTTTCTTCTTTTCTTATGTGCTTCCTTCTATCTTTCCTTCTGTGCGTCCTTCCTTCTTTCCTTCCTTCCTTCCCTTCTTCACTCCTTCCATCCTTACCTTCCTCCTTTTTTCCTTCCTTCCCTTCTTCCTTTCTTCTTCCTATCTCTCTCCCTTGACTTGTCTCATTTTGTGAATGTTATATTCGCTCTGACTTCAGCCGACGACCAATCACAGGTCTGCTCAAAAAAGCACCCTGAACCACGATTGGTCGTTAGCTTAAGTGTTTGCGATGCCACTGAAGATGGATCAAGACTATTAATTATATTTTTCATCTTATTTAATATCACACTCTTTGAGGGGTCATCAAATATATATTCAATGTAATTGAATCAAATGTATTTTTAATCAAATACGTAGATTTTTTTTTCTTTTTTATCAAGTCGCTTGGGTTGATATATACAGCCGATAGACTTTTTACTCGATTCGGTTGATGGACATCCTTTTTTTCGGTGCCGGTATTCTTGTTTTTTTCATTTTTTATTTTTGTGAGTGACACCTCGTTATAGATTTATGACCGTTCAATGAATCTAATGAGAAATTCAAAGATGCCCGCACAATCTGGCGTACTTAATGAAACGCCGAGCAGTTTTCCGATTAAAGATGAGAAGCCGCCCCCGCCGCGGCTTTGATTGACAGCTGATTTATGACTCATCCGAGCGGGAATTAGCGCACTTGTCCTCATCACTTTTCGCCATATTGAAAATGAGGAAAGTCAACAGGCCGCAAAGTGGAAGCGAGCACCCGCCGCCCGCCGTCACAAACGATTCGTCGTCAAACAACTCCCCTTTCTTTCGACGATTGGAGACAAGATAAGAAGCTTTCCTGACCAATGTTCTCTCTAAGATGCGCATAGCCCAGAACTTCTCCGTGCACAGGAACTTATGGTAAGGGTTTTAAATTTTGAATTGATGAAGGTAAAAACAACAAGCGTTCCCTTGGCGGTGTGTTTGAAATTTCGCCATTTTGAAGCCAATGTCGAAGTTGCACGAAGTTGAGTAACGTCAATAAAGTTATTCGAGAATCGGCTTTTTCGGCTCGGCTCACTTAGAAGAGTCGGCTCTTTCAGTTTGCAAACGACTCTTCAGATTGTTTGCGTTGCTTTCATCCATATGTTAACACCGTTGATGTAACGTGATGTAACATAAAGACAAAATAATAAAATACCGAAACGAAAAAGGAGGTAAAAGCTAAGAAAAAGAAATGGTGTCGTCATGGCAACGGTAACTTCCTACAATGCTTTGTTGCTCATCATATCTTGTGACTCTTTACTTTCAAGTTTTGTTCAGTTAAAGCGAGTTAGTTTAAAAAAAACCGAGAGGAAAAGGAAACGAGGAAGAAGCAAGAAATAGAAGCTCAGAAAAAAGGAAAAAACAAATACAAGGAAAAAGGCAAGAAAAAAAATGAAAAGGTGGGAATAAAATCAAAGTATGAAGGGATTTTTTTAAAAAGCAAAGAAAAAGAAGAAATTGACCAGAAAATGATTTTTTGTTGATCAAAAAAGATGATTGAAAAAAGGCAATAATCGAAATGTTAACAGCTGTTAAACATTATGTCATTTTGTTTCTTTCATGTTCTTTTATGTTCAGTAAGCGGTCCATAAGAATCATCTTAGTCAGTGAATATATGTCCTGTGTTGTCCTCCTTCCAGTTTTGTTCTGTTACAGCCAGGTAGTGTTCCCAATACTGGATTATGTTTAATGTTCTTGAAGTCCTTCACTCACGATAGAGTTCTATCAATGTGGCGCTTCATATCCAGTGTCTTACTTTAATCTTTTGTTCAGTTAAAGCTAGTTTGTTTCTTGACATATTCTTTGTTGTCTTTTTTCCATGTTGTGTTCTGTGAGCGCTAGCTGGTTTTTGAACAATGTGTACTTGTGTTATCAATGCATGGGTATGTTCTCTGCGCGCCCTTTTTCATGTTTTGTTCAGTTAGAGCGCGAAAGTCTTAAGAGAACCTTTTAGTTGAGGACTTTTATTCCAAAGAAACGATGTGTTTTAAGTTCTTGTTGTTTTGGCACTCTTGTTAGTGTTCTAATCATGTGTGACTTCATAACTTGTGTCCTTCCTTCCATGTTTTGTTCTGTTAAACCTTTTTGCAATAATATGAAATTGTCCTATCCATGCGTGTGTATGTTTATTGTGTTCCATTTTCATGTTATGTTCAGTTAGAGTTCCATAAAAATCGTCTTAGTTCAATATTGTGTGAGTATATCTTCTTTCCAGTTTTGTTCTGTTATAGACAGTTAGTGTTCCCATTATTATGTTTAGGGTTTTTGAAGTCTCTCACTCTCGATAGTGTTCTAACTACTTGTGCCTTTTTATTTCCATGTTTTGTTCTGTTAGAGCTTGTTGGTATTGCAACAATGTTTAATTGTCCTATCCGTGCGTGTTGTATGTTCCCTGCCCTCTTCTTTTCATGTTTTGTTCAGTTAGGCACTATCAATGTTCCCATATTGTGTCTAATGTTCTTGTCGTCTTGGCACTCTCATCTAACCAGGTGTGATTTTAAAACTGGTCTTTTTTCCATTCATGTTTTGTTCTTTAGAACTTTTTGGTATCACAACAATGTACAATTCTCCAATTCATGTGTGTGTATTTGCCTTGCACTCTTACTTTCAAGTTTTGTTCAAGTAGATCAAGTTAGTCTTCCGACATGTGTTACTTTTCATGTTTTGGTTCTTTTAAATTTTGTTAGAAATTCAGCATCACATTTTATTATCTTGTCGTCATGGCACTCTGGTTGTTCTGTCCCCATGTGGGAATGCTTCCTGTATTGTCTTATCTTAATGTTTTGTTCAGTTAGGGCCAGTCAGATTTCACATATTATGTCTAATCTTCTTGTTTTCTTGGCACTCTCATTAGGGTTCTAAACATGTGTGGTCTCATCACTTTTTTTTTTCCTTTCATGTTTAGATCTGTTAGAGCTTGTTGGCGGTGGGAAAATGTATAATTGTGTTGTCCCTGTGTGTGTATGGTCCCTGCATTCTTATTTTAATGTTTTGTTCAGTTAGAGTATGTTAGTCTTTCAAATTATCTTGTGTTACTTTTCTTTGTTTTGATTTACGTACAGCTAAAAATAATTTCAGCATCAAATTTAGTTTTTGTCATTATTGCACTGTCCTCTGTTAGATTATTTCGACAATTATGTTTAATGTTCTTGTTGTTCATCATATCTTGTGACTCTTTACTTTCAAGTTTTGTTCAGTTAAAGCGAGTTAGTTTCTCAACATATTCTGCGTGATACGCTTTTGTTGTTTTGTTCTGTTCGTTTTCAGACATATCTTTAATTACAGCTAGTTTGAATTTCAGCATCATGTTTTATTTTCTTGTGGTCAAGGCACCCTGGTTGTTCTCTGCTCACGAGGGAATGTTTCTTTCATGTTAAGTTCAGTTAGAACCAGTAATGAAATGAAATGAAATGAAATGATCTGCATTTTATATAGCGCTTTTCAAGTCAATGACTTCCCAAAGCGCTTTACAATGTGCTCCACATTTCCCAATAGCGGCCTTGTATTGCAGCCATGTAAGGCGCTAACCTGCTTATTGGGGGTATTAGGGGTTCAGTGTCTTACCCAAGGACACTTCGACATGTAACACGGACGAGCCGGGATTTGAACTGGGATCCCTTCATCCCAAGACGAGCGCTCTACCTCCTGAGCTACTGCCGCCCCTAAGTGTTCCCATAGTTATGTTCAATGTTCTTGTTGCCTTGGCACTCACGTTATATCCACGAGTTCCTTCATATGTGGTGTCTTCTTACTTTCATGTTATCTTTAGTGAAAGCGAGTACGTTTCTCAACATGGATTTTCCTTTTATGTTCCGTTCTGTTGCAGCTGGTTGGTGTTGGAACATTGTATAGTTGTGCTTTCCATGCATATGTGTGTTTCATGTGTCCTATTTTTTGTTTTGTTCATTTAAATTTCAATAAATCCTTTTACTGATATCAGGTTTCTAAACTTTACAGAGAGCGGGCTAAATTTGGTAAGCTGAAAATGTTTGAGGGCCAACTATGCACCCTGGCATTCTTTGAAGAGTCTTTAATGAATTCATTCTCTGTGTAAGGTTTGCAGTGTTCGGCGATCAGCGTCGCGGCCTCATAGCTCGCCTTTGTAGCATTTTCATTTGACTCGCAGAGTCTCATGAAAAAGCCCTAAAACAGCTTCCAGGTGCTTTACCTTTTCACAGCGTTTGTTTCCAGTTAACATTTTGTAGTCAGCATGTTTCGTCTGGCAGTGGCTCTTGACATTATATTCTTTTAAACCAGCCACAGTTTTGGCTAATTAGGCATACGCAGTTGTTTCGGATTTTGGTGAGATAAAATACTTGAATTTCCACTTGTCCTGGAAACAGCCGCCCTCACAGTCATTTTTCCTTTTTTTATTTATAGTCGCCAGGTCGGAAATGGTGTGGGCTAAAATTCTTACAGAAAGCCAAGGGCAGGGTGGACAAAAGGGATTCTTTAAAACCTGGTGAACCTGTGAAAATATTTTTTTGGTTTAAATATATTTTACACTGGTCAACATTAATAGCGGGCCACATTTTTATTAATTTTAGGACAGAGCTCACTTGGAGGGGGGAGGGGGGAGTAGTCGGCCATTTTGAAAATGACAAAAGACTTCATCAATAGTGGAAATCCACCTCGGATCACCAGAAATAGAAGCTTCCGGATCGATGCTATTAGAGAACGGCCGCCATTGTCTGACTATTTTGCAGCCGTCGCTGATTAAAAACATGGAGTAAGTGGACTCGACTGCCAACCGGCGCCAACGGGCGACCTGGCGGCCATTGGGCTCTCGTCTCCATTCTTCTCAAACACGATATCGGAGTCATCGATTCCCATCCAAGTCGGTCTCGGGATTTCCATCATTGGGCCATCGATTTGCAGATGAAGTGCTGCTTCCGCAAAGGAAAATAGAGCTGTGGCTTGAAATGGTGTCGTCATGGCAACGGTAACTTCCTACAATGCTTTAAAGCTAAAAATAGGATTTTTTTATTTTATATCCCGGCCCTAAAAAAAGTCATCCGGGACTTTATGAGGAATTCTACGGTCCTATAAAGGGCCAAACGAGACCTCTTTTGTCTTCCGGCTGGCCTAAATGGCTTTCCTTCTTAAAGTGCTTTTACAATACAACTTCTTTCCCGCCATAAATTAAAAACAAAAAAAACCTTCAAATGCCTCTTGTCTTCTATTTTATAAAATACTTGTCAGCATCAGAGTTGAATCTTAATCCCGTAAAATCGTTTTTTAAAACTGTCTGATCAATGTAAACGCAAGAAAAAGAAACAAAAGTGCAGATATATGCCTAACACTAATCACAACAAAAATGGCTGGAAAATAAAACAGTCAAAAAAAGTGAAAGATGCTGTGATAACAGGATGCAAACTATGTTTACACCAATTGCGAGTACAGTATTGGTAACCCATAGTGCTTTTTCTTTCTTCCTTTCTTTCTTTCTTTCTTTCTTTCTTTCTTTTTTCTTTCTTTCTTTCTTTCTCTCTTACTTTTTTCTTTCTTTCTTTCTTTCTTTCTTTCTTTCTTTCTTTCTTTCTTTCTTTCTTTCTTTCTTTCTTTCTTTCTTTCTTTCTGTTATTCTTTCTTTCTGTCTTTCTTTCTTTCTGTCTTTCTTTCTCTCTTTCTTTCTCTCTTTCTGTATTTCCTTTTAATTGGACAGAGGTGTGTGATAATTGTACAGACTTGTGCCCAGTTCGAAACACTAGTTGGGGCCCTCTGGTGCTGGGAGGTATGCCAGACCCTAACACTCCCCCTCTTTCCCCTCCCCATCTCTTCCTTTCTAATTCCCTCCTTTCTTCCTTCTTTCTTTTCTTTTCTTACATTTTCAGTTTTTCTCCCTTCCGCTTTCTTTCTCTCTCTCTCTCCCTCTTTCTCTCTCTCTCCCTCTCTCTCTCTCTCTCTCTCTCTCTCTCTCTCTCTCTCTCTCTCTCTCTCTCTCTTTCCTTCCTCCTTCTTTGTTGCTCTGATCTAATCTTTCCCTGGTTGCAGTTGAGTCACCCTCCCCTCCACACACCTTTTTATCACAAACACCTTCCTACATCTCACCTTCTTCTTCCCACCTCTTTATTTACACTCAACACACCTCTCTTTCTTTATCTGGGTTGTGCCCCCCCCCCCCCCCCCCCTCTCACCCCCACATCTCGCTGAAAGCAATGGCTCTTCATGATGATTTATGGCCTCTTCCCTGCCTCCGACACTCTTTGGCAAGCTTTTTTCTTGCGACACGAGAAAGGGATGAACTTGTACTTGTGGGACATTATCATTATCAGTCGATTGGATATTCGTCTTTCAACTGGAAAGATGCCCAAAGGAAGTTCCTGGGGACAACTTTTTGCACTCTTAAGATGAACAGACTCATTTCATGTTTGAAGTAATTCACCTTTGTTTGGTGTCCATTTTCAAGCTATTGCAGTTCTACGACTATTGCGTAAAGACCAGAAAAACGGTTTTATGAATTTCACCCATATTGGAGTTAAGCGAGCAGACAGTCATTTTGTAATATTGGCTAAAGATGAACGTTTGTTTTGGACTTGAAAGAAAGCGGTTCAATTTCATCATTGCAGACTTAAATAACCAGACTTTTGTAACTGATTAGCACAAAGGGCTACCAGTTAGATACACATTTTAAAAATAACATATTACTACTACGTTGTTAAGGTGTTACTACTATGTTATTACCAATTATGATACAATCATTACAGGTTAAAATAGGCTCAATCAGTTAGTAATCAAAATTCCCAGAAGATCACAATGACCTGTGATATATTTTCTAAACAAGTACAGAAGGTACTCGTATGATCTTAGGGGGGCTACCTGGTGCCCACTTGCACCAGGTTAAAGACCCTACTATAATTTAAAAAAAAACTAACACAACAAAAACTACTACAAAAATATGCAACTACAGCGATACTACAAAAATAATCCAGAAATACTACTACAGAAATGCTTCAAACATACTATAGCAATAGAGGTAGAAATACAACAAAAATGCTGCAAACATACTATAGAAAAAATCAGTTAAAAGAAGTGCTTAAACTAGGCACCCAATATATTATTTTGCTTTAATTCTGAAAAGAAAAAATAAATACTACAGAAATGCCACAAAAATATGTGTACAGTAATACTATAATGGAAACAGATTGTTAAAGAAATACTACAGAAATACAGGAAATCCACAAAACACCAGAGATATACAACTATTACAAAAAATACTCCAGAAATATAACTACAGCAATACTCAAAAAATACTGCAGAAATACTACTGAAATAATACTGAAATACTGCAAAATACAAATACTGCAATACAACAAAAATATTACCCAAATACTACTATAGTAATACTACAGAAATATCACAAACCTAAAAATCAAATGAAGTGCTTTAAACAGGGACTTGACATACTAATGCTAAATAAATGCAGACCAGTGAAATGTATTTACATTTAATTTTCCCTTAATGTAAGCATTTCACAACCAATTTGATGTGAAAAATCTTATTGAAGACAAATATCAAAAGAAATATAATACATACATGTCTCCATGTATATTTACCGTGTTTTCACGACCATAGGGATCACCGTGTGAAAGGGCGCAGTCTCCGTAGCTGTTTCTATTTCTGTATTTAACACTACAGAAGACGCACCGCACTATAGGGCACGGGAGCCCTCTGCTTGTGGTGGTGTTACAACAACACAGATTTAAAAATACAACAGAAACAAAACGGAGTTTCGTTGTGGCTTATTTAAGTATTGATTACAACTGTTTGGAAATAAATAATAAAAAATTGTTAGGAAATAAATATATTAAAAAATGTATTGTTTACCAAATTGTTCGAATTAGTTGTCTGACTCCATTAACCAAACATAACCTTCATTCACCTAACAATGTATGCTTGTTTCTTTTTGGGAAAAGATGGACAAGAATAGCCTACATTTTCAAACGAGGGCAGATTTATTTTCTTAAACAAATTGACTAAGTGAACTCCATCGAATTAGCTGAATTAGTGTCTGTCTTGTTCTCCCTCGAGCTTTTCCGATCTTCTTCTCTCGACCGACGCCTCTCCCAAGCTGGTGTACCGGCTCCTCCCATGGGCTGGCCAGGAACGCCCATGTGGGCTTTACCTCGTCTCCTCGATGTCTGGACCCCGAGCGATTATCAAATCAGTGCCTGGGCTTCTCCGTCAGAGTCCTGTTATCAACAGAACCAAACAAAACATTCGCATTTGGAACGGCGTGACCTGTCATTGAACTTAAGCCTTCTCTGTGAAAAATCTTCATTGCATTCAATAAATGTAACTTGTATAAAATTCTTTATAGTAAAATGTATAAAATCCTTCACAACATAAAACAAACGGATAAAACATTATAAACAAAAGAGTCAGCGCGAAACAGTTTGGCCCTGACACTTCTTACTGGTAGTTCATAACAAACATAACCGTCAAAATCCTCTTCCTTTGTTTCTGACCAGAACAGCTTTGCTAAATCTCCATTGAAATGGTTCACTTCCTTCATTTTCAGAGTCATGTTCATAATAACTATCCCACAGCATTGATAATCCATTCTTTTCATTATAATCCACTGTAAATTGTTGCTGAGTAATGGTGGAAAAATGACACTGTTTCATGAAAGACGATAACAAAAACTTTCAAATTGCTACAACTGTCACGGTTGCCATGGTGCCCAATTGGGCCTGCCCCTGTGGCGCCAGCTGCGGCTCATTGAGAGATTGGCTTTCTGTCTATATTAAGCTCAGCGCTCTCTTGCTTCCTTCGTCAGCCCGTCCACGAACCTCTGCCCCGCAAGACATGGGTTCTGACTCGGTCCTGTTTTCCTGTTGGTATTTCCTGTCCATTATTGTTCCCGTTTATTTTTTCCCGTTTATTATCGATTTCCAGTTTCGTTCCAGTCTATTTTTGCCCTGTTTATTATACTCTCCAGTTTTTGTTCCTGTCTAGTTTGTCCTGTTTATTTTCAATATCCTGTTTCATCATCAATCCTGTCTGTCCGTCCTGTCCGGTATCGACCCCATCTGTCGGATATCTACTCGGGCAATTGGTATCGATCTCCTTGGCCTCTGGCTTCCTATCATTTTACGCCAGACTGCTGCCTAACGTGCAGGACTCCTCATTTCCTGTAAAATAAAAGGCTTGTGTGAGAACCTCACGAGTTTGGGTCCTGATCCTGTTCTGGATCTTGACAGTAACTCCAAATGTCTGTGAGAGTCTCTCAAACTGAGAGAGGCACAGTGTTACAACCGGTTTCTGGTAGAGGGCAGTTGTAACAGCGTGATTTTGTCACAAGCCAGAAACGGAGACAGGACCCAATAGGTTCGCAGAACGGTCTGACTCTGGTAACAGGGAGCCGGGGGAGAACCTATGCTTTCAGCTAGGCAAGCTCTGTACCTTCCGACATTCTCCTGCCCTGTTTTCTCCTGCCTGCTACCCGTTGCCGACCTGTTTCTGTCCTGTTTTCCTGTTGGATTTTCCTGTCCGGTATTGTTCCCGTTTATTTTGTCCTGTTTAATTTCGGTTTCTAGTTTTGTTTACGTCTAGTTTCTGATTGGTTGTTTATCCTATCTGTCCCTTCCTATCCGGTATCGACACATTATGTCTGATATCAACTCGGGCAATTGGAATCGATCTCGTCGGTCTCTGGCTTCCTGTCTTTTCACGCCAGGCCGGCTGCCTAACGTGCACGACTCCCCATTTCCCGTAAAATAAAGGCTTGTGTGAGAACGCAACGCAATTGGGTTCTGGTCCTGTTCTTGTTCTTGACAACGGCGTAAGCATTCATGAGCGCCTACACAAACAATGAATCACGTGTGACATCAAGTGTCCTCTTCTGCACAAGCGGGAAGCTTATGGCGTTCGAACACGAGTGGATTAATTCTCTGACTGAATATAGAAACCACGCTACGGCAGAAACATCGCCCCCTTTTGCGTTCCATCGATAGACTCAAGTGCCCTTTTGTTCGAACTGATAGGGTTACTTTTGTTGATTGAATTACTGCAGCAGACTGACTAAGTTTCCATTGTTATTAAATTCATCTCTGAATGTGATTTTGCGAGGGAGGGGGACATGGGCGAGGTGCGCCTCCCCCCTGCCCTTCTCCACCCACTATGGTGGATTCTTATTATATACATACAAGAGCCATATCCCTCTAGTGCAAGGGTGTCAATCAGGCGGTCCGCGGGCCAGATCAGGCCCTCTAAGGGATTGAATCTGGCCTGCGAGACAACACTTGGAGAAGCGCAAGAGAAAAACTGCAGGTTGAAATAGGATCACTTGATGTTGCCAAAAGCCAAGTGCCCCTCACAAAGCTGTACTTGTGATTCTTTCACTCACTCTATCTCGCTCTCTCTCTCTCTCTCTCTCTCTCTCGTTCACTCTCACTGTAACTCTTTTTCTCTTATCTTTGTTCCTCTTTGTCTCTTTCTCTCTGTGTCTTTTTACCTTATTTTGCTTTCTGTTCCTTTTCTCTATTTTCTCTCTTTCTCACTCCCTCTTGCTTTTCCCCTTCTCCCACTTTCCTCTTCTCTCTTTCTGCCCTTCTCTTTTCTCTCCTTCTTTCTTTCTCTCTTTCTCTCTATTTCTCTTTGGATTTCTTTGTTTCTCTCTCTTTTGTTCCCCCTCTCTCTGTTTCTCTTCTTATCGCTTTTGTTTCTCATGCTCTCTCTCTCTTTTCTCTCTCTCTCTCTCTCTCTCTCTCTCTCGCTTTCTTTCTCCCTTTCTCTCTTTCTTTGTCCCACCATCTCTACTTTTCTCTCATTCTCTTTCCCTTATTTCTTTCTCTTTTTTTTTTCTCTCCCTAATCCACAAGTCCGACCCCCGAGAGAATGTTTGTTCTATCGTGTGGTGCCCGAGTTAAAATGAGTTTGACACCTCGGCCCTATTGGGAGGTGGCTAGAGTCAAGAACACATTCACATTTTTGGATTTTGGATTTATGGTGGATTCTACCTGGCTATAAAAGCTCGATGCATTCACCTCTATTCTCTTTTTTACTGCCAGACGAGATGCCTGAATGCTGGGTCTAACCCATGGGTCACCCCCTCCTCTGTGGAGTTTAGGGCTGACGGTATGAGATCTTGCTGCCGTGTGCCAAATCAATACGTGACTCACAAACGCGGGGCTCATTCATCAAGGTAACTTGTGTCATGATTATTAATGCGGGGCCCCTGAGGCTGCCCCGTTGGCGCTGACAGCCACGGACCCTGATTGGCTGTTGGACTCTATTTAAACTCCCGTCTTCCTGAAAGAACCCGTCAGATCGTCTGCAAACCTATGCTCCCAGCTATGCAAGGTCTTGTGACCCTCCGACTCTATCCTGCCCTGTTTTCTGTCTGATTCCCGTCGCCGACCTCTTTTCTGGACCCGTTTATGTTTTTGCTCCTCCGCCCCGGCCATTGACCTGTTTTTTCCCGCTGTCGACAACTACCTTTGCTCGACACGGAAGTGCCACTTCCGCGTTCCAGCTATCTGCTACCCGGGACCGACGATCATCGAATCGTGGATCCCAGTCCTTTTCTCCTTCTAAATAAATCTGAGTAAAACGAACGCAATTGGGTCCCGTCTCCGTTCGTGGACTGCGACAACTTGGCCAGAAAACGGACAATATGCTGGCTGTTTTTGAGTAGCCGTTAAGCTCGACATACATTTGTTAGAAACATTTTTTATCAAAGTAGGCACAACAATACAGAGTCCTGTGTTTTTCTAAGAAATTACGTTGTCATCTTTACTCAACTTCTTTTTTTTCCACACAGTTTCTCCTTTGTTGATTAGAAATGCGAGTTTCTCTTGTTAACAATGTCCTTTATTCTTTCATTTGATTACATTTTCCTTGTCATGTAGATAAAATGGGGTGGCACGGCGGTCTAGTGGTTAGCGAGTCTGCATTTCTGAGGTCATGGGATCAAATCCAGCTATCAGCCTTCCTGTGCGGAGTTTGCATGTTCTCTCGTGCTTGCGTGGGTTTCCTCCAGTTTCTCCCACATGCCAAAAACATGCCGGTCCAAATTGTCTCTAAGTGTGATTGAGCGAGTGAGTTGTCTGTCTCCGTGTGCCCTGCCACGGGCTGGCAACCAGTTCGGAGTGTCCCCTGCCCACTGCCCAAAGATAGCTGGGATGGGATTTTTTGTCGTATATCTGTACCATTTTTGTAGTATTTGTACGATTACTATAGAACTATTTTGTAGTCGTATTTCTGCGACCCTACTGAGGATAAGCGGTGCAGATAATGGATGGATGGATGTAAATAAAACGTAGTTTGTTATAATCAAACCACGTGCATTATTTATTTGTGTGTCTACTATTTTTTTCTAGACTGATTAATCAGTATCCATATCAATGAACGGAAAAATTGATAATTCCTTCATTATAAATTCTAGACACATCATGAGGCTAGTCAATTCAGGTAGGAAACCTTGAGTGAGCACCACCTGCTGGCCGAATCGCTACCATTGAATTAGATTCTAAGCCATCCATCCATTATCTGCAAGGCTCATCCTCAGTAGGGTCACGAGGGTGCTGGAGCCCATCCCAGCTATCTTCAGACAGTGAGCAGGGGACACCCTGAACTGGTTGCCTGCCAGTTGCAGGATTCTGAACTAATATATATATATATATATATATATATATATATATATATATATATATATATATATATAATTTAAAGCAATTTTGTCTACATGAGAGTAGCTTGAAAGTCACACAAGATGGCATTCAAGATGAATTTAGTTGGTAATCCGAACAATTTCACAAAAACATCGGATTTCACCCATGAATGTTGTAAGTCCTGACTCGGCCAAGGCTCGAATCTATGACCTAAGTCTTATGGGTTGGCACCCAAGCTTAACACCACCAGAGAACTACAGAATGGGGCGTGCCGTACAATTTTAAGAAAATCTGAGACTTTTATGAGCATGTTATGGTTTCAAAATAGGGTGTTCATAAATGTAAATGAGAAAAATCGGATAGGGCCTGGAGACTGGGTCCTTCGACCGGATTTTTTGGTCTATGGAATTGTTTGGAATTGTCAGAAAGAGCAGGCATCAAAGGTAGCTTGGTTTAAAAAACACACACAGAGACTGGCTCCAGTTGTGTTTACTTGCCTACGTGTATTTTGGGGTTTGGTTGTTCTGGTTGAGTGGTTTTGCAGAAGTAAAACGGAGCCAATGATCATATTATCCGATTTAGTATCGTTTCTTTTTCCGCCTCGTTTAAGCATCCGGCATGGCACAAACCTCTGCAGTCCATTTAACAATATACACGAGCGAGGACGCCTACGTGGATAAATATAATCGGCCGAACAAGCGCTCCTCCATGCAAGTGTTGAAGGTCAAACGATAACTCGTGTGGGTTGTTTTTTTTTAATGTATATTTTAAACAAATCTATATTTAAGGACGTTGTGTAACAGGAACTAAAGGTTGCTTTTCTCTCTTGAGCACAGAAGGCAGTGGTAGAGGAGGTATATATATATATATATATATATATATATATATATATATATATATATATATATATATAGGGACAATTTGGACCTGCCTATCAACCTGACATGCCTGCTTTTGGAATGTGGGAGGAAACCAGGGTCAAGGTTAAAACTTCAGATCGTAATAAAATTAAGAAAAGTACACACTCTGAGTCGGAGATTTAGGTATTTGGTCGCCCCTTCAATCGGAGGTGCGAGTTTCCAGTATGGGATTAGGGAGAAATCACGCTCCTCCCATGGCAGAAGGCTCATATATTGGTAACCACAAGAATGAAACTACACATCTGATTGGTTTATATGAACACAGGAAATGAATCTGATTGGTTTAGACAGGAATCACATATTTAAATGCGGTGTATAATGTTGGTCGCTAGATGGCGTGTGAGTATAATAAATGTGTAATAAGGATAGTGAAACTTTATAAACACAAAGCGGCTCTGTGAGAAGAAAAGCAAGCGTTCGAGCGACTTGAAATGTGGGGGTCAAGGCCATCTTGATTAACCAGCTAGCAGGCCTCATAGTTGTAGGTTTTTAATCATAGGCACATCTTTTGGTGCCTGAAAACTTATTCTTCTGACCTTAAAGGTGTTTGCGAAATTGTAAAACCACACCCTGATTGAGCACTATAGAAATATAAACGTACAAAGATATAACAGTATAAAAGTAAGGGTATAAAAGTAAAAATTGGGTATAAGATTATACAATATAGTTTATAAGGTACCTTTTATTCTATTAAATAATTCTCTTACACCAGGGTGCCCGGAGAAAAACCTACGCAAGCAGGGAGGATATGCAAATTCCGCACAGGAAGGCTGGTTGCTGGATTTGAACCCATGACCTTGTCCTGATTACTGATGCGGGGCACCTGAGTCTGCTCCGTTGGCGCCAACAGACACGGGCGCTGATTGGCTTCTGACCTCTTTTTAAACCCCCGCCTTCCTGTCAACAATTGTCAGTTCGTCTGCGAACCTTAGCTACACGCAAGGCCAGCTCTTTTGGAGTCCTGACTCTATCCTGCCCTGTTTTCCCGTTCTGAACCCTGTTAATGTTTTTTCTCCTCCGTCCCGGCCATCGACCTGTTTTTTCTCGCTCTCGACACGGCCTTCGCTCGACACGAAAGCCACTTCCACGTCCCAAGCGACCTGCTACACGTGACTGATGATCACTGGATCGTGGGTGCAAGCCCTTTCCTCCTTCTAAATAAAGCTGCTTAAATTTTTTTTTTTTTCCAGTTTTTTTTTTTCCCATTATCTGCTTTTTTTTGTTAACGCTCAAAATCGGAGCAGTTATAGTGCTGGAATTGTAAAGGAATCAGCTAGCTGCTCTATGACACCCAAAGATATCTCGCTAACAGCTTATTTGCATATCTTGCTAACTGACATGAAGTGTGATGAGTAATGGCTGCTTTTTAATAATTCAGATGTGCCAAAATAGGAACAAGGAAAGGAAAATTCCCAATGTCTGGGAAATAACTAATCATCTCATGCAACAAAGAATGTTCAGAAATTCATGAATGAATATTTGTATTCGAAAGACGGCAGCCACAAAACCTTATTTTGCTTTTGAAATCTGTTTTTTCATTGAATTGTCCTTATATTGGGATTTGCCCATTGCCCTCACCTGTGCCCTCTCGTATAGCCCCAGCTGCTGCTCTTTTCCTGATTGGTTCTTATTTAAACTCAGTACTCTCATTCACTCATTGTCAGTCCGTCAGTGAACCTCCGCACTTGCAAAGCAAGCATCTTTTGACTCTGGCTGTGTTCGCAACCTATCCTGTATCCTGTATCGATCCCCTGTCCCTGGATACCCGATCGTCTCCGATTACCTGAGTTGTTCCAATCTCCGACCACGCTCCGATCTCCCGTTTCGGCTGCCCGCCTTGTTTCCGTCCACTGATCACACTCCGATCTCCCGTCCCGGCTGTCTGACTTGTTTCTGCCCACTGACCATGCTCCGATCTCCCGTCCCGGCTGCTATACTTTTTTCCTCCCTCCGACCACGCTCCGATCCCTTGGGCTTCCTGCTTCTCCTGCCCAGCGATCGCAGAATCGCTGGGGTTTGTTTTCCCGCGCCTGACTTCTCCGCTTCCACCATAAAGCTTGGTGTGAAACGTTACGCATTTGGGTCTACCGTCTGTTCGGGTTCTGACACATATTTCTTAGTATTCATAGTGATTTGTGTAATAATTTGACTAGTTCTAGGTACTAAAGTGCAAGCTAAGCCAAGCTAAAATCAACTGAAGTTTCTTATTTGGCCAACACTTATATCATTTTTAGAAATATAGCATGCAGTAATATTGATATATTATTTTGCTCTCATTCTGAAAAGGAAAAAAGCAATACTACTGAAATGCTGCAAAAATACTAGAAGAGTGATAATTTAACACAAACATACTACTACAAAACTACTTCAACAGCAACATGACAAAAATACTGTAGAAATTCTACTACAATAACACAACTACAGTAGTACGACAAAAATACTTCACAAATACTACTATAGTAATGCAGTAGAAATACTACAAGAGTAAATATAACATGAATTGCTTAAATTAGGGGCTTGATGGATTATATAACTTTAATTCTGAAAAGGAAAAAAAATACTACAGAAATGCTACAAAAAGTACCAGTACAGGAATACTGTAATAGAAAAGACTCCTATAGAAATAACACACAGACACCACAAAAAATACTGCAGAAAATACTACAAAATACTACAGAAATAGTCAAAAAGAAATCCAAAACTGAAAATAAATAGAGGCACCGGAGCACCTCCTTGGAGATCTCGTTAGCACTAATTGATTTTTTTTAGCCGGAGCGTTTAGAACACATCGTGATTTATCATGTCTCCCCCAATCTGACGCAAGCTAGTGCGCGAGGGCAGAAGCCAACGCAGCAGGCGGCCTGAGCGGTTGCCACTCCCCCCGAGGCGAGGCACTGGAGACTGCACCACAGGGAGGCAAAGCAGCAACTGTTTCCTGAGGCTTCATTCTTCCCCCTTTTTGGGATTTGGCAACATTAATTGACATTAATGAGACGAACACAAGGGACCGCCAAAACCGCTGTTGTTCGATGAATTGGAAGGAAATCCTCAATTCATCTCACAAAAAAAAATCCTCATTAATCCATTGTAAGAATCGATTGCAAAATTGAAAACATTTCTGCTTCATTTATGCAAATGGTATTACAAAATCATTGTTAAAGTAAAACTACAAAATGCAACTACAGTGTGTATCCCTTAACCACAAGTGTCGTAGGGGAAACCATCTCTTGTGGTGTGTCTTGGGCAAGTACAGCCTGGTGGTGCCCATCCATCTCCAAGCCAACAAGAGTTTCCAGCCAGTTTTGAACCAGGGACCTCCCAAATATTAGGCAAATGTGCTAACCACTGCAGTACTACAATAACATTACAAAAGCATACAGAAATGCCACAATAGTAATTCAATCCATCTATCTACCTTGGTTATATCCCTCAAGAGGGGTGACCGACAGCAAGACACACACATACAATAACAAAGAAAATAAAAGGGAAATAAATAACAACAACAAAAAATAAAACACAATTTTTTTTGGACCATGGCCAACCCAATTGCCCAAACACCCAAACAAGTTAGGCACCTCGGCACCCAAGTTGGTCATGCTTTCGTCCCTCCAGAAAGCGGCCATGTCACCCGGGTCAGGGTGACACAACACACTCTTTGTTCAACAGCAGGGCCCGACAGCTTTCACTGGTTTACCCCTTCCGCATCATACCGGTGCCCAGCCCATCCTTAAGAACGCGTCCACAATCCCACTATCCTTTCACAACACCTCTCCACTCCTTTCTATCACCAACAATAGTAATACTATAGAAAAACTACAAATATTACCAAATACATATCAAATTGAACACTTTAAACAGGGGCTAACATATAATTATACTTTAATTCTGAAAAGAAAAAGGAAATACAACAGAAATGTTATAAAATACGCCTACAGTAAAATTACAGAAATAAACAATCAGCTTTCTCTTGGAAGCCGGAGGTTTAAAAAGAGTCTTTGAACCAATCAGCGCTCAGGGCTGTTGGCGCCAATTGGGCAGTCACAGGTGCCCTGAATCAGCAATCATGTAGGATCATTAATCTTTTGATTTCAAATGAGCAGTCGAGGGTTTTCAAGTCTTTATTACACTGCTGGAGAGTCCAGTCACTTCCCGTAGGGGTAGTTCTGTGGGTGGAGTCAGCTGGGGTCATCATCCCCACAACAACTTCTGTAATACTACAGAATTACCATAGAAATACTAAAAAAATCTACAAAAATTCAACAAAAACATGGACCTAATATATTATGTTGAATTGAAAAAATGTTCTAATATAGTTCAAGTGAAGTCACATTTATTTACAAAGTGTCTCAAGGGACTGCACAGACCTCAATTACACATCCCCTGATCTGAAAGTGGCATGCAGGCAAAAAACTCAAAAACCTCAGCAAGAGGAATAAGAAATTCTGCTCTGATTTGAATAAACTGTAAATTGCATAACACTATGTTTGGAATTTCATTGGCTAACCATTGTGTCAATCATCATTTGAATTGGTCACTATTGCCTAAATATTTTTGAAGCCAAAGTTGTCAAGTCTAAATACATGGATTCGTAGGCTATGGCAAGCTAAGGATCGTGGGAAAAAAAGCTTGCAATTGGCCAATAGTGATGTCTATCAAAAGTTTAGACTCGTTAGAGCCATATTGGAAATCATCTGACAAGTCTGTTTACTTTAATAAGGGGAATTATGGAGCAAAACAAACGGATTACAACAAGGATTGTCAAATGATGCAGGTATGCCTTTAGGCAGATATTTTTTTAATCCGTCTGCATTATATTTTTTGTTGGAGTAAATATTTTATACCAGCTTTATAGTTTTGGGGTATCTTGTTTTGGACTGATCGTGACGTTTCTCTGATGAGGGCATTTTGAAATGGTCTTCATATCTTGAAGCTTTCAGAAGATATGTGAGATGACGTATTTTAGTGACTGGTGACATTTTGAAGACATGACTTTGTTGATCAACAGGCCGTCAGAACGCTATGGTGTTTTAAAGGAGCGGTTGCCTCCAAAGGCAGATGCAGTTGAGTGGCATCTGCATAGCAATGGAAACTAATATCACACTCGTGGCTACTATCACCACGAGGAAGCATATAAATACTGAAAATTCACAAATGATCTTCGTAAAGACTCCAAGAGTCAAGAAGGACACAGGTGAGCCCGCTTAAGTGCCGGCGGGGGCTAGCGTTAGCAAGCGCCAAGACCACTTAAGTCGAGTGTGTCGACACTGAACGACAAGAACAGAAGGACGTCTCGTCTCGTCTCATCTTTGGAGCAATGGAGCTGAAAATAGAAGCCTGGAACATCAGCTTTGATAGTGGGAACTAGCAAGGAAATTGCACCATGTCAATCATTAACACCAAAGCTATCTTAGCCTAGCAAAGCCTTGGAAGGGAAATGACACAAGGCGCTAATAACGCCATAGAAGAAGAAGAAATGTCAGAGACACGTCATTCCTAAAATCAGTATCCAATTTAATTGGATTTTTGGGGGCCAAAATCTTGGATTTGCTTTCAGGACTTTGTTCCGGATTTTCTATCTAATATGCAGGAAGACTTGAATTGAGATAACAACTAAGGCTCTTGTCGATGATTCTTATCATATATTTATTGAAAAAATGAGGATTAAAAGGACAGAGTGTATCATTTGGTGCCTTCTAGTCGGTAAAACGACCCCTCATTTATTAAAAGAAAAACAAATTGATTTGAATAATTAGCAAGACATCTTGTTTCTATAGGTACACCTAAAAGCAAAATATAGACTTTTTTCTTCTTCTTCGCTTTATTTTATTATTTGTTTTTCTTCTTTTTTTCCATTTCATTTTTTATAAATTTCTATTACAGATTTTTTATAAATTCCGTAAACGTGTATGTTGTGTGTCACAATATGTCTGTTTGAAGTTTTTGTTAGCCTCCCGCTGAACTTTTCTCATATTTACATGCCAAAATTACAGAGCTAACTACTTATAGTTTTGAGATGTAAACATTTACTTTGTGTGTAAAATTCAATCCATTTGTTCCTGATGTTTTTTTTAGCTGCTAGCCAGACTTTGACTAATGTTTACAGGCTATCAAAACCGAGCGAGCTTCATACATTTCAGATTTTTTTCATTTTATAAACATGTACATCCTGTGTCAAATTTTGTGTGCTCTTCCCTGAAGTTTTGGTAAGTCGCTAGTTAAACGTTGCCAACAAAGCTATCCAAATTTTTAATTGGTAAAAACGTACTTTGTGTGTGACATTCAACACGTCCACTTCAGTTACCCCACACATTTCTGAGTCACTTTTGCCAACCCCCATTAAAATGAATAAACAAAGGCGTGCCTTCCATTGTGGCTTTCTGGATGCCAAACGACATAAGGTGAGAAAGCAAAGAAATCACGTTATTTTCCCCCGAGTTCGTGGTCTTGCGATAAGAAGCGAGTGTGTCAGTGTCAGATAAAAGCTTTATGAGTCCTACGAGTTCAGATGACGCCAATGAGCTCATGGAGCTTATCGCCGATGAACACCGGCAGGCTATATTCCGTCCATTGCACTTTATTTCACACAATTTGCTTCGGGATTGATTTCCTTGCCAGCGAATCCTCATCTTTTCCTGGAGAAAGACAGAGAAGTGTAGGATTGAGGGGCAAAAGGAAGAAGACACAGGATTTGACAGAAAATGAATCTGCATCAGATAGTATACAGAATAATAACAAGGAACATTCAAAAACGACAAAGCTACTCTAACTCAGGCTTGTCAATGCATCCCTCAAGGACTGAAAAGATCTAAAGGAACAAACTATGAAAACTAGAACACAGAGGATTTGACAGGGATGAAATCCGAATTTGATTGCGCATGAATACGGAACAAGGAAGTTTGGCAGGATCTTCAGAATTAAAAGACGTCAAAGCTAAGCTAACACAGGTTTGATGACACATCCTCTCTACTTCTTGTTGAAACGGGCAGGAGGAGGAGTACAGGAAATTGATTCAGGACTTTGTCCGGTGGAGCGACGCAAACCACCTGCACCTAAACACCACCAAGACCAGAGAGATGGTGGTGGACTTCAGGAGAACCAGAACTCACCCGGTTCCTGTAACCATCAAGGGAGAATGTGTAGAATTTGTCCAGACCTACAAATACCTGGGTGTGCAGCTGGACAACAAACTGGACTGGACTGCCAACACAGAAGCTCTATGTAGGAAAGGGCAAAGCCGACTTTACTTCCTCAGAAGGCTGGCCTCCTTCAACATCTGCAAAAAGCTCCTGAAAATATTCTATGAGACAGTAGTGGCAAGCGCCCTCTTCTATGCGGCAGCGTGTTGGGGAGGCAGCGTCAAGAAGAAGGATGCCTCTCGTCTCAATAAACTGGCTAGGAAAGCGAGCTCTGTTGTGGGCAAAGAGCTGGACAGCCTAACAACAGTAGCTGAGAGACGAGCACTGAAAAAGCTGGTCAATCATGGACAATCCATCGCATCCACTACACAGCATTATCTCCAGACAGAAGAGCAGTTTCAGCGACAGACTGCTGTCACTGTCTTGTACTACGGACAGACTGAAGAGATCTTTTCTTCCTCATGCTATGAGGCTCTTTAACTCCACCCGGCAGAGTCAAGGCCCACATTAAACCACACCACCTACATTGGATATTACCGAATCTTACTGCAATATGTATTCTGTGTAGCACTATTTAGTTACTCTATATAACACGCTACAGTGGGCATTTGCACGTCACACTGGGTATTTGTATATTGTATTCTTTTGGCTTTATTATTGTACTGTTCTCAGCTCAGGGATGCTGCTTGAAATGTGAATTTCCCTTCGGGGATGAATAAAGTATCTATCTATCTATCTATCTATCTATCTATCTATCTATCTATCTATCTATCTATCTATCTATCTATCTATCTATCTATCTATCTATCTATCTATCTATCTATCTATCTATCTATCTATCTATCTATCTATCTATCTATCTATCTATCTATCTATCTATCTATCTATCTATCTAACTAGATCACAAAATATGAAAGGAGATTCACAATAGTCTGTGTAATATAGTGTAACAATCTGTGAAGCCCTTTGAGACTCTTCGTGATTTAGGGCTATACAAAAATAAATGACTTGACTTGACTTGACAATTTGACAGAAAAGGAATCGGTATCGCATAGCGTACAATACAGTACAATGAAGTTTATCAGGATGTTAACAATTAGAGAATGTCAAAGCCACACTAACACAGGCTCAGCAACACATCCCTGCTACATCTTAGTGGAACAGTAACTCAATCCAAACGAACAAAACATGAAAGGAGGAGACACACAATTTGACAAAAAAGGAATATGTATTGGATAGCTTACAGAAAGAGAACAAGAAAGTATACCAGGATCTTCATAAATCAAAGACATCAAAGTTACGCTAACACAGGCTCCGCGACACATTCCTGAAGCACAAAAAAAGATCTAAAGGAACAAAACATCATAAGTGCAACACAGGATTAGACTGAAAATGAAACTATATCAGAATAAGAAACTTTACCAGCATCATCAGAAGTCAAAGACGTCAAAGCTGCTCTAACGAAGGCTCAACTAAGCATTCCTTCAAGACAAAAAAACGATCTACATTAACAAAACATGAAAAAAAGAACACACATAATTTGACCGGAATTCGATCTGAATCAGATTCTCCACAAACACGGAATAAGGAAGTTTACCAGGCTCTGCAGAATTCAAAGACATCAAAGCCACGCTAACACAGGCTTGAGAACACATCCCCACTACATTTTGTTGAAACTCTAACTGGATCACAATGAACAAAACATGAAAGGAAGAATCACAATTTAACATAAAAGGCATCTGTATGGGATAATGTACGGAAACCAAACAAAGAAGATTACCATGATGTTCAAAATTCAAGAACGTCAAAGTCACACAGGTGGCATATGTTAATATGCTTGGCAACACATGGCTGCTACATTCGGTTGAGACCAATGTTCCCTCTAATTTTCCACGGGTTTGAGCGTTCACACAAAGTCGGTGAGCAACGCTTGAAACAACAGTGAGCAACAGCAACCCCAAGTGTGGCAACTAAATCATTATCAAACATGTCCAAAACTTGACATCACGTTACATTTTGCTGAGTTTCTGGCAATGCAATTTTTTTTTCACTTTGAATAACTTGACTAATGTATTATTGCAAAGGTTGTACGGCCTACAAACGTCATTTGTTTTTACAACAATTCTTTCACAAGATTTTCATTTCTTTTTTTTCCTGGTATCTTTTGTCGCATAATACCAACATTTTTGGGGGCTTATTTAGTCGGTTGCGCGATACAGAACTGTATTTAATCATTTTTTTTTTGTGGAAGTACAATGTTCTTCATTCTATTTCGAGCATTCCCGGGACCCTACTGAGGATGAGTGGTGCAGATAATGTATATTCATGGGCGGCAGTAGCTCAGGAGGTAGAGCGCTCGTCTTGGGATCAAGGGATCCCAGTTCGAATCCCGGGTCGTCCGTGTTGAACGTCAAAGTGTCCTTGGGTAAGACACTGAACCCCTAATACCCCAATAAGCAGGTTAGCGTCTTACATGGCTGCACTACAAGGCCGCTATTAGGAAATGTGGAGCACATTGTAAAGCTTTTGGGAAGTCATTGACTTGAAAAACGCTATATAAATGCAGATCATTTCATTTCATATTTACATATATGATAAATGTATGCACCATTTTTAATTCCGGCTAAGTCAGCATCTGGAAAAGTTGGAGACCTCCCCTCCAAAAATAATTATAAAAGACACCCTCCGCCCCACATATTGCAGTGTCAGTGGATGAATAAGAGCTGTACGGGTGTCCATGGCAACGTTAATGCACAAAAGAAGAAGGAAGGATGCGGCGTTGTCAATACCTTCAAGGTAAAAGACTTTTTTTGTATCAATGGCAGCCCTCTATTTTCTATTTAAATGCGGCCGGCGGAAGAAAGATGTTCAAAGGTGTCACATTTTTTTTCTGCCTCGGTGAAAAAGGAAAAAGATAGGGCCTGTTTTGTCAAAGGAGGCAAGGAAATACGACAATTTCTACATTCGACACTACAATATTTTAACATTTTATGCAAAATAATTGATGATGCACAATTATTTAACAGAAATAAAACTCATTCCGGCTTGCTTTAAAGGGACAGTGTTATATTTGATCACTGAATGTCGCTGTATTGTGTCGTGCGAGCAAAACAATTGCTACAAAGCACAGGTAAGAATACAGATTACCCCGAAAAAAAAAGGCTTCTTGGATGAACAGATGAATCAAATTAATGCATTCTAAGTAACAATATACTGTAGAGAAAATTCGATTTATGATCTTTTTAAAAATCCTAAGCCACTTGTTAGCAACGGTAGAACCAAACCCCTAAAAATTAAATTGGTTTTAAGGACAAACAGATCGATCGAATAAACGCGTTGCAAGTATCTGTGTACTCGTGTGGGTGGAAAAAATGGAGATTTATGACTTTTTATCCTATGCCACTATTCGGCAACATGTTATAATCCCCAAAAATAAAATAAAAGTTTATGGGACAGATTAATCAAATAAATGGATTGTAAGTAATACGTTTGTAAATTTAAAAAAAAGAAAAGATTTATGAAGTTTTAATCACACGGCACTTGTTATTCACACACTAGTAGGACCCAGATCATTCAAATGAGTGCATTGCAAGTAATCATAGATTCTCGAAAACAAAAAAGACGGGATTAGTGTCTTTTTTAATCCTATAGCACGTGTTAGCAACATTCTAGTAGCACCCAAAAAGTGCAAAAAATGTATAAGACAGATGAATTAAATTAATGCATTGCAAGTAACAATATACTCTCGTAAAAATTGAGATTTATGACTTTTTAAATCCCCTGCCACTTGTTAGCAACATGGTAGTACCGCCCCAAAAATTAAATAGGTTTTGAGGACAAACAAATAAATCTAATTCAATTACATTGCAAGTAATTATGTGTTCTTGGGAAAAAAAATAGATTTAGGACTTTTTCATCCTATGACACTTGTTAACAACATGTTAGTGTCACCCCAAAACCAAAACAGTTTATGAGATGGATGAATCAATTCAATACAATGTAAGTAATCATGTACTGTACTCTGGACAAATTGAGATATATGACTTTATAAACGCTAATAGGACACTAAAAAATAAGACGTTTATAGGACAAATACGTAATTGCAAGTAATCATGTATTCTAGAAAAAAAACGGGATCTATTATTTTTTAGCCAATGAGAAGTGTTAGCAACATGCTAGTAGCACCCCAAAAAAGTCTTCTACGACAGAAGGATGAATCACATAAATTCATCGCAAATCATTGGGTACCCCAGAAAATGGAGATTTGTGACTTCTTTACTCTATTTTTGTTAATAGCACCAAAATGAAATCATTAAGGAAAAGGTTTAGGATACCATACCTGTCAACCTGTACGTTTTTGTCATACAAAGTATGTTTATAATGCGTTTTAAGACGTGTACGACGTACAAGAAAATCTGTACAGACAAACGCAAATTTGTCAATAATGGGTAAAATCCGGTATACACCGACTATCACGAAATGGCAAATCAATCAAGTCAAACAAGTTCGCCGTGGTAGCCTCTATATCAGTATCGTTTTTTTCATTGCGAACGAAGCGAGCGGTTGGATGCTACTGTGCGCATGCGCCTGCCGCCTGGGGATTTCCCATCATGCATCATTCCGATCACACATGAACAAAGCAAAAGCAGAGCAGTAGGCCTACATTACAACATAGTTTTGAATTTTCTTTGGATACAATCAAGTCGCAATGGTCGAACCTGAATTAAAACACCGTAAGTCATTCTGATCTGAAAACAAAAGGCGGGGTAAATTTGAAATGCATGTGGTCTTAAAAAACATCGGATTTCATGTGGTAGTTGTGTAGTGAAAGGAAGTCCGTCTCTTTTTAGAGAACCGGATTTTTCAGCTCAACCCATGAAAGAGAAACGGCTCACTTGCTTTGATGCAGTATATTACGAATCATTATTGTTCTATAAAGAAGTTAAGAAAAAAAAGTATAAAAGGAGAAAATGAAAAAAGACAGGTTTGTAGTTATTCCTTTAATCAGTATATTACCAACAATAATTTAATGCAGAAAATGAATTCATAATTTGAATAAGAAAATGTGTTATTCTACTTAATTATATTTGCATGTATTTTTTTCTTTATACAGTGAACGTCCAAGCTACGTAAATTTTGAAGTTTTTATATAATAAACCTCATTCATGTCGAGCAACTCAGTATCTCGTAACAAAATGTTCATTAACAATATATATGATATAACGAAACACATGCACAATATAACATGTTACATAAATAAACACGTTTGAAAAAAAATATGGTGTAAGATTATTTTGTATTTTGTAAGGGAAAATACAACAGTTTGTAAGGGCATGGAGCCGTGGAGTCTGACAGGTATTTGTACAGGTGCCTGTCGGAAAAAATGAGATGTATTACTTCTTCTTCTAAAAGATTTCAATGTATAATAGAGTATTTTGTTTGTATAGAAAAATAGGGTTTTCTACTTCGCTTATCACGAAACGCGACAAACGAAGGTTCACTGTCTTCATCATGAGCATCGATAACTGTCAAATCCTCGCGAGACTTAAAGCGATCTCGCCAGAGTCCGCTCCCAAAAACTCCATTCCCACTTTCCCCGCCTCCCCTCGCCGATGCCTCTCCCTGATTGGCTTGCGGGCAGGAAGAAAAGAGCCGCTGTGTCCAGGCCGAAAACTCGGGAAGAAGCAAATGAAGGAAGGGGGACGGCAACACACACACACACTAAAAAAGAAATCTCAGTGGAAGGAAAATGACACGCGTGGATCTTTCACAAAAGACCACCGAGGGATTTATTTTCTTTTCATTTTTCCGCCTTTTGTCATCGTCGAACGTTTTCGCTTTTATTTTGGAGCGTCGAGATTAAAACGATGGACGACACGTAGCGGCGACCAAAATATAATAAAAATTAAACCCGAGTGAAAAGTCTGCAATGAAGGGTCAATAAATATTGGATTATTTTTTTGCTCTCTTTTCCTCCTCGAACATTTTTTTCTGGAATCGGACTCAGGAGTGTTCGACGACGGCTCCCCGCATCAGGTGAGTGCAAATCCGCAGTTTTTTAAAGATGGGTGACCTCAGCACCCCCACGTTTATTTCGGGATATAAGCTTCTGCTTTACTTTTTTAAGTGGCGATAAACAACAAACAAATGCACGTTGGTTTATGACTCTAAATTGACCACATAAACACTTCCACAAAGAAATCGTGGTAACCTGGTGGGGAGGATTAAACGACAGCTGTCCAATTCCGGATGACCTGCTCGAAACTAGCAATGGAAAAGGGGGGTTGTAAGAGGTCATAAACTTCAATTAGCCCTCCTCTTACCCCCCAAGAGTACACGATTACATGCAAAGGATTCATTTCATTCATCTGTTTGTCTTGGAAATCTTTTTTTGCTACTGTCATTTTACTAACAAGTGGCATAGGATAGAGCAGTCATAAATCTCATTTTTTTCCTCCTGAGAGGACAGGATTACTTGTAGGGCAGATATTTGATTCATCTGTCCTATAAAGCTTTTTTTTTTTTTTTTTTGGGGTGCAACTAGTGTGTTGCTAACGAGGGGCATAGGATAAAAAGTCATGCACATTTTCTTTCTTTTTTACAAGAGTATATCATTACTTGCAATGCATTATTCATTCATCAGTCTGTCTTTGAAACCTTATATTTTTGGAGATTCTACCATGCTAACAAGCGGCATGGCATAAAAAAGTCATAAATCTCTCCCTTTTTTCCCCGAAGAGTACATGAACTCTTGCAATGCATTTGTTTCATTTATCTGGCTGGCTTCAAAACCTTTTATTAAAAAAAAAAAAACTTTACTAGTGTGTTGCTGTCAAGTGTAATAGGATTTTTAAAAAGTCATAAATCTATTTTTGTGATGAGCACTCACAATGCATTCATATAAGTCATCTGTCTGTCCTAAAAATGTTTTTATTATTATTTTTGGTTGCTACCAGCATGTTGCTGACAAGTCTCTAATGACTACCAGTCATAAATCTCCATTTCTTTTTAAAAACACTATCACTACAACTGCGTTCGTCTGATTTGTCTGTTTGTCCTTGAAACATTTTTAAATTTTGGGATACTTTAAACGTAATGTTGACAAGTGGCATTGAGATAAAAACTCCTAAATCTCCGTTTTAAAGGGTACACTTAAAACACATATTCACTGGTACCATAAACCTCTTATTTATTTAGGTGCTAGTAACATGTTGCTAGCAAGTGGCATAGGATAAAGAATGATTGATTATGACATGATTACTTGCTATGCATAAATATGATTTATCTGTGCTACCCTTTTTAGGGAGTAACTAATGTGTTGCTGAGACTTGGCAAATGATAAAAAGTCATACATATCCATTTTCTTTCTGGAAAAACACAGAAACTTCCTATGTATTCATTTGATTCAACCGTTTGTCCTAGAAACCTTTTTTTATTTATTTTTTTGCGGTGCAAATAACGTGTTCGTTACAAGTGGCATTAGGATAGAGAAGTCATAAATCCCATTTTTTCTGGAGTACACAATTACTTGCAATGCATTCATCTGATTCATCTGTCCCATAAACATTTTTGAGGAACTACTTGTGTTCCTAACATGCATGTTCCTCACAAGTGCCATAGGATAAACAAATCATAAATCTGCATCCCCCTCCTCTCTGAGAGTTCATGATCATTTGTAATGCATTAATTTCATTCGTCCTTACTGTAAACCCATTTTGTGTGGACCTAGAGTGATGCTAACAAATGGCTTAGGATAAAACAGTCATGAATCTATTTTATTTTTTACAGGAGTGCAGGATTACCTGTAATCCATTCATTTCATTTATCTTTCTACCTTGAAAATCTTTTTTTTGGGGGGTTTTCTAGCGTGTTGCTAAGAAATGGCATAGCATAAAATGTCATAAATCTTTCACATGGTTACTTGCAATGCATTAATTTCATTCGTCTGTCTGTCCTTCAAACCCTTTTTATATTTTTGGGGTGCTACAAGCTTGCTGCGGACAAGTGGCATTGGATAAAGAAGTCATAAATCTCCAATTTTCGTGAATACATTATCACCTAAGTAACGATGATTCTTACCATCTTAAATATTAAACAATAAATGCTTCTTGTGTGTTGCTAACAATTACAGTAGCTTAGGATACATAAATCAGAAATCTCCATTTGTCTAGAGTACAGTGCACAAATTGATTTATCCGTCTGTCCTCAAAACCATTTTTTGGGCTGCTACTAATGTGTGCCTAACGAGTGACATAGGATAAAGTGGTCATAAATCACCACCCCACCCCCAAAGTGCATCATTACTTAAGTAAGAAAGACCACGCAGGGTGTGTTGCAACACTCGCTCTAACCCAACAGAAAGTGAAAGAAAGAGGATTGAAATAAAACACTTACATCTGGATGGAACAAAAACTAGAGTGCCAAGATGATGAGACTGTAAAACATAAAAAAAACAAAAACATCAAAACGATGCAGGGGTAATCTGGAACACTATAAAGCTCAAACATAACAAAAATTTAAAGGAAGGAGGATACAGGGAACATACTTACAGAACAAAAAGGAGAGTACCAAGACCACAAGACAAATAATTAATATTTTGGGAACCCTGTCTAACTGAACAAAAAATGAAATCAAGCCAATGCAGTTATATGTTGGAAAACTAGCGAGATTTCACTCAGCAAAGCATGAAAGTAAGATGCTGGAAACAGCTTTTTGTGTGGATTGAATACAAACAAGAGTACTAAGAGGCTGAGACCATAAAAAAAAATTGAGAATCTAACTGAACAAAACATGAAACCTAGATGACGACACCATGAAACAATTTTCGGAACCCTAACTGGCTTTATCTGAACAAAACATGAATTATAGACAACGAAGGATATGTTGGAACGAACACTAGCTCTAACCAGACAGAACATGTAAAATGGAAGATGCAGGTAACATTCTTGCAGAACAAAAAAGAGTAACAAGACAAATCATTATGATCTTAGGAATACTAATCGTCTCTTATCAAAACAACCTGAAATCGAGGCAATGCAGGATATGGTGGAACACTAACAAAACATGAAAATAAGATGCAGGGAACATACTTGCATGTGGATGGAAAATAAACAAGAGTACCAAGAGAATGAGGCAGTTTAAACAAATCTGGAATGGTAACTAGCTCAAACAGAACAAAATATCAAACTTGGATGATGAGACTATGAAACAATTTTTGGAACCCTATTTGGCGAACAAAACATACATTTCAGAATTTGGAACAAAAACTGGTAAAAACAGGAAAGGAAGACAACACAGAATACATTAAAACACTAGAACAAGAGAAGATGCAGTTAACGCATGTGTGAATAGAAAACCAGAGAACCAGGTGGATGAGACACTTGAACATAATCTCTCCAATCCTAATCGTAGAAAACATGATAGTTTATATAAGCTATGTTGGAACAATAGCTAGCGTTTACTTAACAAAACATAAAAGTAGGCAGCTGCAGTAATATACTTGTACATAGATAGAACTAAAATGAGAGTGCTAGGACATTAAGTCAAATAATTATAATTTTAGGAACCCTAACTGTGTCCAACTGAACAAAACATGAAATCAAGGCATTGCAGTAAATGTTAGAACACCAGCGAGGTTTCACTTGACAAAACATGAAAATAAGATGCAGAGAACATACTCTTGTGTGGATAGAACAAAAACAAAATGCACAGACGACAACCACAAATATAATTGTAAGAACCCTAACTGCCTTAAATGAACATGAAACAGGAAAGGAAGACGACACATAACACTAGAACAATAAGATACAGTTAACACAAATGTGTCAAGAAAAAGAGAGAACCAGGAGGATGAGACACTTGAACATAATCTCTAAAATCCTAACCCTAGAAAACATGAAAGGTGATATAACCTTATCTACTTAACAAAACATAAAAGTAAGCAGATGCAGGGAATATACTTTTCTATGGATAGAACTAAAATGAGAGTGCTACGACATTAAGTCAAATAATTATAATTTTAGCAACCCTAACTCGGCAGCACGGTGTTGCAGTGGTTAGCGCGTGTGCGGCACAGTTTCCTCCCACATTCCAAAAACATGCATGTCAGGTTAATTGGCCTAGGTGTGAATGAGCGAGTGAGTTATCTCTCTCTGTGTGCCCTGCAACTGGCTGGCAACCATTTCAGGCTGTCTCCTGCCCATTGCCCGAAGATAGCTGGGATGGGCTCCACCACCCTCGCGACCCTACTGACGATAGGCGGTGCAGATAATGGATGGCTGGAACCCTAACTGTGTCCAACTGAACAAAACATGAAATCAAGGCAATGCAGTAAATGTTAGAACACCAGCAAGGTTTCACTCAACAAAACATGAAAATAAGATGCAGGGAACATACCCTTGTGTGGATAGAACAAAAATTAAATGCCCAGACGACAACCAAAAAATATGATTGTAAGAACCCTAACTGCCTTTAAATGAACATAACATAAAAGAACGCAGCCCATAATAAAACATCAAAACAATAGAACAAGAAAGACAAAATGCCATCAACACACGTGTGTCAAGAAAGACGGAGAACCGGGAGGATGAGACATTGAATCTCTTGAATCCTAACTGAACAATACATGAAAGTCAACATAAGCTATGTTGGCACCCTTGCTAGCTTTTACTTGACAAAACATAAAAGTAAGCAGCTGTGGGGAATATACTTGCACTTGGATTGAACTAAAATGGGAGTGCCAAGACCTTAATTATAATTTTAGGAACCCTAACTGTGTCCAACTGAACAAAACATGAAATCAAGGCAATGCAGTAAATGTTAGAACACTAGCTTGGTTTCACTCAACAAAACATGAAAATAAGATGCAGGAAACATACCCTTGTGTAGATAGAACAAAAACAAAATGCCCAGCTGACAACCAAAAACATAGTAGCAACCCTGACTGCATTTGAATGTACAAAACATGAAAGGAAGATAACACGGAATTTAGTGTGACACTAACAAGCTCCAACTCAACAAACATGTAAGAAAGAAGCAGGTAACATGGAATTAAAAACAAGCGAGATAACGAGGACGTGGAACTTAATTTTGGGGACCCCAACCGTCTCTAACTAAACAAAACGTGAAAACAAGCCAATGCATGATATGTCGAAATACCAACCCAGAACGGCACCGGAAATGGCACGACGTTTAAAGGAGATGACGAACGAAGGCGGCACCTATCTAATGTTGGGCACAAGGCGGCACGTGGCCAGGGGTTCGGCCGGGGGGATGCGGAACGTTTTTCATCGTGAACGCTTTTCTGTTTTGTGCCACGACGGCAACGGAGCGTCCCCCGTCGGATTTATTGATTGTTATCGCCCCGTCGCAATTAACTTCACCAAACGACTTGTTTATCACCTCCGGAACGACCAAATCATTTGCATATTTCCATTTTATCTTCGCATACTTCAACCTACGTGACAACGGAAGCCATCCTTGAAAGCAGGGGTCTCCAACTGGATTGAGTCTGGGGGGGGGGGGACTGAAGCC